>NC_086454.1:303139413-303739413 GCF_028390025.1 Pseudophryne corroboree | reverse complement strand
CAACAGACAGATCCTATGGGGCCACAGGAGGGACATAGGGAGGCTGAATCATTAAAACACCCTGAGTTTAAGTATGAACGTCAGGAATAGACGTAATTTTCCTCTGAAACCACAACGACAAGGCAGATATATGAACCTTGAGGGAGGCCAGACGAAGACCTAAGTCCAGGCCCTGTTGCAGAAAAGCCAAAAGTCTGGAGTTTTGAAAGTATATGCATCATAATTCTAAGCAGCACACCAGGTGGAGTAAGAATTTCAGACCCTATAATAAATCCGTGCAGTAGCCGGTTTACGGGCTTTCAACATAGTTTGAATAACCGCCTCAGAGAATCCCTTGGCCCTCAGGAGTGAAGCTACAAGAGCCACGCCATCAAAGCCAGTCTGGCCAGGTCCGGGTAGACACAAGGGCCCTGCACAAAGAGGTCTGGGCATTGAGGAAGTTGAAGAGGATGCTCGATCGAGAGACCCTGCAGGTCTGAGAACCAATGCCGTCTGGGCCAGGCTGGAGCGACCAGAAGTAGTATTCCTCTTTCTTGCTTGAACTTCTGCAGTACCCTGGGCAGGAGTGACACTGAAGGGAACACATATGGCAGCCGAAAGTTCCATGGAATTGCCAGTGCGTCCACGAACACTGCTTGAGGATCCCTTGTCCTTGTTCCGAAGACCAGAACCTTGTGATTGTGTCGAGACTCATCAGGTCTACATCTGGATGGCCCCACTTGTCCACTAGGAGTTGAAAGACTTCCGGATGAAGACTCCACTCTCCAGCGTGAACATCCTGACGACTGAGGAAATCCGCTTCCCAGTTGAGGACTCTGGGAATGAACACTGCTGATACCGCCCAACGGTGGATCTTTGATACTTCCAGCATTGCCATACGGCTTCGAGTGCCACCTTGATGATTTATGTACGCCACTGTGGTGGCATTGTCTGACTGTAATTGAACAGGCCTGTTCTGGACTAGAGGCAGGGCCAAGTCAACGCACTGAACACTGCCCGCAATTCCAGAATGTTTATCGGGAGGAGAGATTCTTCCCTGGTCCACCGAACCTGGAGAGAGTGTTGCTCCAACACCGCGCCCCTACCCCGCAGACTGGCATCCATTGTCAGGAGGACCCAGTTGGAGATCCAGAAGGGATGGCCCCTGCTCAACTGTTGGTCCTTTAGCCACCAGCTCAATGACAGACGGATCTCCGGAGTCAAGGAGATCATTTGAGACCTGATCTGATAAGGCAGGCCGTCCCACTTGGAAAGGATTAACCTCTGTAGAGGGCGGGAATGAAATTGAGTGTAATCTACCATGTCGAAAGCCGACACCACGAGGCCTAGTACTTGCATCGCTGAGTGTATCGACACTCTTGGGGAGAGGAAATATCTGATCCTGTCCTGAAGTTTCAAGACTTTCTCTGGAGACAAAAACAATCGTTGGTTGTGTGTGTCCAGTAGTGCCCCCAGGTGCACCATGCTCCGAGCCGGGACCAGCAAGGACTTTTTCCAGTTGATGAGCCACCCCGTGGGCTTGTAGGAATTGGACCTTCAGTTGCAGATGATTGAGGAGTACCTCTTGGGAGTTCGCCAGGATCAGCAAGTCGTCCAGATACGGTAGGATCCTGATATTCCGACAGCGGAGCAGAGCAGTCATCACGGCTATGACCTTGGTGAAGATCCGAGGGGCTGTAGCCAATCCAAGAGGCAGTGCCTGGACATGATAATGTAGGTTGCCAATAGCAAACCGCAGATATTGCTGATGCGACATGGCAATAGGTATGTGCAGGTAAGCATCCTGTATGTCCAGGGATACCATATAGTTTTCGGGGTTCCATGGCCAGCACTTTAGAGCGCAGAGTTTCCATACGGAATTTGGATACTCTCACAAACTTGTTAAAGGATTTGAGGTTGAGTATAGGCCGGAAGGACCCATTTGGCTTCGGAATTAGAAACAGGGTCGAATAGTATCCCCTACCTCTCTGAGACAGAGGTACCAGCACTACCACTCCTGTATCCAGGAGGGATTGTACAACCAAGTGTAGAGCGTGCGCTTTTAATGGATCCGCAGGGATAACCGTTGTGCAAAACTGGCGAGGAGGACGTCTCTTGAAAGAGATCGCGTACCCGTGAGACACAACTTCTCGCACCCAGGCGTCCGCAGTGGCCATAACCAGGCCTGGGCGAACTGCAGAAATCGGCCTCCCACCCCGAGGTCCCCCAGCGGGAGGCCCGCCCCGTCATGCAGCAGACTTGTCTTGTTTGGAAAATTTAGGCTTAGTGGTTTTGGAAGCATAAGCCTGTCGCGGATACGCCTGACCCTTTGCTTTTCCTGGAGGTTGAAAGGTTCGAAAGGTGGTACTCTTAGCCTTCGGAACAGAAGGATTAGTATTTGGGAGACACAGAGTCTTGGCAGTAGCCAAGTCAGTTACAATCTTGTTCAGATCCTCCCCAAATAGGATGTCTCCCTTAAAAGGGAGCACCTCCAAGGTCTTTTTGGAGTCCAGGTCCACCTTCCAGGACCTCAACCACATAATTCGATGAGCCAGGATAGACGTAGTAGATGCCTTGGCCGCCATTACACCTGCAGCAGAGGCCGCCTCCTGAATATAGTGGGAGGCGGTGGTAATATAAGACAGATATTGTCTGGCAGTGTCAGAAAAATTCTGAGGCAGCTCATCCTCAATTACCTGAACCCATGCTTCAATACCTTTCACAGCCCAGGAGGCTGCCATAGTGGGTCTATGTACAGCAGCATCCCTCCACACACTTATCCGTTGGTTCCTGCAGTGAGGTGACAGTGGTGACAGGCAGAGTAGATGACACCACAAGACGGACGACATGAGAGTCCACCGGCGGTGGAGTTTCCCACTTGTTACTCAACTCCGCAGGGATAGGATAACGAGCTAGCATCTTTTTAGACAGGGAACATTTATTTCCTGGCGACGACCAGGATTCCTGACGTATGTAAATTAAGTGGTCAGAATGTGGTAAGACTACCTTAGCAACCTTCTGACGTTTGAACTTATCAGGTTTCTTAGATGCAGTAGTAGGCTCAATGTCATCATCTATTTTAAGAATTAACTTAATAGCCCCCACCAGGTCAGGAACATCAACCTGGGTTTTAGATTCCTCATCAGAAGCAACTGTATCAGTGTATGACGGATCAGTATATTCCCCATTCTCATCAGAAGAATTATCCGAAATATTAGTGGATTATGAGGAAGAAATGGCCCTTTTAGATGACCCCTTGGCACCGGAGGGGTGTGGGGTAGACTTTTGTCTAACCAAGGAATGATTTAATTGTTGTAACTGGGTAGACAGAGTATCCGCCCAGGGCGGATTAACTACAGGGACAATATGTGGCTGCAATGGCACAGAAGGTCCCACAGGGGGCGCAAGATGTGTCTCAAGTGTACTTAGCATACTTGAGAACGCTGTCCAAGGTGGATCTTGATTGGCCACAGGTACCGCAGGTAGACTGGGTGCATGGCACTCAGCGCCTGAACCAGCAGCTAAAACTTCCCCCTCAGATAAATCTGTGGCGCCAGTACTGCAGGATGCAGAAGCGTCCGCGGATTTCCCACTTTGTGTAGCAGACATTATAGGAAATGTAGCCGTAGGGTGTAACAGTACAGTATAGCCAGACAAACACAATATCTGCAAAACCCCCCTGTTATGTGACAGTAAACACAGGACACAAAACAGAGGATTTAAGCGGTATGAGGTGACTGAAACATACACTAAAAATACTAAATAGTATATTCTGTGTAGCACTATGTATATATATATATATATATATATATATATATGGGACCTTGATGCACCTAGTCCCTCAGGGTACAGAATATAGTGATAGCAGTATGTGATACATGAGAATGGAATCCCACACAACAGCTACAGGCACATCACATGTACAATGCAGAAGTTGTTGCATATATACAATAAAACTGTACTGGACTAGTAATTTACAATAAGATTTTACTTACCGGTAAATCTATTTCTCGTAGTCCGTAGTGGATGCTGGGGACTCCGTAAGGACCATGGGGAATAGACGGGCTCCGCAGGAGACATGGGCACTTTAAGAAAGAATTTATATTCTGGTGTGCTCTGGCTCCTCCCTCTATGTCCCTCCTCCAGACCTCAGTTAGAGAAACTGTGCCGGAAGAGCTGACAGTACAAGGAATGGATTTTGATAATCCAGGGCAAGATACATACCAGCCACACCAATCACACCGTATAACTTGTGATAACCTTACCCAGTTAACAGTATGAACAACAACAGAGCATCAGTGCAACTCTGATGCAACTATAACATAACCCTTAATTAAGCAATAACTATATACAAGCATTGCAGAAGAAGTCTGCACTTGGGACGGGCGCCCAGCATCCACTACGGACTACGAGAAATAGATTTACCGGCGGTAAGTAAAATCTTATTTTCTCTAACGTCCTAGTGGATGCTGGGGACTCCGTAAGGACCATGGGGATTATACCAAAGCTCCCAAACGGGCGGGAGTGCGGATGACTCTGCAGCACCGATTGAGCAAACACAAGGTCCTCCTCAGCCAGGGTATCAAACTTGTCTAACTTTGCAAAAGTGTTTGAACCTGACCAAGTAGCTGCTCGGCAAAGCTGTAATGCCGAGACCCCTCGGGCAGCCGCCCAAGAAGAGCCCACCTTCCTTGTGGAATGGGCCTTAACCGATTTAGGCAGCGGCAATCCAGCCGCAGAATGAGCCTGCTGAATCGTGTTACAGATCCAGCGAGCAATAGTCTGCTTTGAAGCAGGCGCCCCAAGCTTGTTGGAAGCATACAGGATAAACAAAGATTCTGTTTTCCTGACCCTAGCCGTTCTGGCTACATAAACCTTCAAAGCCCTGACCACATCAAGTAACTCGGAATCCTCCAAGTCATTAGTAGCCACAGGCACCACAATAGGTTGGTTTATATGAAATTGTGGGCGGGTCCGCAATTCTGCTCTATCCGCATGGAAAACCAGATAGGGTGACAAAGCCGCCAATTCTGACACACGCCTAGCCGAAGCCAAGGCTAGTAGCATGACCACCTTCCACGTGAGATATTTCAATTCCACCGTTTTGAGTGCTTCAAACCAGTGTGATTTCAGGAAACTCAACACCACGTTAAGATCCCAAGGTGCCACTGGAGGCACAAAAGGGGGCCGAATATGCAGCACTCCCTTTACAAACGTCAGAACTTCAGGTAGAGAAGCCAGTTCTTTTTGAAAGAAAATGGATAGGGACGAAATCTGGACCTTAATGGAACCCAATTTTAGGCCCAAAGTCACTCCCGACTGTAGGAAGTGAAGGAAACGGCCCAGCTGGAATTCCTCCGTAGGGGCATCCCTGGCCTCACACCAAGCAACATATTTTCGCCATATACGTTGATAATGTTGAGCCGTCACGTCCTTCCTAGCCTTTATCAGCGTAGGAATAAACTCATCCGGAATGCCTTTTTCTGCTAGGATCCGGCGTTCAACCGCCATGCCGTCAAACGCAGCCGCGGTAAGTCTTGGAACAGACAGGGCCCCTGTTGCAACAAGTCCTGTTTTAGAGGCAGAGGCCACGGGTCCTCTGTGAGCATTTCTTGCAGATCTGGATACCAAGTCCTTCTTGGCCAATCCGGAACAATGAGTATTGTTCTCACTCCTCTTTTTCTTATGATTCTCAGCACCTTGGGTATGAGAGGAAGAGGAGGAAATACAAAGACCGACTGGAACACCCACGGTGTCACCAGTGCGTCCACAGCTATCGCCTGAGGGTCTCTTGACCTGGCACAATACCTCTGTAGCTTTTTGTTGAGGCGGGATGCCATCATGTCCACCTGTGGCAGTTCCCACCGACGTGCAATTTACGAGAAGACTTCTTGATGAAGTCCCCACTCTCCCGGGTGGAGGTCGTGCCTGCTGAGGAAGTCTGGTTCCCAGTTGTCCACTCCCGGAATGAACACTGCTGACAGTGCGCTTACGTGATTCTCCGCCCAGCGAAGAATTCTGGTGGCTTCCACCATCGCCACCATGCTCCTTGTGCCGCCTTGTCGGTTTACATGAGCCACAGCGGTGATGTTGTCTGACTGAATCAGAACTGTTTGGTCGCGAAGCAGGGTATCCGCTTGACGTAGGGCGTTGTATATGGCCCTTAGTTCCAGGATGTTGATGTGAAGGCAAGTCTCTTGACTTGACCACAGACCTTGGAAATTTCTTCCCTGTGTGACTGCCCCCCACCCTCGGAGGCTTGCATCCGTGGTCACCAGGACCCAGTCCTGAATGCCGAATCTGCGGCCCTCGAGAAGGTGAGCACTCTGCAGCCACCACAGGAGAGACACCCTGGCCCTGGGGGATAGGGTGATTAACCGATGCATCTGAAGATGTGATCCGGACCATTTGTCCAGTAAGTACCATTGAAAGGTCCTCGCATGGAACCTGCCGAAGGGAATGGCCTCGTATGATGCCACCATCTTTCCCAGGACTCGAGTGCAGTGATGCACCGACACCTGTTTTGGTTTTAATAGGTTTCTGACCAGTGTCATGAGTTCCTGAGCCTTCTCCATCTGGAGATAAACCCTTTTCTGGTCTGTGTCCAGAATCATGCCCAGGAAAGGCAGACGAGTCGTAGGAATCAACTGCGACTTTGGAATATTTAGAATCCAGCCGTGTTGTCGTAACACTTCCAGAGAGCGTGCTACGCTGATCAGCAACTGCTCTCTTGACCTCGCTTTTATGAGGAGATCGTCCAAGTATGGGATAATTGTGACACCTTGCTTCCGCAGGAGAACCATCATTTCCGCCATTACCTTGGTAAAAATTCTCGGTGCCGTGGAGAGACTAAACGGCAACGTCTAAAATTGGTAATGACAATCCTGTACCACAAATCTGAGGTACGCCTGATGAGGTGGATAAATGGGGACATGAAGGTATGCATCCTTTATGTCCAGAGACACCATAAAATCCCCCCCCTTCCAGGCTTGCGATGACCACTCTGAGCGATTCCATCTTGAACTTGAACCGTTTCAGGTATATGTTCAGGGATTTTAAATTCAATATGGGTCTGACCGAACCGTCCGGTTTCGGTACTACAAACATGGTCGAATAATAACCCCTTCCTTGTTGAAGGAGGGGAACCTTGACCACCACCTGTTGAAGATACAATTTGTGAATTGCAGTTAACACTATTTCCCTCTCGAGGGGGGAAGCTGGTAGGGCCGATTTGAGGTATCGGTGAGGGGGCATCTCTTCGAATTCCAGCTTGTATCCCTGAGACACAATATCTATTGCCCAGGTATCCAACTGGGAGTGAACCCACTTGTGGCTGAAATTTCGGAGACGCGCCCCCACCGGGCCTAGCTCCCCTGTGGAGCCCCAGCGTCATGCGGTGGATTTAGTGGAAGCCGGGGAGGACTTCTGTTCCTGGGAACTAGCTGTGTTGTGCAGCTTCTTTCCTCTGCCCCTGCCCCTGGCAAGAAAGGACGCACCTCGGACTTTGACTTTCTGTGATCGAAAGTACTGCATTTGGTAATATGGTGCTTTCTTAGTTTGTGAGGAAACATATGGCAAAAAATTTGACTTTCCAGCAGTAGCTGTGGAGACCAGGTCCGAGAGACCCTCCCCAAACAATTCCTCACCCTTGTAAGGTAAAACCTCCATATACCTTTTTGAGTCGGCATCACCTGTCCATTGCCGAGTCCACAGGACCCTTCTGGCAGAAATCGACATAGCATTTATTCTAGAACCAGGTAGACTAATGTCTCTTTGAGCATCTCTCATATATAGGACAGCGTCTTTTATATGCCCCAGGGTCATTAATATAGTATCCTTGTCTAAGGTGTCCGTCCATGCTGCTACAGCACTACTCACCCAGGCTGATGCGATCGCTGGCCTCAGTAAGGTACCTGAATGTGTATAAATGGACTTCAGGGTACCCTCTTGCTTTCTATCCGCAGCATCTTTTAGGGTAGCCGTATCCTGTGACGGCAGGGCTACCCTCTTGGATAAGCGTGTTAAAGCTTTGTCCACCCTAGGGGAGGATTCCCAGCGTAACCTGTCCGTTGGCGGGAAAGGATACGCCATAAGCATCCGTTTGGAAATCTGCAGTTTTTATCTGGCGATTCCCAAGCCTTTTCACATAACTCATTCAGCTCGTGTGAAGGGGGAAAGGTCACCACCTGCCTTTTTTCCCCATACATATGAACCCTCTTGTCAGGGACTGGGGTTTCCTCTGTGATGTGCAAAACATCCTTAATTGCTATAATCATATAACGGATGGATTTAGCCAATTTAGGCTGTAACTTTGCATCATCGTAATCGACACTGGAGTCAGAATCCACGTCGGTATCTGTGTCAACAATTTGGGATAGTGGGCGCTTCTGAGACCCTGACGGCCTCTGCGACATAGGATCAGGCACGGGCTGAGACCCTGACTGTCCTAAGGCTTCAGCTTTATCCAACCTTTTATGCAAGGAATTAATAGTATCATTTAAAACCTTCCACATATCCATCCAATCAGGTGTCGGGTCCGTAGGCGGAGACACCACATTCATTTGCTCCCGCTCTGTTTCCACATAGCCTTCCTCGTCAAACATGTCGACACAAGCGTACCGACACACCACACACACAGGGAATGCTCTTTTTGAAGACAGTTCCCCCACAAGGCCCTTTGGAGAGACAGAGAGAGAGTATGCCAGCACACACCCCAGCGCTATATAACCCAGGAATAACACAGTAACTTAATGTTAACCCAGTAGCCGCTGTTTATATTGATTTTTGCGCCTAATTATGTGCCCCCCCCCCCTCTCTTTTCACCCTCTTCTACCGTGTATCTGCAGGGGAGAGCCTGGGGAGCTTCCTCTCAGCGGAGCTGTGGAGAAAAGATGGCGCTGGTGAGTGCTGAGGAAGAAGCCCCGCCCCCTCAGCGGCGGGCTTCTGTCCCGCTTCAATGTACAATTTTTGGCGGGGGCTCATACATATATACAGTGCCCAACTGTATATATGCTAAACTTTTGCCAAAGAGTTCTCAATTGCTGCCCAGGGCGCCCCCCCCTTGCACCCTTACAGTGACCGGAGTATGTGAGGTGTGTGTGGGAGCAATGGCGCACAGCTGCAGTGCTGTGCGCTACCTCAGTGAAGACTGGAGTCTTCTGCCGCCAATTTCGAAGTCTTCTTGCTTCTTATGCTCACCTGGCTTCTATCTTCCGGCTCTGCGAGGGGGACGGCGGCACGGCTCTGGGATCGGACGACGAGGGTGAGATCCTGTGTATGATCCCTCTGGAGCTAATGGTGTCCAGTAGCCTAAGAAGCAGGACCTATCTTCAGAGAGTAGGGCTGCTTCTCTCCCCTCTGTCCCACGATGCAGGGAGTCTGTTGCCAGCAGAGCTCCCTGAAAATAAAAAACCTAACAAAATACTTTCTTACAGCAAGCTCAGGAGAGCTCACTGAACAGCACCCAGCTCGTCCGGGCACAGATTCAAACTGAGGTCTGGAGGAGGGACATAGAGGGAGGAGCCAGAGCACACCAGAATATAAATTCTTTCTTAAAGTGCCCATGTCTCCTGCGGAGCCCATCTATTCCCCATGGTCCTTACGGAGTCCCCAGCATCCACTAGGACGTTAGAGAAATATAACTATGTATGAGTATAGATATCACAATGCACAGTAGATACTGGATGTATATCACAGAATACTTGTACCAAATATTCAGCTAGTAGTACACTTGTTGTTAACTAACACTGTCTAAAATGACATGTAGAACACTTAAGTGTCTGTAAAAGCACAGCGCTGATGAGACAGGCGGCTTTACAGAGGAGACAGAGCCCTGCAGTCCTGGAGATCAGCCCAGCAAGTAGTGAAGATGGTGCCATAATCTCTGTCAGGGAGTGAGGGAGAGATGCAGCTCCAGGGTGGGAACACCAGCAGTAGATGGCGCCCGGAGCTGGGGGAGGGGCTACAGGTCAGCGCCTTATCCCCTATGCTGGACTTCACAACCGGGTACTATGGAGCCTATTGTAAACAGATTTTAGTAAATCTGGCCTGTGCTTCCTGCCCTGGTGGATATAGTGGGGTCCCAGTGCAGTACAGTGTCCACACCAGCGGAGCGGTCCGTCTCCTGGGACTGCAACCAGACAGCGATTTACCGGCGGGTCCCACCTCGGGGACCCTCTTACCTCCTCCCTGATGTGCAGCCATGCGATCCAGGAGAGCATCAGCGGTGTGTGCCTGAAGTCTGGTGCGCCTCTGCTGCAAGTACCCGGGAACCAGGCCGCGGGAGTATGCAGCGCTGCTGGGGGACGTTATGGAGCCACAGCACAGAATGTTAGACTGACATAAATAGTGCTGCGGCCCTTGAAGTCTTCTTAAAAAGCACTTTTCAGGGTTGCCCACGTTAGTGATCTGCACTGCAGGCACCAACTTACAAACTGAGCTCCAGTGCCTGGAGGCGGGGTTATAGAGGAGGCGGTGCAATGCATCCTGGGAACAGTCAAAGCTTTAGCCTGTTGGTGCCTCGGATCAAGATCCAAATCTACACCCTGATGTTATTCCCTGTGGAATACCAGTGTACCCCGCTGCAGAAAATAGGATTTTAATACCTACCGGTAAATCCTTTTCTCTTAGTATGTAGAGGATGCTGGGGATGCTTCAAGAACCATGGGGTATAGACGGGATCCGCAGGAGACATGGGCACACTATAAGACTTTGAATGGGTGTGAACTGGCTCCTCCCTCTATGCCCCTCCTCCAGACTCCAGTTATAGGAACTGTGCCCAGGGAGACGGACATTTCGAGGAAAAGGATTTATTTAATATTTTAAAACTAAGGTGAGATACATACCAGCTCGCACCTCAAACACGCCGTACAACATGGCATTCAACAACAACGCATGCAACGGCATGACCAACAACAGTCACAGATGGACTGAACTCAACGCAACATGAGCGTAACTACAACCAAACTGCAGATACAGCCCGCACTGGGACGGGCGCCCAGCATTCTCTACGGACTAAGAGAAAAGGATTTACCGGTAGGTATTAAAATCCTATTTTCTCATACGTCCTAGAGGATGCTGGGGATGCTTCAAGAACCATGGGGTTTATACCAAAGCTCTAGAACGGGCGGGAGAGTGCGGATGACTCTGCAGCACCGATTGACCAAACAAGAGGTCCTCCTCAGCCAGGGTATCAAACTTGTAAAACTTTGCAAAGCTGTAATGCCGGGACCCCTCGGGCAGCCGCCCAGGATGAGCCCACCTTTCTGGTAGAATGGGCTTTCACCGATTTCGGTAACAGCAATCCTGCCGTAGAGAATGAGCCTGCTGAATCGTATTACAGATCAAGTGTGCAATAGTCTGCTTGGAAGCAGGGGAGCCCATCGGACAAACAGAGCCTCTGTTTTCCTAATCTGAGCCGTTCTGGCGACATAGATTTTCAAAGCCCTGACCACATCGAGAGACTTTGATTCCGCCAAAGCGTCAGTAGCCACGGGCACCACAATAGGCTGGTTCACGTGAAATGATGAAACCACTTTCGGTAGAAATTGCTGACGAGTTCTCAACTTTGCTCTATCAGCATGGAAGATTAAATAGGGGCTTTTGTGACAAAGCCGCCAACTCAGACACCCATCTTGCGGATGCCAGGGCCAACAACATGACTACTTTCCAAGTAAGGAATTTTAGCTCAACCTTGCGTAAAGGTTCAAACCAATGTGATTGCAGGAACTGCAACACCACATTAAGATCCCATGGTGCCACAGGAGGCACAAACGGAGGTTGGATGTGAAGCACGCCTTTCACAAAGGTCTGAACTTCTGGAAGGAAGGCCAATTCTTTCTGAAAAAAGATCGACAAGGCCGAAATCTGTACTTTAATGGAGCCTAACTTAAGGCCCGCATCCACACCTGCTTGCAAAAAATGGAGTAAACGCCCCAGGTGAAAAACTTCCGTAGGAGCCTTCTTGGATTCACACCAAGACACATATTTTCTCCAAATACGGTGGTAATGCTTTGCCGTTACTTCTTTCCTAGCCTGAAGAAGTGTAGGAATGACTTCACTGGGAATACCCTTCCGGGCTAGGATTTGGCGTTCAACCGCCACGCCATCAAACGCAGCCGCGGTAAGTCCTGATACACGCACGGCCACTGTTGCAACAGGTCCTCCCGAAGAGGAAGAGGCCAGGGATCTTCTGTGAGCAACTCCTGAAGATCTGGATACCAGGCCCTTCTTGGCCAATCCGGAACAATGAGTATTGCCTGAACCATTGTTCTTCTTATCATTTTTATCACCTTTGGAATGAGTGGAAGTGGAGGGAACACATAAACCGACGGAAACACCCACGGTGTCACTAGGGCGTCCACCGCTATCGCTTGAGGGTCCCTTGACCTGGAACAATATCTCTGAAGTTTCTTGTTGAGGCGGGACGCCATCATGTCTACTTGAGGAACTCCCCAATGACTTGTCACTTCTACAAAGACCTCTTGATGAAGACCCCACTCTCCTGGATGGAGATCGTGTCTGCTGAGGAAGTCTGCTTCCCAGTTGTCCACTCCTGGAATGAAGACTGCTGACAGAGTGCTGGCATGTCTTTCCGCCCAGCAAAGAATCTTCGTGGCCTCGGCCATTGCTGCTCTGCTCCTTGTACCGCCCTGGCGGTTTATGTACGCCACTGCTGTCACGTTGTCTGACTGAATCAAGACAGGGAGACCTCGAAGATGTTCTGCTTGCAGGAATCCGTTGTAAATGGCCCTTAATTCCAGAATGTTTATGTGTAGACAAGCTTCCTGACTTGACCACTTTCCCTGAAAGTTTTGTCCCTGTGTGACTGCTCCCCAGCCTCGGAGGCTTGCATCTGTGGTCACCAGGATCCAATCCTGAATCCCGAACCTGCGTCCCTCCAGGAGGTGAGAACTGTGTAGCCACCACAGAATGGAGATTCTGGTCCTGGGAGATAGAATTATTTTCCGGTGCATGTTCAGGTGAGACCCGGACCACTGGTCCAACAGGTCCCACTGAAACACCCTGGCATGGAACCTGCCATACGGAATGGCCTTGTAGGCCGCCACCATCTCCCCCAGCCACCGAGTGCATTGAAGCACTGACACCCTTGCTGGTTTCAGAATCTGTTTTACCATGTTCTGTATTTCCAGAGCTTTTTCTACTGGAAGAAAAACTCTCTGCAATTCTGTATCCAGAATCATACCCAGGAACGACAGCCGTGTCGTCGGATCCAACTGTGATTTGGGCAAATTTAGGAGCCAACCATGTTGTTGCAGAATCGTCAGTGAAAGGGCAACATTTTTCAGCAATTGTTCCTTGGATCTCGCCTTTATGAGGAGATCGTCCAAGTACGGGATAATTGTGATTCCCTGCTTGCGCAGGAGAACCATCATTTCCGCCATTACTTTGGTGAAAATCCTCAGAGCCGTGGACAGACCAAACGGCAAGTCCGAAATTGGTAATGACAATCCTGAACAGCGAATCTCAGGTAAGCCTGATGTGGAGGATATATGGGGACATGCAAGTAGGCATCCTTTATGTCGACCGAAACCATAAAATCCCCCTCCTCCAGACTGGAGATCACTGCTCGGAGAGATTCCATCTTGAATTTGAATTTTTTTAGAAATAAATTGAGGGATTTTAGGTTCAGAATCGGTCTGACTGAGCCATCCGGCTTTGGGACCACGAACAGGCTCGAATAAAAGCCTTCCCCCCTTTGTGATGGGGGCACTGTGACAATTACTTGATTTTGACACAACTTTAGAACTGCAGCGCTTACTACCTCCCTTTCTAGAAGAGAAGCTGGCAAGGCCGATTTGAAAAATCGGTGAGGGGGCATGTCTTGAAACTCTAACCTGTATCCTTGGGTTACTATTTCCACTATCCAAGGATCCAGGTACGAGTGCACCCAGACCCGACTGAATAGTTGGAGACGTGCCCCCACCGGCGCCGACTCCCGCAGAGGAGCCCCAGCGTCATACGGTGGATTTGGTAGAAGCCGGAGAGGACTTCTGCTCTTGGGAACTTGCCACAGCCTGTGACCTTTTTCCCCTTCCCCTTGCAGCAAGGAAGGAGGACCCATGTCCTTTTTTGAATTTATGGGCCGAAAGGACTGCATCTGATAGTGAGGCGATTTCTTCTGCTGTGCAGGAACATATGGTAAAAATGAAGAGTTACCCGCGGTAGCCGTAGACACCAGGTCAGTGAGGCCGTCATCAAACAAGACCCTACCGTTAAACGGTAGAGACTCCATCGCTATCTTAGAGTCAGCGTCAGCATCCCATTGATGAATCCACAATGCTCTCCGTGCTGAGACTGCCATGGCATTGGCCCTTGATCCCAAAAGGCCAATATCCCTTGCAGCTTCTTTTAGATATGCTGCAGCGTCCCTGATATGACCCAGAGTCAAAAGCACGCTATCCCTGTCTAGGGTATCTACCTCAGATGACAAGTTATCTGCCCACTTTTCAATAGCGCTACTCACCCATGACGAAGCAACGACAGGCCTGAGTAGCGAACCCGGAGTGACATAAATGGATTTTAGTGTATTTTCCTGCTTACGATCTGCGGGGTCTTTTAGGGCTGCCGTGTCGGGAGACGGAAGCGCCACCTTTTTGGATAGACGCGATAAAGCTTTGTCTACCATGGGGGTTGACTCCCACCATTCCCTGTCCCCAGAGGGGAATGGATATGCCACTGGAATTCTTTTGGGAACCTGTATCTTCTTGTCAGGATTTTCCCAAGCCTTTTCAAAAAGCGTGTTCAGTTCATGAGAGGGAGGAAACGTTACCTCAGGTTTCTTTCCTTGTATCAGGAACAGCAGGGTCCTCTGTTACATGCAACACTTATTTTATCGCCACAATCATGTACTGAATACTCTTAGCCAGGTTTGGATTTAATCTGGCAACACTATAGTCGACACTGGAATCAGAGTCCGTGTCGGTATCAGTATCATCTATCTGGGTAAATGCACGTTTCTGTGACCCCGAGGGGGTCTGGGCTTGTGACAAAGCATCCTCCATGGATTTCCTCCATGTCTGGTTCTTAGACTCAGATTTATCAAATCTCTTAGTCAACCAAGTCACATTTGCATTTAAAACACTCAACATATTTACCCAATCATCCGTCGGCGGTGCCGACACGCTCACTCTCACAGTATTTTCTGTCCCCACTCCAGCCTCCTCCAGGGAAGAGCACTCAGCCTGACATGTCGACACACACGTACCGACACCCACAACCACACTGGGGCTCTAGGAGACAGACCCACAAAAAAGCCTGTAAGAGAGACACAGAGGGAGTTCTGCCAGCTCACCACACAGCGCCTATCCCGGTACTGAGGCAAGTAAAAGACTGCCCAGACCTGTTAGCGCTTTATATAAATATATCAATTAGCACCAAATCACTTGTGCCCCCCCCCCCCCCCCCCCGATTTGCACCCTGTTACTTGTACAGCAGTGTGGAGGTCAGGGCCAGCGTCTCTGCAGCTTCTGTGAAGAGAAAATGGCGCTAGTCAGAGCTGTGTGGGCTAAGTCCCGCCCACTACATGGTGCGCTTCAGTCCCGCTTAAATTAATATTTATACTGGCGGGGGTCCCTTAACTAGTGCCTAGGCACTGTTTTTTACTGATGCCAGTGCTGTTTGAGGTATACATGCTGCCCAGGGCGCCCCCCCCCCTCTCTGCGCCCTGCAGTGTCGTGTTATGTGTGGGAGCATGGCGCGCAGCGCGGTACCTCAAACACGTCTTCTGCCGTCACTGAAGTCTTCGGATCTTCTCATACTCACCCAGCTTCTATCTTCAGGCTCTGTGAGGGGGGTGACGGCGCGGCTCCGGTAACAAGCAGCTAGGCGCACCAAGTGATCGAACCCTCTGGAGCTAATGGTGTCCAGTAGCCTAAGAAGCAGAGCCCTTGAACTCAGAGAAGTAGGTCTGCTTCTCTCCCCTCAGTCCCACGATGCAGGGAGCCTGTTGCCAGCAGGTCTCCCTGAAAATAATAAACTTAACAAAAGTATTTTTCTGAGAAACTCTGGAGAGCTCCTCAGTGTGCATCCAGTCTCACTGGGCACAGAATCTAATTGGAGTCTGGAGGAGGGGCATAGAGGGAGGAGCCAGTTCACACCCATTCAAAGTCTTATAGTGTGCCCATGTCTCCTGCGGATCCCGTCTATACCCCATGGTTCTGAAGCATCCCCAGCATCCTCTAGGACGTATGAGAAAGACAGTTACATTCAACTCTACGTTATTCCTGGTGTACTGAATGAGAAAATGAAAGGCATTTTCTTCTTCAGAATTTGTGGGGGGAATCACGAATGTTGAAGGCTGCAATAGCAGTGTAAAGGTGGTTCTAGCCATACCTTATATAACAATAAAACTATCTGATGCAGACCTTTGGCATAGACATTCTTGCAGGGAGTGCTGCATGTGCAACCCGTATACAATTCTCCAATAACGCATTGGAAGTTTAACTTAGTCCTCATGGAGCTACGAGCAGTCTCCATTAATCCCCTGGATGGAATTTTAATTTATTTGAGAAACATTTATTTCACAGCTATTTCCACAGCTCAGAGTTTATCAGGGTTGGAATCCTGTCTTACAGATCTCCATACAATATCTGATTTTTCATGAGGCTAGGGCTGTTTTTTTTTTAACAAATCACCTGTTTCAACCCAGGGGCAGATTGACCATAGGGCTCACCAGGAAGATTCCTGATAGGCTAACTTGCCCGTGGAGCCTGTTTTGTCTGTTGTCAAGTGCCCACCCCCTGGCCCCCTCCCATGACAGTCATCCCACCGCACTCGGTACACTGCATTATCCCCATTCATTCTGTTATACCACCTCTGCAGTACAGCAACTCTGCCATCCAGTGATGCTGCCATGGCTACATGGTATGTTATGGCCCTTGTGCTGCCCATGTCAGGCCACTTCTACAAAAATTTACAGGGCCACTTTTAGTTCTTAATCCGCCCCTGGTCTAAGGCACAACTGCAGCAAAAGACACAAGGAAGGATGCAATTGCGTACAATCAGGCCTATGAGGAAAGATTCTTTCCCCCTCATCAGACCGCACCCCCATTAGAGCTGCATCCATAAATTTCCCGGGCTGGTTTTCCATCGTAATCCACCCCTGGGGATAAAATAAAGCTGTTCAGCTTCTGTGGGCTACATGCATAAGCAGCCAGTATTTACCCTGCATGCACAAATAATTGGCTCACCAGGTTCCGTGGCTGGTTGACTTCAAGCTTGCATTTCACCTGGTTTTAATCAGCCACAGAATCTGTGTAATCCATGAGCATTCCAGTGTAAAGGGATAGTATGGTAAGCCTACAAATAATACCTGTGTTTACACTCCTTGCATTGCAGCATGGTTTGTCCAGGTGGGCAGTTACTTGCTCTTTTTTTGCTTAACAGTGACTCAGATTCAGACCTTCATTTTAGATGTGTTCCTTATACCGCTTTTATACCTAAATGCTGAGTTGCACCCAGGATTTGTACACCACTTCTTCCCGTGTGCTACTCGGATGAGACCCCTTTCAGACAGGCGGCCCAACTCGGCAATATGCGCTTGGAGACGAAATGATCTTCAAGCGCTGCGACTTCCTATTCAGTGAACGGGTGGCGGGTTACATCAGCGACCAGACTTACCCGTTTACACTGCACTGCGACTTGGGTCCTTCCCGGGACCAACCCTGCAGGCTAGCCTGAGTTGGATTCCCATGTCACTGGACCTGGGTAAACCCTTTTACATTGAGCCGTGACCCGGATTAAACCGGCAATAACCTGGGGAAAAAGCTTGATGTAAAAGGGGTATTAGTAATACAAGTGAAGTAATTATCACCACCTGGGTATCTTCTAAAATGTGTCAGTCTATAATAAATACACTTGTCAGAATCAGGGCAAAGGACTCACTTTCTCTAAAATCAAATATTTGGAGTCCCCCCTCTAAAAATAATGCATAAACGTTCTTATACAGTATTTTTTACTGGTTACAGAGGCAAATGCAGGACTTTAAGTGGGGGCCTTCTAAATAATTAAGGTCCGCATTTGACCTGTTTTTAGTCAGCTCTGAAACCTGTGTAATTCATGAGTGCCGGGGTTAAAAGGGAGAGTATGGTAAGCCTATGTATGTATATACAGTAATAAATAAAAGCACATCGTCCGCGAATAAACTCAGTTGGTGTGACAACAGACCAACTTGTATTCCAGGGAAGGGGAGGGAGTAACGTATTGTGGCAGCAAAGAGTTCAAATGCAAGGACATACATGAGAGGGGAAATGGGCAGCCTTGTCTGATACCGATTGAGATCACAAAAGGGGAAGACAGAAAACCATTACTGAATACTGTGGCAGTCAGAGAGCTATACAAGGAAATGAGAATGGCCTCACAACTCTCTCTCGTAAGAATCTCAGCCAAATCAAAAACTCTACGAGTATTGTCCGACGCCTGCCTACCATGTACAAAGCCTACCTGGTCCGGATGCATACCTCCCAACATGACCCTCTCCAGGAGGGACAAAATGCTCTGTTCCAGAACTTCCCTCTTATTTTAGGATTGCCCTTCTAATCTTAAATTAAGAGGAAAGTCCTGGAACAGAGCATTGTGTCTCTCCTGGAGAAGGTCATGTTGGGAGGTATGCGGATGGATTGCCTGTTAGCAATTAATTTAGGAAAAAAATTCCAATCTGAGTTTAGAATAATTCTGACAGAGGGAGGGGTCCTTCCCCTGCTTATGTACTGTATGGTGATAATTCACTCCTGTAAATATTTCTGAAGGCAGAGAGCCATGATCAGTAGCATATTTATATAAAGCGGTGAGAGTAGGGGCAAGGTCAGGTGCAAATTTTTTATAAAAGGAGTTGGTGAATCCATCCGGACCAGGAGCCTTCCCTAGGGGGAGGGATCGAATAACAGCTAAAATTACCCAATCAGTCCACTGTGAATTAAGGGAACCTAAATTGTCAAGATTCAACTTGGGGAGATGTAGATCTTTTAAAAAAGAGATTAGGGAAGCGATGGGTTGAGGTGTAGAGAGGTCAATTTTCAAATTATAGAACTTTCATAGTAACGGACAAAAGCATTCGCTATATCTGAGGGGTTGAGTAATGTCTTACCATCACGGGACTGTATTCATTTCATTCTATTCCTAATCTGTCGTGCCCGGAGTTTGCGTGCTAAATATTTCCCTGATTTATTCCCTAATGTATAAAGCTCCTGCTGTATCTTAGTAAGCGCAGATTGCATGCGTTTCAGAAATAATTTATGAAGTTGATTCCAAATTGAGACTAATTCACGTTTCAGTATCCGAGAGGGTCGGGTTTGATTCAAAGATTCAACTTCAAGCAGATGCTTCTCTAAATCTGTCTGTTGCTGAAGATAAAGTCTCCACTGTCTGGCACCTGTCTGGATGACACCACCTCTTAACACTGTTTTAAGAGCACACCAAAATGTGGGAATTATGTCAAGGGCAGAGTTGGTTGCCATATAGGTAGTCAAAGCGCCAGAAAGGGAGGTAATCGTGTCAGGGAAAGATAGTAGATAGTATGGGAAGCGCCAGGGTCGTGGCGGCACTTTGGAATGGTAACAATCCCATATGCATACCACTGGCAGAATATTGGAACAATGAGTATGTTGAAGCATAAACTTGTCAAGCAGAATCAGATCAATACGGGAGTAAGAGTTGGGGCTGCCCGATGAAAGTCCTGCAATTGTGAATGGGAGCAGTAATCCGTGTAGATGAGAGATGCAGATCTTGTGCAGGGCGGAGAGGTCGGGTTGGGAGATATTTTGAGATAAGCGAAGATATATATGTTGGTTTAGTTCGGTTAACAGCTTTGTATGTGAGTAAAAGTATTCTATATTGAATACGGTAGAATACAGGTAACCAATGGCGGGACTAACAAAGTGGATCTGCAGAAGATGAATGTCTTGCTAGGAAGATTAGCTTCGCAGCTGCATTCAGAATGGATTGTAGTGATTAGAGTTTTTTCTTGGGAAGACCAGTAAGGAGACTATTGCAATAATCAATGCGGGAGATACTGAGAGCATGGATTAGAGTTTTTGCAGTGTCTTGTGTAAGATAAGGTCGTATTTTAGATATGTATTTTAGATGCATGTAACATGATTTTGAGACAGAGTTCAGAGTCAAGGGTGACACCTTGGAAGCGAAATTGTGGGGTAGGTTAGATTGTTGAGTTGTCAACAGTTATGGAGATATCAGGTTGGTAACTACTCTTGGCTGTCGGGAATATAATTCATTTTTTTGGAAATGCGGAGTTTGAGGGGACGAGATAAAATGTCAGAAAGACATTCACTGACACGGACCAATACAGATTTTGACAAATATGGGGAGGATAGATAGATTTGAGTATCATCAGCTTAAAAATAATAGTGAAGTCCAAAGGAGCTGATTAGTTTGCCAAGAGATGAGGATGTTTAAAGCATCAGTTGTTCTCTACAAGCAGCCTCATCACATCACTATTCTGTACTGGTGGGGACCTGTGTTCTTCACTGTCTAACTGCTGGGGGTTAATTTACTAAGGCTTCCGACATTTTACGCTAAACCGCTGGCAAATTACAATAATCCAACGTGCCATGCAGATTCAAACCAGGGGCAAACTCATTGTTTAGTTAATTTACTCCTTAGTCTGTACTGTCCTCTCTTCATCCTCCTCCTTGGCAGCACCATCTTCCCAGTGATATTCAGGAAGATGGCGCATGTGCACTAGAGAGCAAAGTCTCTGGCCCAGGGCAGAGTCTTTGCTTGCCCAGTGGGGAACCATCTTCCCAAAGATGTCACTGGGAAGATGGCACCGTGGAGGAGACATGCTTGCCGGAGCCAGGTAAGTATATTCGGCATCGGTGCAAACCCTGTTTACTGCGGTTCACACCTGTGCTCTGTATAGTGGACCCGCACATGGTCATGCGCCACCATACTGAGTCTTCATGTGCATGCTGCATGTGTTACATAGAAATGACCCTGCAGCTTCTGTCACCATCCATCTCCCATTTCCAAAGCACTTCCTCAGACAAATAGGAGACAGAACAGAACACAGCACAGCTGATCCACCTGTCCAGAGAGCAAATGACAAACTGGGATGCAGCTACGGCTGGGACTGTGATGCAGGAATAATGCCCAGGTGCTTCCATGTGTCAGACACTGATGCAGAGGAACAAGATCTGCTGTGTCACCTAATCACAGAAAACCTCAAGAAGTAAGCTAACTAGATGCTGTAAGTAACCAACAATAAGATAACAGCTGTATGCCACATAGCAGCTGCACACACTGCACCTATGGTAGTTACGCCATTGTGCTTTAAGCCCCAAACCTAAAAAGGCAATGATTTTAACAGCAAAACATTGTGTGTTTTGCTATTAAAGTCATTGTTGTAAATTTGGGAGTAAACACGCAGAGAAGTGAGGCATTTCATAAATAAGCCCCTAAATCTATACCTTTGAACATTAGTACATAGCCCTTAGCGTGGCTTGTGTTGGTATTTAAAAACAAAATGAGCACTGAACCCCAAAAAACAAAACATTAGTTGCTAATTGCTTATTCTACTGGATGAAATTGATATAGACTGAGCTAAATTGCCATCCTCTTGTCTTCTGCCTGCAATGCCCAATGCAGAGAGGGATATAACATTTTCTTCTGTCCACCAAATGATTGTTGATACTTCATACCGTCATCATGGATCTGCTTCTTGAGCTACATTGGTGGTTTATGAAAGCAGCTACTGTCTGCTTATTAAAAAAGATCCTGACAGGTTAGTGTCTTGAGATAGAAAATGTTGAATCAAAAGCCATAGTGCCCTAATTTCTACAATGTTCAGGTGCCTTCATCTATCACTCTGTAACAATAAACTGTGACCCAGATTTGTAAGCAGATGAGAGCCACAGCCTTTGGTGCTGGATTTGTGATAGTACAAATCAACCTGGTTCTCTGTGATCTGACTCTCCTTGGTCTCTAATCATAAATCGTGCCATTGAAGGAATTTCCTTGCGATATCTGTGATGACTTGATCTAGCGAAGTTAAACTTTCTTCTGATACGGTCTTGCTGTGTCTATTCCTACCCTCAAGAATTGGAGCTGTTCAAAATTTTGATGATTCAGCTATGTTCATGAAGGAACTTCATCAACTAGGCTGTTCTGTGTCTGTAACATGCTCGGGTTTTCCTGTTACAAGAATGTAATTTACATAAGCCCATACCATGACTGTTCATTTCCTAAGACGGACCTGAGTTGAAAGTGGTGGCCAAGCCCAAAGAATCTGAGAAACAAATGATGTTGAGCTACATGAGGAATGTGGAAAACAGGATTTTTATACCTACCGGTAAATCCTTTTCTCCTAGTCCATAGAGGATGCAGGGGTCCACTTTAGTACCATGGGGTATAGACGGTTCCGCATGAGCCATGGGCACTTTAAGATTTTTTCAGAGTGTGAACTGGCTCCTCCCTCTATGCCCCTCCTCCAGACCTCAGTATAGGAACTGTGCCCAGGGAGACGGACAATTCGAGAAAAGGATTTACTTTTAAGTTAATGGTGAGATTCATACCAGCTCACTTCAACCATGCCACACAACATGGCATTCAACATAACACATGCTAACCAGCATAAACATTACAGCAACGAGCTGAAAATTATTTTAACACAACACCTGTGTAAAACTTATAACAAAATAACTACTGCAGGTAAAGTACGCATTGGGTTGGGTGCCCAGCATCCTCTACGGACTAGGAGAAAAGGATTTACCGGTAGGTATAAAAATCCTGTTTTCTCATACGTCCTAGAGGATGCTGGGGTCCACTTTAGTACCATGGGGTTATACCAAAGCTCCAGTACGGGCGGGAGAGTGCGGATGTCCCTGCAGGACCGATTGACCAAACTTTAGGTCATCAGCAGCCAAGGTGTCAAACTTGTAAGACTTAGCAAACGTGTTTGTCCCTGACCAAGTAGCTGCTCGGCAAAGTTGTAATGCCGAGGCCACCCGGGCAGCCGCCCAAGATGAGCCCACCTTTCTTGTAGAATGATCATTCACCAAATTCGGCATAGGCAATCCTACCGTGGAATAAGCGTGCTGAATCGTACCTCTGATCCAACGCGCAATAGTCTGCTTAGAAGCAGGACACCCAATCTTGTTGGGAGCATACAGGACAAACAGCGCCTCTGTTTTCCGTATCCGAGCTGTTCTTGCAACATAAATTTTCAAAGCTCTGACCACATCCAGAGACTTCGAACCAGCGAAGGTATCAGTAGCCACTGGCACCACAATAGGTTGGTTTACATGGAAAGAAGAAACCACCTTTGGAAGAAATTGCTGACGAGTTCTTAGCTCAGCCCTATCTTCATGGAATATTAAGTAAGGGCTCTTGTGAGACAAGGCCCCTAACTCAGACACCCTCCTTGCGGATGCCAAGGCCAACAGCATGACCACTTTCCAAGTGAGAAACTTCAACTCTACCTCCTGTAGAGGTTCAAACCAATCTGATTGAAGGAACTGCAATACCACGTTAAGATCCCACGGATCCGCAGGAGGCACAAAAGGAGGCTTAATGTGCAGAACCCCTTTCACGAACGTCTGAACTTCTGGAAGGGAGGCCAATTGTTTCTGAAAGGAAACAGACAAGGCCGAAATCTGGACCTTGACTTGAACCCAATCGTAGACCAGCATCCACACCCGCCTGAAGAAAATGGAGAAAACGTCCTAACTGAAACTCTTCCGTTGGAGCCTTTTTGGTTTCACACCAAGACACATATAAATACGGTGGTAATGTTTAGACGTTACTCCTTTCCTGGCCTGAATCAGAGTGGGAATGACTTCTTTGGGAATACCCTTTCGGGCTAGGATCCGGCGCTCAACAGCCATGCTGTCAAACGTAGCCACGGTAAGTCTTGATACACCACGACCCCTGCTGCAGCAGGTCCTCACGAAGAGGAAGAGGCCGAGGATCTTCTATGAGTAAATCTTGAAGATCTGGATACCAAGCCCTCCTTGGCCAGTCTGGGACAATGAGGATCGCTCGAACTCCTGTTCTTCTTATGATTTTGAGAACTTTTGGTATCAGTGGAAGTGGAGGGAAGACATACACCGAACGAAACACCCACTGGGTCACTAGTGCATCCACTGCTATTGCTTGAGGTTCTCTCGTCCTGGAACAATATCTCTGAAGCTTCTTGTTGAGACGAGATGCCATTATGTCTACTTGAGGAATTCCCCAAAGACCTGTCACCTCCGCAAAGACTTCTTGGTGGAGGCCCCATTCTCCGGGATGGAGATAGTGTCTGCTGAGGAAGTCTGCTTCCCAGTTGTCCACTCCTGGAATGAAAATTGCCGACAGAGCTCTTGCATGTCTTTCTGCCCAGAGGAGGATCTTTGTCACCTCTGCCATTGCCGCTCTGCTTTTCGTTCCGCCCTGACGGTTTATGTACGCTACTGCTGTTACATTGTCCCACTGGATCAGTATGGGTTGATCTTGAAGAAGATGCACCGCTTGTAGAAGGCCGTTGTAAATGGCTTTCAACTCCAGAACGTTTACGTGAAGACAGGCTTCTTGACTTGACCATCTTCCTTGGAAGCTTTCCCCCTGTGTGACTGCTCCCCAGCCTCGGAGACTTGCATCCGTGGTTACTAGGACCCAGTCCTGAATCCCGAACCTGCGTCCTTCCAGGAGGTGAGAACTGTGCAGCCACCACAGGAGCGAAATTCTGGCTTTGGATTATCCTCTGATGCATGTGTAGATGGGAACCGGACCATTTGTCCAATAGGTCCCACTGGAATATTCTGGCATGGAATCGGCCAAACTGTATGCGCTACCATCTTTCCCAACAACCGAATGCATTGATGAATCGACACTCTTGTTGGTTTCAGAATTTGTTTGACCATTCTCTGGATTTCCAGAGCCTTTTCTACTGGAAGAAATACCCTCTGTACTTCTGTGTCCAGTATCATCCCCAGAAATGATAATCTTGTCGTCGATTCCAACTGTGACTTTGAAAAATTTATGATCCAACCGTGTTGTTGAAGTACTGTCAGGGAGAGAGCAATGCTCTGCACCAACCTTTCCCTGGACCTCGCTTTTATCAGGAGATCGTCCAGGTAAGGAATTATATTGACTCCTTGCTGTTGAAGGAGGACCATCATCTCCGCCATCACCTTGGTGAACACCCTCGGTGCCATGGAGAGTCCGAAAGGCAACGTCTGAAACTGGTAATGACAATCCTGCACTGCAAATCTCAGATAAGCTTGATGTGGAGGATAGATAGGAACATGTAAGTAGGCATCTTTTATGTCCACTGATACCATGAAGTCCCTTTCCTCCAGACTGGAAATCACTGCCCTCAGAGATTTCATCTTGAATTTGAACCTTTGCAGGTAGAGATTCAGTGTTTTCAGATTTAGAATCGGTCTGGCCGAGCCGTTCAGTTTCGGAACTACGAAAAGGCTTGAATAAAACCCTTCTCCTTGTTGCGAAAAGGGAACCAGGACAATCACTTGATCCTGACACAATCTTTGTATTGCTGCTGATACCACTTCCCTGTCTGGGATAGAAGCTGGTAAGGCCAATTTGAAAAATCGGCATGGGGGAATGTCTTGAAACTCCAGCTTGTACTCGTGGACACTATATGTAAGACCCACGGGTCCAGGCCAGATTGAACCCAAATCTGACTGAAGATTTTCAGACGTGCCCACACTTGAGCGGACTCCCGCAAGGGAGCTCCAGCGTCATGCTGAAGATTTGGCAGAAGCAGAGGTTGATTTCTGCTCCTGTGATCCAGGAGAGGCTGTGGATTTTTTAACTTTTCCCCTACCTTTACCTGCAAGGAAAGGGGAACCTTTACCCTTTTTTTTATTTATTGGGCCGAAAAGACTGCATCTGAGAGTTATGTGTCTTTTTCGCCGGCGCAGGAGCATTAGGCAAAAATGTCGATTTACCTGCGGTAGCCGCAGAAACTAAGGCATCCAGCCCATCTCCAAACAAGGCCTCGCCTTTATACGGGAGAGCCTCCATATTCCTTTTGGAATCTGCGTCAGCATTCCATTGGCGAATCCACAATGACCTACGTGCTGAGATCGCCATGGTAGCAGCTCTTGATCCCAAGAGACCAATATCTTTCATGGCTTCCAGCATGTATGCAGCAACGTCTTTGATATGACCTAACGTTAGGAGCATCTCGTCTCTATCTATTGTGTCAATGTCTTATGACAAGTTTTCTGACCACTTTTCAATAGCACTACTCACCCACGCACAGGCAATGGTAGGCCTCAGTAGTGTCCCATTGGTCACATAAATAGATTTCAACGTAGTCTCTAACTTGTGGTCTGCCGGCTCCTTTAGTGAAGCCGTCCCAGGCGCAGGGAGAATCACCTTTTTTGTTAACCGTGACAGGGCACTGTCTAAAATGGGGGGTGACTCCCACCTTTTCCTGTCCTCTGCAGGGAAAGGGTAAGCTGCCTGAATTCTTTTAGGAATCTGAAATTTCTCTTCAGGGTTTACCCAGACTCCCTCAAAGAGACTGTTCAGTTCATGAGATGGAGGGAAAGTTACATTAATTTCTTCTCTTTATTAAAGTAAGCCTTCTCCTGTGGAAAAGGAGGGGGCTCCATAACTTCTAACACCTCCTTTATAGCAACAATCATGTATTGAATGTTTTTTGCTAACTTTGGATCTATTCCCCTGGAATCACTAGTGTCGACACAGGAATCAGAGTCCGTGTCGGTATCAGTATGTACTACTTGTGCAAAAGATCTTTTTTGTGAACCCGAGGGGTCCCCTGTGGATGAAAAGGCAGAACTATTAAAAATCACATCTTCCACAGATTTTCTCCAGTTTTCTGCATGAGACTCAGACTTATCCAATCTCTTACTGATATGATTCACACTATCACGTAATTCTTTCACCCATACAGGCTCGTGGTGCGACGGCAGCGCCACCACATTACAACTCTGTGTCCCTAAAATGGCTCCCTCAGGGGAAGAGCTCCCTGCCTCAGACATGTCACACACATGCACAATCACACCACAGACACTCCGGGGCTTATTGGGGACAGACCCACAGTAAAATCTGTCAGAAGGACACAGAACAGGATTTGCCAGCTCACAACTCAGCGCCAAGGAAAAAATCTCTTTGTCATGTACCTTGTACACAGAGACCTTAAGCGCTTATATGCCAATAATATGACTGAGCACCCAAATTACACTCTCCCCCTCCCCCTTTTTCACCCTGATACTTGATTCAGAAGTGGAGAGGAGGATCAGCGGTTCTTCCCCTGCAGCAGGTGGGAGAAAATGGCGCTGAACAGTGTGCTGGCTGCCTAAGGAAGAAGCTCCGCCCCCTGTAATGGCGCGTTTCCCCTCAGAGCTAATTTCTAATCTTTATACTGGCGGGGCTGTAGGACTGTGCCACAACACCATATGCTGCCTTTTGCCAGTGAGAGTAGGTTTCATGCTGCCCAGGACACCCCCCCCCCCCCGCGCCCTGCTGGTCTTTGTGTTATGGTTAGCATGCTCGTGCAGCGTTCCCGCTCGCTGCGCAGTACCTTAAGCCGTCATGATGACCGGAGGTCCCTCTCTGCAGATCCGGTAACACTACTCACCAGTCTTCTGACTTCTGGCTCTGTTAGGGGGGTGACGGGTGTGCTGTGGGAGTGAGCACATAGCCGCAGCTAGTGTTCAGTACCCTTCAGGAGCTAATGGTGTCCTGTCAACAGAAGCAGAGCCATGAAACTATTTAGGAAGTTGGTTCCTACTTCTTCCCCCTAAGTCCCACGAAGCAGGGAGACTGTTGCCAGCAGTCTACCTGTAAAATAAAAAAACCTAAATAAAGTCTTTTAGTAGAGCTCAGTAGAGCTCCACTAGAGTGCGATCAGTCTGCCTGGGCACATTTTCTAAACTGAGGTCTGGAGGAGGGGCATAGAGGGAGGAGCCAGTTCACACTCTGAAAAAGTCTTAAAGTGCCCATGGCTCCTGCGGAACAGTCTATACCCCATGGTACTAAAGTGGACCCCAGCATCGTCTAGGATGAATGAGAAATACACATTTTGTAGAGCAACCGAAGAAAGGAATTCTTCTCCTCTGCCTGTAGAATGTAAAGTACTAACTCCATGCATAAATGTCTTGCATAAATTAATTAAGGTGCATCAGACAAACAACTGTTGAGAAGTCCCCCTATGCAATGACTACAAATAAAAGCCTGGAATAGAAGCGGATGCCTTTCTGTGTCCACAAAACTTGGGAAATAACTTCTTGTCCCAACAAACCAAGTAAACTCTTCCTTATTGCCTCCAGTTCCAATGTAGAGGATGAGACTCGTTATTTAACCAAGATATTCCCTCTTGGAAATAGAGTAGATTTTGATCCTGTACCATTATTTATTATCAGTTTCTTATATAGTGCAGCATATTCCGTTGCGTATTACAATTGTTAACAACTGTGGAAAAACAATACTGGGTAATAAATTATAGACATAGGATGTAGGAAGGCCCTGCTTGCAAGCTTACAATCTATAGGGAACCATTCATTGATGATGTTGCAGACCTACTGATCTTGAGTGCTCAGCGTCGTCTCCACATTTTTAAAAATTCTGTCACCCACAAAACACCTTGGAGGCTGGTATAGGGAAAAGTCACTGTGAGGTGCTAGACCCGACATACCTTACTTACTCCTGAGTGAAAATACCCTTAAATGAGGAAACAGCAATTGTGAAAGTACTGTGTATGTGGCTAATAGCTTTATTCTGCTCTGAAGTGATGGTGAGAAGATGAAGGAAAAGGTTTAGGGGTATATGCAATTGCGGGCGAATTGCGGCAATTTTTCGCCCGTTTTTTAATTCGACACAATTCGACCGTCGAATTCCGGCAGGTGGGTGCCGGAATTCGACATATTCAATAAAAAACGGATTCGACAGTCCCGCTGTCGAAAAAACGGCCGATTTGACGGATTTTGATTAGATTTTTAAAAATGTTAAAAAAACTGTAAAAAAAACGAAAAAAAATTGCGTGGGGTCCCCCCTCCTAAGCATAACCAGCCTCGGGCTCTTTAAACCGGTCCTGGTTGCCAAAATACGGGGGGAAAAATGACAGGGGATCCCCCGTATTTTAACAACCAGCACCGGGCTCTGCGCCTGGTCCTGGTGCAAAAAATACGGGGGACAAAAAAAAGTAGGGGTCCCCCGTATTTTTTGTACCAGTACCGGGCTTCACTAGCTGGACAGATAATGCCACAGCCAGGGGTCACTTTTATACAGCGCCCTGCGGCCGTGGCATTAAATATCCAACTAGTCACCCCTGGCCGGGGTACCCTGGAGGAGTGGGGACCCCTTCAATCAAGGGGTCCCCCCCCAGCCATCCAAGGGCCAGGGGTGAAGCCCGAGGCTGTCCCCCCCATCCAAGGGCTGCGGATTGGGGGCTGATAGCCTTGAGTAAAATGTAAGAATATTGTTTTTTTTTGCAGAAGAACTACAAGTCCCAGCAAGCCTCCCCCGCAAGCCGGTACTTGGAGAACCACAAGTACCAGCATGCGGGGGGGGGGGGGGGGGGAGAAACGGGCCCGCTGGTACCTGTAGTTCTACTGCAAAAAAAATACCCAAATAAAAACAGGATACGGACACCGTGAAAATACAACTTTATTTCACACATGCCGACACATACATACTTACCTATGTTGACACGCCGACTCTGGCCACGTCTCCGTCTGTCGACGTCCGGGTCACCTGAAAATAAAATTATACTCACCTAAATCCAGTGTCCTGTGATATTTGTAATCCACGTACTTGGCAAAACAAAAAAACGCATACCTGCTCCACACGGACTGAAAGGGGTCCCATGTTTACACATGGGACCCCTTTCCCCGAATGCAGAGACCCCCCGTTACTCCTGTCACAGAGAGTCTTTTCAGCCAATCAGGTAGCGCCACGTCGTGGCACTCTCCTGATTGGCTGTATGCGCATCTGAGCTGTCGGACAGCACATCGCACAGCCCCCTCCATCATCTTCAATGGTGGGAACTTTGCGGTCAGCGGTGAGGTCACCCGGTAACCCCACCGCTGACCGCAAAGTTCCCACCATTGAAACTGATGGAGGGAGCTGTGCGATGCGCTGTCTGCCAGCTCAGACGCGCAAAGCCAATCAGGAGAGTGCCACGAAGTGGCGCTTCCTAATTGGATGAAGGGACCTTTCTGTGACAGGAGTCACGGGGGGTCTCTGCATTCGGGGAAAGGGGTCCCATGTGTAAACATGGGACCCCTTTCAGTCCGTGTGGAGCGGGTATGCGTTTTTTTGTTTTGCCAAGTACGTGGATTACAATAAAAGAACCGGACACTGGATCAGGTGAGTATATAATTTTATTTTCAGGAACCCCGGACGTCGACAGACGGAGACGTGGCCAGAGTCGGCGTGTGAACATAGGTAAGTATGTATGTGTCGGCATGTATGTAATAAAGTTTTACTTTCACGGTGTTTGTGTCCTGTTTTTGTTTGGGTATTTTTTTTGCAGTAGAACTACAGGTACCAGCGGGCCTGTTTCCCCCCGCATGCTGGTACTTGTGGTTCTCCAAGTACCGGCTTGCGGGGGAGGCTTGCTGGGACTTGTAGTTCTTCTGCAAAAAAACAATATTCTTACATTTTCAACAAGGCTATCAGCCTCCCATCCGCAGCCCTTGGATGGGGGGGGGGGGGGGACAGCCTCGGGCTTCACCCCTGGCCCTTGGGTGGCTGGGGGGGGACCCCTTGATTGAAGGGGTGCCCACTCCTCTAGGGTACCCTGGCCAGGGGTGACTAGTTGGATATTTAATGCCACGGCCGCAGGGTGCTGTATAAAAGTGACCCCCGGCTGTGGCATTATCTGTCCAGCTAGTGGAGCCCGGTGCTGGTACAAAAAATATGGGGACCCCTACTTTTTCTGTCCCCCGTATTTTTTGCACCAGGACCAGGCGCAGTTGTTAAAATACGGGGGATCCCCTGTCATTTTTCCCCCCGTATTTTGGCAACCAGGACCGGCTCAAAGAGCCCGAGGCAGGTTATGCTTAGGAGGGGGGACCCCACGCATTTTTTTTCCTGAATTTTACCCCATTCCATAAAAAAAAACCCCAAAAATATATATATATATTTTTACAAATATATAAATAATACTTGTGCCTCCTAAATAGACAAACCAAGTACCTAATCCCTTCTAATATAAATAGATATGCTATTACCAATAAAAAAAACAATAAAAAAAAACATGTTTTTAACATTTTTTATTAGATTCCGCCAGCAAAGTGTGGCGGATTGAAAATGACGAATTTACTGTCTAAAAGCACTGTTGTCGAATTTACAATCTTCAATTGAATATACTTTTGTCGAATTGCCGCATTTGTACCATTGCAGAAATGTTGAATTTGACAAATGTCGAATTTCAAAATGTCGAATTTGGAAAGTCCGTTTTTTTGTCGAAAAGTACTGAATTGCATTGTCGAATTTTTTTGGGGGGGGCGAAAATGTCCCGTTTTTCTACATTTTCGGGAATTCGACCGCAATTGCATATACCCCATAATCCTTCAAAGACTTTCTGGGTCATTGAGTTCAGCTTTTACCCAAACAGAAATTCCCAACAAATGTAAAAGTGGTTAAACAATTCTTTGACGTGGGTCTGCTATCCATACGCCTAGCCCCAAGACTCTCTTGGCAACGAGTTAGAGCCATACTTATGAATGAGAATTCTATTGTATACAGTGAAGCTTCACTATAAAAGAAAAAAAGTACACTCTCTTTTTGTGGAATACTTTTAAGTCAATATTTTCTATTTATTTTCTTTGGCATATTGTTATGAAGGATCTATGCCCAAAACTCTAAGCACTTGGAGACTAAAGCCATAGCCACCCCAGACTTAAGTAATGTTCACATAAAAAAAATTGTAGCTTCTTATAAGCAGCTTTCAGTTTTCATATCCATAGGATTCTTTAGTGGGCCTCCATCTTCTAGTGGAATAGTTGTCCTTATAGACAGACTGGCTACAGCTGCATCAATTATAGGCGCTGTACACTACTTAAAAGTTTCTTCATCATGAAAGTGATACAAACATTTTAGTCTCTTAGGATTAAACTAATGTCTGTCCATCTGTTCCCATTCTTTATTAATGAAATCTTTAATAACTCGCTGTACTAGAAAAACGATCTTTTTTTTTTTTGATGATCCACAAAGAGATAATCTTGTAGAGAAGCTAGGGCTGCTGTATAATCTATCCCATGTTTTTGTTAATATGTAAAAGTAGAACGTTGACAACATCTTATTTTATGCTGAAATCTCCTGCTTGTCATGCGACTTGGTCGAAATTGCATCTTCATTTTATTCAGCATAACTGTAATGTTCAGGTCCATTCTGGTTGTGGCCTATGTTTTATGTCAAATCTTTCTATCTGACAGGCAATTTGGTTGAAATTGGATCCATAACGTTTTATTATGCTTAACTATAATGTTCATGCATGTTAGTATGCACATCTTGTTTGTGTACCCTGTAGTTTGGTCATTCATTGTATCCATGCACTCTCAATTCTGCTGAAACTATTTTCCTGTATGTCATATCTGAATTACACAGATTACGCAAAATGTGTGATGCCATCCAAATTAAGCAACATGGCTACGTGTGCAGGGGCACTGCTGCCATGCTTCCAATCACAAGTGATGTCATTGGCCGGCACCAAAACCAGCCATGACAGCCTGTGTGCTACCCGCAACACCCCACTTCACAACGCCCCGTCGCCGCCCCCGGACCCCCATTGCCTGTTAATCATGATACAATCCTTCCGGTGTTTTTTGTTATTTTTCCCAATGTTTCACAGATATTTTTATACAGGGTATTCAATATTCAATTAGATCTCCCGTGAAAAAATAAGATTTTAAACCTACCGGTAAATCTTTTTCTCGTAGTCCGTAGAGGATGCTGGGGACTCCGTAAGGACCATGGGGATAGACAGGCTCCGCAGGAGACATGGGCACTTTAAGAAAGACTTTAGATCTGGGTGTGCACTGGCTCCTCCCTCTATGCCCCTCCTCCAGACCTCAGTTAGAGAAACTGTGCCCAGAGGAGACGGACAGTACGAGGAAAGGATTTTTTTTAATCCAAGGGCAAGATTCATACCAGCCACATCAATCACACCGTATAACTTGTGATATACTACCCAGTTAACAGTATGAAAACAACATAGCATCAGTCCAAGACCGATGAAAACTATAACATAACCCTTATGTAAGCAATAATTATATACAAGTCTTGCAGAAGTAGTCCGCACTTGGGACGGGAGCCCAGCATCCTCTACGGACTACGAGAAAAAGATTTACCGGTAGGTTTAAAATCTTATTTTCTCTTACGTCCTAGAGGATGCTGGGGACTCCGTAAGGACCATGGGGATTATACCAAAGCTCCCAAACGGGCGGGAGAGTGCAGATGACTCTGCTGTACCGATTGAGCAAACAGGAGGTCCTCCTCAGCCAGGGTATCAACTTATAGAACTTTGCAAAGGTGTTTGAACCCGACCAAGTAGCAGCTCGGCACAGCTGTAGTGCCGAGACCCCTCGGGCAGCCGCCCAAAAAGAGCCCACCTTCCTAGTGGAATGGGCCTTGACCGATTTAGGTAACGGCAATCCCTCCGTAGAATGTGCCTGCTGAATCGTGTTACAGATCCAGTGAGCAATAGTTTGCTTTGAAGCAGGGGCGCCAATCTTATTGGCTGCATACAGGACAAACAGTGCTTCTGTTTTTCTGACTCTAGCCGTTCTGGCCACGTAAATTTTCAAAGCCCTGACCACATCAAGGGACTTGGAATCCTCCAAGTCACGCGTAGTCACAGGCACCACAATAGGTTGGTTCATATGAAAAGATGAGACCACTTTTGGCAGGAATTGAGGACGGGTCCGCAATTCCGCTCTATCCATATGGAAAACCAGATAGGGGCTTTTATGTGATAAAGCCGCTAATTCCGACACTCGCCTAGCTGAAGCCAAGGCTAATAACATGACCACCTTCCAAGTGAGATATTTCAACTCCACCCATTTAAGTGGTTCAAACTAGTGTGACTTAAGGAAACTTAACACCACGTTAAGGTCCCAAGGCACCACCGGGGGTACAATAGGAGGCTGAATATGCAGTACTCTCTTCGCAAAAGTTTGTACTTCAGGGAGAGAGGCCAATTCCTTTTGAAAGAAAATGGATAAGGCCGAAATCTGAACCTTAATAGAGCCTAATTTTAGGCCCAAATTCACTCCAGTTTGTAGGAAGTGAAGGAAGCGGCACAGATGGAATTCTTCCGTAGGAGCATTCCTGGCCTCACACCAAGAAACATATTTTCGCCATATACGGTGGTAATATTTTGATGTCACGTCCTTCCTAGCCTTTATCAGCGTAGGAATGACCTCATCCGGAATACCCTTTTCCGCTAGGATCCGGCGTTCAACCGCCATGCCGTCAAACGCAGCAGCGGTAAGTCTTGGAACAGACAGGGCCCCTGTTACAACAGGTCCTGTCTTAGAGGAAGAGGCCACGGATCTTCTGTGAGCATTTCCTGCAGATCCAGATACCAGGTCCTTCGTGGCCAATCTGGAACAATGGGAATTGTTCTCACTCCTCTTTTTCTTACTATTCTCAACACCTTGGGTATGAGAGGAAGAGGAGGAAATACATAAACCGACCAGAACACCCACGGTGTCACTAGGGCGTCTACAGCTACTGCCTTAGGGTCTCTTGACCTGGCGCAATACCTCTGTAGCTTTTTGTTGAGGCGGGACGCCATCATGTCTATCTGGGGCAGTCCCCACCGACCTGCGATCTGCGCGAAGACTTCCTGATGAAGTCCCCACTCTCCTCTCTCCTGGATGCAGGTCGTGTCTGCTGAGGAAGTCTGCTTCCCAGTTGTCCACTCCCGGAATGAACACTGCTGACAGTGCGCTTACATGATTCTCTGCCCAGCGAAGAATTCTGGTGGCTTCCGCCATCGCCACTCTGCTCTTTGTTCCGCCTTGGCGGTTTACATGAGCTACTGCGGTGACGTTGTCTGACTGGATCAGAAATGGTTGGTCGCGAAGTAAGGTCTCCGCTTGATGTAGGGCGTTGTATATGGCACTCAGTTCCAGGATGTTGATGTGAAGACAAGTCTCTTGACTTGACCAAAGACCTTGGAAATTTCTTCCCTGTGTGACTGCTCCCCAACCTCAGAGGCTCGCGTCCGTGGTCACCAGGATCCAGTCCTGAATGCCGAACCTGCAGCCCTCTAGAAGGTGAGCACTCTGCAGCCACCACAGGAGAGATACCCTGGCCCTGGGGGACACGGTGATCCACTTGTCCAGTAGGTCCCATTGGAAGGTCCTCGCATGGAACCTGCCGAAGGGAATGGCCTCGTATGATGCCACCATCTTTCCCAGGACTCGAGTGCAGTGATGCACTGACACCTGTTTTGGTTTCAATAGGTTCCTGACCAGAGTCATGAGTTCCTGGGCCTTTTCTATCGGAAGATAAACTCTTTTCTGGTCCGTATCCAGAATCATGCCCAAGAAAGTCAGACGAGTCGTAGGAACCAACTGCGACTTCGGGATATTGAGAATCCAGCCGTGTTGCTGTAACACCTTCAGTGAAAGTGATACGTTGTTCAGCAACTGCTCTCCTGATCTCGCTTTTATGAGGAGATCGTCCAAGTACGGGATAATTGTGACACCTTGCTTTCGCAGGAGCACCATCATTTCCGCCATTACCTTGGTAAAAATTCTCGGAGCCGTGGAGAGACCAAACGGCAACGTCTGAAATTGGTAATGACAATCCTGTACCGCAAATCTTAGGTACGCCTGATGAGGTGGATAAATGGGAACATGAAGGTATGCATCTTTTATGTCCAGAGATACCATAAAATCTCCCCCTTCCAGGCTGGCGATGACCGCTCTTAGCGATTCCATCTTGAACTTGAACATTTTCACGTATAGGTTCAGGGATTTTAAATTTAATATGGGTCTGACCGAACCGTCTGGTTTCGGGACTACAAACAGGGTCAAGTAATATCCCCTTCCTTGTTGAAGCAGGGGAACCTTGACCACCACCTGTTGAAGATACAATTTGTGAATTGCATTTAACACTATCTCCCTTTCCTGGGGAGAAGATGGTAGAGCCGATTTGAAAAACCGGCGAGGAGGCACCTCTTCGAATTCCAGCTTGTAACCCTGAGAAACAATTTCTATTGCCCAGGGATCCACCTGTGAGTGAACCCAGATGTGGCTGAAAATTCGAAGACGTGCCCCCACTGGGGCGGACTCCCTTAGCGGAGCCCCAGCGTCATGCGGTGGATTTTGTAGTGTCGAAGTTAAAAATATTACATAAAGAGAACGTACGAACTACACACATTTAAGTCGCTATACTTGCAAATATGCGCAGCGAGCACATCAATATATGGTAACACACGCATTTACACGGACATGCCACAGAGATGGATTCCACACTTATTTCATACAGTACATAATTATAATAATATCAAGCGCCAGACATCATGATGATTTAAAATTATCTAATGAATTAATGTCATGAATGTGTATTATTTGAACAAAGCAAGATAGACCTGTCATATTTACTATTAAAACAACCAGCTTAATGTGTAGATTAATTTGATACTTGTTATTAAGTTGTAGTACATTGCAACACGGAATTATGATCGAATGTATAAAAGCTAAAATCACTTTTGTTAGAACAATGGATGTTCCGAATAGGACAGTGGACAGGAAGCTCAGGCCAGCCCCTTTGTACATCCCCAAGGCTGAACCTGTTCAGCATATACAAAGAAACTAGTGACTCAATCATGAATGAGAGAGAGTCCCCTCCCCCAGAAACTAGTTAACACATTTTGCTGATCACACAGGAAAGTAGTTCCTGTTTTGGTCTCAGAGTTGCTGTAAGGTCTGAGACGATGATAGAGTTATTGCCAGCTCAGTTCCTATTTTGGTCTCAGCGTAAGATGGAGTCCTGGGATGATTTTACAGAAAGAGAGAGACATAAGCATTGAGGGAATGGTATTGTATCGCTGGCATGTAACCGTATGTAATTGTATGTAACTATGTTTTAACTGCTTACTGTGTGAGTTGTATTCATGTAACTATAGGTATACTGTACTTTGTAATATATATTGAATCCATATCCTTTTAATAGCAAATATATACTTCAATGAGCTTTGGAACTCAGATAATGTGTGGGTGTATTGTTTTCTCTTATGGGATGCAGTGTTTTGCGATGTGCAGCGCACTTTTATTGTATATGGTAATTAGATGCGCCTGGCGTCTGCAATATATATTAGAGCAGGCATTTTAAATATTTGTGCGAAATCAATTTGGCATTCTTAGATGGGGGCTAGTCCGCGATATCACGTTCTTAATGATGCACTGTACATTATAAACGCGACACTGTGGTCGATCAGCTTGTGATGGACGCATCATAAAAGCTGAGAAAATCATCATATCCGTGTGTATTGTTGTGTTATTAGTAAGACGCTGATATGAAATACAAGGGACAATGCGTTTCTCATAATATTTAAGATGCAAAAATGTATTTTAATTGTTGCAAAACAAGGTTCAAATAAGTCATATTGTGTTTGATTCAGATTGGATTGCTTATCTGTTAAGTAGGGTTAAAAGTACATTTAAAAGTTGCTGCATAGCCTTGATATAGTTTTTATTTTTAACTCAGGCCTAAAATAACTTCTGGTGCTTGTATGATGTGTGATTTCTTTGTGACAAAGGAAGCCGCATGGTCTGTCCTCCATTTTGGACTAACCACATGGCCTGTCCACCATTTTGTGTAACCCTCATGGATGTGGAAGGGGGAGGAGCAGTGGCCATTTTGGGAAGGTCATTTTCTAAATGGCTGATTTTCAATGCTCAGAATAATAAGATTTTACTTACCGATAAATCTATTTCTAGTAGTCTGTAGTGGATGCTGGGGACTCCGTCAGGACCATGGGGAATAGCGGCTCCGCAGGAGACAGGGCACAAAACTAAAGCTTTAGGATCAGGTGGTGTGTACTGGCTCCTCCCCCTATGACCCTCCTCCAAGCCTCAGTTAGGATACTGTGCCCGGACGAGCGTACACAATAAGGAAGGATATTGAATCCCGGGTAAGACTCATACCAGCCACACCAATCACACCGTATAACTTGTGATCTAAACCCAGTTAACAGTATGACAAACGTAGGAGCCTCTGAACAGACGGCTCACAACAAATAACAACCCGATTTTTTTGTAACAATAACTATGTACAAGTATTGCAGACAATCCGCACTTGGGATGGGCGCCCAGCATCCACTACGGACTACGAGAAATAGATTTATCGGTAAGTAAAATCTTATTTTCTCTGACGTCCTAAGTGGATGCTGGGGACTCCGTCAGGACCATGGGGATTATACCAAAGCTCCCAAACGGGCGGGAGAGTGCGGATGACTCTGCAGCACCGAATGAGAGAACTCCAGGTCCTCTTTAGCCAGGGTATCAAATTTGTAGAATTTTACAAACGTGTTCTCCCCCGACCACGTAGCTGCTCGGCAGAGTTGTAATGCCGAGACCCCTCGGGCAGCCGCCCAGGATGAGCCCACCTTCCTTGTGGAATGGGCCTTGACAGATTTAGGCTGTGGCAGGCCTGCCACAGAATGTGCAAGTTGAATTGTGCTACAAATCCAACGAGCAATCGTCTGCTTAGAAGCAGGAGCACCCAGCTTGTTGGGTGCATACAGTATAAACAGCGAGTCAGATTTTCTGACTCCAGCCGTCCTTGAAATGTATATTTTCAATGCCCTGACAACGTCCAGCAACTTGGAATCTTCCAAATCGGTAGTAGCCGCAGGCACCACAATAGGCTGGTTCAGGTGAAACGCTGACACCACCTTAGGCAGAAACTGAGGACGCGTCCGCAGTTCTGCCCTGTCCGAATGGAAAATCAGATATGGGCTCTTATACGATAAAGCCGCCAATTCTGATACTCTCCTGGCTGAAGCCAGGGCCAGTAGCATGGTTACTTTCCATGTAAGATATTTCAAATCCACCGATTTGAGTGGCTCAAACCAATGGGATTTGAGAAAATCCAAAACTACATTCAGGTCCCACGGAGCCACTGGGGGCACAACCGGGGGCTGTATATGTAGTACTCCTTTTACAAAAGTCTGGACTTCAGGAACTGAAGCCAATTCTTTCTGGAAGAAAATCGACAGGGCCGAAATTTGAACCTTAATGGACCCCAATTTGAGGCCCATAGACAATCCTGTTTGCAGGAAATGTAGGAATCGACCCAGTTGAAATTCCTCCGTGGGGGCCTTCCTGGCCTCACACCACGCAACATATTTTCTCCAAATGCGGTGATAATGTTGTGCAGTCACCTCCTTCCTGGCTTTAACCAGTGTAGGAATGACCTCTTCTGGAATGCCTTTTTCCTTTAGAATTCGGCGTTCAACCGCCATGCCGTCAAACGCAGCCGCGGTAAGTCTTGGAATAGACACGGTCCCTGCTGAATCAGGTCCCGTCTTAGAGGTAGAGGCCACGGATTTTCCGTGAGCATCTCCTGAAGTTCCGGGTACCAAGTTCTTCTTGGCCAATCCGGAGCCACGAGTATCGTTCTTACTCCCCTTTGCCGTATAATTCTCAGTACTTTGGGTATGAGAGGCAGAGGAGGAAACACATACACTGACTGGTACACCCACGGTGTTACCAGAGCGTCCACAGCTATTGCCTGAGGGTCTCTTGACCTGGCGCAATACCTGTCCAGTTTTTTGTTGAGGCGAGACGCCATCATATCCACCTTTGGTTTTTCCCAACGGTTCACAATCATGTGGAAGACTTCTGGATGAAGTCCCCACTCTCCCGGGTGTAGATCGTGTCTGCTGAGGAAGTCTGCTTCCCAGTTGTCTACTCCCGGAATGAACACTGCTGACAGTGCTATCACATGATCTTCCGCCCAGCGAAGAATCCTTGCAACTTCTGCCATTGCTCTCCTGCTTCTTGTGCCGCCCTGTCTGTTTACGTGGGCGACTGCCGTGATGTTGTCCGACTGGATCAACACCGGCTGACCCTGAAGCAGGGGTTTTGCCAGGCTTAGAGCATTGTAAATTGCTCTTAGCTCCAGTATATTTATATGAAGAGACATCTCCAGGCTTGACCATACTCCCTGGAAGTTTCTTCCCTGTGTGACCGCTCCCCAGCCTCTCAGACTGGCATCCGTGGTCACCAGGACCCAGTCCTGTATGCCGAATCTGCGGCCCTCTAACAGATGAGCACTCTGCAACCACCACAGAAGAGACACCCTTGTCCGTGGCGATAAGGTTATCCGCTGATGCATCTGCAGATGCGATCCGGACCATTTGTCCAGCAGATCCCACTGAAAAGTTTGTGCGTGGAATCTGCCGAATGGAATTGCTTCGTAAGAAGCCACCATCTTTCCCAGGACTCTTGTGCATTGATGCACAGACACTTTTCCTGGTTTTAGGAGGTTCCTGACAAGTTCGGATAACTCCTTGGCTTTCTCCTCCGGAAGAAACACCTTTTTCTGAACCGTGTCTAGAATCATTCCCAGGAACAGCAGACGTGTTGTCGGGGTCAACTGAGATTTTGGAAAATTCAGAATCCACCCGTGCTGTTGCAGCACTACTTGGGTTAGTGCTACTCCGTCCTCCAGCTGTTCTCTGGACCTTGCCCTTATCAGGAGATCGTCCAAGTAAGGGATAATTAATACGCCTCTTCTTCGCAGAAGAATCATCATTTCGGCCATTACCTTGGTAAAGACCCGAGGTGCCGTGGACAATCCAAACGGCAGCGTCTGAAACTGATAATGACAGTTTTGCACCACGAACCTGAGGTACCCTTGATGTGAAGGGCAAATTGGGACATGCAGGTAAGCATCCTTTATGTCCAGGGACACCATAAAGTCCCCCTCTTCCAGATTCGCTATCACTGCTCTGAGTGATTCCATCTTGAACTTGAATTTTTGTATGTACAGGTTCAAAGATTTCAGATTTAGAATAGGTCTTACCGAGCTGTCCGGCTTCGGTACCACAAATAGCGTGGAGTAATACCCCTTTCCCTGTTGTAGGAGGGGTACCTTGACTATCACCTGCTGAGAAAACAGCTTGTGAATGGCTTCCAATACCGTCGCCCTGTCTGAGGGAGACGTTGGCAAAGCAGACTTTAGGAACCGGTGAGGGGGGAGACTTCTCGAATTCCAACCTGTAACCCTGAGATACTACCTGCAGGATCCAAGGGTCCACCTGTGAGCAAGCCCACTGTGCGCTGAAATTCCTGAGTCGACCCCCCACCGCTCCTGAGTCCGCTTGTACAGCCCCAGCGTCATGCTGAGGGCTTTGCAGAACCCTGGGAGGGCTTCTGTTCCTGGGCAGGGGCTGCTTGCTGCCCTCTCTTACCCCTTCCTCTGCCCCGGGGCAGATATGACTGTCCTTTTGCCCTCTTGTTCTTATAGGACCGAAAGGACTGCGGCTGAAAAGACGGTCTTTTTCTGTTGGGAGGGGGTCTGAGGTAAAAAGGTGGATTTTCCGGCAGTTGCCGTGTCCACCAGATCCGATAGACCTACGCCAAATAATTCCTCCCCTTTATACGGCAATACTTCCATATGTCGTTTGGAATCCGCATCACCTGACCACTGTCGCGTCCATAAACTTCTTCTGGCAGATATGGACATCGCACTTACTCTCGATGCCAGAGCGCAAATATCCCTCTGAGCATCTCGCATATAAAGAAAAGCATCCTTTAATTGCTCTATAGTCAATAAAATACTGTCCCTATCCAGGGTATCAATATTTTCAGTCAGGGAATCCGACCAGACCACCCCAGCACTGCACATCCAGGCTGAGGCGATGGCTGGTCGCAGTATAACACCAGAATGTGTGTATATACTCTTTAGGGTAGTTTCCAGCCTCCTATCAGCTGGATCCTTGAGGGCGGCCGTATCAGGAGACGGTAACGCCACTTGTTTTGATAAGCGTGTGAGCGCCTTATCCACCCTAGGGGGTGTTTCCCAGCGCGCCCTAACCTCTGGCGGGAAAGGGTATAATGCCAATAACTTTTTTGAAATTAGCACTTTTCTATCTGGGTTAACCCACGCTTCATCACATACATCATTCAATTCCTCTGATTCAGGAAAAACTACAGGTAGTTTTTTCACCCCCCACATAATACCCCTTTTTGTGGTACTTGCAGTATCAGAGATATGCAAAGCCTCCTTCATTGCCGTGATCATATAACGTGTGGCTCTACTTGAAAATACGTTTGTTTCTTCACCGTCGACACTAGATTCAGTGTCCGTGTCTGGGTCTGTGTCGACCGACTGAGGTAAAGGGCGTTTTACAGCCCCTGACGGTGTCTGAGACGCCTGGGCAGGTACCAACTGGTTTTCCGGCCGTCTCATGTCGTCAACTGATTTTTGTAATGTGCTGACATTATCACGTAATTCCATAAACAAAGCCATCCATTCCGGTGTCGACTCCCTGGGGGGTGACATCACCATTACCGGCAATTGCTCTGCCTCCACACCAACATCGTCCTCATACATGTCGACACACACGTACCGACACACAGCAGACACACAGGGAATGCTCTTATCGAAGACAGGACCCCACTAGCCCTTTGGGGAGACAGAGGGAGAGTTTGCCAGCACACACCCAAGCGCTATAATATATATGGGAACAACCTTATATAAGTGTTGTATCCTTATAGCAGCTTAAATATATAAAATATCGCCAAAAAAGTGCCCCCCCTCTCTGTTTTACCCTGTTTCTGTAGTGCAGTGCAGGGGAGAGTCCTGGGAGCCTTCCTCACAGCGGAGCTGAGCAGGAAAATGGCGTTGTGTGCTGAGGAGAATAAGCCCCGCCCCCTATTCCGGCGGGCTTTTCTCCCGTAGTTTGTAATATCTGGCAGGGGTTAAATACATTCATATAGCCTCAAGGGCTATATGTGATGTATTTTTTTAGCCATAAAAGGTATTTACATTGCTGCCCAGGGCGCCCCCAGCAGCGCCCTGCACCCTCCGTGACCGTTGGTGAGAAGTGTGTGACAAACAATGGCGCACAGCTGCAGTGCTGTGCGCTACCTTCAAGAAGACTGAAGAGCCTTCTGCCGCCGGTTTCTGGACCTTCAATCTTCAGCATCTGCAAGGGGGGTCGGCGGCGCGGCTCCGGGACGAACCCCAGGGTGAGACCTGTGTTCTGACTCCCTCTGGAGCTAATGGTGTCCAGTAGCCTAAGAAGCCAATCCATCCTGCACGCAGGTGAGTTGAACTTCTCTCCCCTAAGTCCCTCGATGCAGTGAGCCTGTTGCCAGCAGGACTCACTGAAAATAAAAAACCTAAAAACTTTTTCTAAGCAGCTCCTTAAGAGAGCCACCTAGATTGCACCCTGCTCGGACGGGCACAAAAACCTAACTGAGGCTTGGAGGAGGGTCATAGGGGGAGGAGCCAGTACACACCACCTGATCCTAAAGCTTTAGTTTTGTGCCCTGTCTCCTGCGGAGCCGCTATTCCCCATGGTCCTGACGGAGTCCCCAGCATCCACTTAGGACGTCAGAGAAAATCAGCTTTCCTTGGTCACATCAAACACCATTTATGAGTTACCAATGCATTTATTTAACCCATGTCATAGTCAATTACAAATAGTTTCAGCTGGGCCTAGTGAGAGTTAATAGATGAATACTTAGTCTAAGAATTACACACAGATATAAAAAAAAAAAAGTTTTTTTTTCTTTTACCTCTAGGATTTAGTAACTCTGCTTGCTAGTTTAAGATAGCCATTGAAATGTTAATTAACCTGTCCCACTACCCTCTTGAACAGGCATATGAACCTCTGTTGATATGCAAATTAGAAGCACTGAATGGGTAAGGTGTCTCATAGGAGACCAGTGAATGGTATACATATATATAATATTATTATAATTATGTGTGTGTTTATATCAGTGTATGTTCTGCAGGATAGGAACCCAATCTGAATCATATCATTTAAATTATTGATTATTGCTAGTCATTATAGATCTGTGTGAAATAGGATACATTTGTTGCTATATAGTTAAAACTAAAATAACAGTGTTTAAGGAAGTAAGCGTAAAGACACAAACGCAGGTCTGCATAAAAGTTTATACAGAACAAGTTGTGTCTAGTGGGCAATAGTAGTTAGTATTGCCCACATTTATAGAAGCTGTGTGATTTGTTTTATTGCGGACACAGGGTTTTGTACACGTGTCTCGGGCAAAGTAAAGGACTGCGCACGCAGCGTAAGAGACACGCACGGTCGCGTGTTTGCGCAAAGTGCGTAAGAATGCGGGCGCTAAGTACAAATTATACAATAGTGTCGTTTAGTTCAAAGGTGGGATAGTAGACATTTAATACAATAGCACATAACTATCAGATTTCAAAAGCAGGTTACTCTAAATTTAGTTTAAAAACTGTATTGCCTCTGGGGTAAAGCTGCCAACCTGAATGAATCCAAATTTTCTGTACAGAAAAGACAAAGTGTACTTGAGAGAGCGAACGTAGGAGTGAGTGGAACTGAACCCCGGAAGTCGGGTCCCGTGGTACATCAAGTAAGAGGAGGCTTGGTGGCGTGAAGTGGCTGACTCACGTTAATATAGATTGAAATACGCAAATCGTGAGGTGATTTGTAGAGGAGCGTGATAGTGCATTGTATTGCGAAGTATTGAAGTAAAAAGGTTAATTTTTGGTATTACGCTCCGGACTGAGGGTCCCAGTTTGTACAACGACCCGTGGTCGTACGGCAGATAAGTAACAAGTACCTATATGCTGTGCGATTGGACTGCGCATTTGTGGGTGCGATATATATAGCGCAACTGGATACCCCTTTACGAGCTTTTGCGTAAAATCGCGGTATCATTAGCGCTGTATAGAGCATACGCAAGTGTGATTTGTGTATAAGGTTATAGGGAGTTTTCGCTGGTCTCTCTCAGGAAAATCTCCAGCGGTGTATACTTTACTGGAAAGGGTAAGTTATTCCTAAAAACTTCCAGTAAATATGTCAGATAGGGCCCTACATTGCCTTCGCTATCGACAGTGTATGGTAGTACTGGCCAACGTGGGCATGAGCGAGTGAAAGCGCTAGGTTTCTTTCACCGTCTATCTGCGGTGTGCATTGGGGATTGCGTTTATTGGCAAAAAGTCCGCGATGGGATCTAATTGCACAAGCAGTGGACGTTTGGTAACTAGGGTTCAGGTTGAGGTACCGTGGCCCAGGGGGTCAGCGAGGTTATTATGTGTGAAAAGTATGGTTCACACACGGAGGCTTTTTGCAATGAATGGGTATGTATGACTGACAAAGATAGGGTACCATTCCCTAAAGTGGGCAGCTTTGAACCAGAGGTATTGCAGAACTTAAGGATAAGAATATGTCTGATAAAATCCCAAAAACAAAGGGTCAGACATACAAATTGTTTAAACCTGTGACAGCAAGAGGGGTTGGTGAGTTTGATCCTAAGGTATTGCAGGTGGTATGTCTAACCAAAGTCATATTAGACAAGAATGAAAATATAAGACCTGTTTGAACTTGTAGCAACAATAAATAAGTAGGAAGAAAAAAAAGAGAATGCAAGTACACCGCCTTATGTAGATGTGGAAGCAGTTACGGCCAGCATACAAACTATAGAAAATAATAAAAATATGAAAAATATGACTGTAACCCATATATGTACTAATGAATGTTGAAGTTTTATTTAGGAGGAGAAGGTGACCGATTGTTTTCAGCCATTTCTCATGCACCCAGAGGAGTATCCAACCAGTAAAAGAAGAGCAGTAGCCTGTGGGGAAGTGGCTGAGACCAGTGGAACAGGTAAGTATGGTATCATTCGTGTACATATATAGTAAAACCCAAAAATAAAACAAACAAAAAAATCAAGAAAGTAACGTCAGAAATGGAGAGAAAAAAAAAACCTGTCTGCACATTTAGTATTTTCCAGTAGGGAAAGCGGACAGAGACAAGGTAACCCCAGGGTATTTCTTTCAGTTACCATATAAGAAGTATTCATTCCTAGTAATGCCTCTAGTAAAGATGAGCTTGGAAATGTTTGTTGGAGCATGTACAGACCCTTAATACGGGATGAGAAGGATTGAATGAAATACTTCGCATGACCTAGTAGCTTGTTAAACTTTTTTTTGTTTTTGTCTTTTGCAGAAATAGAAAACTCTCCATCTGGATAAGATCACTGGTAAAATAAGAATTTACTTACCGATAATTCTATTTCTCGTAGTCCGTAGTGGATGCTGGGGACTCCGTCAGGACCATGGGGAATAGCGGCTCCGCAGGAGACAGGGCACAAAATTAAAAGTTTGACCACTAGGTGGTGTGCACTGGCTCCTCCCCCTATGACCCTCCTCCAAGCCTCAGTTAGGATACTGTGCCCGGACGAGCGTACACAATAAGGAAGGATTTTGAATCCCGGGTAAGACTCATACCAGCCACACCAATCACACTGTACAACTTGTGATCTGAACCCAGTTAACAGCATGATAACAGAGGAGCCTCTGAAAAGATGGCTTCCAACAATAATAACCCGATTTTTTGTAACAATAACTATGTACAAGTATTGCAGACAATCCGCACTTGGGATGGGCGCCCAGCATCCACTACGGACTACGAGAAATAGAATTATCGGTAAGTAAATTCTTATTTTCTCTGACGTCCTAAGTGGATGCTGGGGACTCCGTCAGGACCATGGGGATTATACCAAAGCTCCCAAACGGGCGGGAGAGTGCGGATGACTCTGCAGCACCGAATGAGAGAACTCCAGGTCCTCCTTAGCCAGGGTATCAAATTTGTAGAATTTTACAAACGTGCTCTCCCCTGACCACGTAGCTGCTCGGCAGAGTTGTAATGCCGAGACCCCTCAGGCAGCCGCCCAAGATGAGCCCACCTTCCTTGTGGAGTGGGCATTTACAGATTTTGGCTGTGGCAGGCCTGCCACAGAATGCGCAAGTTGAATTGTGCTACAAATCCAACGAGCAATCGTCTGCTTAGACGCAGGAGCACCCAGCTTGTTGGGTGCATACAGTATAAACAGCGAGTCAGACTTTCTGACTCCAGCCGTCCTTGAAATATATATTTTTAAGGCTCTGACAACGTCCAACAACTTGGAGTCCTCCAAGCCGCTAGAAGCCGCAGGCACCACAATAGGTTGGTTCAGGTGAAACGCTGATACCACCTTAGGGAGAAACTGAGGACGCGTCCGCAGTTCTGCCCTGTCCGAATGGAAAATCAGATATGGGCTTTTGTACGATAAAGCCGCCAATTCTGACACTCTCCTGGCCGATGCCAGGGCCAGTAGCATGGTCACTTTCCATGTAAGATATTTCAAATCCACCGATTTAAGTGGCTCAAACCAATGGGATTTGAGGAATTCCAAAACTACATTGAGATCCCACGGTGCCACTGGAGGCACAACCGGGGGCTGTATATGTAGTACTCCTTTGACAAAAGTTTTGACTTCAGGAACTGAAGCCAATTCTTTTTGGAAGAAGATCGACAGGGCCGAAATTTGAACCTTAATGGACCCCAATTTGAGGCCCATAGACAATCCTGTTTACAGGAAATGTAGGAATCGACCCAGTTGAAATTCCTCCGTCGGGACCCTCCTGGCCTCACACCACGCAACATATTTTCTCCAAATGCGGTGATAATGCTGTGCGGTCACTTCCTTCCTGGCCTTAATCAGGGTAGGAATGACTTCTTCCGGAATGCCTTTTTCCTTCAGGATCCGGCGTTCAACCGCCATGCCGTCAAACGCAGCCGCGGTAAGTCTTGGAATAGACAAGGTCCCTGCTGAAGCAGATCCCTTCTTAGGGGTAGGGGCCACGGATCTTCCGTGAGCATCTCCTGAAGTTCCGGGTACCAAGTCCTTCTTGGCCAATCCGGAGCCACGAGTATCGTTCTTACTCCCCTTTGCCGTATAATTCTCAGTACCTTGGGTATGAGAGGCAGAGGAGGGAACACATACATTGACTGGTACACCCATGGTGTTACCAGGGCGTCCACAGCTATTGCCTGAGGATCTCTTGACCTGGCGCAATACCTGTCCAGTTTTTTGTTGAGGCGGGACGCCATCATGTCCACCATTGGTTTTTCCCAACGGATCGCAAGCATGTGGAAAACTTCTGGATGAAGTCCCCACTCTCCCGGGTGAAGGTCGTGTCTGCTGAGGAAGTCTGCTTCCCAGTTGTCCACTCCCGGAATGAACACTGCTGACAGTGCTATCACATGATTTTCCGCCCAGCGAAGAATCCTCGCAGCTTCTGCCATTGCCCCCCTGCTTCTTGTGCCGCCCTGTCTGTTTACGTGGGCGACTGCCGTGATGTTGTCCGACTGGATCAACACCGGCTGACCCTGAAGCAGAGGTTTTGCCAGGCTTAGAGCATTGTAGATCGCTCTTAGCTCCAGTATATTTATGTGAAGAGACGTCTCCAGGCTTGACCACACGCCCTGGAAGTTTCTTCCCTGTGTGACTGCTCCCCAGCCTCTCAGACTGGCATCCGTGGTCACCAGGACCCAGTCCTGTATGCCGAATCTGCGGCCCTCTAACAGATGAGCACTCTGCAACCACCACAGAAGAGACACCCTTGTCCTCGGAGACAAGGTTATCCGCTGATGCATCTGCAGATGCGATCCGGACCATTTGTCCAGCAGATCCCACTGAAAAATTTGTGCGTGGAATCTGCCGAATGGAATCGCTTCGTAAGAAGCCACCATTTTTCCCAGGACTCTTGTGCATTGATGCACAGACACTTTTCCTGGTTTTAGGAGGTTTCCGACAAGTTCGGATAACTCCCTGGCTTTCTCCTCCGGAAGAAACACCTTTTTCTGAACAGTGTCCAGAATCATCCCTAGGAACAGCAGACGTGTCGTCGGGCTCAGCTGGGATTTTGGAAAATTTAGAATCCACCCGTGCTGTTGCAGCACTACTTGGGTTAGTGCTACCCCGGCCTCTAACTGTTCCCTGGATCTTGCCCTTATCAGGAGATCGTCCAAGTAAGGGATAATTAATACGCCTTTTCTTCGAAGAAGAATCATCATTTCGGCCATTACATTGGTAAAGACCCGGGGTGCCGTGGACAATCCAAACGGCAGCGTCTGAAACTGATAATGACAGTTTTGTACCACGAACCTGAGGTACCCTTGGTGTGAAGGGCAGATTGGGACATGGAGGTAAGCATCCTTGATGTCCAAGGACACCATAAAGTCCCCTTCTTCCAGATTCGCTATCACTGCTCTGAGTGACTCCATCTTGAACTTGAACTTTTGTATGTACATGTTCAAAGACTTCAGATTTAGAATAGGTCTTACCGAGCCGTCCGGCTTCGGTACCACAAACAGCGTGGAATAATACCCCTTTCCTTGTTGTAGGAGGGGTACCTTGACTATCACCTGCTGAGAATACAGCTTGTGAATGGCTTCCAATACCGTCTCCCTGTCGGAAGGAGACGTTGGTAAAGCAGAACCGGCGAGGGGGAGACGTCTCGAATTCCAACCTGTAACCCTGAGATACTACCTGCAGGATCCAGGGGTCCACTTGTGAGTGAGCCCACTGCGCGCTGAAATTCTTGAGGCGACCCCCCACCGCACCTGAGTCCGCTTGTAAGGCCCCAGCGTCATGCTGAGGACTTTGCAGAAGCGGGGGAGGGCTTCTGCTCCTGAGAGGGAGCTGCTTGCTGCAGTCTCTTACCCTTTCCTTTGCCTCGGGGCAGATATGAATGTCCTTTTGCCCGCTTTTTCTTATGGGAACGAAAGGGCTGCGGCTGAAAAGACGGTGTCTTTTTCTGCTGGGAGGTGACCTGAGGTAAAAAGGTGGATTTTCCGGCTGTTGCCGTGGCCACCAAGTCCGATAGACCGACCCCAAATAACTCCTCCCCTTTATACGGCAATACTTCCATATGCCGCTTGGAATCCGCATCACCTGACCACTGTCGCGTCCATAAACTTCTTCTGGCAGAGATGGACAGCGCACTTACCCTTGATGCCAGAGTGCAAATATCCCTCTGTGCATCTCGCATATAAAGAAATGCATCCTTTAAATGCTCTATAGTCAATAAAATACTGTCCCTATCCAGGGTATCAATATTTTCAGTCAGTGACTCCGACCAAGCCACCCCAGCACTGCACATCCATGCTGATGCGATAGCTGGTCGCAGTATAACACCAGTATGTGTGTATATACTTTTTAGGGTATTTTCCAGCCTCCTATCAGCTGGGTCTTTGAGGGCGGCCGTTTCTGGGGACGGTAACGCCACTTGTTTTGATAAGCGTGTGAGCGCCTTATCTACCCTAGGGGGTGTTTCCCAGCGCGCCCTAACCTCTGGCGGGAAAGGGTATAATGCCAATAACTTCTTTGAAATTAGCAGTTTTTTATCGGGGGTAACCCACGCTTCATCACACACTTCATTCAATTCATCTGATTCAGGAAAAACTACAGGTAGTTTTTTCACACCCCACATAATACCCCTTTTTGTGGTACTTGCAGTATCAGAAATATGCAAAGCCTCCTTCATTGCCGTGATCATGTAACGTGTGGCCCTACTGGAAAATACGTTTGCTTCTTCACCGTCGACACTGGAGTCAGTGTCCGTGTCGGTGTCCGTATCGACCGACTGAGGTAATGGGCGTTTTAAAGCCCCTGACGGTGTCTGAGACGCCTGGACAGGTTCTAATTGGTTTGCCGGCCGTCTCATGTCGTCAACCGACTTTTGCAGCGTGCTGACACTATCACGTAATTCCATAAACAAAGCCATCCATTCCGGTGTCGACTCCCTAGGGGGTGACATCACCACTACAGGCAATTGCTCCGCCTCCACACCAACATCGTCCTCATACATGTCGACACACACGTACCGACACACAGCAGACACACCGGGAATGCTCTGATAGAAGACAGGACCCCACTAGCCCTTTGGGGAGACAGAGGGAGAGTTTGCCAGCACACACCCAAGCGCTATAAATATATAGGGACAACCTTAAATAATAAGAATTTACTTACCGATAATTCTATTTCTCATAGTCCGTAGTGGATGCTGGGACTCCGTCAGGACCATGGGGATAGCGGGCTCCGCAGGAGACAGGGCACATCTAAATAAAGCTTTTAGGATCACATGGTGCGTACTGGCTCCTCCCCCTATGACCCTCCTCCAAGCCTCAGTTAGGTACTGTGCCCGGACGAGCGTACACAATAAGGAAGGATCTTGAATCCCGGGTAAGACTCATACCAGCCACACCAATCACACCGTACAACTTGTGATCTGAACCCAGTTAACAGTATGATAACAAAAAACGAAGTAGCCTCTGAAAAGATGGCTCACAACAATAGTAATAACCCGATCTTTGTAACAATAACTATGTACAAGTATTGCAGACAATCCGCACTTGGGATGGGCGCCCAGCATCCACTACGGACTATGAGAAATAGAATTATCGGTAAGTAAATTCTTATTTTCTCTAACGTCCTAGTGGATGCTGGGACTCCGTCAGGACCATGGGGATTATACCAAAGCTCCCAAACGGGCGGGAGAGTGCGGATGACTCTGCAGCACCGAATGAGAGAACTCCAGGTCCTCCTTAGCCAGAGTATCAAATTTGTAAAATTTTACAAACGTGTTCTCCCCTGACCACGTAGCTGCTCGGCAAAGTTGTAATGCCGAGACCCCTCGGGCAGCCGCCCAAGATGAGCCCACTTTCCTTGTGGAGTGGGCCTTTACAGATTTAGGCTGTGGCAGGCCTGCCACAGAATGTGCAAGTTGGATTGTGCTACAGATCCAACGTGCAATCGTCTGTTTAGACGCAGGAGCACCCATCTTGTTGGGTGCATACAATATAAACAACGAGTCAGATTTTCTGACTCCAGCTGTCCTTGAAATATATATTTTTAATGCTCTGACAACGTCCAGTAACTTGGAGTCCTCCAAGTCGCTAGTAGCCGCAGGCACCACAATAGGCTGGTTCAAGTGAAAAGCCGAAACCACCTTAGGGAGAAAATGAGGACGTGTCCGCAGTTCTGCCCTGTCCGAATGGAAAATCAGATATGGGCTTTTGTATGATAAAGCCGCCAACTCTGAAACTCTCCTGGCTGAAGCCAGGGCCAATAGCATGGTTACCTTCCATGTAAGGTATTTTAAATCTACCGATTTTAGAGGCTCAAACCAATGAGATTTGAGAAAATTCAAAACTACGTTCAAATCCCACGGTGCCACTGGTGGCACTATTGGGGGTTGTATATGTAGTACACCTTTGACAAAAGTTTGTACTTCAGGCACTGATGCCAATTCCTTCTGGAAGAAGATTGATAAGGCCGAAATTTGAACTTTAATGGACCCCAATTTTAGGCCCATAGACAATCCTGCTTGCAGGAAATGTAAGAATCGACCCAATTGAAATTCTTCCGTTGGAGCCTTCTTGGCCTCACACCACGCAACATATTTTCGCCAAATGCGGTGATAATGTTGTACAGTCACTTCCTTTCTAGCCTTAATCAAGGTAGGAATAACTTCCTCTGGAATGCCCTTTTCTTTTAGAATCCGGCGTTCAACCGCCATGCCGTCAAACGCAGATGCGGTAAGTCTTGGAACATACAAGGTCCCTGCTGAAGCAGATCCCTTCTTAGAGGTAGAGGCCACGGATCCTCCGTGAGCATCTCTTGAAGTTCCGGATACCAAGTTCTTCTTGGCCAGTCCGGAGTCACCAGTATCGTTCTTACTCCTCTTTTCCGTATAATTCTCAGTACCTTTGGTATGAGAGGCAGAGGAGGGAACACATACACTGACTGGTACACCCACGGTGTTACCAGAGCGTCCACAGCTATTGCCTGAGGGTCTCTTGACCTGGCGCAATATCTGTCCAATTTTTTGTTGAGGCGAGACGCCATCATGTCCACCTTTGGTCTTTCCCAACGGTTCACAATCATGTGGAAGACTTCTGGATGAAGTCCCCACTCTCCCGGGTGAAGGTCGTGTCTGCTGAGGAAGTCTGCTTCCCAGTTGTCCACTCCCGGGATGAACACTGCTGACAGTGCTATGACATGATTCTCCGCCCAGCGCAGAATCCTTGCAGCTTCTGTCATTGCTCTTCTGCTTCTCGTGCCGCCTTGTCGGTTTACGTGGGCGACTGCCGTGATGTTGTCCGACTGGATCAACACCGGCTGACCCTGAAGCAGCGATTTTGCCAGGCTTAGAGCATTGTAGATCGCTCTTAGCTCCAGTATATTTATGTGAAGGGACGTCTCCAGGTTTGACCACACGCCCTGGAAGTTTCTTCCCTGTGTGACTGCTCCCCAGCCTCGTAGGCTGGCATCCGTAGTCACCAGGACCCAGTCCTGTATGCCGAATCTGCGGCCCTCTAACAGATGGGCACTCTGCAACCACCACAGGAGAGACAACCTTGTTCTTGGTGACAGTGTTATCCGCTGATGCATGTGCAGATGCGATCCGGACCATTTGTCCAGCAGATCCCACTGAAATGTCCGTGCATGGAATCTGCCGAATGGAATCGCTTCGTAAGAAGCCACCATCTTTTCCAGGACTCTTGTGCATTGATGTACTGACACAGTTCCTGGTTTTAGGAGGTTCCTGACAAGTTCGGATAACTCCCTTGCTTTCTCCTCCGGGAGAAACACCTTTTTCTGAACCGTGTCCAGAATCATTCCCAGGAACAGCAGACGAGTTGTCGGGGTCAATTGAGATTTTGGAAGATTCAGAATCCACCCGTGTTGCTGAAGCACTACCTGGGTTAGAGCTACACCGACTTCCAGCTGTTCTCTGGACTTTGCCCTTATCAGGAGATCGTCCAAGTAAGGGATAATTAATACGCCTTTTCTTCGTAGAAGAACCATCATTTCGGTCATTACCTTGGTAAAGACCCGAGGGGCCGTGGACAAACCAAACGGCAGCGTTTGAAACTGATAATGACAGTCTTGTATCACGAACCTGAGATACCCTTGGTGTGAGGGGTAAATTGGGACATGCAGATAAGCATCTTTTATGTCCAGGGACACCATGAAGTCCCCTTCTTCCAGATTTGCTATCACTGCTCTGAGTGACTCCATCTTGAACTTGAATTTCTGTATGTACAGGTTCAAGGATTTCAGGTTTAGAATAGGTCTTACCGAACCGTCCGGCTTCGGTACCACAAATAGTGTGGAATAATACCCCTTTCCCTGTTGTAGGAGGGGTACCTTGACTATCACCTGCTGAGAATACAGCTTGTGAATGGCTTCCAAAACCGACGTCCTTTCTGAGGGAGACATTGGTAAAGCAGACTTTAGGAACCGGCGAGGGGGAGACCTTTCGAACTCCAACATGTAACCCTGAGATATTATCTGCAGGATCCATGGGTCCACTTGTGAGCTAGCCCACTGATTGCTGAAAATCTTGAGTCGACCCCCCACCGCTCCTGAGTCCGCTTGTAAAGCCCCAGCGTCATGCTGATGGCTTTGTAGAACCCGGGGCGGGCTTCTGGTCCTGGGCAGGGGCTGCTTGCTGCCCTCTCTTACCCTTTCCTCTGCCTCGCGGCAGATAAGACTGTCCTTTTGGTCACTTGTTTTTATAGGAGCGAAAGGACTGCGGCTGAAAAGACGGTGTCTTTTTCTGTTGGGAGGGGGTCTGAGGTAAAAAAGTGGATTTGCCGGCAGTTGCCGTGGCCACCAGGTCCGAAAGACCGACCCCAAATAATTCCTCTCCTTTATATGGCAATACTTCCATATGCCTTTTGGAATCCGCATCACCTGACCACTGTCGCGTCCATAAACTTCTTCTGGCAGATATGGACATCGCGCTTACTCTTGATGCTAGAGTACAAATATCCCTCTGAGCATCTCGCATATAAAGAAAAGCATCCTTTAATTGCTCTAGAGTCAATAAAATACTGTCCCTATCCAGGGTATCAATATTTTCAGTCAGAGAATCCAACCACACTACCCCAGCACTGCACATCCAGGCTGAGGCTACTGCCGGTCGCAGTATAACACCAGTATGTGTGTATATACTCTTCAGTGTAGTTTCCAGCCTCCTATCTGCTGGATCCTTGAGGGCGGCCGTATCAGGAGACGGCAACGCCACTTGCTTTGATAAACGTGTGAGCGCCTTATCCACCCTAGGGGGTGTTTCCCAGCGCGCCCTAACCTCTGGTGGGAAAGGGTATAATGCCAATAACTTCTTGGAAATTAGCAGTTTTCTATCTGGGTTAACCCACGCTTCGTCACACACGTCATTCAATTCCTCTGATTCTGGAAAAGCTACAGGTAGTTTTTTCACCCCCCACATAATACCCCTTTTTGAGGTACCAGCAGTATCAGAGATCTGCAAAGCCTCCTTCATTGCCGTGATCATATAACGTGTGGCCCTATTGGAAAATACGTTTGTTTCTTCACCGTCGACACTAGATTCATCTGTGTCGGTACCCGTGTCGACTGACTGAGGTAAGGGACGTTTTACAGCCCCTGACGGTGTCTGAGACGCCTGAGCCGGTACTAACTGGTTTTCCGGCCGTCTCATTTCGTCAACTGACTTTTGTAATGTGCTAACATTATCACGTAATTCCATAACTAAAGCCATCCATTCCGGTGTCGACTCCCTAGGGGGTGACATCACCATTACCGGCAATTACTCTGCCTCCACACCAACATCGTCCTCATACATGTCGACACACACGTACCGACACACAGCAGCCACACAGGGAATGCTCTAATCGAAGACAGGACCCTCTTAGCCCTTTGGGGAGACAGAGGGAGAGTTTGCCAGCACACACCAAAAGCGCTATAAATGTATATAAACAACCCTAGAAGGTGTTGTTTTTGATATAAGCGCTTTTAATATATCAATATCGCCAAATTATGCCCCCCTTCTCTTTGTTACCCTGTTTCTGTAGTGCAGTGCAGGGGAGAGTCCTGGGAGCCTTCCTCACCAGCGGAGCTGAGCAGGAAAATGGCGCTGAGTGCTGAGGAGAATAAGCTCCGCCCCTTTTTCGGCGGGTTTTTCTCCCGGGTTTTAAGAAAACTGGCCTGGGTTAAATACATACATATAGCCTTAATGGCTATATGTGATGTATTTATTTTGCCACTAAAGGTATTTAATATTGCTGCCCAGGGCGCCCCCAGCAGCGCCCTGCACCCTCCGTGACTGAATCAGTGAGACGTGTAGCAACAATGGCGCACAGCTGCAGTGCTGTGCGCTACCTTCATGAAGACTGAGGAGTCTTCTGCCGCCTGCTTTCCGGACCTCCGTCTTCAGCGTCTGTAAGGGGGATCGGCGGCGCGGCTCCGGGACGAACCCCAGGAGGACCTGTGTTCCGACTCCCTCTGGAGCTAAGTGTCCAGTAGCCTAAGACTCCAATCCATCCTGCACGCAGGTGAGTTGGAAATCTCTCCCCTAAGTCCCTCGATGCAGTGATCCTGTTGCCAGCAGGATTCACTGAGATTTAAACCTAAAAAAACTTTTTCTAAGCAGCTCTTTAGGAGAGCCACCTAGATTGCACCCTTCTCGGACGGGCACAAAAACCTAACTGAGGCTTGGAGGAGGGTCATAGGTGGAGGAGCCAGTACGCACCATGTGATCCTAAAAGCTTTATTTAGATGTGCCCTGTCTCCTGCGGAGCCCGCTATCCCCATGGTCCTGACGGAGTCCCAGCATCCACTAGGACGTTAGAGAAAAGTGTGTTCCCCTTATAGCAGCTTAAATATTATGAATATCGCCAAATAAGTGCCCCCCCTCTCTGATTTTACCCTGTTTCTGTAGTGCAGTGCAGGGGAGAGCTTGGGAGCCTTCCTACCAGCGGAGCTGTGTGGGAAAAATGGCGCTGTGTGCTGAGGAGATAGGCCCCGCCCCCTTTTCGGCGGGCTCTTCTCCCGGTTTTTTCTGTAATCCTGGCAGGGGTTAAATACATCCATATAGCCCAGGGGCTATATGTGATGTATTTTTAGCCAGTATAGGTAATCTCATTGCTGCTCAGGGCGCCCCCCCCAGCGCCCTGCACCCTCAGTGACCGCGGTGTGAAGTGTGCTGAGAGCAATGGCGCACAGCTGCAGTGCTGTGCGCTACCTTAAGAAGACTGGGAAGTCTTCAGCCGCCGATTTCTGGACCTCTTCTCTCTTCAGCATCTGTAAGGGGGCCGGCGGCGCGGCTCCGGTGACCCATCCAGGCTGTACCTGTGATCGTCCCTCTGGAGCTAATGTCCAGTAGCCTAAGAAGCCCAATCCATCCTGCACGCAGGTGAGTTCGCTTCTTCTCCCCTTAGTCCCGCGTTGCAGTGAGCCTGTTGCCAGCAGGACTCACTGAAAATAAAAAAACCTAACAAACTTTTATTCTAAGCAGCCCTTTAGGAGAGCCACCTAGATTGCACCCTTCTCGGCCGGGCACAAAAATCTAACTGAGGCTTGGAGGAGGGTCATAGGGGGAGGAGCCAGTGCACACCACCTAGTGGTCAAACTTTTAATTTTGTGCCCTGTCTCCTGCGGAGCCGCTATTCCCCATGGTCCTGACGGAGTCCCCAGCATCCACTTAGGACGTCAGAGAAACACTAATTCGGCAAATGGGAGGTGGCTGTCTCTGTGCAAATGGACGGGCTCAATAAGGCATTGAGTGTCAGGGTGCAGACTTCTTTGCAAAATTGGAAAGGGGTCACAGTAGCTAATCTTAGATAGTGTGCTATTAAACATCACAAGAATAGTGTTAGGCGCAGAGAACAACAGGTGGAGAGGTTGAGGACGGTAAGTATACTGGCACATACAGGAAAGACCCATCAGTCCAAACCCCAGATCCCTAATGGTCAATAATATGTTACACTTGTAGGAAGGAAGGGCATTTTGCCAGAGATTGTAGGAGTAGTAGGACACATAGTCAATATAGATCCCCTAGACAGAAAACACAAGCTACATTATTAAACACATAGACGGGACCAAGGGACATATAGTAAGGAATCACGAGCCATATAGAAAACACAGATTCGGTTAATGGGAAGAACAGAATAAATGCAACTAACTAATGTTACATTTCGCTGTTCTAGATGCATGTCCATCACAGGTAGAGAAAATTAACTCACAGATACCGGGTTCCCTATGAACTTAGGATGGACAGGACACTGGATTGATGGCTGGTATATAAGATAAGACACACAGAATTTTTTTTTTTTAAGGGGAGTAGACCAAGTAGAAAATCACTTCCCCGTAGTGCCCAATCCTCTACTAACTCATCTGTCACCAACCTCTATTCTGTTTCTCTAGTTTTCCTCTTCATCTTTTGCGTTCACACAGGGTGGTACAATACATGGACCCAAGTACAGTTCAAACTCCACATGCCTAGGTCCTTCAGAGTTCTGCCCAAACCCAGTATATCTCAACAGCACGATGACACCAGTATTACTGCAGTGTGCCTTGTCATGCACAAAGGGTGAAGAATGGGAATACTGGTGAAGGGAAATTTTGTATAGACACTGATATGCCTGTTGGTGAATGGCAAACCTGACATTTTCTTTTTCATTTTGTTCTTCTTCTTTCTCTTCTCTAGAGATCTTTCTTTTTTTTTTTTTTTGAGTTATGCTCATGGGCCCTCATTCCGAGTTGTTCGCTCGGTATTTTTCATCGCATCGCAGTGAAAATCCGCTTAGTACGCATGCGCAATGTTCGCACTGCGACTGCGCCAAGTAACTTTACTATGAAGAAAGTAATTTTACTCACGGCTTTTTCTTCGCTCCGGCGATCGTAATGTGATTGACAGGAAATGGGTGTTACTGGGCGGAAACACGGCGTTTCAGGGGCGTGTGGCTGAAAACGCTACCGTTTCCGGAAAAAACGCAGGAGTGGCCGGGGAAACGGTGGGAGTGCCTGGGCGAACGCTGGGTGTGTTTGTGACGTCAACCAGGAACGACAAGCACTGAACTGATCGCACAGGCAGAGTAAGTCTGGAGCTACTCTGAAACTGCTAAGTAGTTAGTAATCGCAATATTGCGAATACATCGGTCGCAATTTTAAGAAGCTAAGATTCACTCCCAGTAGGCGGCGGCTTAGCGTGTGTAACTCTGCTAAATTCGCCTTGCGACCGATCAACTCGGAATGAGGGCCTTGGTACTCTACATTGCAAACACACGATAGTTAAATTAAGATACAAAAATTTGTGTTCCCTGCAGGAAGAGGCAGTCTGGAGGACAAAGGGGTATGGCCAGGAGTCCTCAGGACTGAGGGCAGGTGGACACGGTAAGCTGGTAGCCCACAGAGCATACCTTCCAAGTCTAGCTGAGGTGGCACACGGTCTGACTCATCTAGGCAAAGAGGGTAGGTGCAGGCTGATGAGAGCCTACTGGTGTGCGCCAGGATTCTATTCTCATGCAGGTAAGAGAGCAATGACCTGCTTTGCTTGCTTGAGGAAGAATATTGGTAAAGCAATACCAACAGAGCCATCCCATATCCCTCCTGCAGACGGATCTTTTCAGGAAATACAAATCGACTTCGTACAGTTAACACCCTTTAGGAATTATTGTTATGTATTGGTGTGCACTGATGTTTTCTCAAACTGGGTAGAGGCATTTCCTGCCGCCTGTCACAACGGAGGGCCTGAGCTGACAGGAGGAAGCCTCAGTTGTAGGGGCTGAGATGTAGTGGAACCTGGGAGGTTGAATCAGACCCCTGGACATGTAAGGAACACGTAAGAAAGTTGTCCAAAGGCGTGACCAAGACAACCAGAGTAAAAGTCAATAATGATTTTTTAAGATGACTCCATGAATCACAGCAGTGGTAAAAGAATAATGCAATAAGCAATAACGTATAACACAGTTCCTGGATACTACGGATTGGCAATGGCCACAGGGCTCTGGTAGCAATAGGTACAGTTCTTAATGTCCTTGAGATGGAAAGTCCTTACCAGGCCCGGACGTAGTAGTGAGAATAGCCAAGGTACACGCCAGCTGATGTTAACAGTAAGCTGGTACGTTGTTGTTGGAATAGCTGCTGTGGGTACTGTTTGGAACCAGTCAGGTGTTAACACGGAGTGGATGCTGGGTGGAACCAGCCAAATGGTAGTATGAAGCTTGAGAGCGAAGAAATACTGGTACCGGTGGATTGTGAAAATCTGCTGGGAAGCACCGACACTTTAAGAAATGCTGATCGCTGCTGGAAGCTAGCTGCTGGAAACTGGAGTAGTCACGGAGGACTGCAGAGTCAGGCTGCACCGCAAGGTGGTAAGCTGGTGCGGGTCTCTAAGTGGAGGCTGGAGACAGGAGCTGGAAACCTGGAAAAACAACCACAGGAGAGAGAGACTGGAAACAAGGTTTGACAACCAAAGCACTGACCACTTCCTGGCCCAGGCACAGGATACTTATACCTGCAGCAAGGCAGGCATTGGCTGGGCAATTATGCAGATTCCAGAAGTAGCGGATTGGTGGAAACTGAGGCATGTGATTGAAACCAACATGGCTGCGCCCATGTTAGCACTTGGAGGGAAAGTCAGCTTGAGAAACCATGTGGAGACTCGGCAGCAATGGCGGCGTAGACCGCGGAGGGCAGGAGACGTCACACTGGCAACCTGCACACTGGAACCACATGGATGACAGCGGAGATCGCGGCAGACATGAAACGCCACACTGACAATCAGTAATCCGGAAACACAGGAGCGGCGGCGGAGGCCGCAGAGGCTGGAGACGCCAAACGTGATGCCGCTGTGACAGCGTCTCACAGTGACAGGAGGGAGATGTAGAGCATGGACATCAGTAACACAGGTGAGATCCGGCCCTGGAACGCTGAGCCAGCCTCAGGAGACATCTAAATGGCAAATAATGGCGTCCAGATACCCGGATCGTGACAGCACCCCCCCCCCTTTAGGAGTGGCCCCAGGACACTTCTTAGGCTTCTGAGGAAATTTAGAGTGGAAATTCCGGACCAAGGCAGGAGCATGGACATCCGAAGCATTGGTCCAAGAGCGTTCTTCAGGACCATAGCCCTTCCAGTCGATAAGATATTGCAACTGACCGTAACGGAAACGTGAATCCAGAATCTTGGCAACTTCATACTCAACTCCCCGTTGAGTCTGGACTTTAGGAGCCGGAGGAAGTGCAGAGTGAAAGCGATTCAGAATCAGTGGTTTCAGAAGGGAAACATGGAATGTCATAAGTATTTTCAAGAAGGGGGGTAACTGGAGTCTGTAAGCAACAGGATTGACGACTTGTTCAACTCGAAAAGGACCGATGTAACGAGGTGCAAACTTCATGCTGGGAACTCTTAACCTCAGATTCTTCGTAGATAACCACACACGATCACCCACCTTGAGAGCAGGAACTGCCCTACGCTTCCGATCCGCAAACTTCTTGTACCTGAATGATGCTTTGAGCAGAGCCGCTCGTACATTTTTCCAGTTATTTGAAAACTGGCGTAAGGTGATATCCACTGCTGGTACAGAAGTTGCTGGAAGCGGCTGGAATTCTGGAACTTTAGGGTGGAATCCATAGTTGATGAAGAATGGTGTTGAAGAAGATGAGGAATGATATTGGTTGTTATGGCTGAACTCGGCCCAGGGAAGGAGTTGAACCCAGTCATCTTGAGAGGAAGACACATAGATGCGGAGGAAGGCCTCCAAGTCCTGATTCACCCTCTCAGTTTGACCATTGATCTGAGGATGGTAAGCTGTAGAAAACTTTAATTTGACTTGGAGGGCTTGACACAAACTTCGCCAGAATTTTGCTACAAATTGTACTCCTCTATCAGAGATGATCTCTTCAGGAAGACCGTGGAGTCGGAAGATTTCTTGAATAAATACTTGAGCCAACTTGGAAGCTGATGGAAGACCGGTGAGAGGAATGAAATGTGCCATCTTGGTGAACCGGTCAACTACCACCCAGATGGTATTAAACTTGTTGCACATAGGTAGGTCTGTAACAAAGTCCATCGACAAATGGGTCCATGGTCGACGGGGAACAGATAATGGAACCAGTTGCCCCGCAGGCGACTGGCGAGATACTTTGTGTTGGGCACACTTTGGGCAAGATGCAATAAACTCCATGACGTCCTTCTTCAGAGTTGGCCACCAATAAGACCTAGAGATAAACTCAAGGGTTTTCTGAATGCCTGTATGTCCGGCAAAACGGGAAGCATGGGCCCAATGCATGAGCTTCTTCCTTAACACCGGCTTCAGAAAACTTTTCCCTGGTGGGGGCGTAGAGTCCATCCTTACCGTGGAGAATGCCAACGGATTAATAATAGGATGCTTGTCAGAAGACTCCGACTCATTTTCTTGCTCCCAAAAGCGGGAAAGGGCATCGGCCTTGCGATTCTGAGAGCCCGGACAGAACTGGAGTTTAAAGTCGAACCTGGAAAAGAAAAGTGCCTATCTGGCCTGACGAGGGTTAAGACATTGTGCGCCTTTCAAATATAAAAGATTCTTGTGGTCGGTAAGTATAGTGACCGAATGAGAAGCTCCCTCCAAGAGGTATCTCCACTCCTCCAGAGCGAGTTTGATTGCCAGCAACTCCTGATCGCCAATGGCGTAGTTGCGCTCAGCTGGGGAGAACTTCCGGGAGAAGAAGCTGCAAGGATGTAGATGACCATCTTTAGCTCTCTGGGATAACACCGCTCCTACTCCAACGGAGGAAGCATCCACCTCAAGGATGAAAGGAGAGTCGATGTCGGGCTGTTTCAAAACCGGAGCAGAGATGAACAGTTGCTTTAATAGATGAAAAGCTTGCGTAGCTTCTTTAGACCACTTGGACGGATTAGCACCCTTCTTGGTCAACGCAGTGATAGGTGCCACAATGGTGGAAAAGTCTTGTATAAACTTTCTGTAGTAATTGGCGAATCCTAAAAACCTCTGGACCCCTTTGAGGGTTAAGGGTATCGGCCAATTCTGGATTGCTTGTAGTTTCTCAGGATCCATCTCTAGTCCGGAACCGGACACAATGTAGCCTAGAAACGGAATGGATTTGACTTCAAAAACACACTTCTCTAATTTGCAATAGAGATGATTGACACGGAGACGGGACAGAACCTCCTTTACCCAGAAACGATGTTCCTCTAGATTATTGGCAAAGATAAGTATATCATCTAGATAAACCACGACATGGCGATTTAAGATGTCTCTGAAGATCTCATTCACGAAATGCTGGAAGACAGCTGGAGCATTACTTAATCCGAAGGGCGTGACGAGGTACTCATAATGTCCATCACGGGTGTTAAAGGCGGTCTTCCACTCGTCACCCTCTCGGATCCGGATGAGATTGTAGGCACCCCTCAAATCCAACTTTGTAAAGATGGTTGCTCCGCTAACTCTATCGAAGAGTTCTGTAATCAAGGGCAAAGGATATCGGTTCTTGACGGTAATGTCGTTCAAGCCTCTGTAGTCGATGCATGGCCGCAGGCCACCGTCTTTCTTCTTAACGAAGAAGAAACCTGCACCTGCTGGGGAAGAAGAAGGTCGGATGAAACCCTTCGCCAGATTCTCCTTAATGTATTCTTCCATGGAATGCGTCTCTGGTAAGGACAACGGATAAGTTCGGCCTCGAGGTGGAACCTTCCCTGGGATGAGATCGATTGGACAGTCCCATTCCCTATTAGGAGGAAGGATATCGGCAGAAGCTTTACTGAACACGTCCGTGTAATCTTGATATGGAGGAGGTGGAACATCAGACGACCTAGAGGAGGAAGAACAAACAGGAAGCACTTTGGACAAACAGGTCTCAGCACAGGAGGAACCCCATGCCAGTATTTGCGTAGTCATCCAGTCAATCGATGGATTGTGGAGACGAAGCCATGGAAGGCCCAAAACCACTGGATGTGTGGCTCTTGGAATCACTAAAAAAGAAATAAATTCTGAATGAAGAACTCCTACTCTCAGACGAACTGGTAGAGTCCTTAGAGAAATAACTGCGTCAAAAATCTTACTGCCATCCACGGCAGTCAAGGAAATAGACGAGGAAAGTCTCTCGGTGGGTAGGGACCACCGTTTAACATATGCTTCAGTTATGAAATTCCCAGCTGCTCCGGAATCTAGGAGGGCAATGACGTTCCTATAACGTTGAGCAATTTGAAGCGAGACTGGGAGATTATCATGAGGAGATGGAGAGGAGAGCATTACTCCTAGACGGCCCTCTCCTTGGCGAGCTAGGACTTGAAGTTTCCCGGACGTTTGGGACAGGCATTGATTGCATGAGACGGAGCTGCACAGTAAAGACAAAGGGACTCGTAAAGACGTCTTCGACGCTCAGCAGGAGATAGACGGGAACGACCAATTTGCATGGGCTCATCTTTAGATGGGGACGGTTGACGAGGAGGAGGAGCAGAAGACTTTGGAATAGATGACCTTCCCCGCTCAGTTGCTCTTTCTCTGAACCGTAGATCAACTTTTGTACATAGAGATATTAGCTCATCCAACTTAGAGGGCAAGTCTCTGGTAGCTAATTCATCCTTGATGCGTTCTGATAAGCCATGCCAGAATGCAGCATACAGGGCTTCGTCGTTCCATGCTAGTTCGGACGCCAGGATCTTGAACTGTATTAGGTGCTGTCCTACAGTACGCGTTCCTTGACGTAAACGGAGAATCTCAGAAGACGCTGAAGTCACTCGACCTGGCTCGTCGAAGATGCGCCTGAATGTCGTTACAAAGTCAGTATAGGAGGACAGCAGGGTGTCGGACTTCTCCCATAAAGGTGATGCCCAGTCGAGGGCTGAGCCACTGAGGAGGGAAATAATATAGGCAATCTTGGTACGATCACTGGGGAAATTGCCAGGTTGTAGCTCAAAATGAATTTCACATTGATTGAGAAATCCCCTGCAAAATCTTGGAGAGCCGTCAAATTTTGCTGGCGTTGGAAGATGAAGACGTGGAGCTGAAGTGGGTAAGGTGGGTGGATTTACAACTGGTGTCACCGTGGTGGACGCACCAGATCCACGGAGGGTCGTTTGGATCCCATCCAGCCGAGTAGAGAGATCCTGGAGACAGCGGATGATGTGGCCTTGTGCAGCCTCCTGATGTTCAAGTCTGGCTGCTAGTTCTTGCATCGGCCTGGCCGCTTGATCCTGATCTCCGGCTGGATTAATTTGGTCAGTGCTTACTGTCACAACTGAGGGCCTGAGCTGACAGGAGGAAGCCTCAGTTGTAGGGGCTGAGATGTAGTGGAACCTGGGAGGTTGAATCAGACCCCTGGACATGTAAGGAACACGTAAGAAAGTTGCCCGAAGGCGTGACCAAGACAACCAGAGTAAAAGTCAATAATGATTTATTTAAGATGACTCCATGAATCACAGCAGTGGTAAAAATAAGATTTTACTCACCGGTAAATCTATTTCTCGTAGTCCGTAGTGGATGCTGGGAACTCCGTAAGGACCATGGGGAATAGCGGCTCCGCAGGAGACGAAAGCTTTAGGACTACCTGGTGTGCACTGGCTCCTCCCTCTATGACCCTCCTCCAGACCTCAGTTAGGATACTGTGCCCGGAAGAGCTGACACAATAAGGAAAGGATTTTGAATCCCGGGTAAGACTCATACCAGCCACACCAATCACACCGTATAACTCGTGATACTATACCCAGTTAACAGTATGAAATATAACTGAGCCTCTCAACAGATGGCTCAACAATAACCCTTTAGTTAAACAATAACTATATACAAGTATTGCAGACAATCCGCACTTGGGACGGGCGCCCAGCATCCACTACGGACTACGAGAAATAGATTTACCGGTGAGTAAAATCTTATTTTCTCTGACGTCCTAGTGGATACTGGGAACTCCGTAAGGACCATGAGGATTATATCAAAGCTCCCAAACGGGCGGGAGAGTGCGGATGACTCTGCAGCACCGAATGAGCGAACTCTAGGTCCTCCTCAGCCAGGGTATCAAACTTGTAGAATTTAGCAAATGTGTTTGACCCCGACCAAGTAGCTGCTCGGCAAAGTTGTAAAGCCGAGACCCCTCGGGCAGCCACCCAAGAAGAGCCCACCTTCCTCGTGGAATGGGCTTTTACAGATTTAGGATGCGGCAGTCCAGCCGCAGAATGTGCAAGTTGAATCGTGCTACAGATCCAGCGAGCAATAGTCTGCTTTGAAGCAGGCGCACTCAACTTGTTGGGCGCATGCAGGATAAATAGCGAGTCAGTCTTTCTGACTCCAGCTGTCCTGGAAACATAGATTTTTAGGGCCCGGACTACGTCCAGCAACTTGGAGTCCTCCAAGTCACGAGTAGCCGCAGGCACCACAATAGGCTGGTTCAAATGAAACGCTGAAACCACCTTTGGGAGAAATTGGGGACGAGTCCTCAATTCCGCCCTATACATATGGAAAATCAGATAAGGGCTTTTACAAGACAAAGCCGCCAATTCTGACACACGCCTGGCCGAAGCCAAGGCCAACAGCATGACCACTTTCCACGTGAGATATTTTAGTTCCACAGTTTTAAGTGGTTCAAACCAATGCGACTTTAGGAAATCCAACACCACGTTGAGATCCCAAGGTGCCACTTGGGGCACAAAAGGGGGCTGAATATGCAGCACTCCCTTAACAAATGTCTGAACTTCAGGTAGTGAAGCCAGTTCTTTTTGGAAGAAAATCGATAGAGCCGAAATCTGGACCTTAATGGAACCCAATTTTAGGCCCATAGTCACCCCTGACTGTAGGAAGTGCAGAAATCGACTTAGCTGAAATTCCTCCTTTGGGGCCTTCCTGGCCTCACACCACGCAACATATTTCCGCCATATGCGGTGATAATGGTTTGCGGTCACTTCTTTCCTAGCTTTAATAAGCGTAGGGATAACTTCCTCCGGAATGCCCTTTTCCTTCAGGATCCGGCGTTCAACCGCCATGCCGTCAAACGCAGCCGCAGTAAGTCTTGGAACAGACAGGGCCCCTGCTGCAGCAGGTCCTGTCTGAGCGGCAGAGGCCATGGGTCCTCTGAGATCATTTCTTGAAGTTCTGGGTACCAAGCTCTTCTTGGCCAATCCGGAACAATGAGTATAGTTCTTACTCCTCTCCTTCTTATTAGTCTCAGTACCTTGGGTATGAGAGGCAGAGGAGGGAACACATACACCGACCGGTACACCCACGGTGTTACCAGAGCGTCCACAGCTATCGCCTGAGGGTCCCTTGACCTGGCGCAATATCTTTTTAGCTTTTTGTTGAGGCGGGACGCCATCATGTCCACCTGTGGCCTTTCCCACCGATGTACAATCATTTGGAAGACTTCTGGATGAAGTCCCCACTCTCCCGGGTGGAGGTCGTGTCTGCTGAGAAAGTCTGCTTCCCAGTTGTCCACTCCGGGAATGAACACTGCTGACAGTGCTAACACATGATTTTCCGCCCATCGGAGAATCCTTGTGGCTTCTGCCATTGCCATCCTGCTTCTTGTGCCGCCCTGTCGGTTTACATGGGCGACCGCCGTGATGTTGTCTGACTGGATCAGCACCGGCTGGTGTTGAAGCAGGGGTCTTGCCTGACTTAGGGCATTGTAAATGGCCCTTAGTTCCAGAATATTTATGTGTAGGGAAGTCTCCTGACTTGTCCATAGTCCCTGGAAGTTTCTTCCCTGTGTGACTGCCCCCCAACCTCGAAGGCTGGCATCCGTGGTCACCAGGACCCAGTCCTGTATGCCGAATCTGCGGCCCTCTAGAAGATGAGCACTCTGCAGCCACCACAACAGCGACACCCTGGTCCTTGGAGACAGGGTTATCAGCCGATGCATCTGAAGATGCGATCCGGACAACTTGTCCAACAGATCCCACTGAAAGATCCTTGCATGGAACCTTCCGAATGGAATTGCTTCGTAAGAAGCCACCATCTTTCCCAGGACTCGCGTGCAGTGGTGCACCGACACCTGTTTTGGTTTTAGGAGGTCTCTGACTAGAGATGACAACTCTTGGCCTTCTCCTCCGGGAGAAATACTTTTTTCTGTTCTGTGTCCAGAACCATCCCCAGGAACAGTAGACGCGTTGTAGGAACCAGCTGCGACTTTGGAATATTCAGGATCCAGCCGTGCTGTTGTAGCACTTCCCGAGCTAGTGCTACACCGATCAACAACTGTTCCCTGGACCTCGCCTTTATAAGGAGATCGTCCAAGTACGGGATAATTAAAACTCCCTTTCTCCGAAGGAGTATCATCATTTCGGCCATTACCTTGGTAAATACCCTCGGTACCGTGGACAGACCAAACGGCAACGTCTGGAATTGGTAATGACAGTCCTGTACCACAAATCTGAGGTACTCCTGGTGAGGAGGGTAAATGGGGACATGCAGGTAAGCATCCTTGATGTCCAGTGATACCATGGAATCCCCCTCGTCCAGGCTTGCAATCACCGCCCTGAGCGATTCCATCTTGAACTTGAACCTTCTTATATAAGTGTTCAAGGATTTTAAATGTAAAATGGGTCTCACCGAACCGTCCAGTTTCGGTACCACAAACATTGTGGAATAGTAACCCCGTCCTTGTTGAAGGAGGGGTACCTTGATTATCACCTGCTGAGAATACAGCTTGTGAATCGCCTCCAGCACTGCCTCCCTGTCCGGGGGAGCTGTCGGCAAGGCAGATTTGAGGAAACGGCGAGGGGGAGACGTCTCGAATTCCAGCCTGTACCCCTGAGATACTACTTGTAGAATCCAGGGATCCACCCGTGAGCGAGCCCACTGGTCGCTGAAGTTCTTGAGACGGGCCCCCACCGTACCTGGCTCCGCCTGTGGAGCCCCAGCGTCATGCGGTGGACTTAGAGGAAGCGGGGGAGGACTTTTGTTCCTGGGAACTGGCTGTATGTTGCAGCTTTTTCCCTCTACCTCTGCCTCTGGGCAGAAAGGACGCGCCTCTAACCCGCTTGCCTTTCTGGGGCCGAAAGGACTGTACCTGATAATACGGTGCTTTCTTTGGCTGTGAGGGAACATGGGGTAAAAATGCTGACTTCCCAGCTGTCGCTGTGGAAACGAGGTCCGAGAGACCATCCCCAAACAACTCCACACCCTTGTAAGGCAATACTTCCATGTGCCTTTTAGAATCTGCATCTCCTGTCCACTGCCGAGTCCACAATCCTCTCCTGGCAGAAATGGACATTGCGTTTAATTTAGATGCCAGCCGGCAAATATCCCTCTGTGCATCTCTCATGTACAAGACAGCGTCTTTAATATGCTCTACGGTTAGCAATATAGTGTCCCTGTCTAGGGTATCAATGTTTTCCGACAGAGAATCTGACCACGCAGCTGCAGCACTGCACATCCATGCTGAAGCAATAGCCGGTCTCAGTATAATTCCTGAGTGTGTATATACAGACTTCAGGATAGCCTCCTGCTTTCTATCTGCAGGCTCCTTTAGGGCGGCCGTGTCCGGAGACGGTAGTGCCACCCTTTTTGACAGACGTGTGAGCGCTTTATCCACTCAGGGGATGTCTCCCAACGTGACCTGTCCTCTGGCGGGAAAGGGTACGCCATTAATAACTTTTTAGAAATTACCAGTTTCTTATCGGTGGAAGCCCACGCTTCTTCACACACTTCATTTAATTCATCAGATGGGGGAAAAACCACTGGTAGTTTTTTCTCCCCAAACATAATACCCTTTTTTGTGGTACCTGGGGTAATATAAGAAATATGCAACACATTTTTCATTGCCGTAATCATGTAACGGGTGGCTCTATTGGAATGTACACTAGTCTCATCATCGTCGACACTGGAGTCAGTATCCGTGTCGACATCTGTGTCTGCCATCTGAGGTAGCGGGCGTTTTAGAGCCCCTGATGGCTTTAGAGACGTCTGGGCAGGCACAGGCTGAGAAGCCAGCTGTCCCACATCTGCTATGTCGTCAAACCTTTTATGTAAGGAGTCGACACTGTCGCGTAATTCCTTCCACATAACCATCCACTCAGGTGTCGACCCCGCAGGGGGTGACATCACATTTCTCGGCACCTGCTCCGCCTCCACATAAGCCTCCTCATCAAACATGTCGACACAGCCGTACCGACACACCGCACACACACAGGGAATGCTCTGACTGAGGACAGGACCCCACAAAGCCCTTTGGGGAGACAGAGAGAGAGTATGCCAGCACACACCAACAGCGCTATATAACACAGGGATTAACACTATAACTGAGTGATTTTTCCCAATAGCTGCTTGTATACACAATATTGCGCCTAAATTTACTGCCCCCCCCCCCTCTCTTTTTTACCCTATGTAGTCTGGAAACTGCAGGGGAGAGCCTGGGAGCGATCCTTCCAGCGGAGCTGTGAGGGAAAATGGCGCCAGTGTGCTGAGGGAGATAGCCCCGCCCCTTTTTCGGCTGACTTCTCCCGCTTTTTTTCTATGTATATCTGGCAGGGGTATTTTACACATATATAGTCTCTATGACTATATTATGTGTTATTTGCCAGCCAAGGTACTCAATATTGCAGCCCCAGGGCGCCCCCCCCAGCGCCCTGCACCCATCAGTGACCGGAGTGTGAGGTGTGCATGGGAAGCAATGGCGCACAGCTGCAGTGCTGTGCGCTACCTTGATGAAGACCGAAGTCTTCTGCCGCCGATTTCCAGGACCCTCTTCTTGCTTCTGGCTCTGTAAGGGGGGCGGCGGCGCCTGCTCCGGGACCGGACGACCGAGGCTGGGCCTGTGTTCGATCCCTCTGGAGCTAATGGTGTCCAGTAGCCTAGAAGCCCAAGCTAGCTGCAAGCTCGTATCATCAGAGACTCTGTTCCGTGAAGACTGAGATGCGGCACTGTTGAACACTACCTGTGCGTACTAAAGGTCTGCAGAAAGACCAGTCATTGTAATTGATTTGTTATGAACAAGAGTTGTTTTGTTCTATTTCTCTTTTCTCTCTTTCCCGCTGACAAACATTTTATTTCAGGATATTCTATTTTTGCGAGGTTTTTTTTATGAGGAGTCGAGTGTGGGACAGGAAGTGGTTCTGTAGGAAGGAGTGATTTCCTTATAGGATCCCAGGATTAGCCGATCAGTTTGTTTAAGTCAGGGAGAAAAATCAAAGGTCTAGTAGTTATGGAGTTCCGAGGTAATCAGGAACAATCAGACAATGGCTATTCACACATTGCAGATAAAGAGCTCATTAATATATGTGGAAGAAAGGTTTATGAGTGGCTCTCACAGAACTCCGAAGGTTTACGTTATTTAGGAAGGACACTACTTATAACTCTTGTTCAATGATTAAACAGACCTAGCATACGTTCCAGAAATGGAAACAATGTTCAGAAAATGATAGGAATATGTAGATCATGAAAATTTTATATGTCACTGTCACGATTTGTTTGTGTCTTTTTCACCTACCCAGCAGAACCTCAATTGAATCCAAACATCAGTGTACAAAGACGTAGGTACATGTATGTGTGAAATGTTTGTCGCAAATCAGACATTATAGGCCAAAGCACTGTCCCAGCATATTCTATAGGTTGAATGTTGTCCCACACCCAACCAGTGGTCCCGTGACCGCCGAGTGCATATAGAGGATGTCTCGTCCTCCTCCCTGTCTTCCCCAAATATAGTCAAGTGTCTGATTTGCGAAATGCAAACATACTTGTGTCTAGGTCACCGATTATGGTATGAAATATTTTTTTCTTATGTTAATAATTGATGGCAGTTATTGTTTACTGCCAAAGGGTGGACTGTCGAAGTCAAAAATATTACATAAAGAGAACATACAAACTACACACATTTAAGTCGCTATACTTGCAAATATGCGCAGCGAGCACAGCAATATATGGTAACACACGCATTTACACGGACATGCCACAGAGATGGATTCCACACTTATTTCATACAGTACATAATTATAATAATATCAAGCGCCAGACATCATGATGATTTAAAATTATCTAATGAATTAATGTCATGAATGTGTATTATTTGAACAAAGCAAGATAGACCTGTCATATTTACTATTAAAACAACCAGCTTAATGTGTAGATTAATTTGATACTTGTTATTAAGTTGTAGTACATTGCAACACGAATTATGATCGAATGTATAAAAGCTAAAATCACTTTTGTTAGAACAATGGATGTTCCGAATAGGACAGTGGACAGGAAGCTCAGGCCAGCCCCTTTGTACATCCCCAAGGCTGAACCTGTTCAGCATATACAAAGAAACTAGTGACTCAATCATGAATGAGAGAGAGTCCCCTCCCCCAGAAACTAGTTAACACATTTTACTGATCACACAGGAAGGTAGTTCCTGTTTTGGTCTCAGAGTTGCTGTAAGGTCTGAGACGATGATGGAGTTATTGCCAGCTCAGTTCCTGTTTTGGTCTCAGCGTAAGATGGAGTCCCGGAATGATTTTACAGAAAGAGAGAGACATAAGCATTGAGGGAATGGTATTGTATCACTGGCATGTAACTGTATGTAATTGTATGTAACTATGTTTTAATTGCTTACTGTGTGAGTTGTATTCATGTAACTAATGGTTGTTATGATTCCAATACTCTGGTCTGGGGAGATCTTATAGCAAGGACCTGAGTACTGGAACGTAATGCTGGGAAAGAGAGTGGGAACGGGAATAGCCCCTGGCGCCCTATCTCCGTTGTCTCGCCCGTGCTGTCAGAACTCTCTTGCGAGACTATGGTTGCTTGAGCCCATGGCAGCCGCGTTTGAAGGGCGGATTACGTCTGCCCAACTCCAATGCCCCCTCAGGTGTTAATGGGAGACAAAGAGAGATCCGAGACAGGGTGATAACAAGGGGCCCTCTAACTAAACAACAAAGTCAGGGGCTACAAACTAACCTAAAACTAGAGTATGTGCGGAAAACCGCCAGGGAAAAGGACAACCAAAATACCCACTTGTCCACTCTCCTACCCGGCACCGCCGAGTTCCGGAGAGGACTGTGGAAGCGGAAACCTCCGCAAATGCTCCAAAACAGAATACAAAATAAAGCGACCTAGGCCGCAGCACGCGGCAGAGCCGCCACTCACGAAACCACACGAGATCCTCTAGCGACTGTTGCGGGTAAATGAGGACCAGAAGACTCCTTGGGATGAGATGACAAACACCAAGATTCAGAGACTCTGAGGACAGGAATGACCGGACACAGCAGAACTGGAACAGACGTTCAGCAAACCAAAGCAGCATGCAGGAAGCTATAACCGGCGTCTGTGTGAGGCACTGAGAAGGCTTAAAACCTTGAATCCTCCAATCAGGGTTTCAGAGCCTGATTAACATAAATGTCGTGCAGCTGCCTTGCTGCACGACCAGAAAACATGTGTCTTTAATTAACTGATCGACCCTGCAACGGGGAACGCGGTCCGCCCGTGGCGTCCCCGTTGCTAGGGTCCTGGCGGCTCGGCGCGCCCGGCGTCCTAGCGTTGCTAGGGAGCCGGCGGCTCAGCGTGCACGGCGTCCTAGCGTCGCTAGGGACCCGGCGGCTCAGCACGCTCGGCATCCCTAGTTGCTAGGCGCCGGGCCGCAAAGAGAATTCGGAACGCGGCGCCTAACAGTACCCCCCCCTTGAGGAGGGGTCAATGAATCCCTAAAGCCAGGTTTCTGAGGAAATTCCAGAAAAAATGATCTCTTGAGTCTAGGGGCATGAAGATCCTTATCCAGGACCCAAGACCTTTCCTCCGGACCATAGCCTTTCCAGTGAACCAAAAAATAAAGCCGGCCCGGGACATTTTAGAATCAAGAACCTTCTCTACCAAGAACTCCTGTTGTCCCTGTACATCCACTGGAGATCTACCCTGAGAGGTCCTCCGAGGAAATCTACTGGAAGAAACATATTGTTTCAACAGGGAACAGTGAAAGGTATTTCCAATTCTGAGAGATCTTGGTAAACGTAGCCGAAAGGCAACTGGGTTGACCTTCTTAATGATAAGAAACGGTCCAATAAATTTGGGTCCCAGTCTAGCCGAGGATTGTCGAAGCTTGATGTTGCGAGTTGACAACCACACCTTATCTCCCACCTTAAAAGTGCAAGGACGTCGGAGCCTATCAGAAAATTTCTTTTCTCGGAAGGCCGCTTTTCTGAGAGCAAGGTGCACTTTTCTCCAAATTGCTCTGAGATGGGAGGTTAAGGTCAGCGAGGAGACTGGAGAATGATGAAAAAAAAGAATTGGCTCTAGGGTGAAAACCAAAAACTGAAAAGAATGGAGACTCTTTGGTGGAGGAATGACAAGAGTTATTATAAGAAAATTCAGCCAAAGGGAGAAACTCGGACCAATCATTCTGGAGTATGGCCGAATACAAACGTAAATACTGTTTTAATGACTGGTTGACTCGTTCGGTTTGCCCGTTAGACTGTGGGTGGTAACCAGATGTTAAAGACAGTTTCATCTTCAATGAGGCACAAAAACGTTTCCAGAATCGTGCGATGAATTGTGGACCCCGATCAGAAACGATATCAGTGGGCAAACCATGAAGCCTGAACACATGGCGGAGGAACAAAACTGCCAACCCTTGAGCAGAAGGCAATCGGGGAAGAGCAATAAAATGAGCCATTTTACTAAAACGGTCCACTACCACCCAAATGACTCGGAATCCGGCTGAAAGGGGAAGGTCAACCACGAAATCCATGGAAATATGAGACCATGGCCTGAGAGGAACAGTTAAAGGCATGAGTTGCCCGATAGGCAACGAACGAGGAACCTTATGCTGTGCACAAACCTGACAGGAATGGACGAATTCCTTAACGTCTTTAGAAAGACTAGGCCACCACACTGAGCGAGAGACTAACTCCAAGGTCTTAGTGATACCCGGATGCCCTGAGACTTTGTTGTCATGAAACTCAGTTAAAACAGTGCCTCTCAAAAATTCAGGGACATAAAGACGACCAGCAGGAGTAAGTCTGGGAGCTTGGTGTTGAAGCTGGTTTAACTGAGTAAATAAATCCTGTGTGAGGCCTGCCCGGATGACCGAAGATGGAACTATGGGGGTAACAACAGGATTGCTATTGTGAACCGGAAGAAAGCTACGTGACAGGGCATCAGCTTTCGTATTCTTGGAACCAGGCCTGAAGGTGATTATAAACCTGAAACGAGTAAAAAATAATGCCCAACGTGCCTGCCGAGCATTAAGCCGTTTAGCTGATTCAATATATTGCAGGTTCTTATGGTCAGTAAAAACTGAAATAGTATGTCTAGCTCCCTCCAGCCAATGCCTCCATTCCTCGAAAGCCCATTTTACTGCCAGTAACTCCCGATTACCGACGTCATAGTTGGATTCAGCGGAGGAGAATTTTCTGGACATGAAGGCACAAGGATGTAACTCCAGAGACTCCGGATCTTCCTGAGAAAGGATAGCCCCCACTCCAACCTCTGAGGCATCAACCTCCACAATAAAGGGCAGTTCCGGATTAGGATGTCTGAGAACAGGAGCCGAGACAAAGGCTTGTTTCAAGGCCCGGAAGGACAACTCAGCTTCATGCGACCAATTGGAGGGATCCGCTCCTTTTTTAGTCAGAGCTACTATGGGAGCGACCAGGTCAGAAAAAGTATGAATGAACCGCCTATAATAATTCGCAAACCCTAAAAAGCGCTGAATTGCTTTTAAATTAGTGGGTTGCGCCCAATTAAGGATGGCCTGGGGCTTCTTCGGTTCCATAGAAAATCCCTGGGGGGAAATTATGTACCCTAAAAAAGATACCTCTGTGATGTGAAAATCACACTTCTCCAGCTTGGCATATAAATGATTCTCACGTAACTTTTGAAGAACTAGACGCACCTGGGTAACATGTTGTTCCATCGACTCAGAATATATCAAGATGTCGTCTAAATAAACGACCACGAATTTCCCTAGGAAGTCACGGAGAACATCGTTAATGAGGTCTTGAAAAACTGCCGGAGCATTTGACAGGCCGAACGGCATCACCAGGTATTCATAGTGACCCGACTGAGTGCTGAAAGCCGTCTTCCACACATCCCCAGATTTAATTCGGATGAGGTTGTAAGCTCCCCTAAGGTCGATTTTAGAGAAAATCACGGCGGAACGTAACTGATCAAAGAGTACAGAAATTAACGGCAAAGGATAGGTGTTTTTAACAGAGATCTTATTCAGTGCCCTAAAATCAATGCATGGTCTAAGCGAGCCATCTTTAATCTCCACAAAGAAAAAACCAGCACTTAAGGGAGATTTTGATGGTCTAATAAATCCCTTCTTTAGGCTTTCCTGAATATAATTATTCATGGCCGTGGTTTCTGGCCCGGACAAGGCATATAATTTCCCCTTAGGCAAAGTGGCACCTGGAACTAGTTCAATTGCACAATCATAGGACCGATGGGGAGGCAGAATGTCCGCATTGCCTTTGGAAAACACATCGGCAAAATCCTGGTATTCCACAGGAATGAGCTCTGGGACGACTGCTGCAACCCTGACTGGATAAGAAATACATTCTTTAGCACAAAAAGAACCCCATTGGGAAATCTCCCCGGACCGCCAATAAATGGTGGGATTATGAAAGGCAAGCCAAAGGTGACCCAAAACTACAGGAACTGCCGGGCAATGTGTAAGGTAGAATTCTATATCTTCAGAATGTAAGGCTCCCACTGTAAGTACTACTGGAGGTGTACGGTGAGTAATTACTTCGTTGGAAAGCGGCCCCCCATCTAAGCCGTGCATGGTGATACATCTATCTAACGGTAAATGTGGAATGCCTAAGGCCTTAGCCCAAGTTAAATCCATAAAGTTTCCTGCAGCTCCACTGTCGACAAAGGCAGCCACTAATGAACTGAGGCTGCCAAAGGAAACCTTAACAGGGACTAATAGAGAGTTGTTTGAGGAGATAAGCTGCAGACCTAAGTGAACCCCCCTCACAATTCACCTGGTCAGAGCGTTTCCCGACTTGTTCGGGCAGTTACGAGCAAAATGTCCCTTACCACCACAGTACAAACAAAGACCGGAATTTTGTCTTCTGGTTCTTTCCTCAGGAGACAGCCGGGAGAGACCCATCTGCATGGGCTCCTCGACGTCCTCTGGGAAGGTATAAACACAAGGACTAGGCCTTACAGTTGTTCCTCTTTCAGCCCTCCGCTCTCGGAGACGACGATCAATTTTTATAGCAAGCTCCATGAGTTTATCGAGAGTCTCAGGAGCGGGGTACTGGAGGAGACTGTCTTTAATGAAATCAGATAAACCGAGGCGAAACTGACTGCGCAGGGCCGGGTCATTCCAGCCACAGTTGTTCGACCAACGGCGAAACTCGGTACAATAAACCTCCGCTGGATTTCTACCTTGTTTGAGAGCGCGCAGATGACTCTCAGCTGATGCCTCTCTATCTGGGTCATCATACAAGAGCCCTAATGATTTAAAAAAGGCGTCTACAGATAACAACGCAGGATCCTCAGCTTTTAAACCAAACGCCCAGGTCTGAGGATCACCCTGGAGTAATGAAATAATAATCCCAACCCGCTGGGATTCAGTACCAGAGGATGCAGGTCTTAAACGAAAATATAGTGTCACGAACCGGTCTCTCACCTTTGCGGGTTCTAGGGGTCATCCGTTGCCAGTGCGGTTGCTCGCGGTGCTGTGCGCCCGTGTGGGGACGCGGCGTGATCAGTGGCACAGGTAATGCAGAGTCTGGGAACTGGGAGTGCGGGGACCAAATGGCCTAAGGCACTGCGGTGTGTCTGCTGTATAGGAGGTGGCCATGTTGAAGACCAAATAGGTAATACAGAGCACTTGTGAAAACACCTGTGGGCAGGTGTAAGCCAATCCCGTGCTTGTGCTGCCTAGGCTGGGATTATGTTACTCTGGGCCAGTGCTTTGTTGTATCAACGCTGTGCTCTAGCTCTGAGCTCTCTCCGTGCATTCCTGTGTAATTCCCGTGGTCCAGATATCGCCTCCGTTCCCAGAGGTCCGTCTGCAGCCTTCACTGCTAAAAGATCCACCGGCTCTCCGCTGTGCTGTCAGTTAATTGCACACCTACTGGAAACAGTTGGATTCATAGAGTCTTGCATGAGGTTACCTTGTCTGCCTGTTTTCAACCTTACAAAGTTTGGAGGATTCCACTACCCTCAGCTGTTCATTTGTTCTACTCTGCATTTAACCCATTCATCACCTTGTCATCTGCTACAGTTTCACAGTGATCTCCGGAACCCGCAAGTAACCCAATTCAGTACTTTTATTTTCTATGTTACCATAACAAGGATAATTCTTCACAGTCTCTCAGTTAACTCTCAAAACTTCATTGCAAATCCTTACAGTTATTTCTTCATGTCTGCATTACCCAGTTAAACACATTCTGCAGTTCAGCATCAAAGCTTGTTTATATTTGGACAATTCAACATTTATTCATCAGCTTGTTTCATATACAGTTCCATGAACATTTCTTTTATTTGTCTTTGAGATTTATCCTGCATATTATTTCTGCCATTCCTGCAATACTTCAGTATAATATGATGATTAACAACTTGTCATTCAACTCTTTACTGAATTGTTATTTTTAATAAATATATGAAACGGAACTTTCTTCGTCCTCCCTGCTTCCATTTCCCACCAGCACCTACACCTGTGGTTGGTTCAGGGTTAACGGATTCACAAAAACACCCGGGCCTGACATATAGCTTACAAGCTTCTTTAAAATTAAAAAAATCCTTTCTGTCACCGGAAAAACGGTCGGGTAAATGCATCTTTGGTTCTGGGACTACCCTTGGGGAGGCTCGCAAAAGATCTTCCTGCGATCTCACCCGAAGAGAAAGATCCTGAACCATCTGAGTAAGTTCTTGCATCTGGTTGACTAAGAGCTGACCGGGATTTGGTCCTAAACCTGTCGGATTCATGAGGCCGATAAACTCTCACAAAAACAGAATGAGAAAAAAAATTAAACCCCCTTTAATTTTAAGTTTTGTGGGCCGGTTATAATGTTATGATTCCAATACTCTGGTCTGGGGAGATCTTATAGCAAGGATCTGAGTACTGGAACGTAATGCTGGGAAAGAGAGTGGGAACGGGAATAGCCCCTGGCGCCCTATCTCCGTTGTCTCGCCCGTGCTGTCAGAACTCTCTTGCGAGACTATGGTTGCTTGAGCCCATGGCAGCCGCGTTTGAAGGGCGGATTACGTCTGCCCAACTCCGATGCCCCCTCAGGTCTTAATGGGAGACAAAGAGAGATCCGAGACAGGGTGATAACAAGGGGCCCTCTAACTAAACAACAAAGCCAGGGGCTACAAACTAACCTAAAACTAGAGTATGTGCGGAAAACCGCCAGGGAAAAGGACAACCAAAATACCCACTTGTCCACTCTCCTACCCGGCACCGCCGAGTTCCGGAGAGGACTGTGGAAGCGGAAACCTCCGCAAATGCTCCAAAACAGAATACAAAATAAAGCGACCTAGGCCGCAGCACGCGGCAGAGCCGCCACTCACGAAACCACACGAGATCCTCTAGCGACCGTTGCGGGTAAATGAGGACCAGAAGACTCCTTGGGATGAGATGACAAACACCAAGATTCAGAGACTCTGAGGACAGGAATGACCGTACACAGCAGAACTGGAACAGACGTTCAGCAAACCAAAGCAGCATGCAGGAAGCTATAACCGGCGTCTGTGTGAGGCACTGAGAAGGCTTAAAACCTTGAATCCTCCAATCAGGGTTTCAGAGCCTGATTAACATAAATGTCGTGCAGCTGCCTTGCTGCACGACCAGAAAACATGTGTCTTTAATTAACTGATCGACCCTGCAACGGGGAACGCGGTCCGCCCGTGGCGTCCCCGTTGCTAGGGTCCTGGCGGCTCGGCGCGCCCGGCGTCCTAGTGTTGCTAGGGAGCCGGCGGCGAAGAGAACTCGGACCGCGGCGCCTAACAATGGTATACTGTACTTTGTAATATATATTGAATCCATATCCTTTTAATAGCAAATATATACTTCAATGAGCATTGGAACTCAGATAATGTGTGGGTGTATTGTTTTCTCTTATGGGATGCAGTGTTTTGCGATGTACAGCGCACTTTTATTGTATATGGTAATTAGATGCGCCTGTCGTCTGCAATATATATTAGAGCGGGCATTTTAAATATTTGTGAGAAATCAATTTGGCATTCTTAGTAGAGGCCGGGGAGGACTTCTGTTCCTGGGAACTAACTGTGTTGTGCAGCTTTTTTCCTCTGCCCTTACCTCTGGCAAGAAAGGACGCACCTCGTACTTTCTTGTTTCTCTGTGATTGAAAGGACTGCATTTGATAATGTGGTGCTTTCTTAGGCTGTGAGGGAATATAAGGCAAAAAAATAAGATTTTACTCACCGGTAAATCTATTTCTCGTAGTCCGTAGTGGATGCTGGGGACTCCGTAAGGACCATGGGGAATAGACGGGCTCCGCAGGAGACTGGGCACTCTAAGAAAGATTTAGTACTACTGGTGTGCACTGGCTCCTCCCTCTATGCCCCTCCTTCAGACCTCAGTTAAGGAAACTGTGCCCGGAAGAGCTGACATTACAAGGAAAGGATTTTGGAATCCAGGGTAAGACTCATACCAGCCACACCAATCACACCGTATAACTTGTGATAACATACCCAGTTAACAGTATGAACAACAACCAAGCATCAACCACAGATGCCAACATAACATAACCCTTTATTAAGCAATAACTATATACACGTATTGCAGAAAGTCCGCACTTGGGACGGGCGCCCAGCATCCACTACGGACTACGAGAAATAGATTTACCGGTGAGTAAAATCTTATTTTCTCTAACGTCCTAGTGGATGCTGGGGACTCCGTAAGGACCATGGGGATTATACCAAAGCTCCCAAACGGGCGGGAGAGTGCGGATGACTCTGCAGCACCGAATGGGCAAACACAAGGTCCTCCTCAGCCAGGGAATCAAACTTGTAGAATTTTGCAAAAGTGTTTGATCCTGACCAAGTAGCTGCTCGGCAAAGCTGTAATGCCGAGACCCCTCGGGCAGCCGCCCAAGAAGAGCCCACTTTCCTTGTGGAATGGGCTTTTACTGATTTTGGATGCGGCAATCCAGCCGCAGAATGAGCCTGCTGAATCGTGTTACAGATCCAGCGAGCAATAGTTTGCTTTGAAGCAGGAGCACCCAGCTTGTTGGATGCATACAGGAAAAACAGCGAGTCAGTTTTCCTGACTCCAGCCGTTCTGGCTACATAAACCTTCAAAGCCCTGACTACATCTAGTAACTTGGCATCCTCCAAGTCACGAGTAGCCGCAGGCACCACAATAGGTTGGTTCAAATGAAAAGATGACACCACTTTTGGCAGAAATTGCGGACGAGTCCGTAATTCTGCCCTGTCCATATGGAAAACCAGATAGGGGCTTTTATGTGACAAAGCCGCCAATTCTGACACACGCCTAGCCGAAGCTAAGGCCAATAGCATGACCACCTTCCACGTGAGATATTTTAACTCCGCGGTTTTAAGTGGCTCAAACCAGTGTGATTTCAGGAAACTCAACACCACGTTAAGATCCCAAGGTGCCACTGGTGGCACAAAAAGGGGATGAATATGCAGCACTCCCTTTACAAATGTCTGAACTTCAGGAAGAGAAGCCAGTTCCTTTTGAAAGAAAATGGATAGGGCTGAAATCTGGACCTTAATGGACCCCAATTTTAAGCCCAAAGTCACTCCAGACTGTAGGAAGTGAAGGAAACGGCCCAGCTGGAATTCCTCTGTAGGGGCATTCCTGGCCTCACACCAAGCAACATATTTTCGCCATATACGGTGATAATGTTTAGCCGTCACGTCCTTCCTAGCCTTTATTAGCGTAGGAATAACCTCATCCGGAATGCCTTTTTCTGCTAGGATCCGGCGTTCAACCGCCATGCCGTCAAACGCAGCCGCGGTAAGTCTTGGAACAGACAGGGCCCCTGTTGCAACAGATCCTGTCTGAGAGGCAGAGGCCATGGGTCCTCTGTGAGCATTTCTTGCAGTTCCGGATACCAAGTCCTTCTTGGCCAATCCGGAACAATGAGTATTGTTCTCACTCCTCTTTTTCTTATGATTCTCAGCACCTTGGGTATGAGAGGAAGAGGAGGAAACACATAAACCGACTGGAACACCCACGGTGTCACTAGTGCGTCCACAGCTATCACCTGAGGGTCTCTTGACCTGGCGCAATACATTTGTAGCTTTTTGTTGAGGCGGGATGCCATCATGTCCACCTGTGGCAGTTCCCAACCACTTGTAATCTGTGTAAAGACTTCTTGATGAAGTCCCCACTCTCCCGGGTGGAGGTCGTGCCTGCTGAGGAAGTCTGCTTCCCAGTTGTCCACCCCCGGAATGAACACTGCTGACAGTGCTTTTACGTGATTCTCCGCCCAGCGAAGAATTCTGGTGGCTTCCGCCATCGCCACCCTGCTCCTTGTGCCGTCTTGGCGGTTTACATGAGCCACTGCGGTGATGTTGTCTGACTGAATCAGCACCGGTTGGTTGCGAAGCAGAGGCTCCGCTTGACTTAGGGCGTTGTATATGGCCCTTAGTTCCAGGATATTGATGTGCAGACAAGTCTCCTGACTTGACCACAGACCCTGGAAATTTCTTCCCTGTCTGACTGCCCCCCACCCTCGGAGGCTTGCATCCGTTGTCACCAGGACCCAGTCCTGAATGCCGAACCTGCGGCCCTCGAGAAGGCGAGCACTCTGCAGCCACCACAGAAGAGACACCTTGGCCCTGGGGGATAGGGTGATCAGCCGCTGCATCTGAAGATGCGATCCGGATCACTTGTCCAACAGATCCCCCTGAAAGGTCCTCGCATGGAACCTGCCGAAGGGACTGGCTTCGTATGACGCCACCATCTTTCCCAGGACTCGCGTGCATTGATGCACCGACACCTGTTTGGGTTTTAAGAGGTCTCTGACCAGAGTCACGAGCTCCTGAGCCTTCTCCGCCGGGAGAAAAACTTTCTTCTGGTCTGTGTCCAGAATCATGCCCAGGAAGGGCAGACGCGTCGTAGGAATCAGCTGCGACTTTGGAATATTCAGAATCCAGCCGTGCTGTTGCAACACTTCCTGAGAGTGTGCTACGCTGATCAGCAACTGCTCTCTGGACCTCGCCTTTATGAGGAGATCGTCCAAGTATGGGATAATTGTGACTCCTTGCTTTCGCAGAAGCACCATCATTTCTGCCATTACCTTGGTAAATATTTTCGGTGCCGTGGACAGACCAAACGGCAACGTCTGGAATTGGTAATGACAGTCCTGTACCACAAATCTGAGGTACTCCTGATGAGGTTGATAAATGTGGACATGCAGGTAAGCATCCTTTATGTCCAGAGACACCATAAAATCCCCCTCTTCCAGGCTTGCAATGACCGCTCTCAGCGATTCCATCTTGAACTTGAACCTTTTCAGGTATATGTTCAGGGATTTTAAATTCAATATGGGTCTGACCGAACAGTCCGGTTTCGGTACCACAACATGGTCGAATAATAACCCTTTCCTTGTTGAAGGAGGGGAACCTTGACCACCACCTGCTGAAGATACAATCTGTGAATTGCAGTTAACACTGTTTCCCTCTCGTGGGGGGAAGCCGGCAGGACCGTCGGTGAGGGGGCATCTTCTCAAAGTCCAGCTTGCATCCCTGAGACACAATATCTATTGCCCAGGGATCTAACAGGGAGTGAACCCACTTGTGGCTGAACTTACGCAGGCGTGCCCCCACCGGGCCTAGCTCCGCCTGTGGAGCCCCAGCGACATGCAATGGATTTTAGTAGAGGTTGGGGAGGACTTCTGTTCCTGGGACCTAGCTGTGTTGTGCAGCTTCTTTCCTCTGCCCCCGCCTTCTTTGTTCTAAAGGCTGCATTTGATAATGTCGTGCTTTCCTAGGCTGTGCAGGAATATAAGGCAAATTATCAGAATTACCAGCTATAGCTGTGGAGACCAGGTCCGAGAATCCTTCTCCACACAATCCTCAGCCTTCCATATGCCTCTTAAGTCGGCATCATCTGTCCATTGCATATTCTACAGGACACGTCAAGCAGAAATCGACATAGCTTTGTCTCTAGGACCCAGTATACTCATGTCTCTTTGGGCATGTTTTATATATATATATATATATATATATATATATATATATATATCTCTCTCTTAAGACAGCATCTTTAATATATATATATCTCTATATATACATATATCTATATATATATATATCTACATACTAGGGTCTCAATCTCTGCTGATAAGGTACCTGTCCACGCTGCCACAGCGCTATAAACCCATGCCGACACAATCGCCGGTCTGAGTAGTGTACCAGAATGTGCACGCTATCTGCAGGAATAGCTGACAGGGCTACCTTTTGGGCAAACGTGACACCCTAGGGGAAGATTCCCATCGTATCCTGGCCCTAGTGTGGAAAGGATACTGCCTGAGAATTCTTTGTGGGAAACTGCAGTCTCTGGTCTGGAGATTCCCGCTCTTTTCCATCATGAGAGGAGGGAAATTTACCTCAGCTTTCTTCCCCTTAAACATGTGTACCCTTGTGTCAGGGACAGATGAGTCATCAGTGATATGCAAATCATCTTTTATTACAATAATCATATATTGAATACTTTTCTGCCATTTTGGCTGTAACTTTGCATTATCGTAGTCGACACTGGAGTCAATCTCCGTGTCGACATCAGTGTTTGTTATTTTGGATAGTGAGCCTTGAGAGACACTGAAGGTCTCTGCGACAGAGGGACAGACATGGGTAGATTTCCTGTCTGTTCTCTAATCTTTTGTGCAATAAATTCACCTCAGCACTTACACATATCCAAACAGGTGTCGGCGTTGTCGACGGAGACACCCTCTCACACACATATTAGCTCCATCTCCTCCTTAGGGGAGCCTTTTACCTCAGACATGTCGACACACACGTACCGACACACCACACACACAGGGGATGCTCTATTTGAAGACAGTTCCCCCACAAGGCCCTTTGGAGAGACAGAGAGAGAGTATGCCAGCACACACCCCAGCGCTATATGACCCAGGAATCACACAGTAACTTAGTGTTAACCCAGTAGCTGCTGTATATATTGTTTTTACGCCAAATTTATGTGCCCCCCCTCTCTTTTCACCCTCTTCTATCGTGCTTCTGCAGGGGAGAGCCTGGGGAGCTTCCTCTCAGCGGAGCTGTGGAGAGAAAATGGAGCTGGTGAGTGCTGAGGAAGAAGCCCCGCCCCCTCAGCGGCGGGCTTCTGTCCCGCGATTTTGTGTAAAATAACGGCGGGGGCTCATGCATATTACAGTGCCTGCGCCCTGCACCCTACAGTGACCGGAGTGTGTGGGTTAGTGTGGGAGCAATGGCGCACAGCAGCAGTGCTGTGCGCTACCTCATATGAAGACAGGAGTCTTCTGCCACCGATTTTGACGTCTTCTTGCTTCAACCCGCCGGCTTCTGTCTTCTGGCTCTGCGAGGGGGGCGGCGGCGCGGCTCCGGGAACGGACGACCAAGGTTAAGTTCCTGTGTTCGATCCCTCTGGAGCTAATGGTGTCCAGTAGCCTAAGAAGCGCAACCTAGCCGCAGTTAGTAGGTTTGCTTCTCTCCCCTCAGTCCCACGTAGCAGAGAGTCTGCTGCCAGCAGAAGCTCTCTGAAAATAAAAAACCTAACTAAAATACTTTCTTAATAGCAAGCTCAGGAGAGCTCACTAAAATGCACCCAGCTCCTTCCGGGCACAGATTCTAACTGAGGTCTGGAGGAGGGGCATAGAGGGAGGAGCTAGTGCACACCAGTAGTACTAAATCTTTGTTAGAGTGCCCAGTCTCCTGCGGAGCTCGTCTATTCCCCATGGTCCTTACGGAGTCCCCAGCATCCACTAGGACGTTAGAGAAATTAGATTTACCAGCTGTAGCTGTGGAGACCAGGTCCGAGAGACCTTCTCCAAACAATTCCTCACCCTTGTAAGGTAAAACCTCCATATGCCTCTTTGAGTCGGCATCACCTGTCCATTGCCGGGTCCATAGGACTCGCCTAGCAGAAATTGACATAGCATTGATTCTAGAACCCAGTAGACTAATGTCTCTTTGAGCATCTCTCATATATAGGACAGCATCTTTTATATGCCCTAGGGTCAATAAAATGGTATCCTTATCGGGCGTGGCCAGGACGTTAACCTGAGTGGACATCTTGGGCTGGAGCTCCTACCTTTCAGGACTCCAACGTACTGAATAGGGCGCCCAGTATACCCTCCAGCAACCCCCACTGAGCCCTGGTGACCTGCTGACGGCGGTGGGCTGCCTGGTGAGAGGTCCCGCAGCGCTAAAGGACCATTCCCGCTGCCGCGGGTTTAACGGCCTATTAGACCTCCAGAGCCCGGGACCTCGAGTTCGGAGGCACCCCGGTGGTGGGCTCCAGGATCCGTTCGCGACCGCGACGGACCACGGCGGACCTTCTGTGGACCCCCCACACACCCTCTACCCTACGGAGACTCTCCATCAGACCCCTGGAGACCCCCTCCGGAGCCTGAAATGACGGAAGGTGCGCGCGCTTGGTCCCGCTGTGCGCACCGAAAGCTTCTTGCCGGAGACGCTGGTGGCTTACTCTCCCACGTTGTGCCGCCTCGCACCCGCGGCCTCACTGCGGACCCTGTACCTGACGCGCAGGACAACCCGGGCGTCCCGGAGGACTGAGGCCCAGTCTCCCACCCTCGATTTCCGCAGCATTCAGCACAGACCTCCTGCGGCCCTGCACTCAGACGCTGCACGGTCCAGAGGGCTTCATCTTGTCCTACACCTCACCTGAGGCTGCCCTCATTGGACGAGGAGACCCCTCCACGTCTGGTATCCGGTGCTCTGACAGATCAGCGATTTCAGTGAGGTGAGCTGCCTTTAACTTCTTATACACAGTGGCCATCTTACTCTCCCGTATGTGGAAGGGCACCTTACTGGCGACCATAAAGCTCTATGGTGGAGCCCTCTGACAAGCTGCCAGACCCCTTGTGCATATACTCCCCCCTGGGCTTATACAAGATTGCTGACGTGGCACCGAGTTTCTCTCCCTCTGCCCCTTGGGATGCTGGGGTCCCTCCTATCTCTACACCTCCACACATCAGAGGACCGCTGGGCTCCGACTAACTCTGGGCCCCCGGGAGGTGGGAGCCACCGCTGGCCGGGCCTCTAATACTCCCTGGATAGCCCCGCCGTGATGTCCACGTGAAACACCTTTATCTCTCTGCAAGGCATTAGGCTCTACCCCGTCCGCTTCACAGTATTTTCTGTACATCTATACTTTGCTGCCCTGAAACATAGTGAACATGTCTAACAGAAACCGTAAAGCTCCCCCCGGGAGACTCCTCGTCATTCTTTGGCCCTAAACGGGGCAAAAATACGAATCAACACCCGGCTTTGCCTGGGACCCTACAGGATACGGGATCCTCCCCGTCCAGATCTGACTCGGCCCTCACGGTTGACGCGGATCCCTATGACTCCTTGGTACAGAGGATTGCGACCACATTCAGAGTTGAACTACGTGCAGCCGTTCAGGAACTTAGGAGGTCATTCCGAGTCGTTCGCTCGGAAAATTTCTTCGCATCGCAGCGTTTTTCCGCTTAGTGCGCATGCGCAATGTCCGCACTGCGACTGCGCCAAGTAAATTTGCTATGAAGTTTGGATTTTTACTCACCGCTTTTTCCTCGCTCAGGCGATCGTAGTGTGATTGACAGGAAATGGGTGTTACTGGGCGGAAACAGGCCGTTTTATGGGCGTGTGGGAAAAAACGCTACCGTTTCCGGAAAAAACGCGGGAGTGTCTGGAGAAACGGAGGAGTGTCTGGGCGAACGCTGGGTGTGTTTGTGACGTCAAACCAGGAACGACAAGCACTGAACTGATCGCAGATGCCGAGTAAGTCTGAAGCTACTCTGAAACTGCTAAGAAGTTTGTAATCGCAAAATTGCGAATACGTCGTTCGCAATTTTAGGATGCTAAGATTCACTCCCAGTAGGCGGCGGCTTAGCGTGAGCAACTCTGCTAAAATCGCCTTGCGAGCGAACAACTCGGAATGACCTCCTTAAAACAGAGATATCCTCCCTGGGCTCTCGCACTGACGCTTTAGAACGTAAGACTTATGATATTTGTAATTATCAAGATGTGGTTACTCAGGAAATCTCGGAACTGCTGTCGGAGGGTGATCTCATGCGCGAGCAGGTCGAGGACCTGGAGAATCGCTCGCGCAGAAACAATTTGCGAATACGCAACGTACCAGAGTCGATAGACACTCCTACGCTACCTGTATATCTCCTGGGCCTCTTTCAACAACTCCTCCCGGATCTCTCGGAGGACCAATTCTTGCTGGATAGAGCACATAGAGCTCTCCGTGCAAAACCACCCCCAGACCAACCTCCGAGAGGCATTGTCCTCCGCATGCACTTCTTCCACATCAAGACTAAAGTGCTCAACGTTTGCCGAGGCACCCCTGCTATCCCATATAAGGGATCAAATCTCCTCAATTTTCAAGACCTGGCACCCTCCACACTCAAAAAACGGAGGGAAATGCTACCTGTTACTAAGGCCCTACAGAACCGTCAGATTCTGTATAGATGGGGATTTCCGTTTGCCCTACAGTTCACCTTCAACGGTCGAAACCACTCTGTTAAGAACCCCGACGATGGTTTGTCGGCCCTGAGACGACTGGGGCTCTTCTCGACCTCTCCTCCTGCATCGTCCCCAGACTCCCCTGAGGATCCGAAGTCGAGACCGCCCCCACGTGCCGAATGGTCGACCGCCCGCTGATCACACTACCCGATCTCAAGACTCAGGTTTTTGTTACAAGGACTTACAGAATGTTTTTTATTATTTCCAAGTTAATGTTATAGAGATGTTATCTGTTTTCCTGTTCACATTGTGGATGTGTCTGTTGCCTGGACTCCCTGGGCGACGGCGCGGGGCTCCCCTTATACGCCCTTGCAGCCTACCTCCCCGACGCACTGCCCCACCGACTATGCGATAACACTGTACAAATGCCCCGGGATTGCTCCGGTTCGCTGCCCGACGATGCTGCGATTACCTCTGTTGATGATAATTGTCTATCTCTAATAACTGTTTTACGTTTATGTCCTTTTATGTTCGTAAGTTAAACTGTGATAATCTAACCTAGCACACTAGGGTATTGTTCATTCCCTTGCTGGGATCATGCTATTACTGGAACGGTCCCTCCCTAGCTACAGTACATTCATACCCTATCTAAAAGATAGTATGGTATTCCCCTACTTGCCTTGCAGACCCCCCCCCCATGCTCGCGTTATTGACCCCTGCCTTATTGTTAATCAGGATGATTGACAGTTGGCGCGCCCCTGTTCACCTCCTGGCCTCGCCCCCACAACACCAGACCTCCCTCCCATACGGATGGGGTCCATTGGTGGTGTTGTATGTCGTGTCCCTAGGACTGCGACCTTTTTCGGATACTCGGTTGGCCGCACGGCCTCCGCTCCTCTTGTTTCTCTCCCCTAACTTCTCCCACCCCACTTACACCCCCCTGCTCAGCTTTGCACCACACCCTTGGGGGTCAGACCCCCCTTGAGCCGAGTCTGGCTCTGGAATCCCCCATGACTCTTAATATTGTATCCCTGAATGTCAACGGGCTCAACTCCCCCCAAAAACGTACTATGGCCATCCAATTTTTAAAAAAACAGAAAGCTGACATAATTCTTTTGCAAGAAACACACTTTAAAACTGTACCCTGACCTCGAGAGCTTACCCTCAGGCCTTCTATTCCACTACTGCCCAAAAAAATGTAAGGGTACTGCCATCCTGCTTCACGCCTCACTCCATTACGCTATTGAGAGCTCTTTTTCAGATCCTAAGGGTCGCTTCAATATCGTTGTCTTACAACTCGGGGACTCCTTTTTAACTATAGCCTCGATTTACTCCCCTAATATGGAGCAGGGTGCCTTCCACAACGATTTCCGCTCCCAGCTTGATAAACTAACGAAAGGACGTGTGATCATTGGTGGAGACTTTAATGCTGTACCTGATTTAGTATGGGACCGCACCCAATCTCGTATCCCTAGCCCACTGACAGTTAGGGAATCCAGACGATTAGCTGACTACATAACGTCCTCGGGATATTACGATGCTTGGAGGGTACTGTACCCGTATGAACGCACGTACACTCATTACTCAGTTCCCCATGATCTTCACTCTAGACTTGACCTTTTTCTAGTAGACTCCTCCACTGTACGGGGCTTGATTAGGGCCTCGGTATCCCCTGTAGTGTGGTCGGATCACTTAGTGGTGTCCTTGACCATTGACTCCTCCCCCACGCCCCCCACAACTTTCCGTTGGAGACTGAACTCTGCTCTCCTTCTGAAAAAGGACTATCTCGTCCAGACTACTGAAGTCCTGAAAGAATTCTTCGCCTTGAATGCCACGGACGAGATTTCGCCTGCAATAGTATGGGAAGCACATAAAGCCTCCATCCGAGGTCACTTTATATCTCTAGCTAAAGCCCAAAAATTGAAGGATCGCCGGGCAGTTGCGGATCTTGAGAACCAAATCAAAGAGCTAACGACCCGGCACCAACAGACGCCCAAACGCTCAATATATAGCAAACTCCTGGCTCTTAAAGGCCAACTATATCAAATATTGTCTGCCAAAGCCGCTAAGACCATGCGATGGTTACAACATAAGTTCTACTCTAAGGGTGACAAAGCTGACTCCCTCTTGGCCTCCCGCCTACGTGCCCGCAAACAGAGGAACAGGATCCTCTCACTAAAAGACCAACATCACAAGCTGACCTATGACCCTCAGCAAATAGCCCACTGTTTCAAGAGGTATTACCAATCCCTGTATAATCTGCCTTCGCCAGGCGACCCCGCTAGTTTGCAAGAACACATAGACAACTTCCTCTCTTCCTGCCCTCTCCCGGTACTTTCGAAACAACAGATAGATTTACTCAATGAGGAGATCTCTGTGGAGGAAGTTGATGTCACAATCAAATCATTACGGAATGCCTCAGCTCCGGATGGACTACCGGCTCTATACTATAAGAAGTTTAGTGGAACGTTGATCCCGGCCCTGACAGAGTTGTTCAATGCGATTTTAGCGGGTACACCCTTCGATAGCTCCACTACTAGAGCAGAAATAGTCGTCATACCGAAGCCGGGCCGCGACCTCACGGAATGTAGCAGCTATCGCCCAATATCGCTGCTGAATTCTGATTTGAAATTATTTGCAAAAATACTTGCTAACCGTCTTGCGGGGATGATCGCTTCCTTGGTTCACCCGGACCAGGTTGGGTTTATCCCTGGCAGACAGGCCTTTGACAATATTAGACGGGCAATCGATACCCTGCACTTTGCCGACTCTTCTGGAATCCCCTCCCTAGCGATGGGACTAGACGCTGAAAAAGCGTTCGACCGCATATCATGGGTATATATGGATTGCACCCTCCGACGCTTTGGTCTTTCGGGCCGTTACCTCACGGGCGTAGAATCCCTTTACGCTTCCCCGTCAGCTTGTGTCCTAGTGAATGGTCTACTATCCCCCCCATTCTCGATTGCGAATGGCACGAGGCAGGGCTGTCCTTTGTCACCCTTAATATTCGCTCTAATGATGGAGCCTCTGGCGTCGGGGATCCGCAGCTGCCCGGATATCTCGGGGATCACAGTAGGCTCCTCTCAATTCAAGATCTCTCTATATGCAGACGATATTTTGCTCACTCTCTCGAACCCGCATATCTCTCTCCCAAATCTTTTCAAAATTATACAGGAGTTTAGTGCTATTTCCAATTTTAAGGTCAACGCTGCCAAGACAGAGGTACTGGACTTTCACTTACAAGCCCCGCAGAAAGCCTCCCTATGCAACAACTTCAAATTTGAGTGGAAAAAATCCCGCTTGAAATACCTTGGCGTATACCTCACCAGACAGTACTCCCAATTATATACAGCCAACTACCCTGGGTTGATTCATAGCATTGCTGATGATCTCCAGAGATGGTCGGGTCAGTTCATTTCATGGTCTGGCCGAGCCAACGCTCTGAAAATGAACGCCCTGCCTCGCCTCTTATACCTCTTTCAGGCGCTCCCGGTGCGGATCCCCTCACAAGTGTTCTCGGATTTGCAGAAGAAATTCTCTCACTTCCTGTGGTCAGGCAAAAGGCCCCGGGTTCGATTTAAAACGCTCTATAACAGGGCCAGGGAGGGTGGACTTGGAGTGCCCAACATTAAATTGTATTATTATGCGGCCCATCTATCTCAGGCCGTCCTCTGGCACTCGCACACATCTTCCCGTAGATGGGTTCAATTGGAATCCGAACTTGTTCGTGTGCGCTCCATCTCCACCCTTCTTTGGATCCCTCGATCACACAGACCCCCTGAATACACTAACTTCCCATCCATATCATTCACCATCTCGCTATGGGATAGGCTCACTAAGAGCTTTGCTCTATTATCCTCCCCTCCCGCTCTTGCACCCCTTTGGGACAACCCACTGTTCGCTGGTGGTCGGACCTCGCATGCCTTCCAGCACTGGTGGGCCTGTGATCTCCTGTTCATCAACGATATTGCACTGTCACGCTCTTTCCCCACCTTCTCAGATCTACAGAGTCGATATGGACTCCCTCCACAATGTTTCTACCAATACCTGCAATTACGTAGTTTTCACATAGCATTTCTCCAATCACATAGCTCTATGTCCCGATTCCCTCTAGAATCATTATGCTTCCTTCGTTCCCCCTCTAAGGGCCTGTTGTCATCGATATATCGCCTCATGCTTACTCATAACCTTCCCACTCTGGCCCCTCATGAAATAGCTTGGGAAGCTGAATTGCAGGACCACAGGGAGTCAGATACCTGGGAACAGATTAAACAGAACCTAGTTTCCTCAGCGACCTCTATTAGACATAGAGAGAATGCGTTTAAAATATATGCTCGTTGGTACTTGGTTCCGACACGACTAAGTAGAATATTCCCTTCCGCATCGGATAGATGTTGGAGGGGCTGTGGATCGGAGGGTACCCTGCTCCATATATTTTGGGACTGTCCCGGGATAGCATCTCTCTGGAAGGTCATTCGGAGATTGATCTTACGAATCACTGGAGTTAATATGCCCTTTTCCCCATCCTTCTTCCTCTTCCCGAGACCCATTCCTGGAACTCCGAAGTCTTCACAAAAACTCATCTGGCACATCGCGACCGCACTGAGATGTAAAATTGCTTTTCACTGGAAGTCGCACACAATTCCATCCATTGCGGCTGTGATTGCTGCCGTCTGGGATACTTACCACATGGAGTTCCTCTCTAGCGTGATTGAGAGCAGTGCAGTTACCTTTACTGATGTTTGGTCCCCATGGATGGTGTACTTTAAGTGCCCCCCCCCCCCCCCGTTGACATTCGGTTTTTGATATACATGCTTATTTGATATCATGTTTGCATTGCTGTACCCCACTCCCTCTCCCCTCTCTCCCTTTTACCTTCTGTCTTTCCCCTCCCCCACCCCACTGTACATTGCCTATTGTATTTTGACAAAAAATTTCAATAAACAGTACTTTAAAAAAAAAAAAATGGTATACTTATCTAGGGTCTCAATCTCCGCTGATAAGGTATCTGTCCATGCTGCTACAGCGCTACAAACCCAGGCCGACGCAATTGCCGGTCTGAGTAAGGTACCAGAATGTGTGTAAATGGACTTTAGGGTAACCTCCTGCTTGCGGTCAGCAGGATCCCTGAGGGTAGCTATATCCTGGGATGGCAGCGCTACCTTCTTGGATAAGCGTGTCAATGCTTTGTCCACCCTAGGGAAGGATTCCCACCGCATCCTGTCCGTTGGCGGGAAAGGATACGCCATAAGAATCCTTTTGGGAATCTGCAGTTTTTTGTCTGGAGATTCCCAAGCTTTTTCACATAATTCGTTCAACTCATGTGAGGGGGGAAAGGTTACCTCAGGTTTCTTTCCCTTATACATGTGTACCCTCGTGTCAGGGACAGGGGGTTCCTCTGTGATGTGCAAAACATATTTTATTGCAATAATCATATATCGAATACAATTAGCCAATTTTGGCTGTAACTTTGCATCATCGTAGTCGACACTGGAGTCAGAATCCGTGTCGGTATCTGTGTCAACTATTTGGGATAGTGGGCGCTTTTGAGACCCCGAAGGTCCCTGCGACATAGGGACAGGCATGGGTTGACTCCCTGACTGTTCCCTAGCTTCAGCTTTGTCTAATCTTTTGTGCAATAAGATTACATTAGCACTTAAAACATTCCACATATCCATCCAGGCAGGTGTCGGCGTTGTCGACGGAGACACCACATTCATTTTCACCTCCTCCTGAAAGCCTTCTACCTCAGACATGTCGACACACGCGTACCGACACACCACACACTCAGGGAATCCTCTTATCTGAAGACAGTTCCCCCACAAGGCCCTTTGGAGAGACAGAGAGAGAGAGTATGCCAGCACACACCCCAGCGCTATATGACCCAGGAAAAAACACAATAATTTTATGTTTACCCAGATAGCGCTGTTTTATATATATATACAATATGCGCCTAATTATGTGCCCCCCCTCTTCATTAAAAACCCTCTTTCTACCGTGGTATAAGCAGGGGAGAGTCCGGGGAGCTTCCTCTCAGCAGTGCTGTGGAGAAAATGGCGCTGGTGAGTGCTGAGGGAGAAGCCCCACCCTCTCGGCGGCGGGCTTCTGTCCCGCTTAAAACAGTAAAAATTGGCGGTGGCTCTTATATATATATACAGTGCCCAGCTGTATATATACTTATTTGTGCCAAAAAGAGGTCTATATGCTGCCCAGGGCGCCCCTCCTGCGCCCTGCACCCTTACAGTGACTGCCGTGTGTGAGGTGTATGGGAGCAATGGCGCACAGCTTTACTGCTGTGCGTTACCTCAGTGAAGATCATGAAGTCTTCTGCCGCCTCTGAAGTCTTCTTTTCTTCTCATACTCACCCGGCTTCTATCTTCCGGCTCTGCGAGGGGGACGGCGGCGCGGCTCTGGGACGGACGGCGAGGGTGAGACCTGCGTACCGATCCCTCTGGAGCTAATGGTGTCCAGTAACCTAAGAAGCAGAGCCTTTCAACTCACAGAAGTAGGTCTGCTTCTCTCCCCTCAGTCCCTTGATGCAGGGAGTCTGTTGCCAGCAGGCTCCCTGAAAATAAAAAACCTAACAAATATACTTTCTGTCAGGAAGCTCAGGAGAGCTCCCTGAAAAGCACCCAGTCTCCTCTGGGCACAGTAGTAAACTGAGGTCTGGAGGAGGGGCATAGAGGGAGGAGCCAGTGCACACCCAGATCTAAAGTCTTTCTTGAAGTGCCCATGTCTCCTGCGGAGCCCGTCTATCCCCATGGTCCTTACGGAGTCCCCAGCATCCTCTAGGACGTAAGAGAAAATATTCTTTTGTCTGAAAACACACAGATTCAGTAAAACCTGTGTGTTTTTACCGCCGCAGCCCCGAAAAAGCCAGCACTTATGGGGGATTTTGCTTAGTCTGCTTGAGGCAGGTGAAACAAAATCCCAGATAAGCCCTGGCAAACCTCTAGGCAGTTCCCCACACCGATGCAGCAGCCGGGAACTGCAGGGAGGGTGCCCAGAACCCAGGAAGGGCACCTTGTGGACCCAAGTCTCCCCCTCTTCCCCCCACAGTTTATCGGGGCTAATAGGATAATCCCACACAATATCATTACCCGCGGTAATGTACCATGTGTAAATTGGATATCCCCATATGTGTTTCTGTCATTTGCAACCATTCTGAACACTGGGTTATTTGCTGCAGTTATTCCATTGTGCACATTATGGACTCCTAGGTTTGTATTTACTAAAGTTTGGGCTTTTAGACCTGGAGCTGTTGCTCACAGCAACCAGATTCTACGTATTTATCTAGCACCTTCTGGAAGATAATACCTATATTCTAATTGGTTGCAATGGGCAACATCTCCAGTTCTAAAAACTGCACTTTAGTAAATATACCCCCTAGTTTACCTTGAGTTAGCATGATACCAGTGTATATTCAGGACTTACAGTATCTTCCTTGTGTCTGTACTTCTAAGTGTTTCCTGCATTAATTTACTCTATATACCTTATCCAGAATAAATACCATTGTACTGTATGAATATTACTACTTTGTGAATTCTAGTGCAACCGCACCCAGTGGGTTTATAAAACCCTGCAATGGATCACTTAAGATGCCAACTCATGCAATATTTCCACATTTGCCGGTGTACCTGCCTCCACCAGACTCTCTTTTAGACATTCTTATACTGTCATTGCCTTTCCGTGTTCCATTTGGAACTACTGTAAAATTCACTACTTCTTTGCCCTTCCTTATCACTAGTTTCTGGCAAAACCTGGATTTCCATCCAGAACACTACTTGCCCCGCATTCATTCATGAGAATGATGTTAGGGTGGTATCTGATGCTCTTGGCTCTGATCAGTGGCCCCTTTGGGTACTTTACAAGTCTGTCTATCAACCCAATTGCATATCTTCAGGTCAGACACTGCAGAATCCCTTCATACTTCTTTAAACAATAGGCCCTTGACCTCCTTTGAAAATCTCTGTCTCCACAGCCCCCTTTTAAAGGGCAGTATCTCTACTACCTATAACCATTTGATTGTCACTAAACAAAACACTATTCATGCCGTGACACACATTGGGAGGTGGAAACATGGTGCCAACTGGTGAAGGATACATGGTCTACAATAAGAGAAATGGTCTTGATGCCTTCTATCTCATCCTTTGTAAAATAAAATGCCTATAAGATTTATTACAAGTGTGATCTTCTCCCTACTATTTTGGGGGGGGAAATGTATGGCACTTCCTCAGACCTGTACTGTATGATATGGGGCCATCTGGGCTCCCGCCTCCATATCTGGTGATCTTACATGAAAATTGCACCCTCCTGGGAGGAGGCTGAATGCCTTCTTAGTGCAGTGCTCAAGGTGCCAATCCACAGGTCCACTTTGTCCTTTGTCTTTTCTCTGTGGCTGTCAAATGGCAGTGTTGGATAAGCATACTACTTGTTTCTTGAAGCATCATGAACCCACATCCTGCTAGCACCTTCTGAATGAAATGTGTCACAAGGCAACCATGGGGAAAATATCTGCCTAACTATACAATTAGTCCCATTATATATATATATCTCACGGCCATGTGTGAATACCTTTTATTGTGTTCTCGCGTGTGCGCAATCATAGCAGACCTAGCTTCGGTCTCTATCGTGTTGTTTTCATTTTATAATTTTATTGTTCTTAATTTTGGTCACACCACCTATTTACCTAATCTGTTTATGTATTGTATTGTATCTTCCCCTGAGCATCTGTGCTTCTTGTATATTGATTTCAGATTGTTAATGACAGTAAGTCATTCACATATTTAGTCATAGGTGAGATGTATAGCCCTTTGTTATGCAATTCTGTATTTTTGGTGTGAGGGGGTTAGGGTTAGGATGCAGAAAGGGAGGGTTAGGGGGTAAGGGGGAACAGTGTTACCTTCCCCCTGTCGAGATTTACACTATCGGGATGCCGGCGTCAGTATTCTGACCGCCGGCATCCCGTCAGCCGGGATATCATACTGAATCCCTTAAGTGTATTATCAGTGATGTCATGGGAGCAGTATAACAAATAGTTACAATGTATAGGAAATAAAGCCAAAGATTGCCACTGAACACTTATTGCTGAGCTACAGGGGTCTGAGTAATAAACTTGAATAATTGTTATTCATAGTGTGTTCTGTAATAGTTTTATACTCCCGAAGCAGTTAGGGAAATTGTGCTGTTAATTTAATAACGCTTATTTGTAAGTGAATGCTTCATGTGATTTCCATATAATTCCTGTAGTCAAGTTAGATAATGCATTAAATTATGAAGTCATAGTTTGGATTGATTCCATATTAATCATATTCTAGTTATAAAAGTGAAGTAATGGCTGTTTGCTATACAAATATAACTACTATTGCTATAATAGGATATAAGGTTCATGCTGCTTGCTTACTACATAATAAAAACTAAATGAGATCACATACACATGGGCCCTCATTCCGAGTTGTTCGCTCGCTAGCTGCTTTTAGCAGCATTGCACACGCTCTCTGGGAGTGAATCTTAGCTTAGCAAAATTGCGAACAAAAGATTCTCAAAATTGCGAATAGAAATTTCTTAGCAGTTTCTGAGTAGCTCGGGACTTACTCTGCCACTGCGATCAGTTCAGTCAGTTTCGTTCCTGGTTTGACGTCACAAACACACCCAGCGTTCGCCCAGACACTCCCCGGTTTCTCCAGCCACTCCCGCGTTTTCCCCAGAAACGGCAGCGTTTTTTCACACACACCCATAAAACGGCCAGTTTCCGCCCAGAAACACCCACTTCCTGTCAATCACACAACGATCACCAGAACGAAGAAAAAACCTTGTAATGCCGTGAGTAAAATACCAAACTTCATAGCAAATTTACTTAGCGCAGTCGCAGTGCGAACATTGCACATGCGCAGTTTGCGGAAAATCGCTGCCATGCGATGAAAAAGAACGAGCGAACAACTCGGAATGAGGGCCATTACCTCTTATTCCCAGGAACATGTTTCTTGTTCTTAATATGTAATTGTAATGTAATATCCTTCTTGCAAAATCAAGAGTGCTGCTCATCTGTATTTTACAATAAGAACTGCGTTTAGCTAGTAAGCTGCTAACACATGACCATAGCTTGCTGCATTGTGTACCAGCTTTAAGCTGTCTTACATTATCAACATGTAATCTCAATCAATAGTTGTGTCACATATTAATCGATAATGCAATCCTACCTTGGAACTGTAATGCAATCCTACATTGTAACCGATATAGTCTTCAACATCACTGCCCACCACTAATGATATTGTATTTATTCAGTGTATTACGTTTGTACATTTATTTTCACCAAATACATTGTAATTTTGTTGAATTGGGCAAATCTTCATGAAACCAGAGAAAAATCTTCACCCCAGCTAACATTGATCTCAGTTCCAAAACATTTATAGGGAGACCACAGTCCATGCAGACAGTACTAAAGAGCAAGTGCTCCGGAATCCTGAAGACTGGCATCCATTGTCACAACTGTTCATCCCAAAGGGTGAACAGACAACCTCTGTTGGGATTTTTAGCCACCACAGTCTCAAGTGACATGTGTGATGAATTGATAAATAATGGTGTGACCTGTTGCATTTCCATAACAGTTCGAGCTTAAACTTCCTCAATTGGAAACAAGCAAAATGTACCACATTTGAAGATTGATACTGTGGGGCAGCGGTGGCTCCTACCTGTTTTCAGTAGGGGGCCTACCGCTACCCATGTCCAGAGAGGAGGAGGAGGAAAGGAGACAGCCAAGTCCCGACAATTGCGCAAAGGATCTGGCAGGCGCTGGGACCAACGCATGCGCAAAAATAAGATTTTACTTACCGATAAATCTATTTCTCGTAGTCCGTAGTGGATGCTGGGGACTCCGTCAGGACCATGGGGATTAGCGGCTCCGCAGGAGACAGGGCACAAAAATAAAGCTTTAGGATCAGGTGGTGTGCACTGGCTCAGTTAGGATACTGTGCCCGGACGAGCGTACACAATAAGGAAGGATTTTGAATCCCGGGTAAGACTCATACCAGCCACACCAATCACACCGTACAACTTGTGATCTGAACCCAGTTAACAGTATGACAACGTAGGAGCCTCTGAACAGACGGCTCACAACAATAATAACCCGATTTTTGTACCAATAACTATGTACAAGTATTGCAGACAATCCGCACTTGGGATGGGCGCCCAGCATCCACTACGGACTACGAGAAATAGATTTATCGGTAAGTAAAATCTTATTTTCTCTAACGTCCTAGTGGATGCTGGGGACTCCGTCAGGACCATGGGGATTATACCAAAGCTCCCAAACGGGCGGGAGAGTGCGGATGACTCTGCAGCACCGAATGAGAGAACTCCAGGTCCTCTTTAGCCAGGGTATCAAATTTGTAGAATTTTACAAACGTGTTCTCCCCCCGACCACGTAGCTGCTCGGCAGAGTTGTAATGCCGAGACCCCTCGGGCAGCCGCCCAGGATGAGCCCACCTTCCTTGTGGAATGGGCATTTACATATTTTGGCTGTGGCAGGCCTGCCACATAATGTGCAAGCTGAATTGTACTACACATCCAACTAGCAATCGTCTGCTTAGAAGCAAGAGCACCCAGTTTGTTGGGTGCATACAGGATAACAGCAAGTCAGTTTTCCTGACTCCAGCCATCCTGGAAACCGATATTTTCAGGGCCCTGACAACATCTAGCAACCTGGAGTCCTCCAAGTCCCTAGTAGCCGCAGGTACCACAATAAGCTGGTTCAGGTGAAACGCTGACACCACCTTAGGGAGAAACTGGGGACGAGTCCGCAGCTCTGCCCTGTCCGAATGGACAATCAGATATGGGCTTTTGTGAGACAAAGCCGCCAATTCTGACACTCGCCTGGCCGAGGCCAGGGCCAACATCATGGTCACTTTCCATGTGAGATATTTCAAATCCACAGATTTGAGCGGTTTAAACCAATGTGATTTGAGGAATCCCAGCACTACGTTGAGATCCCACAGTGCCACTGGAGGCACAAAAATAAGAATTTACTTACGGATAATTCTATTTCTCGGAGTCCGTAGTGGATGCTGGGGTTCCTGAAAGGACCATGGGGAATAGCGGCTCCGCAGGAGACAGGGCACAAAAAGTAAAGCTTTAGGATCAGGTGGTGTGCACTGGCTCCTCCCCCTATGACCCTCCTCCAAGCCAGTTAGATACTGTGCCCGGACGAGCGTACATAATAAGGAAGGATTTTGAATCCCGGGTAAGACTCATACCAGCCACACCAATCACACTGTACAACCTGTGATCTGAACCCAGTTAACAGTATGATAACAGCGGAGCCTCTGAAAAGATGGCTCACAACAATAATAACCCGATTTTTGTAACTATGTACAAGTATTGCAGATAATCCGCACTTGGGATGGGCGCCCAGCATCCACTACGGACTCCGAGAAATAGAATTATCGGTAAGTAAATTCTTATTTTCTCTATCGTCCTAGTGGATGCTGGGGTTCCTGAAAGGACCATGGGGATAATACCAAAGCTCCCAAACGGGCGGGAGAGTGCGGATGACTCTGCAGCACCGAATGAGAGAACTCCAGGTCCTCCTTAGCCAGGGTATCAAATTTGTAGGATTTTACAAACGTGTTTGCCCCTGACTAAATAACCGCTCGGCAAAGTTGTAAAAGCCGAGACCCCTCGGGCAGCCGCCCAAGATGAGCCCACCTTCCTTGTGGAATGGGCATTTACATATTTTGGCTGTGGCAGGCCTGCCACAGAATGTGCAAGCTGAATTGTATTACACATCCAACTAGCAATAGTCTGCTTAGAAGCAAAAGCACCCAGTTTGTTGGGTGCATAAAGGATAACAGCAAGTCAGTTTTCCTGACTCCAGCCGTCCTGGAACATATTTTCAGGGCCCTGACAACATCTAGCAACTTGGAGTCCTCCAAGTCCCTAGTAGGTGCAAGGCACCACAATAAGCTGGTTCAGGTGAAACACTGACACCACCTTAGGGAGAGAACTGGGGACGAGTCCGCAGCTCTGCCCTGTCCGAATGGACAAACAGATATGGGCTTTTTTGAGAAAAAAACACCAATTTGACACTCGCCTGGTCCAGGCCAGGGCCAAGATCATGGTCACTTTTCATGTGAGATGCTTCAAATCCACAGATTTGACTGGTTTTAAACCAATGTGATTTGAGGAATCCCAGAACTACGTTGAGATCCCACAGTGCCACTGGAGGCACAAAAGGGGGTTGTATATGCAATACTCCCTTGACAAAATTCTGGACTTCAGGAACTGAAGCCAATTCTTTCTGGAAGAAAATCGACAGGGCCGAAATTTGAACCTTAATGGACCCCAATTTGAGGCCCATAGACACTCCTGTTTTCAGTAAATGCAGGAAACGACCGAGTTGAAATTTCTTTGTGGGGCCTTCCTGGCCTCACACCACGCAACATATTTTCGCCACATGTGGTGATAATGTTGTGCGGTCACTTCCTTTCTGGCTTTGACCAGGGTAGGAATGACCTCTTCCGGAATGCCTTTTTCCCTTAGGATCCGGCGTTCCACCGCCATGCCGACAAACGCAGCTGCGGTAAGTCTTGGAACAGACATGGTACTTGCTGAAGCAAGTCCCTTCTTAGCGGCAGAGGCCATAAAACCTCTGTAAGCATCTCTTGAAGTTCCGGGTACCAAGTCCTTCTTGGCCAATCCGGAGCCATGAGTATAGTTCTTACTCCTCTACGTCTTATAATTCTCAGCACCTTAGGTATGAGAAGCAGAGGAGGGAACACATACACCGACTGGTACACCCACGGTGTTACCAGAACGTCCACAGCTATTGCCTGAGGGTCTCTTGACCTGGCGCAATACCTGTCCCGTTTTTTGTTCAGACGGGACGCCATCATGTCCACCTTTGGTATTTCCCAACGGTTTACAATCATGTGGAAAAAACTTCCCGATGAAGTTTCCACTCTCCCGGGTGGAGGTCGTGCCTGCTGAGGAAGTCTGCTTCCCAGTTTCCATTCCCGGGATGAAACACTGCTGACAGTGCTATCACATGATTTTCCGCCCAGCGAAAAGTCCTTGCAGTTTTTGCCATTGCCCTCCTGCTTCTTGTGTCGCCCTGTCTGTTTACGTGGGCGACTGCCGTGATGTTTTTCCCACTGGATCAATACCGGCTGACCTTGAAGCAGAGGTCTTGCTAAGCTTAGAGTATTATAAATTTACCCTTAGCTCCAGTATATTTATGTGGAGAAAAGTCTCCAGACTTGATCACACTCCCTGGAAATTTTTTCCTTGTGTGACTGCTCCCCAGCCTCTCGGGCTGGGCTCCGTGGTCACCAGCATCCAATCCTGAATGCCAAATCTGCGGCCCTCTAGAAGATGGGCACTCTATAACCACCACAGGAGAGACACCCTTGTCCTTGGATATAGGGTTATCCGCTGATGCATCTGAAGATGCGATCCGGACCATTTGTCCAGCAGATCCCACTGAAAAGTTCTTGCGTGAAATCTGCCGAATGGAATTGCTTCGTAGGAAGCCACCATTTTTACCAGGACCCTTGTGCAATGATGCACTGTTTTTAGGAGGTTCCTGACTAGCTCGGATAACTCCCTGGCTTTCTCTTCCGGGAGAAACACCTTTTTCTGGACTGTGTCCAGAATCATCCCTAGGCACAGCAGACGTGTCGTCGGGATCAGCTGCGATTTTGGAATATTTAGAATCCACCCGTGCTGTTGTAGCAGTATCCGAGATAGTGCTACTCCGACCTCCAACTGTTCCCTGGACTATGCCCTTATCAGGAGATCGTCCAAGTAAGGGATAATTAAGACGCCTTTTCTTCGAAGAAGAATCATCATTTCGGCCATTACCTTGGTAAAGACCCGGGGTGCCGTGGACAATCCAAACGGCAGCGTCTAAAACTGATAGTGACAGTTCTGCACCACGAACCTGAGGTACCCTTAGTGAGAAGGGCAAATTTGGGACATAGAGGTAAGCATCCCTGATGTCCCCGGACACTATATAGTCCCCTTCTTCCTGGTTCGTTATCACTGCTCTGAGTGACTCCATCTTGATTTGAACCTTTGTAAGTGTTCAAAAAAATTTTTTTAGAATAAGTCTCACCTAGCCTTCTGGCTTCAGTACCACAATATAGTGTGGAATAATACCCCTTTTCCTTGTAGTAGGAGGGGTAATTTAATTATCACCTGCTGGGAATACAGCTTGTGAATTTTTTCCCATACTGCCTCCTTGTCGGAGGGAGACCTTGGTAAAGCAGACTTCAGGAGCCTGCGAAGAGGAAACGTCTCTACATTCCAATCTGTACCCCTGGGATACTACTTGTAGGATCCAGGGGTCCTGTACGGTCTCAGCGCCATGCTGAGAACTTGTCAGAAGCGGTGGAGCGCTTCTGTTCCTGGGAATGGGCTGCCTGCTGCAGTCTTCTTCCCTTTCCTCTATCCCTGGGCAGATATGATCTTATAGGGACGAAAAGACTGAGGTTGAAAAGACGGTGTCTTTTTCTGCAGAGATGTGACTTAGGGTAAAAACGGTGGATTTTCCAGCAGTTGCCGTGGCCACCAGGTCCGATGGACCGACCCCAAAAAACTCCTCTTCCTTTATACGGCAATACACCTTTTTGCCGTTTGGAATCTGCATCACCTGACCACTGTCGTGTCCATAACATCTTCTGGCAGATATGGACATCGCATTTACTCTTGATGCCAGAGTGCAAATATCCCTCTGTGCATCTCGCATATATAGAAATGCATCCTTTAAATGCTCTATAGTCAATAAAATACTGTCCCTGTCAAGGGTATCAATATTTTTAGTCAGGGAATCCGACCAAGCCACCCCAGCTCTGCACATCCAGGCTGAGGCGATCGCTGGTCGCAGTATAACACCAGTATGTGTGTATATACTTTTTATGATATTTTCCAGCCTCCTGTCAGCTGGTCCTTGAGGACGGCCCTATCTATAGACGGTACCGCCACTTGTTTTGATAAGCGTGTGAGCGCCTTATCCACCCTAAGGGGTGTTTCCCAACGCGCCCTAACTTCTGGCGGGAAAGGGTATACCGCCCATAATTTTCTATCGGGGGGAACCCACGCATCATCACACACTTTATTTAATTTATCTGATTCAGGAAAAACTACTGTAGTTTTTTCACATCCCACATAATACCCTCTTTTGTGGTACTTGTAGTATCAGAAATATGTAACACCTCCTTCATTGCCTTTAACGTGTGGCCCTAATAAGGAATACGTTTGTTTATTCACCGTCGACACTGGATTCAGTGTCCCTGTCTGTGTCTGTGTCGACCGACTAAAGTAAACGGGCGTTTTAAAACCCCTGACGGTGTTTTTGAGACGTCTGGACCGGTACTAATTGTTTGTCGGCCGTCTCATGTCGTCAACCGACCTTGCAGCGTGTTGACATTATCACGTAATTCCCTAAATAAGCCATCCATTCCGGTGTCGACTCCCTAGAGAGTGACATCACCATTACAGGCAATTGCTCCGCCTCCTCACCAACATCGTCCTCATACATGTCGACACACACGTACCGACACACAGCACACACACAGGGAATGCTCTGATAGAGGACAGGACCCACTAGCCCTTTGGAGAGACAGAGGGAGAGTTTGCCAGCACACACCAAAAACGCTATAATTATATAGGGACAACCTTATATAAGTGTTTTCCCTTATAGCATCTGTTTTATATATTTCTAACGCCAAATTAGTGCCCCCCCTCTCTGTTTTAACCCTGTTTCTGTAGTGCAGTGCAGGGGAGAGCCTGGGAGCCTTCCCTCCAGCCTTTCTGTGAGGGAAAATGGCGCTGTGTGCTGAGGAGATAGGCCCCGCCCCTTTTTCGGCGGCCTCGTCTCCCGCTTTTAACGGATTCTGGCAGGGGTTAAATATCTCCATATAGCCTCCGGAGGCTATATGTGAGGTATTTTTAGCCAAAATAGGTTTTCATTTGCCTCCCAGGGCGCCCCCCTCCCAGCGCCCTGCACCCTCAGTGACTGCCGTGTGAAGTGTGCTGAGAGGAAAATGGCGCACAGCTGCAGTGCTGTGCGCTACCTTTAGAAGACTGAGGAGTCTTCTGCCGCCGATTCTGGACCTCTTCTTACTTCAGCATCTGCAAGGGGGCCGGCGTCCAGTAGCCAAGAAGCCAATCCATCCTGCACGCAGGTGAGTTCACTTCTTCTCCCCTAAGTCCCTCGTTGCAGTGATCCTGTTGCCAGCAGGACTCACTGTAAAATAAAAAACCTAAGCTAAACTTTTCTAAGCAGCTCTTTAGGAGAGCCACCTAGATTGCACCCTTCTCGGCCGGGCACAAAAATCTAACTGGCTTGGAGGAGGGTCATAGGGGGAGGAGCCAGTGCACACCACCTGATCCTAAAGCTTTACTTTTTGTGCCCTGTCTCCTGCGGAGCCGCTATTCCCCATGGTCCTTTCAGGAACCCCAGCATCCACTAGGACGATAGAGAAAGGGGGTTGTATATGCAGTACTCCCTTGACAAACTTCTGGACTTCAGGAACTGAAGCCAATTCTTTCTGGAAGAAAATCGACAGGGCCGAAATTTGAACCTTAATGGACCCCAATCTGAGGCCCATAGACACTCCTGTCTGCAGGAAAAGCAGGAATCGACCGAGTTGAAATTTCTTCGTGGAGCCTTCCTGGCCTCACACCACGCAACATATTTTCGCCACATGTGGTGATAATGTTGTGCGGTCACGTCCTTCCTGGCTTTGACCATGGTAGGAAAGACCTCTTCCGGAATGCCTTTTTCCCTTAGGATCCGGCGTTCAACCGCCATGCCGTCAAACGCAGCCGCGGTAAGTCTTGGAACAGACATGGTACGTGCTGAAGCAAGTCCCTTCTTAGCGGCAGAGGTCATGAGTCCTCTGTGAGTATCTCTTGAAGTTCCGGGTACCAAGTCCTTCTTGGCCAATCCGGAGCCACGAGTATAGTTCTTACTCCTCTACGTCTTATAATTCTCAATACCTTGGGTATGAGAAGCAGAGGAGGAAACACATACACCGACTGGTACGCCCACGGTGTTACCAGAACGTCCACAGCTATTGCCTGAAAGTCTCTTGACCTGGCGCAATACCTGTCCAGTTTTTTGTTCAGGCGGGACGCCATCATGTACACCTTTGGTCTTTCCCAACGGTTCACAATCATGTGGAAAACTTCCCGATGAAGTCCCCACTCTCCCGGGTGGAGGTCGTGCCTGCTGAGGAAGTCTGCTTCCCAGTTGTCCACTCCCGGAATGAACACTGCTGACAGTGCTATCACATGATTTTCCGCCCAGCGAAAAATCCTTGCAGTTTTTTCCATTGCCCTCCTGCTTCTTGTGCCGCCCTGTCTGTTTACGTGGGCGACTGCCGTGATGTTGTCCCACTGGATCAATACCGGCTGACCTTGAAGCAGAGGTCTTGCTAAGCTTAGAGCATTATAAATTGCCCTTAGCTCCAGTATATTTATGTGGAGAAAAGTCTCCAGACTTGATCACACTCCCTGGAAATTTTTTTCCTGTGTGACTGCTCCCCAGCCTCTCAGGCTGGCCTCCGTGGTCACCAGCATCCAATCCTGAATGCCGAATCTGCGGCCCTCTAGAAGATGAGCACTCTGTAACCACCACAGGAGAGACACCCTTGTCCTTGGAGATAGGGTTATCCGCTGATGCATCTGAAGATGCGATCCGGACCATTTGTCCAGCAGATCCTACTGAAAAGTTCTTGCGTGGAATCTGCCGAATGGAATCGCTTCGTAATAAGCCACCATTTTTCCCAGGACTCTTGTGCAATGATGCACTGACACTTTTCCTGGTTTTAGGAGGTTCCTGACTAGCTCGGATAACTCCCTGGCTTTCTCCTCCGGGAGAAACACCTTTTTTCTGGACTGTGTCCAGAATCATCCCTAGGAACAGCAGACGTGTCGTCGGAAACAACTGCGGTTTTGGAATATTTATAATCCACCCGTGCTGTCGTAGAACTACTTGAGATAGTGCTACTCCGACCTCCAACTGTTCTCTGGACCTTGCTCTTATCAGGAGGTCGTCCATTTTCTTCGAAGAAGAATCATCATTTCGGGCATTACCTTGGTAAAGACCCGGAGTGCCGTGGACAATCCAAACGGCAGCGTCTGAAACTGATAGTGACAGTTCTGTACCACGAACCTGAGATACCCTTGGTGAGAAGGGCAAATTGGGACATGGAGGTAAGCATCCCTGATGTCCCGGGACACCATATAGTCCCCTTCTTCCTGGTTCGCTATCACTGCTCTGAGTGACTCCATCTTGATTTGAACCTTTGTAAGTGTTCAAATATTTCAGATTTAGAATAGGTCTCACCGAGCCTTCTGGTTTCAGTACCACAATATAGTGTGGAATAATACCCCTTTCCTTGTTGTAGGAGGGGTACTTTGATTATCACCTGCTGGGAATACAGCTTGTGAATTGTTTCCAATACTGGCTCCCTGTCGGAGGGAGACGTTGGTAAAGCAGACTTCAGGAACCTGCGAGGGGAACGTCTCGACTTTCCAATCTGTACCCCTGGGATACTACTTGTAGGATCCAGGGGTCCTGTACGGCTCCAGCGTCATGCTGAGAACTTGGCAGAAGCGGTGGAAGGCTTCTGTTCCTGGGAATGGGCTGCCTGCTGCAGTCTTCTTCCCTTTCCTCTATCCCTGGGCAGATATGCTTATGGGGACGAAAGGACTGAGGCTGAAAAGACGGTGTCTTTTTCAGCATAGATGTGACTTAGGGTAAAAACGGTGGATTTCCCAGCAGTTGCCGTGGCCACCAGGTCCGATGGACCGACCCCAAATAACTCCTCCCCTTTATACGGCAATACATCTTTGTGCCGTTTGGAATCTGCATCACCTGACCACTGTCGTGTCCATAAACATCTTTTGGCAGATATGGACATCGCACTTACTCTTGATGCCAGAGTGCAAATATCCCTCTGTGCATCTCGCATATATAGAAATGCATTTTTTAAATGCTCTATAGTAAATAAAATACTGTCCCTGTCAAGGGTATCAATATTTTCAGTCAGGGAATCCGACCAAGCCACCCTTGCGCTGCACATCCAGGCTGAGGCGATCGCTGGTCGCAGTATAACACCAGTATGTGTGTATATACTTTTTAGGATATTTTCCAGCCTCCTATCAGCTGGCTCCTTGAGGGCGGCCGTATCTGGAGACGGTACCGCCACTTGTTTTGATAAGCGTGTGAGCGCCTTATCCACCCTAAGGGGTGTTTCCCAACGCGCCCTAACTTCTGGCGGGAAAGGGTATACCGCCAATAATTTTCTATCGGCTCATCACACACTTCATTTAATTTATCTGATTCAGGAAAACTATAGGTAGTTTTTCCACACCCCACATAATACCCTTTTTTGTGGTACTTGTAGTATCAGAAATATGTAACACCTCCTTCATTGCCCTTAACAAGTAACGTGTGGCCCTAAAGGAAAATACGTTTGTTTTTGTTCACCGTCGACACTGGAGTCAGTGTCCGTGTCTGTGTCGACCGATTGAGGTAAAATGGGCATTATAACGTCCCTGACGGTGTTTTAGACGCCTGGACAGATATTAATATGTTTGCCGGCCGTCTCATGTCGTCAACCGACTTGCAGCGTGTTGACATTATCACATAATTCCTTAAATAAGCCATCTATTCCGGTGTCGACTCCCTAGAGAGTGACATCACCATTACAGGCAATTTGCTCCGCCTCCCAACATCGTCCTCATACATGTCGACACACACGTACCGACACACAGCACACACACAGGGAATGCTCTGATAGAGGACAGGACCCACTAGCCCTTTGGGGAGACAGAGGGAGAGTTTGCCAGCACACACCAAAAACGCTATAATTATACAGGGACAACCTTTATATAAGTGCTTTTCCCTTATAGCATTTTAATATATGTAGTCATATCGCCAAATCAGTGCCCCCCCCTCTCTGTTTTAACCCTGTTTCTGTAGTGCAGTGCAGGGGAGAGCCTGGGAGCCTTCCCACCAGCATTTCTGTGAGGGAAAATGGCGCTGTGTGCTGAGGAGAATAGGCCCCGCCCCCTTTTCGGCGGGCTTCTTCTCCCGTTTTTCTGAGACCTGGCAGGGGTTAAATACATCCATATAGCCCCCAGGGGCTATATGTGATGTATTTTTAGCCATAAAAAAGGTATTATACATTGCTGCCCAGGGCGCCCCCCCAGCGCCCTGCACCCTCCGTGACCGCTGTGTGAAGTGTGCTGACAACAATGGCGCACAGCTGCAGTGCTGTGCGCTACCTCAGGAAGACTGAAAAGTCTTCTGCCGCCTGCTTCTGGACCTCTTCCATCTTCGGCATCTGCAAGGGGGGTCGGCGGCGCGGCTCCGGGACGAACCCCAGGGTGAGACCTGTGTTCCGACTCCCTCTGGAGCTAATGGTGTCCAGTAGCCTAAGAAGCCAATCCATCCTGCACGCAGGTGAGTTCACTTCTCTCCCCTAAGTCCCTCGATGCAGTGAGCCTGTTGCCAGCAGGACTCACTGAAAATAAAAAACCTAAAAACTTTTTCTAAGCAGCTCTTTAGGAGAGCCACCTAGATTGCACCCTGCTCGGACGGGCACAAAAACCTAACTGAGGCTTGGAGGAGGGTCATAGGGGGAGGAGCCAGTGCACACCACCTGATCCTAAAGCTTTATTTTTGTGCCCTGTCTCCTGCGGAGCCGCTAATCCCCATGGTCCTGACGGAGTCCCCAGCATCCACTAGGACGTTAGAGAAAAGTAGATTTATGTTAGACTTACCATTGTTAAATCTCTTTCTGCAAGGTACACTGGGTTCCACAGGGAATACATCGGGGTGTAGAGTTGGATCTTGATCCAGAGGTACCGACAGGCTAAAGCTTTGACTGTTCCCAGGATGCATTGCATAGCCCCCTCTATAACCCCGCCTCTGGACACTGGAGCTCAGTTTCGTTAACCAGTCCAATGCAGTAGCAGGCAAGAGAGACAGTAGATGTTAGTCACATAGTACCACATTCTCACGACAGGAGAAGAGACCAGCAGCTAATGCCATACAAACCCCAAAAAGCTAAGTGCGTCAGGGTGGGCGCCCTGTGGAACCCAGTATACCTCACAGAAAGAGATTTAACTATGGTAACTATGGTATTGTACCATAAAAATAAGATTTTACTCACCGGTAAATCTATTTCTCGTAGTCCGTAGTGGATGCTGGGACTCCGTAAGGACCATGGGGAATAGCGGCTCCGCAGGAGACTGGGCACAACTAAAGAAAGCTTTAGGACTACCTGGTGTGCACTGGCTCCTCCCTCTATGACCCTCCTCCAGACCTCAGTTAGGATACTGTGCCCGGAAGAGCTGACACAATAAGGAAGGATTTTGAATCCCGGGTAAGACTCATACCAGCCACACCAATCACACCGTATAACTCGTGATACTATACCCAGTTAACAGTATGAAATATAACTGAGCCTCTCAACGGACGGCTCAGCAATAACCCTTTAGTTAACAATAACTATATACAAGTATTGCAGACAATCCGCACTTGGGATGGGCGCCCAGCATCCACTACGGACTACGAGAAATAGAATTACCGGTGAGTAAAATCTTATTTTCTCTGACGTCCTAAGTGGATGCTGGGACTCCGTAAGGACCATGGGGATTATACCAAAGCTCCCAAACGGGCGGCAGAGTGCGGATGACTCTGCAGCACCGAAAGAGCATACTCTAGGTCCTCCTCAGCCAGGGTATCAAACTTGTAAAATTTAGCAATGTGTTTGACCACGACCAAGTAGCTGCTCGGCAAAGTTGTAAAGCCGAAACCCCTCGGGCAGCTGCCCAAGAAGAGCCCACCTTCCTCGTGGAATGGGCTTTCACTGATCTAGGATGCGGCAGTCCAGCCGCAGAATGTGCAAGCTGAATCGTACTACAAAACCAGCGAGCAATAGTCTGCTTTGAAGCAGGAGCACCCAGCTTGTTGGGTGCATACAGGATAAATAGCGAGTCAGTTTTCCTGACACTAGCTGTCCTGGAAACATAAATTTTCAGGGCCCTGACTACGTCCAACAACTTGGAATCCTCCAAGTCCTTAGTAGCCGCAGGCACTACAATAGGTTGGTTCAAATGAAAAGCTGATACCACCTTAGGGAGAAACTGGGGACGAGTCTTCAATTCTGCCCTATCCATATGGAAAATCAGATAAGGGCTTTTATATGACAAAGCCGCCAATTCTGACACACGCCTAGCCGAAGCCAAGGCCAACAGCATGACCACTTTCCACGTGAGATTTCAAATCCACGGTTTTTAGTGGCTCAAACCAATGTGACTTTAGGAAATCCAACACCACGTTGAGATCCCAAGGTGCCACTGGAGGCACAAAAGGGCCTGAATATGCAGCACTCCCTTAACAATGTCTGAACATCAGGCAGTGAAGCCAGTTCTTTCTGGAAGAAAATCAACAGAGCCGAAATCTGGACCTTAATGGAACCCAATTTTAGGCCCATAGTCACCCCTGACTGTAGGATGTGCAGAAAACGGCCCAACTGAAATTCCTCCGTTGGGCCTTCCTGGCCTCACACCACGCAACATATTTTCGCCATATGCGGTGATAATGGTTTGCGGTCACTTCTTTCCTAGCTTTAATCAGCGTAGGGATGACTTCCTCCGGAATGCCCTTTTCCTTCAGGATCCGGCGTTCAACCGCCATGCCGTCAAACGCAGCCGCGGTAAGTCTTGGAACAGACAGGGCCCCTGCTGCAGCAGGTCCTGTCTGAGCGGCAGAGGCCATGGGTCCTCTGAGATCATTTTTTGAAGTTCTGGGTACCAAGCTCTTCTTGGCCAATCTGGAACCACGAGTATAGTTCTTACTCCTCTCCTTCTTATTATTCTCAGTACCTTGGGTATGAGAGGCAGAGGAGGGAACACATACACCGACTGGTACCCCCACGGTGTTACTAGAGCGTCCACAGCTATCGCCTGAGGGTCCCTTGACCTGGCGCAATATCTTTTTAGCTTTTTGTTGAGGCGGGACGCCATCATGTCCACCTGTGGCCTTTCCCAATGGTGTACAAACATTTGGAAGACTTCTGGATGAAGTCCCCACTCTCCCGGGTGGAGGTCGTGCCTGCTAAGAAAGTCTGCTTCCCAGTTGTCCACTCCGGGAATGAACACTGCTGACAGTGCTAACACATGATTTTCCGCCCATCGGAAAATAAGAATTTACTCACCGGTAATTCTATTTCTCGTAGTCCGTAGTGGATGCTGGGAACTCCGAAAGGACCATGGGGAATAGCGGGCTCCGAAGGAGGCTGGGCACTCTAGAAAGATTTAGGACTACCTGGTGTGCACTGGCTCCTCCCACTATGACCCTCCTCCAAGCCTCAGTTAGGACACTGTGCCCGGACGAGCGTACACAATAAGGAAGGATTTTGAATCCCGGGTAAGACTCATACCAGCCACACCAATCACACCGTACAACTCGTGATATGAATCCCAGTTAACAGTATGAAACAACTGAGCCTCTCAACAGATGGCTCAACAATAACCCGATTTAGTTAACAATAACTATGTACAAGTATTGCAGATAAACCGCACTTGGGATGGGCGCCCAGCATCCACTACGGACTACGAGAAACAGAATTACCGGTGAGTAAATTCTTATTTTCTCTAACGTCCTAGTGGATGCTGGGAACTCCGAAAGGACCATGGGGATTATACCAAAGCTCCCAAACGGGCGGGAGAGTGCAGATGACTCTGCAGCACCGAATGAGAGAACTCCAGGTCCTCCTCAGCCAGGGTATCAAATTTGTAGAATTTTGCAAACGTGTTTGCCCCTGACCAAGTAGCTGCTCGGCAAAGTTGTAAAGCCGAGACCCCTCGGGCAGCCGCCCAAGATGAGCCCACCTTCCTAGTGGAATGGGCATTTACAGATTTTGGCTGTGGCAGGCCTGCCACAGAATGAGCAAGCTGAATTGTACTACAAATCCAGCGAGCAATAGTCTGCTTAGAAACAGGAGCACCCAGCTTGTTGGGTGCATACAGGATAAACAGCGAGTCAGATTTTCTGACTCCAGCCGTCCTGGAAAATAAGAATTTACTTACCGATAATTCTATTTCTCGGAGTCCGTAGTGGATGCTGGGGTTCCTGAAAGGACCATGGGGAATAGCGGCTCCGCAGGAGACAGGGCACAAAAAGTAAAGCTTTACGATCAGGTGGTGTGTACTGGCTCCTCCCCCTATGACCCTCCTCCAAGCCTCAGTTAGGATACTGTGCCCGGACGAGCGTACACAATAAGGAAGGATTTATGAATCCCGGGTAAGACTCATACCAGCCACACCAATCACACCGTACAACCTGTGATCTAAACCCAGTTAACAGTATGATAACAGAGGAGCCTCTGAAAGATGGCTCCCTACAACAATAACCCGAATTAGGTAACAATAACTATGTACAATTATTGCAGATAATCCGCACTTGGGATGGGCGCCCAGCATCCACTACGGACTCCGAGAAATAGAATTATCGGTAAGTAAATTCTTATTTTCTCTATCGTCCTAGTGGATGCTGGGGTTCCTGAAAGGACCATGGGGATTATACCAAAGCTCCCAAACGGGCGGGAGAGTGCGGATGACTCTGCAGCACCGAATGAGAGAACTCCAGGTCCTCCTTAGCCAGGGTATCAAATTTGTAGAATTTTACAAACGTGTTCTCCCCCGACCACGTAGCCGCTCGGCAGAGTTGTAATGCCGAGACCCCTCGGGCAGCCGCCCAAGAAGAACCCACCTTCCTTGTGGAGTGGGCTTTTACCGATTTTGGCTGTGGCAGGCCTGCCACAGAATGTGCAAGCTGAATCGTACTACAAATCCAGCGAGCAATAGTCTGCTTAGACGCAGGAGTGCCCAACTTGTTGGGAGCATATAGTATAAACAGTGAGTCAGATTTCCTGACTCCAGCTGTCCTTGAAATGTATATTTTTAAAGCTCTGACAACGTCCAACAACTTGGAGTCCTCCAAGTCGCTTGTAGCCGCAGGCACTACAATAGGCTGGTTCAGATGAAATGCTGACACCACCTTAGGGAGAAAATGCGGACGAGTCCGCAGTTCTGCCCTGTCCGAATGGAAAATAAGATAAAGCTGCCAGTTCTGACACTCTCCTGGCCGAAGCCAGGGCTAGTAGCATGGTCACTTTCCATGTGAGATATTTCAAATCCACAGTTTTTAGTGGTTCAAACCAATGAGATTTGAGAAAGTCCAAAACAACATTGAGATCCCACGGTGCCACTGGAGGCACCACAGGGGGCTGTATATGCAGCACTCCCTTAACAAAAGTCTGGACTTCAGGAACTGAAGCCAATTCTTTCTGGAAGAAAATTGACAGGGCCGAAATTTGAACCTTAATAGATCCCAATTTGAGACCCATAGACAATCCTGATTGCAGGAAATGTAGGAATCGACCCAGTTGAAATTCCTCCGTCGGAGCACTCCGATCCTCGCACCACGCAACATATTTTCGCCAAATGCGGTGATAATGTTGCGCGGTTACTTCCTTCCCTGCTTTAATCAAAGTAGGAATGACTTCTTCCGGCATGCCTTTTTCCTTTAGGATCCGGCGTTCAACCGCCAAGCCGTCAAACGCAGCCGCGGAACGTCTTGAAACAGACAGGGACCCTGCTGAAGCAAGTCCCTTCTCAGAGGTAGAGGCCACGGATCTTCCGTGATCATCTCTTGAAGTTCCGGGTACCAAGTCCTTCTTGGCCAATCCGGAACCACTAGTATACTTTTGGTATGAGAGGCAGAGGAGGAAACACATACACCGACTGGTACACCCAAGGCGTTACCAGCGCGTCCACAGCTATTGCCTGCGGATCTCTTGACCTGGCGCAATACCTGTCCAGTTTTTTGTTGAGGCGAGACGCCATCATGTCCACCATTGGTCTTTCCCAACGGGTTACCAGCATGTGGAAAACTTCTGGATGAAGACCCCACTCTCCCGGGTGAAGGTCGTGTCTGCTGAGGAAGTCTGCTTCCCAGTTGTCCACTCCCGGGATGAACACTGCTGACAGTGCTATCACATGATTCTCTGCCCAGCGAAGAATCCTTGCAGCTTCTGCCATTGCACTCCTGCTTCTTGTGCCGCCCTGTCTGTTCACATGGGCGACTGCCGTGATGTTGTCCGACTGGATCAACACCGGTTTTCCTTGAAGCAGAGGTTCTGCCTGGCTTAGAGCATTGTAGATTGCTCTTAGTTCCAGAATGTTTATGTGAAGAGACGTTTCCAGGCTCGACCACACGCCCTGGAAGTTTCTTCCTTGTGTGACTGCTCCCCAGCCTCTCAGGCTGGCGTCCGTGGTCACCAGGATCCAATCCTGTATGCCGAATCTGCGGCCCTCCAATAGATGAGCACTCTGCAACCACCACAGAAGAGATACCCTTGTCCTTGGAGACAGGGTTATCCGCTGGTGCATCTGAAGATGCGACCCTGACCATTTGTCCAACAGATCCCTCTGGAAATTCTTGCGTGGAATCTGCCGAATGGAATTGCTTCGTAAGAAGCCACCATTTTTCCCAGGACTCTTGTGCATTGATGTACAGACACCTTTCCTGGTTTTAGGAGGTTCCTGACAAGTTCGGAAAACTCCTTGGCTTTTTCCTCCGGGAGAAAAACCTTTTTCTGAACCGTGTCCAGAATCATCCCTAGGAACAGCAGACGTGTTGTCGGAATTAACTGGGATTTTGGAATATTCAGAATCCACCCGTGCTGTTTTAGCACTTCTTGAGAAAGTGCTAATCCCATCTCTAGCTGTTCTCTGGACCTTGCCCTTATTAGGAGATCGTCCAAGTATGGGATAATTAATACGCCTTTTCTTCGAAGAAGAATCATCATCTCGGCCATTACCTTGGTAAAGACCCGAGGTGCCGTGGACAATCCAAACGGCAGCGTCTGAAACTGATAGTGACAGTTCTGTACGACGAACCTGAGGTACCCCTGGTGTGAGGGGTAAATTGGAACGTGGAGATACGCATCCTTGATGTCCAAGGATACCATAAAGTCCCCTTCTTCCAGGTTCGCTATCACTGCTCTGAGTGACTCCATCTTGAACTTGAACTTCTTTATGTACAGGTTCAAGGATTTCAGATTTAGAATAGGTCTTACCGAGCCATCCGGCTTCGGTACCACAAATAGAGTGGAATAATACCCCTTTCCTTGTTGTAAAAGAGGTACCTTGACTATCACCTGCTGAGAGTACAGCTTGTGAATGGCTTCCAAGACCGTCACCCTGTCGGAGGGGGACGTTGGTAAAGCAGACTTCAGGAAACGGCGAGGTGGATCCGTCTCTAGTTCCAACCTGTACCCCTGAGATATTATCTGCAGGATCCAGGGATCTACCTGCGAGTGAGCCCACTGCGCGCTGAAATTCTTGAGACGACCCCCCACCGCCCCCGAGTCCGCTTGAGAAGCGGGGGAGGGCTTCTGTTCCTGGGAAGGAGCTGCCTGTTGCAGTCTCTTCCCCCTTCCTCTGCCTCGTGGCAGATATGAATATCCCTTTGCTCTCTTGTTTTTAAAGGAACGAAAGGGCTGCGGTTGAAAAGTCGGTGTCTTTTTCTGTTGGGGAGTGACTTGAGGTAAAAAGGTGGATTTCCCGGCTGTAGCCGTGGCCACCAAATCCGATAGACCGACACCAAATAACTCCTCCCCTTTATACGGCAAAACTTCCATATGCCGTTTTGAGTCCGCATCACCTGACCACTGTCGCGTCCATAAACTTCTTCTGGCCGAAATGGACATAGCACTTACCCGTGATGCCAGTGTGCAAATATCCCTCTGTGCATCACGCATATAAAGAAATGCATCCTTTATTTGCTCTAAAGACAGTAAAACATTGTCCCTATCCAGGGTATCAATATTTTCAATCAGGGACTCTGACCAAGCTACCCCAGCACTGCACATCCAGGCTGTCGCTATAGCTGGTCGTAGTATAACACCTGTATGTGTGTATATACTTTTTTGGATATTTTCCATCCTCCTATCTGCTGGATCTTTAAGTGCGGCCGTCTCAGGAGAGGGTAACGCCACTTGTTTTGATAAGCGTGTGAGCGCCTTGTCCACCCTAGGAGGTGTTTCCCAGCGCGCCCTAACCTCTGGCGGGAAAGGGTATAAAGCCAATAACTTCTTTGAAATTAGCATTTTTTTATCGGGGGCAACCCACGCTTCTTCACACACCTCATTTAATTCATCTGATTCAGGAAAAACTATAGGTAGTTTTTTCACACCCCACATAATACCGTTTTGTGGTACCTGTAGTATCAGCAATATGTAACGCCTCCTTCATTGCCAAAATCATATAACGTGTGGCCCTACTGGAAAATACGGTTGATTCATCACCGTCGCCACTGGAATCAGTGCCTGTGTCTGGGTCTGTGTCGACCGACTGAGGCAAAGGGCGTTTTACAGCCCCTGACGGTGTTTGAGGCGCCTGGACAGGTGCTAATTGATTGTCCGGCCGTCTCATGTCGTCAAACGACTGCTTTAGCGTGTTGACACTATCCCGTAATTCCATAAATAAAGGCATCCATTCTGGTGTCGACCCCCTAGGGGGTGACATCCCCATATTTGGCAATTGCTCCGCCTCCACACCAATATCGTCCTCATACATGTCGACACACACGTACCGACCCACAGCAGACACACAGGGAATGCTCTTAAAGAAGACAGGACCCCACTAGCCCTTTGGGGAGACAGAGGGAGAGTTTGCCAGCACACACCAAAAAGCGCTATATATGACAGGGATAGCCTTATAATAAGTGCTCCCTGTATAGCTGCTTTAATAATATAATTTTACCACAATTTTGCCCCCCCTCTCTTGTTTTACCCTGTTTCTGTAGTGCAGTGCAGGGGAGAGCCTGGGAGCCTTCCTGACCAGCGGAGCTGTGTGAGGAAAATGGCGCTGTGTGCTGAGGAGATAGGCCCCGCCCCTTTTTCGGCGGGCTCGTCTCCCGCTCTTTAGTGGATTCTGGCAGGGGTTAAATATCTCCATATAGCCCCCGGAGGCTATATGTGAGGTATTTTTAGCCAAAATAGGTTTTCATTTGCCTCCCAGGGCGCCCCCCTCCCAGCGCCCTGCACCCTCAGTGACTGCCGTGTGAAGTGTGCTGAGAGGAAAATGGCGCACAGCTGCAGTGCTGTGCGCTACCTTAAGAAGACTGAGGAGTCTTCTGCCGCCGATTCTGGACCTCTTCTCGTTTCAGCATCTGCAAGGGGGCCGGCGGCGAGGCTCCGGTGACCATCCAGGCTGTACCTGTGATCGTCCCTCTGGAGCTAATGTCCAGTAGCCAAGAAGCCAATCCATCCTGCACGCAGGTGAGTTCACTTCTTCTCCCCTAAGTCCCTCGTTGCAGTGATCCTGTTGCCAGCAGGACTCACTGTAAAATAAAAAACCTAAGCTAAACTTTTCTAAGCAGCTCTTTAGGAGAGCCACCTAGATTGCACCCTTCTCGGCCGGGCACAAAAATCTAACTGAGGCTTGGAGGAGGGTCATAGGGGGAGGAGCCAGTACACACCACCTGATCGTAAAGCTTTACTTTTTGTGCCCTGTCTCCTGCGGAGCCGCTATTCCCCATGGTCCTTTCAGGAACCCCAGCATCCACTAGGACGATAGAGAAACATATATTTTCAGGGCCCTGACAACGTCTAGCAACTTGGAGTCCTCCAAGTCCCTAGTAGCCGCAGGCACCACAATAGGCTGGTTCAGGTGAAACGCTGACACCACCTTTGGGAGAAATTGGGGACGAGTCCTCAATTCTGCCCTATCCATATGGAAAATCAGATAAGGGCTTTTACATGATAAAGCCGCCAATTCTGACACATGCCTGGCTGAAGCCAAAGCCAATAACATGACCACTTTCCACGTGAGATATTTCAGATCCACGGTTTTTAGTGGCTCAAACCAATGTGATTTTAAGAAACTCAACATCACGTTGAGATCCCAAGGTGCCACAGGAGGCACAAATGGGGGCTGAATATTCAGCACTCCTTTCACAAATGTCTGAACTTCAGGTACTGAAGCTTGTTCTTTTTGAAAGAAAATCGACAGAGCCGAGATCTGTACTTTAATGGAGCCTAGTTTTAGGCCCATATTAACTCCTACTTGCAGGAAATGCAGAAATCGACCTAGTTGAAATTCCTCTGTTGGGGCCTTTTCGGCCTCACACCATGCAACATACTTCCGCCATATGCGGTGATAATGATTTGCTGTAACCTCTTTTCTAGCTTTAATAAGCGTAGGAATGACTTCCTCCGGAATGCCCTTTTCCTTCAGGATCCGGCGTTCAACCGCCATGCCGTCAAACGCAGCCGCGGTAAGTCTTGGAACAGACAGGGCCCCTGCTGTAGCAGGTCTTGTCTGAGCGGCAGAGACCACGGGTCCTCTGAGATCATCTCTTGAAGTTCCGGGTACCACGCTCTTCTTGGCCAATCCGGAACCACGAGAATTGTGTTTACACCTCGCTTTCTTATTATTCTCAATACCTTTGGTATGAGAGGTAGAGGAGGGAACACATAAACTGACTGGTACACCCACGGTGTCACTAGAGCGTCCACAGCTATCGCCTGAGGGTCTCTTGACCTGGCGCAATACCTCTCTAGTTTTTTGTTTAGGCGGGACGCCATCATGTCCACCTGTGGACGACCCCACTGATTTACAATCATTTGGAAGACTTCTGGATGAAGTCCCCACTCTCCCGGGTGGAGGTCGTGCCTGCTGAGAAAGTCTGCTTCCCAGTTGTCCACTCCCGGGATGAACACTGCTGACAGTGCTAGTACATGATTTTCCGCCCATCGGAGAATCCTTGTGGCTTCTGCCATTGCCATCCTGCTTCTTGTGCCGCCCTGTCGATTCACATGGGCGACTGCCGTGATGTTGTCTGACTGGATCAGCACCGGCTGGTGTAGGAGCAGGGATTTTGCTTGACTTAGGGCATTGTAAATGGCCCTTAGTTCCAGAATATTTATGTGAAGGGAAGTCTCCTGACTTGACCATAGTCCTTGGAAGTTTCTTCCCTTTGTGACTGCCCCCCAGCCTCGTAGGCTGGCATCCGTGGTCACCAGGACCCAGTCCTGTATGCCGAATCTGCGGCCCTCCAAAAGATGAGCACTCTGCAGCCACCACAGAAGAGACACCCTGGTTCTTGGGGACAGGGTTATCAAGCGATGCATCCAACCTCGGCCGGGCACAAAATCTAACTGTGGCTTGGAGGAGGGTCATAGTGGGAGGAGCCAGTGCACACCAGGTAGTCCTAAATCTTTCTAGAGTGCCCAGCCTCCTTCGGAGCCCGCTATTCCCCATGGTCCTTTCGGAGTTCCCAGCATCCACTAGGACGTTAGAGAAAATCCTTGTGGCTTCTGCCATCGCCATCCTGCTGCCCTGTTGGTTTACATGGGCGACCGCCGTGATGTTGTCTGACTGGATCAGCACCGGCTGGTGTGGAAGCAGGGGTCTAGCCTGACTTAGGGCATTGTGAATGGCCCTTAGTTCCAGAATATTTATGTGTAGGGAAGTCTCCTGACTCGACCATAGTCCTTGGAAGTTTCTTCCCTGTGTGACTGCCCCCCAGCCTCGGAGGCTGGCATCCGTGGTCACTAGGACCCAGTCCTGTATGCCGAATCTGCGGCCCTCTAGAAGATGAGCACTCTGCAGCCACCACAACAGCAACACCCTGGCCCTTGGAGACAGGGTTATCAGCCGATGCATCTGAAGATGCGACCCGGACCACTTGTCCAACAGATCCCACTGGAAGATCCTTGCATGGAACCTGCCGAATGGAATTTCTTCGTAAGAAGCTACCATCTTTCCCAGGACTCGCGTGCATTGATGCACCGACACCTGTATTTGTTTTAGGAGGTCTCTGGCTAGAGATGACAACTCCTTGGCCTTCTCCTCCGGGAGAAACACTTTTTCCTGTTCTGTGTCCAGAACCATACCCAGGAACAGTAGACGCGTCGTAGGAACCAGCTGCAACTTTGGAATATTCAGAATCCAGCCGTGCTGTTGTAGCACTTCACGAGATAGTGCTACTCCGACCAACTACTGCTCCCTGGACCTCGCCTTTATAAGGAGATCGTCCAAGTACGGGATAATTATAACTCCCTTTTTTCGAAGGAGTATCATCATTTCGGCCATTACCTTGGTAAATACCCTCTGTGCCGGGGACAGACCAACGGCAACGTCTGGAATTGGTAATGACAGTCCTGTACCACAATTTTGAGGTACTCCTGGTGAGGAGGGTAAATGGGGACATGCAGGTAAGCATCCTTGATGTCCAGTGATACCATGTAATCCCCTTTGTCCAGGCTTGCAATAACCGCCCTGAGCGATTCCATTTTGAACTTGAACCTTCGTATATAAGTGTTCAAGGATTTCAATTTTTGAATGGGTCTCACCGAACCGTCCGGTTTCGGTACCACAACCATTGTGGAATAGTAACCCCGGCCTTGTTGAAGGAGGGGTACCTTGATTATCACCTGCTGGAGTACAGCTTGTGAATTGCCGCCAGTACTACCTCCCCTCGAGGGCAGCAGGCAAGGCTGATTTGAGGTAACGGCGAGGGGGAGTCGCCTTGAACTCCAGCTTGTATCCCAGTGATACTACTTGCAGAACCCAGGGATCCACCTGTGAGTGAGCCCACTGGTCGCTGAAGTTCCCGAGACACGCCCCCACCGCACCTGGCTCCACCTGTGCGTCATGTGGTGGACTCAGGAAGCGGGGGAAGATTTTTGATCCTGGGAACTGGCTGTCTGGTGCAGCTTTTTCCCTCTTCCCTTGTCTCTGTGCAGAAAGGAAGCGCCTTTGACCCGCTTGCTTTTCTGAAGCCGAAAGGACTGTACCTGATAATACGGTGCTTTCCTAGGCTGTGAGGAAACCTGAGGTAAAAAAATTTCTTTCCCAGCTGTTGCTGTGGATACGAGGTCCCAGAGACCATCCCCAAACAATTCCTCACCCTTATAAGGCAGAATCTTCATGTGCCTTCTAAAGTCAGCATCGCCTGTCCACTGCCGGGTCCCTAATACCCTCCTGGCAGAATGGACATTGCATTAATTCAGGATGCCAGCCGACAAATATCCCTCTGTGCATCCCTCATATATAAGACGACGTCTTTAATATGCTCTATGGTTAGCAAATTAGTATCCCTGTCCTGACAGGGTAATAGACCACACTGTAGCAGCACTATCCATGCTGAGGCAATTGCAGGTCTCAATATAGTACCTGAGTGTGTGCATACAGACTTCAGGATAGCCTCCTGCTTTTTATCAGCAGGCTCCTTCAAAGTGGCCGTATCCTAAGACGGCAGTGCCACCTTTTTTGACAAACGTGTGAGCGCCTTATCCACCCTAGGGAAGCGTTTTTCAACCGCTGTGCCGCGGCACACTAGTGTGCCGTGAGCGGTTGCCAAGTGTGCCGCTGCCCACCAGAGATGCCCGCTGCCACCACCCACCAGAGATGCCGTCGCCTGTCAGGGGTACCGCCGCTGTCACTCGCTGTCTCGGGCAGCGCTGTCCTCTTCCGAAAGCCAGCCCATGACCTATGGTGACGTGCGCGACTCATAGGTCTCACACGCCACGTAGCCTTGCCGCCCGCCCACTGCTGCTCCGTGCTGCAGGACTCCGGAGTCTCCATGCCTTCTCAGCGCTCCTCAGTCCTCACTGCTCGCGCCACAGGCTGAGAGGGAGAGCTTCTATACAGCCACAGGTTAAATTCAAATAATCATGTTTTTATTTATGTATGGAATTACTGGGGGGGGGCAGGCTATGTGGGGAATTACTGGGGGGGCAGGCTGTGTGTGGCATTACTGGGGCAGCAGGCTATGTGTGGAATTACTGTGGGGGAAGGCTATGTGTGGCATTACTGGGGCAGCAGGCTATGTGTGGAATTACTGGGGGGGATGGCTATGTGTGGCATTACTGGGGGGGCAGGCTGTGTGTGGAATTACTGGGGGGGGGCAGGCTGTATGTGGCATTACTGGGGGGACAGGCTATGTATGGAATTACTGGGGGGGCAGGCTATGTGGGGAATTACTGGGGGGGCAGGCTGTGTGTGGAATTACTGGGGGGGGGCAGGCTGTATGTGGCATTACTGGGGGGACAGGCTATGTATGGAATTACTGGGGGGGGCAGGCTATGTGGGGAATTACTGGGGGGGGGCAGGCTGTGTGTGGAATTACTGGGGGGGGGGGCAGGCTGTGTGTGGCATTACTGGGGAGACAGGCTATGTGGGGAATTACTGGGGGGGCAGGCTATGTGTGGAATTACTGGGGGGGGCATGTTATGTGTGGAATTAATTGGGGGAAAGGCAGGCTATGTGTGGAATTAATATGGGGGGATATTTTGTGGAATTACTGGGGTGGGTGGGCCGTAAGGCCAATGAGTTGAATCACTATGGGGCAGTGTGTGGCATTACTGTGGGGGACAATATGTTTTATTACTGCAGGGGCCAATGTACTTTATTACTGTGGGGGGCAATGTGCTTTATTACTGTGGACGACAATGTATTTTATTACTGTGAGGGTGAAAGCATTAGTTTTGTTACAGTGTGGGTCAATATATGTTGAGATTTGTTATTATATATTATATTTGCTTTAAAAAAAAACTGATGGTGTGCCTTGGCAATTTTAAAATCTTGATCAGTGTGCCACGAGTTTAAAAAGGTTGAAAATCACTGCCCTAGGGGATATCTCCCAACGTGACCTATCCTCTGGCGGGAAAGGGTACGCCATCAGTAACTTTTTAGAAATTACCAGTTTCTTATCGGGGGAACCCACGCTTCTTCACACACTTCATTCACTCATCTGATGGGGGAACAAAACACTGGCTGCTTTTTCTCGCCAAACATAAAACCCCTTTTTTGTGGTACTTGGGTTAATGTCAGAAATGTGTAACACATTTTTCATTGCCGAGATCATGCAACGGATGTACCTAGTGGATTGTGTATATGTCTCAACCTCGTCGACACTGGAGTCAGACTCCTTGTCGACACCTGTGTCTGCCATCTGAGGTAGCGGGCGTTTTTGAGCCCCTGATGGTCTTTGAGACGCCTGGGCAGGCGCGGGCTGAGAAGCCGGCTGTCCCACAGCTGTTACGTCATCCAGCCTTTTATGTAAGGAGTTGACACTGTCGGTTAATACCTTCCACCTATCCATCCACTCAGGTGTCGGCCCCGCAGGGGGTGACATCACATTTATCGGCATCTGCTCCGCCTCCACATAAGCCTCCTCATCAAACATGTCGACACAGCCGTACCGACACACCGTACACACACAGGGAATGCTCTGACAGAGGACAGGACCCCACAAAGCCCTTTGGGGAGACAGAGAGAGAGTATGCCAGCACACACCAGAGCGCTATATAACACAGGGATGAACACTATAACTGAGTGATTTTCCCTTATAGCTGCTTATATATATACTGCTGCGCCTAAATTTAGTGCCCCCCCTCTCTTTTTTACCCTTTGTAGTCTTGAAACTGCAGGGGAGAGCCTGGGAGCGATCCTTCCAGCGGAGCTGTGAGGGAAAAATGGCGCCAGTGTGCTGAGGAATATAGCCCCGCCCCTTTTTCGTCGGACTTCTCCCGATTTTTTATGGATCTCTGGCAGGGGTATTTTTCACATATATAGCCTCTAGGACTATATATTGTGATTTTTTTGCCAGCCAAGGTGTTAATATTGCTGCTCAGGGCGCCCCCCCCCCCCCCCCCCAGCGCCCTGCACCCATCAGTGACCGGAGTGTGAGGTGTGCATGAGGAGCAATGGCGCACAGCTGCAGTGCTGTGCGCTACCTTGTTGAAGACCGAAGTCTTCTGCCGCCAATTTTCAGGACCATCTTCTTGCTTCTGGCTCTGTAAGGGGGACGGCGGCGCGGCTCCGGGACCGGACGATCGAGGTCGGGCCCTGTGTTCGATCCCTCTCGAGCTAATGGTGTCCAGTAGCCTAAGAAGCCCAAGGTAGCTGCAAGCAGGTAGGTTCGCTTCTTCTCCCCTTAGTCCCTCGTAGCAGTAAGTCTGTTGCCAGCAGATCTCACTGAAAATAAAAAAACCTAAAATATACTTTCTTTTCTAGGAGCTTAGGAGAGCCCCTAGTGTGCATCCAGCTCAGCCGGGCACAAGATTCTAACTGAGGTCTGGAGGAGGGTCATAGAGGGAGGAGCCAGTGCACACCAGGTAGTCCTAAAGCTTTCTTTAGTTGTGCCCAGTCTCCTGCGGAGCCGCTATTCCCCATGGTCCTTACGGAGTCCCAGCATCCACTTAGGACGTCAGAGAAATAGGATTTTAATATCTACCAGTAAATCCTTTTCTCTTAGTCCGTAGAGGATGCTGGTGACTCGACTCCAAAAGGACCATGGGGTATAGACGGGATCCGCAGGAGACATGGGCAATTTAAGACTTTAATGGGCGTGAACTGGCTCCTCCCTCTATGCCCCTCCTCCAGACCTCAGTTATAGGAACTGTGCCAGAGGAGACGGACATTTCGAGGAAAAGGATTTTGTTAAACTAAGGGTGAGATACATACCAGCTCACACCACAACACACCGTACAGGTTGAGTATCCCATATCCAAATACTCTGAAATACGGAATATTCCGAAATACAGACTTTTTTGAGTGGGAGTGAGATAGTGAAACCTTTGTTTTTTGATGGCTCAATGTACACAAACTTTGTTTAATACTCATAAAAATATTGTATTAAATGACCTTCAGGCTGTGTGTATAAGGTGTATATGAAACATAAATGAATTGTGTGAATGTACACACACTTTGTTTAATGCACAAAGTTATGAAAAAAATTGGCTAAAATTATAAGGTGTATATGTGACATAAATGCATTCTGTGCTTAGACTTGGGTCCCATCACCATGATATCTCATTATTGTATGCAATTATTCCAAAATAAGGAAAAATCCGATATCCAAAATTCCTCTGGTCCCAAGCATTTTGGATAAGGAATACTCAACCTGTACAACATGGCATTTAACTAAAACCAGGTAACAGCGTGAACCAAAGAGATCAGCAACAGGCTGACCTTAACCGAAACACAACGTTTGTGTAACAAAAGCAATAACCATTAACAAGTACTGCAGAAAAAAGTCTGCACTGGGACGGGCGCCCAGCATCCTCTACGGACTAAGAGAAAAGAATTTACCGGTAGGTATTAAAATCCTATTTTCTCCTACGTCCTAGAGGATGCTGGGGACTCCAAAAGGACCATGGGGTTTATACCAAAGCTCCAGACCGGGCGGGAGAGTGCGGATGACTCTGCAGCACCGATTGAGCAAACATGAGGTCCTCATCAGCTAGGGTATCAAACTTTAGAATTTTGCAAAAGTGTTTGAACCAGACCAAGTAGCTGCTCGGCAAAGTTGTAACGCCGAGACACCCCCCGGGCAGCCGCCCAAGACGAGCCCACCCTCCTAGTGGAATGGGCCTTCACCGATTTCGGTAACGGAAATCCAGCCGTAGAATGAGCATGCTGAATCGTATTAAAGATCCAGCATGCAATAGTCTGCTTAGAAGCAGGAGCCCCAACCTTCTTGGAAGCATACAGGACAAACAGTGCCTCTGTTTTCCTAATACGAACCTTTCTGGCTACATAAATTTTCAAAGCTCTGACCACATCGAGAGACTTTGACTCAGCCAAGGCTTCAGTAGCCACAGGTACCACAATAGGTTGGTTCATATGAAACGAAGAAACCACCTTTGGGAGAAATTATTGACTAGTCCTCAACTCCGCTCTATCTGCATGGAAAACCAAGTAGGGGCTTTTGTGAGACAAAGCCGCCAACTCTGACACCCGCCTTGCGGACACCAAGGCCAATAGCATGACCACTTTCCAAGTGAGAAATTTCAACTCAAACTTTTGTAAAGGATCAAACCAATGCGACGTAAGGAACTGTAACACCACGTTAAGGTCCCATGGTGCCACTAGGGGCACAAATGGAGGCTGGATGTGCAGCACGCCCTTCACGAAAGTATGTACTTCTGGAAGCGAGGCCAATTCCTTTTGAAAGAAAACAGATAAGGCCGAGATCTGCACTTTAATGGAGCCTAACTTAAGGCCCGAATCCACACCAGCTTGCAAAAAATGGAGAAAACGACCCAGCTGAAATTCTTCCATAGGCGCCTTCTTGGATTTGCAGCAAGACACATATTTTCTCCAAATACGGTGGTAATGCTTCGCCGTTACCTCCTTACTAGCTTTCAGTAGAGTGGGGATGACCTCTCCGGGAATACCCTTTTGAGCTAGGATTTGGCGTTCAACCGCTATGCCGTCAAACGCAACCGCGAGTATCGCCTGAACCCTTGTTCTTCTTATGATCCTTATCACCTTTGGGATGAGAGGAAGTGGAGGGAACACATAGACCGACTGAAACACCCACGGTGTCACTAGAGCGTCCACAGCTACTGCCTGAGAGTCGCTCAACCTGGAACAATATGTCTGAAGCTTCTTGTTGAGGCGAGACGCCATCATGTCTATTTGAGGAATTCCCCAACGACCTGTCACTTCTGCAAAGACCTCTTGATGAAGACCCCACTCTCCTGGATGGAGATCGTGTCTGCTGAGGAAGTCTGCTTCCCTGTTGTCCACGCCTGGAATGAAGACCGCTGACAGAGCGCTTGCATGTTTTTCCGCCCAGCGAAGAATCTTTGTGGCCTCCGCCATCGCCGCTCTGCTCCTTGTTCCGCCTTGGCGGTTTATGTGCGCCACCGCTGTTATGTTGTCTGACTGAATCAGGACAGGTAGGCCGCGCAGCAGATGTTCCGCTTGTAGAAGGCCGTTGTAGATGGCTCTTAATTCCAGAATGTTTATGTGTAGACAAGCTTCTTGGCTTGACCATTTTCCCTGGAAATTTAACCCCTGTGTGACTGCTCCCCAACCTCGGAGACTCGCATCCGTGGTCACCAAGATCCAATCTTGGATCCCAAACCTGCGACCCTCTAGAAGGTGAAAAAGTTGGAGCCACCACAGGAGAGAAATCCTGGCCCTGGGGGACAGGCTTATCTTCCGGTGCATGTGTAGATGGGACCCGGACCACTTGTTCAACAGGTCCCACTGAAAAGTTCTTGCATGGAACCTGCCAAACGGAATGGCCTCGTAGGCCGCCACCTTTTTCCCCAGCACTCGAGTGCATTGATGAATCGACACTCTTGCCGGTTTCAGAAGCTTCTTGACCATGTTCTGGATTTCCAGAGCTTTTTCCAATGGGAGAAAAATTCTCTGTAGTTCCGTGTCCAGAATCATGCCCAAAAACGACAGCCGTGTTGTCGGAATCAACTGCGACTTTGGCAAATTTAGGAGCCAGCCATGTTGTTGCAGAACTGTCAGGGAGAGCGCCACGTTTTTTTAGCAACTGCTCCTGTGATCTCGCCTTTATCAGGAGATCGTCCAAGTACGGGATAATTGTGACCCCTTGCTTGCGCAGGAGTACCATCATTTCCGCCATTACCTTGGTGAAAATCCTCGGGGCCGTGGAAAGACCAAACGGCAACGTCTGAAATTGGTAGTGACAATCCTGAACAGTGAACCTCAGGAACGCCTGATGAGGAGGATATATGGGGACATGTAGGTATGCATCCTTTATGTCGACTGACACCATAAAATCCCCCCCCCTCCAGACTGGAGATCACAGCTCGGAGAGATTCCATCTTGAATTTGAATCTTTTTAAATACAGGTTGAGGGATTTTAAGTTCAGAATCGGTGTGACCGAGCCATCCGGCTTCGGGACCACGAACAGGGTTGAATAAAACCCTTTCCCCTGTTGTAACGGGGGAACCGTGACAATGACTTACTGTTGACACAGCTTTTGTATTGCAGCACACACTACCTCTCTCTCTGGGTGAGAAACTGGTAAGGCCGATTTGAAAAATTGATGTGGAGGCACGTCTTGGAACTTCAGTTTGTACCCTTGGGTCACAATTTCCAGCACCCAAGGATCCAGGCCCGAGCGAACCCAGACTTGACCGAAGAGCTGAAGACGTGCCCCCACCGGTGCGGACTCCCGCAGAGGAGCCCCAGCGTCATGCAGTGGATTTGGCAGAAGCCGGGGAAGACTTCTGCTCCTGGGAGCTTTCCTCTTCCCTTACCTCTGGCCGCAAGGAAGGAAGATCCACGTTCTTTCCTGAATTTATGAGACCGAAAGGACTGCATCTGGTATTGAGGCATTTTCTTTTGCTGAGGCAAAAAAATAAGAATTTACTCACCGGTAATTCTATTTCTCGTAGTCCGTAGTGGATGCTGGGAACTCCGAAAGGACCATGGGGAATAGCGGGCTCCGAAGGAGGCTGGGCACTCTAGAAAGATTTAGGACTACCTGGTGTGCACTGGCTCCTCCCACTATGACCCTCCTCCAAGCCTCAGTTAGGACACTGTGCCCGGACGAGCGTACACAATAAGGAAGGATTTTGAATCCCGGGTAAGACTCATACCAGCCACACCAATCACACCGTACAACTCGTGATATGAATCCCAGTTAACAGTATGAAACAACTGAGCCTCTCAACAGATGGCTCAACAATAACCCGATTTAGTTAACAATAACTATGTACAAGTATTGCAGATAAACCGCACTTGGGATGGGCGCCCAGCATCCACTACGGACTACGAGAAATAGAATTACCGGTGAGTAAATTCTTATTTTCTCTAACGTCCTAGTGGATGCTGGGAACTCCGAAAGGACCATGGGGATTATACCAAAGCTCCCAAACGGGCGGGAGAGTGCGGATGACTCTGCAGCACCGAATGAGAGAACTCCAGGTCCTCCTCAGCCAGGGTATCAAATTTGTAGAATTTTGCAAACGTGTTTGCCCCTGACCAAGTAGCTGCTCGGCAAAGTTGTAAAGCCGAGACCCCTCGGGCAGCCGTCCAAGATGAGCCCACCTTCCTAGTGGAATGGGCATTTACAGATTGTGGCTGTGGCAGGCCTGCCACAGAATGAGCAAGCTGAATTGTACTACAAATCCAGCGAGCAATAGTCTGCTTAGAAGCAGGAGCACCCAGCTTGTTGGGTGCATACAGGATAAACAGCGAGTCAGATTTTCTGACTCCAGCCATCCTGGAAACATATATTTTCAGGGCCCTGACAACGTCTAGCAACTTGGAGTCCTCCAAGTCCCTAGTAGCCGCAGGCACCACAATAGGCTGGTTCAGGTGAAACGCTGACACCACCTTTGGGAGAAATTGGGGACGAGTCCTCAATTCTGCCCTATCCATATGGAAAATCAGATAAGGGCTTTTACATGATAAAGCCGCCAATTCTGACACACGCCTGGCTGAAGCCAAAGCCAATAACATGACCACTTTCCACGTGAGATATTTCAGATCCACGGTTTTTAGTGGCTCAAACCAATGTGATTTTAAGAAACTCAACATCACGTTGAGATCCCAAGGTGCCACAGGAGGCACAAATGGGGGCTGAATATGCAGCACTCCTTTCACAAATGTCTGAACTTCAGGTACTGAAGCTAGTTCTTTTTGAAAGAAAAACGACAGAGCCGAGATCTGTACATTAATGGAGCCTAGTTTTAGGCCCATATTAACTCCTGCTTGCAGGAAATGCAGAAATCGACCTAGTTGAAATTCCTCTGTTGGGGCCTTTTCGGCCTCACACCATACAACATACTTCCGCCATATGCGGTGATAATGATTTGCTGTAACCTCTTTTCTAGCTTTAATAAGCGTAGGAATGACTTCCTCCGGAATGCCCTTTTCCTTCAGGATCCGGCGTTAAACCGCCATGCCGTCAAACGCAGCCGCGGTAAGTCTTGGAACAGACAGGGCCCCTGCTGTAGCAGGTCTTGTCTGAGCGGCAGAGACCACGGGTCCTCTGAGATCATCTCTTGAAGTTCCGGGTACCACGCTCTTCTTGGCCAATCCGGAACCACGAGAATTGTGTTTACACCTCGCTTTCTTATTATTCTCAATACCTTTGGTATGAGAGGTAGAGGAGGGAACACATAAACTGACTGGTACACCCACGGTGTCACTAGAGCGTCCACAGCTATCGCCTGAGGGTCTCTTGACCTGGCGCAATACCTCTCTAGTTTTTTGTTTAGGGGGGACGCCATCATGTCCACCTGTGGACGACCCCACTGATTTACAATCATTTGGAAGACTTCTGGATGAAGTCCCCACTCTCCCGGGTGGAGGTCGTGCCTGCTGAGAAAGTCTGCTTCCCAGTTGTCCACTCCCGGGATGAACACTGCTGACAGTGCTAGTACATGATTTTCCGCCCATCGGAGAATCCTTGTGGCTTCTGCCATTGCCATCCTGCTTCTTGTGCCGCCCTGTCGATTCACATGGGCGACTGCTGTGATGTTGTCTGACTGGATCAGCACCGGCTGGTGTAGGAGCAGGGATTTTCCTTCCAGCGGAACTGTGAGGGAAAAATGGCGCCCAGTGAGCCTATTCTCCCGCTTTTTTCTGGATTCTGGCAGGGGTATTTACCTCATATATAGCCCCTGGGGCTATATATTGAGGTATTTTTGCCAGCCAAGGTGTTTTTATTGCTGCCTCAGGGCGCCCCCCCCCCAGCGCCCTTCACCCTCAGTGACCGGAGTGTGAAGTGTGAGAGGAGCAATGGCGCACAGCTGCAGTGCTGTGCGCTACCTTGGTGAAGACTGATGTCTTCATGCCGCCGATTTTCCGGACCATCTTCTTGCTTCTGGCTCTGTAAGGGGGACGGCGGCGCGGCTCCGGGACCGAACATCAAGGCTGGGCCTGCGGTCGATCCCTCTGGAGCTAATGGTGTCCAGTAGCCTAAGAAGCCCAATCCGGCTGCAAGCAGGCGAGTTCGCTTCTTCTCCCCTTAGTCCCTCGCTGCAGTGAGCCTGTTGCCAGCAGGTCTCACTGAAAATAATAAACCTAAGACTATCTTTCTTCTAAGAGCTCAGGAGAGCCCCTAGTGTGCATCCAACCTTGGCCGGGCACAAAATCTAACTGAGGCTTGGAGGAGGGTCATAGTGGGAGGAGCCAGTGCACACCAGGTAGTCCTAAATCTTTCTAGAGTGCCCAGCCTCCTTCGGAGCCCGCTATTCCCCATGGTCCTTTCGGAGTTCCCAGCATCCACTAGGACGTTAGAGAAAGAAGACTTACCCGCGGTAGCTGTAGAAACCAGGTCCACGAGGCCCTCACCAAACAACACTTCACCCTTGAAGGGCAGAGCCTCCATAGCCTTTTTAGAGTCAGCATCAACATTCCATTGATGAGTCCACAACGCCCTCCTAGCCGAGATTGCCATGGCATTGGCCCTTGATCCCAAGAGGCCAATATCTCTTGCCGTTTCTCTTAGATATATCGCTGCGTCCCTGATATGACCCAGCGCCAAAAGCATGTTATCCCTATCCAGGGTGTCTATGTCAGATGACAAGTTATCTGCCCACCTTTCAATAGCGCTACTCACCCATGCCAATGCCACGGCCGGCCTGAGCAGCGTACCCGTAGTAACAAAGATTTTAAGGTAGTTTCCAGCTTACGATCCGCAGGATCCTTTAGGGCCGCCGTGTCAGGGGACGGTAGCGCCACCTTCTTTGACAAACGCGCCAGAGCTTTGTCCACCGTGGGTGAGGATTCCCACCGTAACCTAACCTGCGAGGGAAAAGGATAAGCAGGGGATTCCCAAGCTTTTTCAAAAAGAGCGTTCAGTTCATGAGAGGGAGGAAACATTACCTCAGGTTTCTTTCCCTTAAACATACAGACCCTTGTGTCAGGGACAGTGGGGTCTTCTGTGATATGTAACACATCTTTAATTGCCACAATCATGTACTGAATACTCTTGGCCACCTTAGGATGTAACTTGGCATCATCATAATTGACACTGGAGTCGGAATCCGTGTCGGTATCTGTGTCTGCTATATGGGTAAATGAACGTTTCTGCGACCCTGAGGGGGTCTGAGATTGTGACAAAACATCTCCCATGGATTGTCTCCATGCTTGGTTCTGAGACTCAGATTTGTCTAACCTCTTATGCAATAAAGCCACACTTGCATTTAAAACACTCCACATATCTACCCAATCAGCAGTCGGCGGTGCCAATGGAGTCACTCCCACATTCTGTTCAGCCTCCACACCAGCCTCCTCCTGGGAAGAGCCTTCAACCACATACATGCCGACACACGCGTACCGACACCCCCAAACACAGTGGGCTATAGGGGACAGACCCACAGTAAGGTCCTTCAGAGAGACAGAAAGGGAGTTTGCCAGCTCACACCCAGCGCCTCACCGGTCTGAAGGAATTAAATAACGCCCCAGACCTGTAAGCGCTTTTATACCAAGTAATCAACACCAAAATTTCGTGCCCCCCCCTCTCGTTTCGTGCACCCTGTTACTTGTGTACAGCAGTGAAGGGCCAGGAGCAGCGTCTCTGCAGCAAGCTGTGGAGAAAATGGCGCTGGTTAGAGCTGAAGGAGGAAGCCCCGCCCCCTACATGGCGCGCTTCGTTCCCGCTTTTATTTATACTGGCGGGGGTCTGTATACATTGCCTATGCAATATATACTGTCATGCCAGTCTCAAAGTGAGGATTTATTGCTGCCCAGGACGCCCCCCCTGGGCCCTGCACCCATATAGTGCCACCTGTGTGAGGGAGCAATTGCGCGCAACGTGATCGCTGCGTGGTACCTCAGAAAGATCTGAAGTCTTCTGCCGCCTTTGAAGTCTTCTTGCTTCTACTACTCACCCGGCTTCTCTCTTCAGGCTCTGTGAGGGGGACGGCGGCGCGGTTCCGGGAACGACCAGCTAGGCGCACCAAGTGATCAGACCCTCTGGAGCTAATGGTGTCCAGTAGCCTAAGAAGCAGAGCCTTTGAACTCACAGAAGTAGGTATGCTTCTCTCCCCTCAGTCCCACGAAGCAGGGAGCCTGTTGCCAGCAGTGCTCCCTGAAAATAATAAACCTAACAAATGTATTTTTTAGAGAGACTCAGTAGAGCTCCCCTAGTGTGCAACCAGTCTCCTCTGGGCACAGAATCTAACTGAGGTCTGGAGGAGGGGCACAGAGGGAGGAGCCAGTTCACAACCATTTAAAGTCTTAAAATGCCCATGTCTCCTGCGGATCCCGTCTATACCCCATGGTCCTTTTGGAGTCCCCAGCATCCTCTAGGACGAAGGAGAAAATAAGAATTTACTTACCAATAATTCTTTTTCTCATAGTCCGTAGTGGATGCTGGGAACTCCGTAAGGACCATGGGGAATAGCGGCTCCGCAGGAGACTGGGCACAAAAGTAAAAGCTTTAGGACTACCTGGTGTGCACTGGCTCCTCCCCCTATGACCCTCCTCCAAGCCTCAGTTAGGATACTGTGCCCGGACGAGCGTACACAATAAGGAAGGATTTTGAATCCCGGGTAAGACTCATACCAGCCACACCAATCACACTGTACAACCTGTGATCTGAACCCAGTTAACAGCATGATAACAGAGGAGCCTCTGAAAAGATGGCTCACAACAATAATAACCCGATTTTTGTAACAATAACTATGTACAAGTATTGCAGACAATCCGCACTTGGGATGGGCGCCCAGCATCCACTACGGACTATGAGAAATAGAATTATCGGTAAGTAAATTCTTATTTTCTCTGACGTCCTAGGGGATGCTGGGAACTCCGTAAGGACCATGGGGATTATACCAAAGCTCCCAAACGGGCGGGAGAGTGCGGATGACTCTGCAGCACCGAATGAGAGAACTCCAGGTCCTCCTCAGCCAGGGTATCAAATTTGTAGAATTTTGCAAACGTGTTTGCCCCTGACCAAGTAGCTGCTCGGCAAAGTTGTAAAGCCGAGACCCCTCGGGCAGCCGCCCAAGATGAGCCCACTTTCCTTGTGGAATGGGCTTTTACAGATTTTGGCTGTGGCAGGCCTGCCACAGAATGTGCAAGCTGAATTGTACTACAAATCCAACGAGCAATAGTCTGCTTAGAAGCAGGAGCACCCAGCTTGTTGGGTGCATACAGGATAAACAGCGAGTCAGATTTTCTGACTCCAGCCGTCCTGGAAACATATATTTTCAGGGCCCTGACTACGTCCAGCAACTTGGAGTCCTCCAAGTCCCTAGTAGCCGCAGGTACCACAATAGGCTGGTTCAAGTGAAACGCTGAAACCACCTTAGGGAGAAATTGAGGACGAGTCCTCAATTCTGCCCTGTCCGTATGAAAAATTAGGTAAGGGCTTTTATAGGATAAAGCCGCCAATTTTGAGACACGCCTGGCTGATGCCAGGGCTAACAGCATTACCACTTTCCATGTGAGATATTTTAAGTCCACAGTGGTGAGTGGTTCAAACCAATGTGATTTTAGGAACCCCAAAACTACATTGAGATCCCAAGGTGCCACTGGAGGCACAAAAGGAGGCTGTATATGCAGTACACCCTTGACAAACGTCTGAACTTCAGGAACTGAAGCCAGTTCTTTCTGGAAGAAAATCGACAGGGCCGAAATTTGAACCTTAATGGACCCTAATTTTAGGCCCATAGACAGTCCTGTTTGCAGGAAATGCAGGAAACGACCTAGTTGAAATTCCTCTGTAGGGGCCTTCCTGGCCTCACACCACGCAACATATTTACGCCAAATACGGTGATAATGTTGCACGGTTACATCCTTCCTGGCTTTGATCAGGGTAGGGATGACTTCATCCGGAATGCCTTTTTCCTTCAGGATCCGGCGTTCAACCGCCATGCCGTCAAACGCAGCCGCGGTAAGTCTTGGAACAGACAGGGTCCCTGCTGGAGCAGGTCCTTTCTTAGAGGTAGAGGCCACGGGTCCTCCGTGAGCATCTCTTGAAGTTCCGGGTACCAAGTCCTTCTCGGCCAATCCGGAGCCACGAGTATAGTCCTTACTCCTCTCCTTCTTATGATTCTCAGTACCTTGGGTATGAGAGGCAGAGGAGGGAACACATACACTGACTGGTACACCCACGGTGTTACCAGAGCGTCCACAGCTATTGCCTGAGGGTCCCTTGACCTGGCGCAATATCTGTCTAGTTTTTTGTTGAGGCGGGACGCCATCATGTTGTCCACTCCCGGAATGAACACTGCTGACAGTGCTATCACATGATTTTCCGCCCAGCGAAGAATCCTTGCAACTTCTGCCATTGCCCTCCTGCTTCTTGTGCCGCCCTGTCTGTTTACGTGGGCGACTGCCGTGATGTTGTCCGACTGGATCAACACCGGCTGACCCTGAAGCAGAGGCCTTGCTTGACTTAGGGCATTGTAAATGGCCCTTAGTTCCAGGATATTTATGTGAAATGACGTTTCCATGCTTGACCACAAGCCCTGGAAATTTCTTCCCTGTGTGACTGCTCCCCAGCCTCTCAGGCTGGCATCCGTGGTCACCAGGACCCAGTCCTGAATGCCGAATCTGCGGCCCTCTAAAAGATGAGCAGTCTGCAACCACCACAGGAGAGACACCCTTGTCCTTGGAGACAGGGTTATCCGCTGATGCATCTGAAGATGCGATCCGGACCATTTGTCCAGCAGATCCCACTGAAAAGTTCTTGCGTGGAATCTGCCGAATGGAATCGCTTCGTAAGAAGCCACCATTTTTCCCAGGACCCTTGTGCATTGATGCACTGACACTTGGCCTGGTTTTAGGAGGTTCCTGACTAGCTCGGATAACTCCCTGGCTTTCTCCTCCGGGAGAAACACCTTTTTCTGGACTGTGTCCAGAATCATCCCTAGGAACAGCAGACGTGTCGTCGGAATCAGCTGCGATTTTGGAATATTTAGAATCCACCCGTGCTGTCGTAGTACTACTTGAGATAGTGCTACTCCGACCTCTAACTGTTCCCTGGACCTTGCCCTTATCAGGAGATCGTCCAAGTAAGGGATAATTAAGACGCCTTTTCTTCGAAGAAGAATCATCATTTCGGCTATTACCTTGGTAAAGACCCGGGGTGCCGTGGACAATCCAAACGGCAGCGTCTGAAACTGATAGTGACAGTTCTGTACCACAAACCTGAGGTACCCTTGGTGAGAAGGGCAAATTGGGACATGGAGGTAAGCATCCTTGATGTCCAGAGACACCATATAGTCCCCTTCTTACAGGTTCGCTATCACTGCTCTGAGTGACTCCATCTTGAATTTGAACCTTTGTATGTAAGTGTTCAATGATTTCAGATTTAAAATAGGTCTCACCGAGCCGTCCGGCTTCGGTACCACAAACAGCGTGGAATAATACCCCTTTCCCTGTTGTAGGAGGGGTACCTTGATTATCACCTGCTGGGAATACAGCTTGTGAATGGCTTCCAATACCGCCTCCCTGTTGGAGGGAGACGTTGGCAAAGCAGACTTCAGGAACCGGCGAGGGGGAGACGTCTCGAATTCCAATTTGTACCCCTGAGATACTACCTGCAGGATCCAGGGGTCCACTTGCGAGTGAGCCCACTGCGCGCTGAAATTCTTGAGACGACCCCCCACCGTACCTGAGTCCGCTTGTAAGGCCCCAGCGTCATGCTGAGGACTTGGCAGAAGCGGGGGAGGGCTTCTGTTCCTGGGAAGAGGCTGCCTGCTGCAGTCTTTTTCCCCTTCCTCTGCCCCGGGGCAGATATGAGTGGCCTTTTGCCCGCTTGCCCTTATGGGGACGAAAGGACTGAGCCTGAAAAGACGGTGTCTTTTTCTGCTTAGAGGTGACCTGGGGTAAAAAGGTGGATTTCCCAGCCGTTGCCGTGGCCACCAGGTCCGATAGACCGACCCCAAATAACTCCTCCCCTTTATACGGCAATACTTCCATATGCCGTTTGGAATCCGCATCACCTGACCACTGTCGCGTCCATAACCCTCTTCTGGCAGAAATGGACAGCGCACTTACTCTTGATGCCAGAGTGCAAATATCCCTCTGTGCATCTCGCATATATAGAAATGCATCCTTTAAATGCTCTATAGTCAATAATATACTGTCCCTGTCCAGGGTATCAATATTTTCAGTCAGGGAATCCGACCAAACCAGCCCCGCACTGCACATCCAGGCTGAGGCGATTGCTGGTCGCAGTATAACACCAGTATGTGTGTATATACTTTTTAGGATATTTTCCAGCTTCCTATCAGCTGGCTCTTTGAGGGCGGCCGTATCAGGAGACGGTAACGCCACTTGTTTTGATAAGCGTGTGAGCGCCTTATCTACCCTAGGGGGTGTTTCCCAACGCGCCCTGACCTCTGGCGGGAAAGGGTATAATGCCAATAATTTTTTAGAAATTAGCAGTTTTTTATCGGGGTAAACCCACGCTTCATCACACACCTCATTTAATTCATCTGATTCAGGAAAAACTACGGGTAGTTTTTTCACACCCCACATAATACCCTTTTTTGTGGTACTTGTAGTATCAGAAATGTTCAAAACCTCCTTCATTGCCGTGATCATGTAACGTGTGGCCCTACTGGAAAATACGTTTGTTTCCTCACCGTCGACACTGGAGTCAGTGTCCGTGTCTGGGTCTGTGTCGACCATCTGAGGTAACGGGCGCTTTAGAGCCCCTGACGGTGTTTGAGACGCCTGGACAGGTATTAACTGTTTTTCCGGCTGTCTCATGTCGTCAACAGTCTTTTGTAAAGTGCTGACGCTATCACGTAATTCCTTCCATAAGACCATCCAGTCAGGTGTCGACTCCCTAGGGGGTGACATCACTATTACAGGCAATTGCTCCGCCTCCATACCATTTTCCTCCTCATACATGTCGACACAACGTACCGACACACAGCACACACACAGGGAATGCTCTGATAGAGGACAGGACCCCACTAGCCCTTTGGGGAGACAGAGGGAGAGTTTGCCAGCACACACCAGAGCGCTATATATATACAGGGATAACCTTATATAAGTGTTTTTCCCTTATATAGCTGCTGTATTTATTAATCTGCCAAATTAGTGCCCCCCCTCTCTTGTTTTACCCTGTTTCTGTAGTGCAGGACTGCAGGGGAGAGCCAGGGAGCTTCCCTCCAACGGAGCTGTGAGGGAAAATGGCGCTTGTGTGCTGAGGAGATAGGCTCCGCCCCCTTCTCGGCAGCCTTTCTCCCGCTTTTTTAAGGAAAAACTGGCAGGGGTTAAATGCATCCATATAGCCTAGGAGCTATATGTGATGTATTTTTAGCCATCTAAGGTGTTTTTATTGCGTCTCAGGGCGCCCCCCCCCAGCGCCCTGCACCCTCAGTGACCGGAGTGTGAAGTGTGCTGAGAGCAATGGCGCACAGCTGCGGTGCTGTGCGCTACCTTATTGAAGACAGGACGTCTTCTGCCGCCGATTTTCCGGACCTCTTCTGTCTTCTGGCTCTGTAAGAGGGCCGGCGGCGCGGCTCTGGGACCCATCCATGGCTGGGCCTGTGATCGTCCCTCTGGAGCTAATGTCCAGTAGCCTAAGAAGCCCAATCCACTCTGCACGCAGGTGAGTTCGCTTCTTCTCCCCTTAGTCCCTCGGTGCAGTGAGCCTGTTGCTAGCAGGACTCACTGAAAATAAAAAACCTAATTTAAACTTTTACTCTAAGCAGCTCAGGAGAGCCACCTAGTATGCACCCTTCTCGTTCGGGCACAAAAATCTAACTGAGGCTTGGAGGAGGGTCATAGGGGGAGGAGCCAGTGCACACCAGGTAGTCCTAAAGCTTTTACTTTTGTGCCCAGTCTCCTGCGGAGCCGCTATTCCCCATGGTCCTTACGGAGTTCCCAGCATCCACTAGGACGTCAGAGAAAAATACATTCTATTCCAAAAACCCACAGGTTCAGTGAAACCTGTGTGTTTTCGGTAGAAACAGCCGAAAACTGGGCTGTTTCCGGGGATTTGGTTTCGCCTACCTGAAGCAGGTGCAAAATCCCTGATAAGCCGCTTCTCACGTTGGCTTCTCATGGCTAATTGGATAGCCACCAGCGGGACATATAGCCGAGGTAATTAACCGCAGCTAATGCCCCCACAGACTGCAATTGGCTCAGCTGAGCTCACTGAGGTGGCGGATGTTACTGGGGGAAGCTGCAGTCCTGCAGTCCATAGGTAAAATCTGCCACTACTTTGGGGTCTATTTACTAAGCCATGGAAAGATAAAGTGGGAAGAGATAAAGTACCAGCCAATCAGCTCCTAACTGCTATGTTAAAACAGCAGGAGTCATTCACTAGACAAAATTTCTAGCAGCAGATGAGCCATGTGTAATATGGCGCCAGTGGCATGGGGTCCACACTCACTAACTGCGGCGGGAGTGAAAGATTACCCCACTGGCAATATATCCCAGTGTGGGGGCTCCAAAAATGGGTGCCAAAACAGCACTGGTATTTTCAGGGAAATAGCCACAAATATTGTTTGATAAATGGTCCTCTTATACACTGTATAATAGCCATGATCACTGTGCCTAAAGTGAATGTAATCTCAATGAATGGAAGAACAATTTCAATGTTGCCACAGACCTCTATGTGCACAAGTGCCTAACTCCTGTAGTCACAAACACAAAACTGACTTCCTGGCAGCCTTGGGGATATAAATGGGAAGGGGTTGGGACGTTGTATAAGATTTTTTTAAGTTTCCAAACTCTATCATGACAGGAGGCCGACAGTTACTTACTGTTATTGGCAGTAGTCAGGCCAATCAGTGAACAGATAGGCCGCGTTATCGCTGGTTGGATAGAGTGCTGCAGCCATTCATTTGCCTGTGGAAATGCTGAACTGCACAGTTTCTGGTTTTCCTCTAAAAGAGAAACAGAAAATCAATTAGTCATAGTTTCAAAATGCAAAAATCATAACTCACTGTACTGTCATTACCCTTCAAAGGTGAATAATTCCTATTCCACAACCTGTCGGAAACACAGTTAAGGGGTATACTGAGCTCCTACCGTTTTGTGGGTTATTGACACAGGAACATAGAGCACTGCAGATAGATGACCACAGATGATATTGCTGATTTGTGCTTTCAGTGGGCAGAACCATGTTACGCGTCAACATTTTGCTGCAAAAGGAAAAAAAGTTAAAATGGGTGGTTTCTTTTTTTTTATTCAACACCATCATATGTGAGCATCACATTTAAATAAGTTACCTAAATAAAATGAGAAGTATGTCTATACATCTTGATTCTCTAGCAAGAGTTTGACCAGTCTCTGTAACAAAAATGACAAATACAAATATAAATACTGAAAATAAACAGAAAAGGAAATCTTCATCAATAAAGTAAAGGAGTAAAATGCAATATTCCATTTTTATATTCACTTTCCAAACAATATAAATGAATCAAAAAATGCATGCTACATACCCTCCAACATGACCCGCCCCACTAGGTACAAAATGCTCTGTTTCTGGACTTCCCTCCTAATTTATTATTGCCATCACCTGTGAAGAAACAGCTTTCTTATCATTTACCTAGTTCAACACAGGTGATGGAAATCATAAATTAAGAGGGAAGTCCAGAAACAGAGCATTTTGTACCTAGTGGGGCGGGTCATGTTGGAGGGTCTGATGCTATAGTATTGAACAATTCACAATGCAGAGCCTCTCACTCTCTGATCTGCAGCAGTGTCTGTGCAAATCCACTGTGGCAGGTGCTAAGACCCTGAATCCTCCATAAATAAACACTATAGTTAGACAGAGACCACACAAGATCTTCAGGTTATCAGAAATCATATGTGGCCTCATTAACGAGTACGTTTTAATATGTTAGGCAGAGTGAAGCTGGAATATGTTTTATTTATAATGACAGCTAGTGCATATTAATGTAAAGGCAATGTGTTATGGCACTGATACATTTGTGAAGTATGGTGCCCAATCATGCAAGCTGATTCATATCTGTCTTTGTGCGTGTTAATATATTGCTAGGTCCAGTGACTGTTGCTGTGTTTCATCACATTTTAGGTGGTCCACTACAGACGATGTAGGATGCCAGTTAAACATTTACTCAAGGAAAGGATGATGGCATTATCGTGACAACTTAACAAAATGATTTTCTTTCTAAAAGATGTCTAGTGATCGATGTTATATCGTTATATATTCTGTTGTTAGGGGAAACGCTTTTAATGGTTTTTAAAACTCTACCTATAGGCAGACAGTTTTCCAGTTTTGGTATGTTATATACGAAAAGCCTTTCTGGTTACAAGGAGAAAGTTTTGCACTCAAGCCTGATTAGGGCTCCGCCATATCATGCCATCCAATAACGGACTGTTCTGGAAGTAGGAGAGAGGAAAGAAGGCCCTCCCCTTTTAACCCCTGGTGCCTCCCTCCCCCCTGAACACAGCACTGCTGCCTTTCACTCGCAAGCAGGGCTAGTGAGGTTCAATAAGGGGGTATGGACTTACATGGCCACCTCCCTTGGAATCCATGTTGTTGGCCTGTGGGTTGCCTGGCGCACCTCCCACTTATTTGGCTGCGGCAGACACTTTTTACAGCACCTTCACCTCTGTTAGACAACTAGTCCTGATTGAATGCAGCCTTCCCCCTTTCCTAGATTTGGCTCTACATAAAAAAGGCTTGCAGTTCATGTTTGTGGGTAACATCATTATCTTTAAGTGGTGTGTTACAGCTCTTGTAAGAACTGTTGGGAGTAATTAGTGGCACAACTGCCAAGATCCTGCTTTGTTCCTGAGATCAGGCTCTAATCCTTCTCCCGGCTGTCCTGCCTCAGAATAAGCACTTAAACATATTAGCCAAAGTAAGTAGCAAGAAGATGCTGCAGAGGCTATACAGACGATTCAGAAGCGTGAGTAGTATCCAGATGCCGATAAAGGAACAAGGTGGTGATAGTGATACCATCCTACAACTGGGGTTACCAAGTGGTGCACAGCTGACCCTCACAGTGGGTGGTTGTTGGCGAAACAGCTCTTGTGAAGGCCATATTTAACGTCTGTCTCCATACATAATTATATGGAATGCAATTTTATCTTGATTCCTCTATGTAAATTATGTTGGCGCTTTATGTACAGCGCCGAGCATCTTTATGAGTGACTTATTCCTTTAAATTTGTCTATGTCGCATTGCTATTGAAATAGGATGCACAAGCAGCTTACACTGAGTAAAATTATATGCAGCATGCCTATATTCTGTGTGTGACTGTGGCTGTATCTGCATATGAAATGCAAAGTTAAAGTGTTTTCCTGGAAATCACTGAAACATAGTATTTTGCAAGCAGATGCAGCTACATAAGCTGCTTGTGCGTCCTAGTCACATAGCGATGCGAATAAGATGCATTTCCGTTAAAAAAAAGACACCTGACGTTGGCAGAGCTGCCGGATGACTAACGCCAGGCATCTCCTGCTGCATGGCGTATTGAGGCAAGATGCAGGAGGGCACATCTGTAGTAAGGACATCCTGTTATACTGGATTTCTAGCAGAAGAATTCTATTTAGATGACATAGAGAAGTTAAAACTAGAAAACATTAGACATACTGAATAGCTCATATGAGGAACCCCTGGGTTTGACTTTGCACATCTGCACAGGACACTAAAAGGTCTGTACCTTTCCCCCTGCACATTCAGTACTGGTGCAAAAAGGAGCAGTTCTCAAGCATTAAATATAACACAGAGGGCGGGATTCAAATCTTTTCACCCCTTTCCACACTCGTTCTGTTTCTGCCCTCAGGGACGTTGTATCATTATTTCAGCTCGCTACCCCCGGAGTAGCGAGGCACCCAACCCTTTACACAGTAAACCTGATTACTATGGGCGCAATATGCGCGATAACGGAGATCATTTTAGAAAGGAAATTGGGCGTGATATATCATTTGAATCTCACCCAGAGAATGGGTTAGATAACATATTGTACAGCTAGAATTACATTTGGTGACTGCAGATAGATTATTTTAGCTCAGCAATATACAGGCTAGAATATATTTTTCATGTAGTTAAAATGAATAAAAAAATGTACTTACTGTTATTTGAAACTAAGACTAGAAGAATAAAAACAGACATTCTTTTTAAATTAACAGCAAATTGCTTATTAGATAACACTGCATGGACATCTTCAAAGAGATCCAAGGTGCACAAGGTTTGCTGGCAATATACTGAAATGAAATGAGAATAGGTAAAAGAGAACATGGACTGAAATATTTTGATAGTTTGTAGTCAGGAGACATCAGGGCACCATTACCATTGCTCTCTGCGAGAACTCCTAGAGTATACAAAGAAGCCTCTTTTAAAATTGTATGAGCGCTGGATTTTGCGAGGTTATTGACGAATATTAAGCCACCAATTTCTCTGAAATAGTCACTTGCATCACCTGTAACAATACATAAATCACCTGCATTACTAAGGAATGTGTTCATTGCATTCTGTACACCTAATGAACAATGGTTGTTGCTGTATGAGAGATTATTACTGTTATTCTGGCAGATGGAGCGAACAGCCACCAAAGTCTCTTTCTGAGAGTCAGGATTATCCATTTGAAATTTCAGACATTCCAATAATAGGTTGAGATCGGTCTTCATTTCTATGGAATATATAAACAATCTATTATACCATTGTGGTGCATTAATATGATTCAACAGAATGAGGCAATATAAGAAAGTCTGAGCACTTAGGAAAGGAAGTTAGGTTTGTGTCATTTAGGGATGGACATCAGAAGCCTGGCGTCAAATGGTTGCTGGGTTTCTGATATCAAATCAAATGATGAGATGGCTAATAGCCATCACATAAAAACCATCTGATGGTAGAACTATTAATGGTTACTATGTGCACATGCTCAGAAGCAGTCAGAGCTTTGTGCATACAAGCTGAGTAAGAGCCATGTGTAAGAGATTAGAATAGGTGAAGACACATCATAAAGGTACGTGACAAACGACAGTCACAGACTACTAATTATGGCAAGTAGTTATGGTGGTCATTCCGAGTTGATCGCTCGTTATTTTTTTCCCGCAACGGAGCGATTAGTCGCTAATGCGCATGCGCAATGTCCGCAGTGCGACTGCGCCAAGTAAATTTGCTATGCTGTTAGGTATTTTACTCACGGCATTACGAGGTTTTTTCTTCGTTCTGGTGATCGTAATGTGATTGACAGGAAGTGGGTGTTTCTGGGCGGAAACAGGCCGTTTTATGGGAGTGTTTGAAAAAACGCTACCGTTTCTGAGAAAAACGCGGGAGTGGCTGGAGAAACGGAGGAGTGTCTGGGCGAACGCTGGGTGTGTTTGTGACGTCAAACCAGGAACGACAAGCACTGAACTGATCGCACTGGAAGAGTAAGTCTCGAGCTACTCAGAAACTGCACAGAGAAGTCTTTTCGCAATATTGCGAATCTTTCGTTCGCTATTTTGATAAGCTAAGATTCACTCCCAGTAGGCGGCGGCTTAGCGTGTGCAAAGCTGCTAAAAGCAGCTTGCGAGCGAACAACTCGGAATGAGGGCCTATGTCCTGTCATTACTTATCTTAAAGCAGATTTTTTTTATCCATTTAAAAATGTCTCTGATTCATTATTTTTATTTTTTTACCTTTAAACCGTTAATTTCAGCCACTAACCTAGCTTTTGTAGCAAAAATAAGATTTTAATTACCTACCGGTAAATCCTTTTCTCGTAGTCCGTAGAGGATACTGAGGTCCATTTAGTACCATGGGGTATAGACGGGTCCACTAGGAGCCATGGGCACTTTAAGAATTTTATAGTGTGGGCTGGCTCCTTCCTCTATGCCCCTCCTACCAGACTCAGTCTAGAAAACTGTGCCCGAAGAGACCGACATACTTTGAGAGAAGGATAGATAAGGATAGTGGTGAGATTCCGAACCAGCACACACAACAAGAGGAAAGCCAAGCTAACCAAACTTGAAAACAGGAACAGCAACAGCTGAACTAACATTACTTAACCAAGTAACAGTGCAGAAAGAACGAAGCACCGGGCAGGCGCCCAGCATCCTCTACGGACAACAAGAAAAGGATTTACCGGTAGGTAATTAAAATCCTATTTTCTCTTATGTCCAAGAGGATACTTGGGTCCATTTGGTACCATGGGGATGTACCAAAGCTCCCAAACCGGGTGGGAGAGTGCTGAGGTTCCTGCAGAACTGATTGACCAAACTGAAGGTCCTCAGAGGCCAAAGTATCAAACATGTAGTACTTAGCAACGTGTTCAAACCTGACCAAGTAGCTGCCCGGCAGAGCTGTAAAGCCGAGACACCCCAGGCAGCCGCCCAAGAAGAACACATCGACATAGTAGAGTGGGCCTGTACAGATTTTGGACATGGCAAACCTGCCGTGGAATAAGCATGCTGGATAGTAAGCCTGATCCAGCATGCAATAGACTGCTTTGAAGCAGGGCACCCAATCTTATTGGGATCATAAAGAACAAACAGTGAGTCCGTTTTTCTGTGAGGATCAGTTCTCTTCACATACACCTTCAAAGCCCTCACAACATCCAAAGACTTTGAAGTAGCAGAAGTGTTGGTGATAACCGGAACCACAATAGGTTGGTTGATGTGAAACGCAGACACCACTTTAGGAAGAAATTGGTGACGAGTTCCGAGTTCAGCTCTGTCCTCATGGAAAATTAAATAGGGAATATTATGAGACAAAGCCCCCAATTCCGACACACGTCTTGCTGAAGCCAAGACCAACAGTGTGACGGTCTTCCGCGTAAGATATTTTACGTCCACCGCCTGTAACGGTTCATAACGGTTCAAACCAGTCCGATTGGAGGAACTGCAGCACCACATTGAGATCCCAAGGTGCCGTGGGAGGCACAAAGGGAGGTTGGATGTGCAGAACACCTTTCAAGAATGTCTGGACCTCAGGGAGAGAAGCCAATTGTTTTTGAAAGAAAATGGACAAGGCCGAAACTGGACTTTTATGGAGCCCAGACGTAGGTCCACATCCACTCCTGCCTGCAGAAAAAGCAGGAAACGTCCCAGATGAAAGTCCACCGCAGAACAATTTCTGCTCTCACACCAAGAGAGGTATTTCTTCCAAATACGATGGTAATGCTTAGACGTTACCCCCTTCCTGGCTTGGATGATAGTCGGGATTGAGCTTCTAGTTAAACCGAGAGGCCATCATGTCGATCTGTGGGTATTCTCATCGACTTGTCAAACATCTGAACACCTCCGGGTGATGACCCCACTCCCCCAGGTGCAGGTCGTATCTGCTGAAGAAGTCTGATTCCCAGTTGTTTACAACCAGAATGAAGACAGCCGACAACGCCACAGCGTTCCGAACCTCTGACCCTCGACGAAGAGGGTAGTCTGTAGCCACCACAGAAGGGAGATCCTGGCTTTTGGTGACAGATGGATAGTCTGGTGCATGTGAAGATGAGATCCGGATCATTGGTCCAACTGATCTAGCAGGAAGGGTATTGCGTGAAACCTACCGTATTGGAGAGCCTCGTAAGAGGCCACCATGTTCCCCAGAAGGCGAATGCATAGATGCACCGACACCCAGGTTGGCTTCAGGACGTCCCAAACCATCGACTGGATCACCAATGCCTTTTCAAACGGAAGAAACACTTTCTGCGACTCCATGTCCAGTATCATTCCCAGGAATGGGAGCCTCCTTGTTGGCTCTATGTGAGATTTCGGAAGGTTCAGAATCCACCCGTGATCCTGGAGGAGTTTGGTTGAGAGACCAATACGGTCCAGCAACCTCTCCCTGGACGGCGCCTTTATCAGAAGATCGTCCAGGTACGGAATTATGTTCACTCCCTGCTGGTGGAGTAGAAACATCATGTCTGCCATCACCTTGGTGAACCCCCTCGGTGCCACGGAGAGACCAAAGGGCAGGGCCTGGAACTGGTAGTGACAGTCCTGCAGTACAAACCGTAGATAGGCCTGATGAGGCGGCCAAATCGGAATGTGAAGGTACGCATCCTTGATATCCAGAGACACTAGGAATTCCCCCTCCTCCAGACCCGAGATTACCGCTCTCAGAGACTCCATCTTGAATTTGAACACTCGTAAGTACGGGTTCAAAGACTTGAGGTTCAGAATTGCTCTTACCGAACCATCTGGTTTCGGTACTACGAACATATTGGAATAGTACCCCTTGTTGAGCAGATGAGGTGGAACTGGAACAGTGACCAAAGTCTGTACCAGTTTTTAGATGGCATACTGTAAAGGTATACTTGCCTTTTGTGAAACTGGTTAACCCGATTTGAAGAATCTGTGAGGTGGGAGCTTTTGGAACTCCAGTCTGTAGCCCTAGGAAATAAGATCTATGACCCAGGGATCCTGTCAAGAACTTGACCAGATCTGACTGAAAAATTTTAATCGGGCTCTCACCTGACAGCCTTCCAGGCATTGCGGTCCATCGTCATGCTGAAGTCTTTGAGGAATCAGAGCCTGGGCTCTGGTCCTGAGCACCTGCAGTTGCTGGCTTGCGTGGTTTACCTCCTGCGCCGTTGGAGGACATAGAAGCACCTCTGGATTTGCCCTTGAATTTGGCCGTCCGAAAAGACTGTAACTTAGAAGCTGAAGAAGTCTTCTTGTTTGCGGGGGCTGCGGAAGCAAGGAAGATAGGCAGACTTACCTGCAGTAGATGTGGAGATCCATTTGTCTAGTTCATCTCCAAATAAGGCCTCTCCTGTGAATGGTAGGCTTTCCATGCCTTTCCTGGAGTCCGCGTCAGCAGTCCACTGGCGTAGCCACAAGTCCCTGCGTGCCGACACTGCCATAGCGGTGGTGCGTGCGTTAAGCAAGCCTATCTCTTTTATGGTTTCCACCATAAAGATCGCAGAGTCCTGTATACAGTATGCTGTAAAACAACATCCACCCTAGACAAGGAATCCAACCCCTCAATTAGGTTACCTGACCATTTTGCAATGGCTTTTGTGATCCACGCACATGCAATAGTGGGTCTTTGGGCCACCCCAGCAGCTGTGTACAATGATTTGAGTGTAGTCTCAATTTTACGATCAGCCGTATCTTTACGGGAGGCCGCACCAGGAACAGGCAAAACAATTTTTCGTGACAGACTAGAGACTGATGCATCCACTATCGGTGGATTTTCCCATTTTTTACTATCCTCCAGAGGAAAGGGAGAAACGAGATTTATGGTAAGAACTTACCTTTGTTAAAACTCTTTCTGCGAGGTACACTGGGCTCCACAAGGATAGACATAGGGGGTGTAGAGTAGGATCTTGATCCGAGGCACCAACAGGCTGAAAAGCTTTGACTGATCCCAGAATGCATAGCGCCGCCTCCTCTATAACCCCGCCTCCCTGCACAGGAGCTCAGTTTTTAGTTAACCAGCCCAATGCAGTAGCAGGAAAAGAGACGACAACGGTTAGTAGCCACATACACCACACTCTAACGACAGGAGAAGTGTCAGCGGCTAATGCCATACCAACCCAAAGAAGCTAAGTGCGTCAGGGTGGGCGCCTTGTGGAGCCCAGTGTACCTCGCAGAAAGAGTTTTAACAAAGGTAAGTTCATACCCTAAAACTCGTTTTCTGCTGCGGGGTACACTGGGCTCCGCAAGGATAGACATAGGGGATGTCCTAAAGCAGCTCCTTATGGGAGGGTACGCACTGTAGCGGGCACAAAAACCCTGCGTCCAAAGGAAGCATCCTGGGAAGCAGCAGTATCGAAGGCATAGAACCTTATGAACGTGTTCACAGAGGACCACGTAGCCGCCTTGCACAATTGTTCAAGGGTCACACCAAGGCGGGCCGACCAAGAAGGTCCAACAGACCGAGTAGAATGGGCCATAATGTGAGCAGGAGCTGATAGACCAGCCCTCACATAAGCATGTGCAATCACCATTCTAATCCATCTGGCCAAAGTTTGCTTGTGAGCAGGCCAGCCCCGTTTGTGAAATCCAAACAGCACAAAGAGAGAATCAGATTTTCTAATCGAAGCAGTTCTCTTCACATAGATACGGAGAGCCCGTACCACATACAAAGACCGCTCTTTGGGAGACAGATCAGGAGAAACAAGTGCCGGAACCACAATCTCCTGGTTAAGGTGGAACGAAGAAACCACCTTAGGTAAATATCCGGGACGAGTCCTAAGAACCGCCCGGTCACGGTGAAATATCAGATATGGGGAACTACAGGACAAGGTACCCAAATCCGACACTCTTCTAGCTGAAGCAATAGCCAGCAGAAACACCACCTTAAGGGAAAGCCACTTAAGATCAGCTGAACCAATAGGTACAAACGGAGACTCTTGTAACGCCTCCAAGACCACCGACAAGTCCCAAGGAGCCACAGGCGGGACATAGGGAGGTTGAATACGCAACACACCCTGAGTAAAGGTATGCACATCAGGTAAGGTCGCAATTTTTCTCTGAAACCACACCGACAAGGCAGATATTTGAACCTTGAGGGAGGCCAGACGCAGGCCTAAGTCCAGGCCCTGCTGAAGAAAAGCCAACAACTTGGCTATACTAAACTTAGAAGCGTCATAATCGTTAGATGCGCACCAAACAAAGTAAGAATGCCAGACCCTATAGTAAATCCGAGCCGAAGCCGGTTTCCGGGCCCGCAACATAGTTTGAATGATTGCCTCAGAAAACCCTTTAGCCCTCAAGACGGAAGCTTCAAGAGCCACGCCGTCAAAGACAGCTGGGCTAGGTCCTGGTAGACACAGGGGCCCTGAACGAGGAGGTCTGGGCGTTGTGGAAGTAGTATTGGACGCTCTAACGATAGGCCTTGCAGGTCTGAGAACCAGTGCCGTCTGGGCCACGCTGGAGCTATGAGAAGCAGATTTCCTTTTTCTTGCTTGAACTTCCGAATTACCCTGGGCAGGAGTGACACCGGAGGGAACACGTACGGCAGCCGAAACCTCCACGGCACCGCCAGCGCATCCACGAATGCTGCTTGAGGATACCTTGTCCTTGCTCCGAAGACCGGAACCTTGTGATTGTGTCGAGACGCCATCAGATCCACGTCTGGAAGGCCCCACTTTTCCACTAGGAGTTGAAACACTTCTGGATGGAGGCCCCACTCGCCGGCATGTACGTCCTGACGACTGAGAAAGTCCGCTTCCCAATTCAGGACTCCCGGAATGAATATTGCCGATATGGCCGGTAGATGGCGTTCCGGCCAACGTAGAATCCGTGAGACTTCCTTCATTACCAAGCGGCTTCGAGTGCCGCCTTGATGATTTATGTAAGCCACTGTGGTGGCGTTGTCCGACTGTACCTGAACAGGACGGTTCTGAATTAAATGCTGGGCCAAGTTCAAGGCATTGAAGACCACCCGCAATTCCAGAATGTTGATCGAGAGGAGAGATTCCTCCTTGGTCCACCGACCCTGAAGGGAGTGTTGCTCCAGCACTGCGCCCCAACCTCTTAGACTGGCATCTGTCGTCAACAGGACCCAGTTGGCTATCCAGAATGGACGGCTCCTGCACAATAGTCGGTCCTGGAGCCACCATAGCAGCGACAGACGGACGTCCGGAGTCAATGAGATCATGTGAGACCTGATCCGGTAAGGCAGGCCGTCCCACTTGGCTAGAATCAGCTTCTGGAGGGGGCGAGAATGGAATTGAGCATACTCCACCATGTCGAATGCTGACACCATGAGGCCTAGCACCTGCATCGCCGAATGTATCGACACTTGCGGACAAGAAAGGAAGCAACGAATCCTGTCCTGAAGCTTCAGGACTTTCTCCTGAGACAAGAACAACCTCTGGTTGTGAGTGTCCAATAGCGCTCCCAGGTGCACCATGCTCTGAGCAGGGATCAGGGAGGATTTCTTCCAGTTGATGAGCCACCCGTGGGCTGGTGGAAACTGGACAGTCATATCCAGATGACGTAGAAGTTCTGGGGAATTTGCCAGGATTAACAAGTCGTCCAAATACGGCAGTATCCTGACCCCTTGACGGCGGAGTACCACCGTCATTACTGCCATAACTTTGGCGTAGACTTGCGGAGCCGTAGTTAAACCAAAAGGTAACGCCCGAAACTGGTAATGGAGGTTGCCAATCGCAAACCTCAGGTATTGCTGATGTGACGCTGCTATAGGAATATGCAGGTAAGCATCCTGTATTTCCAGGGAGACCATGTAGTCCCCAGGTTCCACGGCCAGAACTATAGAGCGAAGTGTTTCCATACGGAACTTGGAAACCTTCACAAACCTGTTCAATGCCTTGAGGTTGAGAATGGGCCGGGAGGAACCATTCGGTTTCGGGACTAGAAACAGCGGAGAACAGTACCCCCGGCCCCTCTGCGCAAGAGGCACCTGTACTACGACTCCTGTATCCAGGAGGGTCTGTACCACCGAATGTAGAGTGTCTGCCTTTGTCTGGTCCAACGGGACGTCTGTCCGGCAAAATTGATGAGGGGTCGGTTTTTGAAGGCTATGGCGTAACCTTGAGTGACGACTTCCCGTACCCAGGCATCTGAAGTGGTCTTCAACCATTCCTGGGTATACCCTAGAAGCCGGCCCCCCACCCTGGTATCCCCCAGGGGGAGGCCCGCCCCGTCATGCGGCAGGCTTATCGGTCTTGGAAGCTGGCTGACGGGCCGCCCAGGCTCTTTTGGGCTTTGGCTTACCAGGTTTGGAAGTGCGGGCCTGCTTGTTGTACGCCTGACCTTTTGCTTTACCTGAAGGACGAAAGGGGCGAAAGGAAGTACCTTTAGCCTTCGAGACAGAAGGAGCGGTACTTGGCAGACAGGCGGTTTTGGCAGTAGCCAAGTCAGCCACAATCTTATTTAAGTCCTCCCCAAACAGAATATCTCCCTTGGAAGGGAGTACCTCCAGGGTTTTTCAAGAGTCCAGATCCACAGACCAGGATCTCAGCCACAAAATCCGGCGAGCCAGGACTGATGTAGTAAAGGCCTTGGCTGCTAGGATACCGGCATCAGAAGCCGCCTCTTTAATATAGCGAGAAGCTGTGACAATATATGACAAGCATTGTCTAGCATGGTCAGAAGAGATTTCAGCTTCTAACTCCAAGGCCCATGCTTCAATAGCCTCTGCAGCCCATGTTGCTGCAATAGTGGGCCTTTGTGCAGCACCCGTGAGGGTGTAAATCGCTTTTAGACAACCCTCCACACGTTTATCCGTAGGCTCTTTTAGAGACGTGACGGTAGTGACAGGTAGAGCTAAGGAAACCACCATCCTAGCCACGAGTCTACTGGAGGAGGTGTTTCCCAATTTTTAGACAGCTCTGGCGCGAGGGGATAGCGAGCCAGCATCTTATTTTGAGGCACAAACGTCTTACCCAGTTTTTCCCAGGGTTCCTGACGTATATCCATTAGGTGGTCAGAGTGAGGTAAAACTTGTTTAACCACCTTCTGACGCTTGAACCTATCTGGTTTCTTAGGAGGGACGAATGGCTTGGGCTCATCCGTAATCTGTAAAATCAATTTAATAGCCTCCAAAAGATCGGGAACATCCACATGTGAACCACCCTCCCCATAAGCAATATCTGAGTCAGAATCTGTGGGGTCAGTGTAAGTGCCATCTTCATCAGATGAGGTGTCAGTGACAGCAGTGGATTGTGAGGAGATAAGAGCTCGCTTAGAGGACCCCTTGGGCTTAGGCGAGCAAGGGTCAGACTTCTTAGTAGTCAGGGACTGGTTCAACTTCTTCAACTGAGCAGATAAATTGTCCGCCCACGGCGGATTAGCTGCAGTGACCACATACAGTTGTACCGACATAGGGGGTCCTATAGGGGGTGTTAATTTATTAACTAGCATATGCAGAAGCGTGGAAAAAGCAGCCCACGGTGGGTCATTATGGACCCCCGTTGCCACAGTTACACTGGGGGGCAAGGAGCCCCCAAAACTGGAACCCACAGCTGCTATATTCTCCTCATATGGATCTGTGGCTTCAGCAACACCAGCAGTGTGTTCCACCCCAGAACCGTTACCGTCAGAAGCAGACATGACATAACTTGCAGTATCAGGTAACACAGTACAATTGGCAGCAGCACAATACCTCTTACACAAACCCTTGCGCAGTGTAGTCAGCACAAGCAGGAACACAGGAGAGATACAGTGACTAAAATCACAGAGAAAAATACGTTTTAGAGTATATCTTGTGAATATCCTATATTATTATAAGACCTGACGCACCAGGCCCCCTCAGGTTACAGATTATAGGGATAGCAAGTTGAGTGAGAGACACGAAATGGAAACCACTCAGCAAGCTAATGCACACACATATAGTCACAGTTATACAATGCAGAGGTTATTACCAACAATAATACTGCACTGGACCAGCTGATATAGCTATGTAGTCAATAGATATAACACTGCACAGTAAGAACTGGATGTATATCACAGGGTAATTGTACTAGAAAACCCTGACTAAATGCACTCTTTCTTAACTAACACTGTCTAATAGGCAGGTAGAATACTTAAGTGTCATGTAAAGTCACAGCTTTGACAACCAGTCGGCTTTACACAGGAGGATTTGCCCAAGCAGTCCCAGGAACAGCGCAGCTGAGAGAAATGGCGCCCAGACACTGACAGGGAGTGAGGAAAAGACAGATTTGCAGCTCCAGGGCGGGAACATTTGCGGAAAATGGCTCCCTGGGGCTGGGGGAGGAGCTTCAGGTCTAAGCCTTATCCCCCTGCTGGCAAAACCACCAGGTACTGTGGGCTACTATTAAAATGGCTTTAAGAGAAAACCTGACCTACACCCATGCCCTGGTGATCTAGTGGGATCGCCTGTACTGCCACAATGTCCACCGCCAGTGCGCGCGGCCCGCCTCCCACTGACCGCGCCGGATCGCGATAAAGTACGGGTCCCGACCACCTCCCGAAGCGTGGCCACGCAATCCCGGAGAGACCCCGTTGTGTGTGCCTGACCATGGAAGAAAACTGGAGCCTCCTACTGTAGTTACCCGGCAACCAGGGCTCGGGAGTGTACAGCGCCGCTGGGGAGAGATGGAGCTGCAGCAGTGAATGTCAAAAGACATATACACACTGCTGCTGCCCTTGAAGTCTTCACTTTTCTTCTAAAAATCTCTTCTCAGGGCTGCCCAGCGCAGCCCCTCTGTTATGTGCCTGCTATCTGCGGCACCAACTACAAAACTGAGCTCCTGTGCAGGGAGGCGGGGTTATAGAGGAGGCGGCGCTATGCATTCTGGGAACAGTAAAAGCTTTTCAGCCTGTTGATGCCCCGGATCAAGATCCTACTCTACACCCCCTATGTCTATCCTTGTGGAGCCCAGTGTACCCCGCAGCAGAAAGAGGAGAGGACTTCTTTTTTACATTAAAATTAGATTTTACTCACCGGTAAATCTATTTCTCGTAGTCCGTAGTGGATGCTGGGACTCCGTAAGGACCATGGGGAATAGCGGCTCCGCAGGAGACTGGGCACAACTAAGAAAGCTTTAGGACTACCTGGTGTGCACTGGCTCCTCCCACTATGACCCTCCTCCAGACCTCAGTTAGGATACTGTGCCCGGAAGAGCTGACACAATAAAGGAAGGATTTTGAATCCCGGGTAAGACTCATACCAGCCACACCAATCACACCGTATAACTCGTGATATTATACCCAGTTAACAGTATGAACATAACAGAGCCTCTCAACAGATGGCTCAACAATAACCCTTTAGTTAACAATAACTATATACAAGTATTGCAGACAGTCCGCACTTGGGACGGGCGCCCAGCATCCACTACGGACTACGAGAAATAGATTTACCGGTGAGTAAAATCTTATTTTCTCTGACGTCCTAAGTGGATGCTGGGACTCCGTAAGGACCATGGGGATTATACCAAAGCTCCCAAACGGGCGGGAGAGTGCAGATGACTCTGCAGCACCGAATGAGAGAACTCAAGGTCCTCCTCAGCCAGGGTATCAAATTTGTAGAATTTTGCAAACGTGTTTGCCCCTGACCAAGTAGCAGCTCGGCAAAGTTGTAAAGCCGAGACCCCTCGGGCAGCCACCCAAGAAGAGCCCACTTTCCTTGTGGAATGGGCTTTTACAGTTTAAGGCTGCGGCAGACCCGCCGCAGAATGCGCAAGCTGAATTGTGCTACAAATCCAGCGAGCAATAGTCTGCTTCGAAGCAAGAGCACCCAGCTTGTTGGGTGCATACAGGATAAATAGCGAGTCAGTCTTCCTGACTCCAGCCGTCCTGGAAACATAAATTTTCAAGGCCCTGACTACGTCCAGTAACTTGGAGTCCTCCAAGTCCCTAGTAGCCGCAGGCACAACAATAGGTTGGTTCAAGTGAAAAGCTGATACCACCTTAGGGAGAAATTGGGGACGAGTCCTCAATTCTGCCCTATCCATATGGAAAATCAAATAGGGGCTTTTACATGACAAAGCCGCCAATTCTGACACTCGCCTAGCCGAAGCCAAGGCCAAAAGCATGACCACTTTCCACGTGAGATATTTTAAATCCACGGTTTTAAGTGGCTCAAACCAATGTGACTTTAGGAAACCCAACACCACGTTGAGGTCCCACGGTGCCACTGGAGGCACAAAAGGAGGCTGAATATGCAGCACTCCCGTAACAAATGTCTGAACTTCAGGCAGTGAAGCCAGTTCTTTTTGGAAGAAAATCGACAGAGCCGAAATCTGGACCTTAATGCAACCCAGTTTTAGGCCCATAGTCTCCCCTGACTGTAGGAAGTGCAGAAATCGACCCAGCTGAAATTCCTCCGTTGGGGCCTTCCTGGCCTCACACCACGCAACATATTTTCGCCATATGCGGTGATAATGTTGTACGGTTACATCTTTCCTAGCTTTAATGAGCGTAGGAATGACTTCCTCCGGAATACCCTTTTCTTTTAGGATCCGGTGTTCAACCGCCATGCCGTCAAACGCAGCCGCGGTAAGTCTTGGAACAGACAGGGCCCCTGCAGCAGCAGGTCCTGTCTGAGCGGCAGAGGCCATGGGTCCTCTGAGATCAATTCTTGAAGTTCCGGGTACCAAGATCTTCTTGGCCAATCCGGAACAATGAGTATTGGCCCTCATTCCGAGTTGATCGGTCGCAAGGCGAATTTAGCAGAGTTACACACGCTAAGCCGCCGCCTACTGGGAGTGAATCTTAGCTTCTTAAAATTGCGACCGATGTATTCGCAATAATGCGATTACTAACTACTTAGCAGTTTCTGAGTAGCTCCAGACTTACTCTGCCTGTGCGATCATTTCAGTGCTTATCGTTCCTGGTTGACGTCACAAACACACCCAGCGTTCGCCCAGGCACTCCCACCGTTTCCCCGGCCACTCCTGCGTTTTTTCCGGAAACGGTAGCGTTTTCAGCCACACGCCCCTGAAACGCCGTGTTTCCGCCCAGTAACACCCATTTCCTGTCAATCACATTACGATCGCCGGAGCGAAGAAAAAGCCGTGAGTAAAATTACTTTCTTCATAGTAAAGTTACTTGGCGCAGTCGCAGTGCGAACATTGCGCATGCGTACTAAGCGGATTTTCACTGCGATGCGATGAAAAATACCGAGCGAACAACTCGGAATGAGGGCCATAGTTCTTACTCCTCTTTTCCTTATTATCCTCAGTACCTTGGGTATGAGAGGAAGAGGGGGGAACACATAAACCGACCGGTACACCCACGGTGTCACTAGAGCGTCCACAGCTATCGCCTGAGGGTCCCTTGACCTGGCGCAATATTTTTCTAGCTTTTAGTTTAGGCGGGACGCCATCATGTCCACCTGTGGCCTTTCCCAACAGTTTACAATCAGTTGGAAGACTTCTGGATGAAGTCCCCACTCTCCCGGGTGGAGGTCGTGCCTGCTGAGGAAGTCTGCTTCCCAGTTGTCCACTCCCGGAATGAACACTGCTGACAGTGCTAACACGTGACTTTCCGCCCATCGGAGAATCCTTGTGGATTCTGCCATCGCAGTCCTGCTTCTTGTGCCGCCCTGTCGGTTTACATGGGCGACTGCCGTGATGTTGTCTGACTGGATCAGAACCGGCTGGTTTTGAAGCAGGGGTTTTGCCTGACTTAGGGCATTGTAAATAGCCCTCAGTTCCAGAACATTTATGTGTAGGGAAGTCTCCTGACTTGACCAAAGTCCTTGGATGTTTCTTCCCTGTGTGACTGCCCCCCAGCCTCGAAGGCTGGCATCCGTGGTCACCAGGACCCAGTCCTGTATGCCGAATCTGCGGCCCTCTTGAAGATGAGCACTTTGCAGCCACCACAGCAGAGATACCCTGGTCCTTGGAGACAGGGTTATCAACCGATGCATCTGAAGATGCGATCCGGACCACTTGTCCAACAGGTCCCACTGAAAAGTTCTGGCATGGAACCTGCCGAATGGAATTGCTTCGTAGGAAGCTACCATCTTTCTCAGGACTCGCGTGCAGTGATGCACCGACGCCTGTTTTGGTTTCAGGAGGCCTCTGACTAGAGATGACAGCTCCTTGGCTTTCTCCTCTGGGAGAAACACTTTTTTCTGGACTGTGTCCAGAATCATCCTCAGGAACAGTAGACGTGTCGCAGGAACCAGCTGTGACTTTGGAATATTTAGAATCCAACCGTGCTGGTGTAGCACCTCCTGAGATAGTGCTACGCCGACCAACAACTGCTCCCTGGACCTCGCCTTTATCAGGAGATCGTCCAAGTATGGGATAATTAAAACTCCCTTTTTTCGAAGGAGTATCATCATTTCGGCCATTACCTTGGTAAATACCCTCGGTGCCGTGGACAGGCCGAACGGCAACGTCTGGAATTGGTAATGACAATCCTGTACCACAAATCTGAGGTACTCCTGGTGAGGGTGGTAAATGGGGACATGCAGGTAAGCATCCTTGATGTCCAGTGATACCATGTAATCCCCCTCTTCCAGGCTTGCAATAACCGCCCTGAGCGATTCCATCTTGAACTTGAATTTTTTTATATATGTGTTCAAGGATTTCAAATTTAAAATGGGTCTCACCGAACCGTCCGGTTTCGGTACCACAAACATTGTGGAATAGTAACCCCGTCCTTGTTGAAGTAGGGGCACTGTCACAACTGAGGGCCTGAGCTGACGGGAGGCAGCCTCAGTTGTAGGGGCTGAGATGTACCGGAACCTGGGAGGTTGTATCAGACCCCTGGACATGTAAGTAACATGAATAATAACTGCCCGAAGGCGTGACCACGACAACTTAGATAAAAGTCAATGATGTTTATTATGACAACTCCGCATCACAGCAGCAATAAAGAAAACGTAAAAGTCAGCAAAGAATAAATACAGTTCCTGAGTACTACAGCATGGCAGGAGCCACAGGGCACTGGTAGTGTGAGATAGTTCTTATGATCTTCTAGATGGAAAGTCCTTACCAGGCCCGGCTGTAGCAATGGAGATAACCCAGGATTGTACCAGCTGGTGTTCCAGGAAGAGCTGGGTTGCTGAAGGTAAAACAGCTGCTGTGGATACTGGCTGGAACCAGACTGTTGTTAGCACGGAGTGGATACTGGCTGGAACCAGTTAAATAATAAATGAACTTTGGGAGCGATGAAATGTGAACTGAAATGTAGAACTTGAGAGCGGAGAAATAATAATTCCGGTGGAGAGTGGTAAAGTGTAGAAAGGACACCGGCCCTTTAAGGGAAGCTGTATTCTGCTGGAAGCTGAGGCTGGAAGCAGGTAGTGTTGTAGCTGGAAACAGATGAATCCACAATGGATTGGAGAGTCAGGCTACACCGCAGGTGGAATGCTGGTGCGGGTCTCTATGGTGGAAGTCTTGAGACAGGAGCTGGAACCTGGAAGACAATCATAGAAGAGAGACAAACAGGAACTAGGTTTGACAACCAAAGCACTGACGTCTTCCTTGCTCAGGCACAGCTTACTTATACCTGCAGCAAGGAAGGGGTTGGCTAGGCAATTATGCAAATCAACAATACAAACAGCAGATTGGTGGAAATGATCAGATGACAGAATCCAAGATGGCTGCGCCCATGCAGACACTTGGAGGGAAGTTTGGTTTGTAATCCATGTGGTCTGGGAAACAGTAATGGCGGCGCCGGCCAGCGGAGACAGGAAACGCCAGGCTGATAGATGCACATTTAACCACGCGGGCACAGCGGAGGCCGCGGCTGATGAAAACACCACTCTGACACTCTGCATGTGGAAACTCAGGAACAGCGGAATCTGGTCCTGGAACGCTGAGCCCGCCTTAGGAGGCATCTGAAGGGTAAGTAATGGCGTCCAGATACCCGGATCGTGACAGCACCCCCCCCTTTAGGAGTGGCCCCAGGACACTTCTTAGGCTTTAAAGGAAACTTTGCGTGGAAATTCCGGACCAAGGCAGGAGCATGGACGTCAGAGGCATTGGTCCAAGAGCGTTCTTCAGGACCATAGCCCTTCCAGTCAATGAGATACTGAAGTTGACCGTAACGGTGACGTGAGTCCAGGATCTTGGCCACTTCATACTCAACGCCTCGTTGAGTTTGGACTTTCGGAGTTGGTGGAAGTGAGGAATGAAACCGATTCAAGATTAGCGGTTTCAACAGGGAAACATGGAATGTCCTGGGTATTTTTAAGAAGGGAGGTAACTGGAGTCTGTAAGCAACAGGATTGATGACTTGATCAATTTTAAAAGGACCGATGTAGCGAGGTGCAAACTTCATACTGGGAACTCTTAACCTCAAATTCTTCGTGGATAACCATACCCGATCACCCACCTTGAGAGCAGGAACTGCTCGACGCTTCTTATCCGCAAACTTCTTGTACCTGAACGATGCCTTGAGCAGAGCTGATCGTACGCTCTTCCAGATATTGGCAAACTGATGCAAGGTGATATCCACTGCGGGAACAGAAGTTGCTGGAAGCGGTTGGAACTCAGGGACTTTAGGGTGGAATCCAAAGTTGGTGAAGAATGGTGTTGAAGAAGATGAAGAATGATACTGGTTGTTATGACAGAACTCGGCCCAGGGAAGTAATTGAACCCAGTCATCTTGAGAGGAGGACACATAGATGCGGAGGAAGGCCTCCAAGTCCTGATTCACCCTCTCAGTTTGACCATTGGTCTGAGGATGGTAAGCCGTGGAAAACTTTAACTTGACTTGGAGGACTTGACATAAACTTCGCCAGAATTTGGCTGTGAATTGAACTCCTCGATCTGAGATAATTTCTTCTGGAAGACCGTGGAGTCGGAAGATCTCTTGTATGAATACTTGAGCCAACTTGGAAGCTGACGGAAGACCGGTGAGAGGAATGAAGTGTGCCATCTTGGTGAACCGGTCAACTACCACCCAGATGGTATTGAACTTGTTGCACATGGGCAAATCTGTAATAAAATCCATCGACAAATGGGTCCATGGTCGACGGGGAACAGATAGTGGAACCAGTTGCCCCGCAGGCGACTGGCGGGATACTTTATGTTGAGCACACTTTGGGCAAGATGCAATAAACTCCAAAACGTCCTTTTTCAGAGTTGGCCACCAATAGGACCTAGAGATAAACTCCAGGGTTTTTTGGATACCTGTATGTCCGGCAAAACGGGAAGCATGGGCCCAATGCATGAGCTTCTTCCTTAGTGTCGGTTTCACAAAACTTTTCCCTGATGGGGGCGTAGAGTCCATCCCTACCGTGGAGAATGCCAACGGATTTATAATAGGATGCTTGTCTGAAGACTCTGACTCATTTTCTTGCTCCCATGAGCGGGAAAGGGCATCGGCCTTGCGATTCTGAGAGCCCGGACAGAACTGGAGTTTAAAGTCGAACCTGGAAAAGAAAAGTGCCCATCTGGCCTGACGAGGGTTGAGACATTGTGCGCCTTTTAGATATAGAAGGTTCTTGTGGTCTGTAAGGATGGTGATTGAATGAGAAGCTCCCTCCAACAGATATCTCCACTCCTCTAGAGCGAGCTTGATGGCTAGCAACTCCTGGTCGCCAATGGCATAGTTGCGCTCCGCTGGGGAGAACTTCCGTGAGAAGAAACTGCAAGGATGTAAATGACCATCTTTAGCCCTCTGAGATAACACCGCTCCTACTCCAACGGAGGAGGCATCCACCTCTAAGATGAAAGGAGAGTCGACGTCAGGCTGTTTCAGGACAGGTGCAGAGATGAACCTCTGTTTTAAAAGATGAAAAGCTTGCATGGCTTCTTCAGACCACTTGGACGGGTTAGCACCCTTCTTGGTGAAAGCAGTAATAGGCGCCACAATGGTGGAAAAGTCTCGTATAAACTTTCGGTAATAATTGGCGAACCCTAAGAACCTCTGGACCCCTTTGAGGGTTAAGGGTACTGGCCAATTCTGGATTGCTTGTAGTTTCTCAGGATCCATCTCTAGTCCGGAACCGGACACAATGTACCCTAGAAACGGAATGGACTTGACTTCAAAGGCGCATTTCTCTAATTTGCAGTAGAGATGATTGACACGGAGACGGGACAGAACCTCCTTTACCCAGAAACGATGTTCCTCTAAATTGTTGGCAAAAATGAGGATATCATCTAGATAGACCACGACATGACGGTATAGAATGTCTCTGAAGATCTCATTGACGAAATGCTGGAAGACAGCTGGAGCATTGCTCAATCCGAAGGGCATGACGAGGTACTCATAATGTCCGTCACGGGTGTTAAATGCGGTCTTCCACTCGTCACCCTCACGGATCCGGATGAGATTGTATGCACCTCTCAGGTCCAGCTTTGTAAAGATGGTAGCTCCGCTAACTCTGTCAAAGAGCTCAGTAATCAGGGGTAAAGGATAGCGGTTCTTGATGGTAATGTCGTTCAAACCTCTGTAGTCGATGCACGGCCGCAGACCACCATCTTTCTTCTTTACAAAAAAGAAGCCTGCGCCGGCTGGAGAAGAAGAAGGTCGAATGAACCCCTTTGCTAGGTTCTCTTTTATGTATTCCTCCATAGAATGCGTCTCGGGGAGAGACAACGGATAAGTTCGGCCTCGAGGTGGAACCTTCCCTGGAACGAGATCAATCGGGCAGTCCCATTCTCTATGAGGGGGAAGGATATCAGCAGAAGCTTTACTGAACACATCCGTGAAATCTTGATATGGAGGAGGTGGAACATCAGACGACCTGGGGGAGGAGGAACAGACAGGCAACACTTTAAACAAACATGTCTTAGTACAGGAGGAACCCCATGCCAGGATTTGCGTAGTCGTCCAATCAATTGTAGGATTGTGAAGACGGAGCCATGGAAGGCCCAGGACCACAGGATGTGTGGCTCTTGGAATCACTAAAAGTGAAATAAGTTCGGAATGAAGAACTCCCACTCTCAGACGAACTGGTAGAGTCCTTAGAGAAATAACTGTATCAAAAATTTTACTGCCATCCACAGCAGTTAAGGAAAAGGACGAAGGAAGTCTCTTGGTGGGTAGGGACCACCGTTTAACATAGGCTTCGGTAATAAAGTTCCCAGCTGCTCCGGAATCCAGGAGGGCAATGACGTTCTGATAACGTTGAGCAACTTGAAGCGAGACTGGGAGGTTACAATCTTGAGGAGATGGAGAGGAGATCATTACTCCTAGCCGGCCCTCTCCTTGGCGAGCTAGGATTTGGAGTTTCCCGGACGTTTGGGACAGGCATTAATGGTGTGAGACGGAGCTGCACAGTACAAACAGAGAAACTCGGAGAGACGTCTTCGGCGCTCAGCAGGAGTTAAACGGGAACGGCCAATTTGCATGGGTTCATCTTTAGTTGGTGACAGTTGGCGAGGAGGAGGAGCAGAAGATTTTGGAGCAGATGATCTTCCACGCTCAGTTGCTCTCTCTCTGAAACGTAAGTCAACTTTCGTACAAAGTGAGATTAACTCATCTAACTTGGAGGGTAAGTCTCTGGTAGCTAACTCATCTTTAATACGCTCGGATAAACCATGCCAGAATGCAGCATACAGGGCCTCGTCGTTCCATGCCAGTTCGGATGCCAGGATCTGGAACTGTATAAGATATTGTCCTACAGTACGTGATCCCTGGCGTAAACGGAGAATCTCAGACGAAGCTGAAGTTACCCGGCCTGGCTCGTCGAAGATGCGCCTGAATGTTGACACGAATGCAGTGTAAGAAGATAGCAGGGTGTCGGACCTCTCCCATAACGGTGATGCCCAATCGAGGGCTGAGCCACTGAGAAGAGAAATAATGTAGGCAATTTTTGTACGGTCACTGGGGAAATTGCCAGGTTGTAGCTCAAACTGAATCTCACACTGGTTGAGAAATCCCCTGCAGAATCTTGGAGATCCGTCAAATTTTGCTGGCGTTGGAAGATGAAGACGTGGAGCAGGAATGGGTAAGGTGGGTGGGGTTATAGCTGGAGTCACTGTGGTTGACGCACCAGACGCGCCTGATCCACGGAGAGTGGTCTGAATCCCATCCAGCCGAGTAGAGAGATCCTGGAGACAGCGGATGATGTGGCCCTGTGCAGCCTCCTGATGTTCTAGTCGGGCTGCCAGTTCTTGCATCGGCCTGGCCGCTTGATCCTGGTCTCCGGCTGGATTCATTAGGTCAGTGCTTACTGTCACAACTGAGGGCCTGAGCTGACGGGAGGCAGCCTCAGTTGTAGGGGCTGAGATGTACCGGAACCTGGGAGGTTGTATCAGACCCCTGGACATGTAAGTAACATGAATAATAACTGCCCGAAGGCGTGACCACGACAACTTAGATAAAAGTCAATGATGTTTATTATGACAACTCCGCATCACAGCAGCAATAAAGAAAACGTAAAAGTCAGCAAAGAATAAATACAGTTCCTGAGTACTACAGCATGGCAGGAGCCACAGGGCACTGGTAGTGTGAGATAGTTCTTATGATCTTCTAGATGGAAAGTCCTTACCAGGCCCGGCTGTAGCAATGGAGATAACCCAGGATTGTACCAGCTGGTGTTCCAGGAAGAGCTGGGTTGCTGAAGGTAAAACAGCTGCTGTGGATACTGGCTGGAACCAGACTGTTGTTAGCACGGAGTGGATACTGGCTGGAACCAGTTAAATAATAAATGAACTTTGGGAGCGATGAAATGTGAACTGAAATGTAGAACTTGAGAGCGGAGAAATAATAATTCCGGTGGAGAGTGGTAAAGTGTAGAAAGGACACCGGCCCTTTAAGGGAAGCTGTATTCTGCTGGAAGCTGAGGCTGGAAGCAGGTAGTGTTGTAGCTGGAAACAGATGAATCCACAATGGATTGGAGAGTCAGGCTACACCGCAGGTGGAATGCTGGTGCGGGTCTCTATGGTGGAAGTCTTGAGACAGGAGCTGGAACCTGGAAGACAATCATAGAAGAGAGACAAACAGGAACTAGGTTTGACAACCAAAGCACTGACGTCTTCCTTGCTCAGGCACAGCTTACTTATACCTGCAGCAAGGAAGGGGTTGGCTAGGCAATTATGCAAATCAACAATACAAACAGCAGATTGGTGGAAATGATCAGATGACAGAATCCAAGATGGCTGCGCCCATGCAGACACTTGGAGGGAAGTTTGGTTTGTAATCCATGTGGTCTGGGAAACAGTAATGGCGGCGCCGGCCAGCGGAGACAGGAAACGCCAGGCTGATAGATGCACATTTAACCACGCGGGCACAGCGGAGGCCGCGGCTGATGAAAACACCACTCTGACACTCTGCATGTGGAAACTCAGGAACAGCGGAATCTGGTCCTGGAACGCTGAGCCCGCCTTAGGAGGCATCTGAAGGGTAAGTAATGGCGTCCAGATACCCGGATCGTGACAGGCACCTTGACTATCACCTGCTGGGAATACAGCTTGTGAATTGCCTCTATCACAGCCTCCCTGCCTGAGGGAGTTGTTGGCAAGGCAGATTTGAGGAAACGGCGGGGGGGAAATGTCTCGAATTCCAGCCTGTACCCCTGAGATACCACTTGAAGGATCCAGGGATCTACTTGTGAGCGAGCCCACTGATTGCTGAAGTTTTTGAGACGGGCCCCCACCGTACCTGGCTCCGCCTGTTGAGCCCCAGCGTCATGCGGCGGACTTAGAAGAAGAAGCGGGGGAGGACTTTTGTTCCTGGGAACTGGCTGTATGCTGCAGATTTTTTCCCCTACCTCTGCCTCTGGGCAGAAAGGACGCGCCTCTACCCCGCCTGCTCTTTTGGGGACGAAAGGACTGTACCTGATAATACGGTGCTTTCTTTGGTTGTGAGGGGACATGTGGTGAAAATGCTGACTTCCCAGCCGTTGCTGTGGACACTAGGTCTGAAAGACCATCCCCGAACAACTCCTCACCCTTATAAGGCAAAACTTCCATGTGCCTTTTAGAATCTGCATCCCCTGTCCACTGCCGAGTCCATAACCCTCTCCTGGCAGAAATGGACAGTGCACTTATTTTAGATGCCAGCCGGCAAATATCCCTCTGTGCATCTCTCATGTATAAGACAGCGTCTTTAGTGTCCCTGTCTAGGGTGTCAATGTTTTCTGACAGGGAATCTGACCACGCAGCTGCAGCACTGCACATCCATGCTGAAGCAATAGCTGGTCTCAGTATAATACCAGTGTGCGTATATATAGCCTTCAGGAGAGCCTCCTGCTTTCTATCAGCAGGTTCCTTTAGGGCGGCCGTATCCGGAGACGGTAGTGCCACCTTTTTTGATAAGCGTGTAAGCGCTTTATCCACCTTAGGGGGTGTTTCCCAACGTGACCTATCCTCTGGCGGGAAAGGGTACGCCATTAGTAACTTTTTAGAAATTACCAATTTTTTATCTGGGCAAGCCCACGCTACTTAACACACTTCATTTAATTCTTCAGAAGGGGGAAAAAATAATAATTTACTTACCGATAATTCTATTTCTCGTAGTCCGTAGTGGATGCTGGGGACTCCGTAAGGACCATGGGGAATAGCGGCTCCGCAGGAGACTGGGCACAAAAGTAAAAGCTTTTAGGTCACCTGGTGTGCACTGGCTCCTCCCCCTATGACCCTCCTCCAAGCCTCAGTTAGGATACTGTGCCCGGACGAGCGTACACAATAAGGAAGGATTTTGAATCCCGGGTAAGACTCATACCAGCCACACCAATCACACCATATAACTTGTGATCTAAACCCAGTTAACAGCATGATAACAGAGGAGCCTCTAGAAAAGATGGCTCACTACAGCAATAACCCGATTTTTTGGTAACAATAACTATGTACCAGTATTGCAGACAATCCGCACTTGGGATGGGCGCCCAGCATCCACTACGGACTACGAGAAATAGAATTATCGGTAAGTAAATTCTTATTTTCTCTGACGTCCTAGTGGATGCTGGGGACTCCGTAAGGACCATGGGGATTATACCAAAGCTCCCAAACGGGCGGGAGAGTGCGGATGACTCTGCAGCACCAAATGAGAGAACTCCAGGTCCTCCTCAGCCAGGGTATCAAATTTGTAGAATTTTACAAACGTATTTGCTCCTGACCAAGTAGCTGCTCGGCAAAGTTGTAAAGCCGAGACCCCTCGGGCAGCCGCCCAAGATGAGCCCACCTTCCTTGTGGAATGGGCTTTTACAGATTTTGGCTGTGGCAGGCCTGCCACAGAATGTGCAAGCTGAATTGTACTACAAATCCAACGAGCAATAGTCTGCTTAGAAGCAGGAGCACCCAGGTTGTTGGGTGCATACAGAATAAACAACAAGTCAGATTTTCTGACTCCAGCCGTCCTGGAAACCTATATTTCCAGGGCCCTGACAACGTCTAGCAACTTGGAGTCCTCCAAGTCCCTAGTAGTCGCAGGCACCACAATAGGTTGATTCAGGTGAAACGCTGAAAACCACCTTAGGGAGAAACTGAGGACGAGTCCTCAATTCCGCCCTGTCCGAATGGAAAATCAGATGAGGGCTTTTACAGGATAAAGCCGCCAATTCTGACACGCACCTGGCCCAGGCCAGGGCCAACAGCATGACCACTTTCCATGTGAGATATTTTAACTCCACATATTTAAGTGGTTCAAACCAATGTGACTTTTGGAACCCAAAAACTACATTGAGATCCCAAGGTGCCACTGGAGGCACAAAAGGAGGCTGTATATACAGTACCCCTTTTACAAACGTCTGAACTTCAGGGACTGAAGCTAGTTCTTTTTGGAAGAAAATTGACAGGGCCGAAATTTGAACCTTAATGGACCCCAATTTCAGGCCCATAGACACTCCTGTTTGCAGGAAATGTAGGAATCGACCTAGTTGAAAATTCCTCCGTCGGGGCCTTACTGGCCTCGCACCACGCAACATATTTTCGCCAAATGCGGTGATAATGTTTTGCGGTTATATCCTTCCTGGCTTTGATCAGGATAGGAATGACTTCATCCGGAATGCCTTTCTCCTTCAGGATCCGGCGTTCAACCGCCATGCCGTCAAACGCAGCCGCGGTAAGTCTTGGAACAGACAGGGTCCTTGCTGGAGCAGGTCCCTTCTTAGAGGTAGAGGCCACGGATCCTCCGTGAGCATCTCTTGAAGTTCTGGTTACCAAGTCCTTCTTGGCCAATCCGGAGCCACTAATATAGTGCTTACTCCTCTCCATCTTATGATTCTCAGTACCTTGGGTATGAGAGGCAGAGGAGGGAACACATACACTGACTGGTACACCCACTGTGTTACCAGAGCGTCTACAGCTATTGCCTGAGGGTCCCTTGACCTGGTGCAATACTTGTCGAGTTTTATAAACAAGTGGAAGACTTCTGGGTGAAGTCCCCACTCTCCCGGGTGGAGGTCGTGTCTGCTGAGGAAGTCTGCTTCCCAGTTGTCCACTCCCGGAATGAATACTGCTGACAGTGCTATCACATGATTTTCCGCCCAGCGAAGAATCCTTGCAGCTTCTGCCATTGCCCTCCTGCTTCTTGTGTCACCCTGTCTGTTAACGTGGGTGACTGCCGTGATGTTGTCCGAATGGATCAACTCCGGGTGACCTTGAAGCAGAGGTCTTGCTGAGCTTAAAGCAATGTAAATGGCCCTTAGCTTCAGGATATTTATGTGAAGTGATGTCTCCAGGCTTGACCATAAGCTCTGGAAATCCCTTCCCTGTGTGACTGCTCCCCAGCCTCGCAGGCTGGCATCCGTGGTCACCAGGACCCAGTCCTGAATGTCGAATCTGCGGCCCTCTAGAAGATGAGCACTCTGCAACCACCACAGGAGAGACACCCTTGTGCTTGGTGACAGGGTTATCCGCTGATGCATCTGAAGATGCGACCCGGACCATTTGTCCAGCAGGTCCCACTGGAAAGTTCTTGCGTGGAATCTGCCGAATGGGATTGCTTCGTAGGAAGCCACCATTTTTCCCAGAACCCTTTCATTGATGTACTGAGACTTGGCTCGGTTATAGGAGGTTCCCGACTAGCTCGGATAACTCCCTGACTTTCTCCTCCGGGAGAAACACCTTTTTCTGGACTGTGTCCAGGATCATCCCTAGGAACAGAAGACGAGTCGTCGGAATCAGCTGCGATTTTGGAATATTGAGAATCCAATCGTGCTGCCGCAACACTACCTGAGATAGTGCTACACCAACCTCCAACTGTTCCCTGGATCTTACCCTTATCAGGGAATCGTCCAAGTAAGGGATAACTAAAATTCCCTTCCTTCGAAGGAGTATCATCATTTCGGCCATTACCTTGGTAAAGACCCGGGGTGCCGTGGACCATCCATACGGCAGCGTCTGAAACTGATAGTGACAGTTCTGTACCACAAACCTGAGGTACCCTTGGAGAGAAGGGTAAATTGGGACATGAAGGTAAGCATCCTTGATGTCCCGAGACATCATGTAGTCCCCTTCTTCCAGGTTCGCAATCACTGCTCTGAGTGACTCAATCTTGAATTTGAACCTCCGTATGTAAGTGTTCAAGATTTTAGATTTAGAATCGGTCTCACCGAGCCGTCCGGCTTCGGTACCACAACAGTGTGGAATAATACCCCGTTCCCTGTTGCAGGAGGGGTACCTTGATTATCACCTGCTGGGAATACAGCTTGTGAATGGCTTCCAAAACTGCCTCCCTGTCAGAGGGAGACATCGGTAAAGCCGACTTTAGGAAACGGCGAGGGGGAGACGTCTCGAATTCCAATTTGTACCCCTGAGATATCACCTGAAGGATCCAGGGGTCTACTTGCGAGTGAGCCCACTGCGCGCTGAAATTCATTGAGACGGGCCCCCACCGTGCCTGATTCTGCTTGTAAAGCCCCAGCGTCATACTGAGGGCTTGGCAGAGGCGGGAGAGGGCTTCTGTTCCTGGGAACTGGCTGATTTCTGCAGCCTCTTTCCTCTCCCTCTGTCACGGGGCAGAAATGAGGAACCTTTTGTCCGCTTGCCCACGAAAGGACTGCGCCTGATAATACGGCGTCTTCTTATGTTGAGAGGCGACCTGGGGTACAAACGTGGATTTCCCAGCTGTTGCCGTGGCCACCAGGTCTGAAAGACCGACCCCAAATAACTCCTCCCCTTAATAAGGTAATACTTCAAATGCCGTTTGGAATCCGCATCACCTGACCACTGTCGTGTCCATAACCCTCTACTGGCAGAAATGGACAACGCACTTAGACTTGATGCCAGTCGGCAAATATTCCGCTGTGCATCACGCATATATAGAAATGCATCTTTTAAATGCTCTATAGGCAATAATATACTGTCCCTATCTAGGGTATCAATATTTTCAGTCAGGGAATCCGACCACGCCAACCCAGCACTGCACATCCAGGCTGAGGCGATTGCTGGTCGCAGTATAACACCAGTATGTGTGTAAATACATTTTAGGATACCCTCCTGCTTTCTATCAGCAGGATCCTTAAGGGCGGCCATCTCAGGAGAGGGTAGAGCCCTTGTTCTTACAAGCGTGTGAGCGCTCTATCCACCCTAGGGGGTGTTTCCCAACGCACCCTAACCTCTGGCGGGAAAGGATATAATGCCAATAACATTTTAGAAATTATCAGTTGTTATTGGGGGAAACCCACGCATCATCACACACCTCATTTAATTTCTCAGATTCAGGAAAACTACAGGTAGTTTTTCCTCACCGAACATAATACCCCTTTTTGGTGGTACTCGTATTATCCGAAATGTGTAAAACATTTTTCATTGCCTCAATCATGTAACGTGTGGCCCTACTGGAAGTCACATTTGTCTCTTCACCGTCGACACTGGAGTCAGTATCCGTGTCGGCGTCTATATCTGCCATCTGAGGTAACGGGCGCTTTAGAGCCCCTGACGGCCTATGAGACGTCTGGACAGGCACAAGCTGAGTAGCCGGCTGTCTCATGTCAACCACTGTCTTTTATACAGAGCTGACACTGTCACGTAATTCCTTCCAACAGTTCATCCACTCAGGTGTCGACCCCCTAGGGGGTGACATCACTATTACAGGCAATCTGCTCCGTCTCCACATCATTTTTCTCCTCATACATGTCGACACAAACGTACCGACACACAGCACACACACAGGGAATGCTCTGATAGAGGACAGGACCCCACTAGCCCTTTGGGGAGACAGAGGGAGAGTTTGCCAGCACACACCAGAGCGCTATATATATATACAGGGATAACCTTACATAAGTGTTTTTCCCCTTATAGCTGCTGTATTATTTAATACTGCGCGTAATTAGTGCCCCCCTCTCTTTTTTAACCCTTTCTGTAGTGTAGTGACTGCAGGGGAGAGCCAGGGAGCTTCCCTCCAACGGAGCTGTGAGGGAAAATGGCGCCAGTGTGCTGAGGAGATAGGCTCCGCCCCCTTTTCGGCGGCCTTATCTCCCGTTTTCTGTGTATTCTGGCAGGGGTTAAATTCATCCATATAGCCCAGGAGCTATATGTGATGCATTTTTTTTGCCATCCAAGGTGTTTTATTGCGTCTCAGGGCGTCCCCCCCCCAGCGCCCTGCACCCTCAGTGACCGGAGTGTGAAGTGTGCTGAGAGCAATGGCGCACAGCTGCAGTGCTGTGCGCTACCTTGTTGAAGACAGGACGTCTTCTGCCGCCGATTTTCCGGACCTCTTCTGTCTTCTGGCTCTGTAAGGGGGCCGGCGGCGCGGCTCTGGGACCTATCCATGGCTGGGCCTGTGATCGGTCCCTCTGGAGCTAATGTCCAGTAGCCTAAGAAGCCCAATCCACTCTGCACGCAGGTGAGTTCGCTTCTTCTCCCCTTAGTCCCTCGATGCAGTGAGCCTGTTGCCAGCAGTACTCACTGAAAATAAAAAACCTAAACTTAAACTTTTCACTAAGCAGCTCAGGAGAGCCACCTAGTGTGCACCCTTCTCGTTCGGGCACAAAAATCTAACTGAGGCTTGGAGGAGGGTCATAGGGGGAGGAGCCAGTGCACACCAGGTGACCTAAAAGCTTTTACTTTTGTGCCCAGTCTCCTGCGGAGCCGCTATTCCCCATGGTCCTTACGGAGTCCCCAGCATCCACTAGGACGTCAGAGAAAATAAGATTTTACTTACCGATAAATCTATTTCTCGTAGTCCGTAGTGGATGCTGGGGACTCCGTCAGGACCATGGGGATTAGCGGCTCCGCAGGAGACAGGGCACAAAAATAAAGCTTTAGGATCAGGTGGTGTGCACTGGCTCCTCCCCCTATGACCCTCCTCCAAGCCTCAGTAAGGATACTGTGCCCGGACGAGCGTACACAATAAGGAAGGATTTTGAATCCCGGGTAAGACTCATACCAGCCACACCAATCACACCGTACAACTTGTGATCTGAACCCAGTTAACAGTATGACAACGTAGGAGCCTCTGAACAGACGGCTCACAACAAGAACAACCCGATTTTTTTTTTTTTTTTTTTGTAACAATAACTATGTACAAGTATTGCAGACAATCCGCACTTGGGATGGGCGCCCAGCATCCACTACGGACTACGAGAAATAGATTTATCGGTAAGTAAAATCTTATTTTCTCTAACGTCCTAGTGGATGCTGGGGACTCCGTCAGGACCATGGGGATTATACCAAAGCTCCCAAACGGGCGGGAGAGTGCGGATGACTCTGCAGCACCGAATGAGAGAACTCCAGGTCCTCTTTAGCCAGGGTATCAAATTTGTAGAATTTTACAAACGTGTTCTCCCCCGACCACGTAGCTGCTCGGCAGAGTTGTAATGCCGAGACCCCTCGGGCAGCCGCCCAGGATGAGCCCACCTTCCTTGTGGAATGGGCCTTGACAGATTTAGGCTGTGGCAGGCCTGCCACAGAATGTGCAAGTTGAATTGTGCTACAAATCCAACGAGCAATCGTCTGCTTAGAAGCAGGAGCACCCAGCTTGTTGGGTGCATACAGTATAAACAGCGAGTCAGATTTTCTGACTCCAGCCGTCCCTGAAATATATATTTTCAATGCCCTGACAACGTCCAGCAACTTGGAATCCTCCAAATCGCTAGTAGCCGCAGGCACCACAATAGGCTGGTTCAGGTGAAACGCTGACACCACCTTAGGCAGAAAATGAGGACGCGTCCGCAGTTCTGCCCTGTCCGAATGGAAAATCAGATATGGGCTTTTATACGATAAAGCTGCCAATTCTGACACTCTCCTGGCTGAAGCCAGGGCCAGTAGCATGGTTACTTTCCATGTAAGATATTTCAAATCCGCCGATTTGAGTGGCTCAAACCAATGGGATTTGAGAAAATCCAAAACTACATTAAGGTCCCACGGAGCCACTGGGGGCACAACCGGGGGCTGTATATGTAGTACTCCTTTTACAAAAGTCTGGACTTCAGGAACTGAGCGCCAACTCTTTCTGGAAGAAAATCGACAGGGCCGAAATTTGAACCTTAATGGACCCCAACTTGAGGCCCATAGACAATCCTGTTTGCAGGAAATGTAGGAATCGACCCAATTGAAATTCCTCCGTGGGGGCCTTCCTGGCCTCGCACCACGCAACATATTTTCTCCAAATGCGGTGATAATGTTGTGCAGTCACCTCCTTCCTGGCTTTAACCAGTGTAGGAATGACCTCTTCCGGAATGCCTTTTTCCCTTAGAATTCGGCGTTCAACCGCCACGCCGTCAAACGCAGCCGCGGTAAGTCTTGGAATAGACACGGTCCCTGCTGAATCAGGTCCCGTCTTAGAGGTAGAGGCCACGGATTTTCCGTGAGCATCTCCTGAAGTTCCGGGTACCAAGTTCTTCTTGGCCAATCCGGAGCCACGAGTATCGTTCTTACTCCCCTTTGCCGTATAATTCTCAGTACTTTGGGTATGAGAGGCAGAGGAGGAAACACATACACTGACTGGAACACCCACGGTGTTACCAGAGCGTCCACAGCTATTGCCTGAGGGTCTCTTGACCTGGCGCAATACCTGTCCAGTTTTTTGTTGAGGCGAGACGCCATCATATCCACCTTTGGTTTTTCCCAACGGTTCACAATCATGTGGAAGACTTCTGGATGAAGTCCCCACTCTCCCGGGTGTAGATCGTGTCTGCTGAGGAAGTCTGCTTCCCAGTTGTCCACTCCCGGAATGAACACTGCTGACAGTGCTATCACATGATCTTCCGCCCAGCGAAGAATCCTTGCAGCTTCTGCCATTGCTCTCCTGCTTCTTGTGCCGCCCTGTCTGTTTACGTGGGCGACTGCCGTGATGTTGTCCGACTGGATCAACACCGGCTGACCCTGAAGCAGGGGTTTTGCCAGGCTTAGAGCATTGTAAATCGCTCTTAGCTCCAGTATATTTATGTGAAGAGACATCTCCAGGCTTGACCATACTCCCTGGAAGTTTCTTCCCTGTGTGACCGCTCCCCAGCCTCTCAGACTGGCATCCGTGGTCACCAGGACCCAGTCCTGTATGCCGAATCTGCGGCCTTCTAACAGATGAGCACTCTGCAACCACCACAGAAGAGACACCCTTGTCCGTGGCGATAAGGTTATCCGCTGCTGCATCTGCAGATGCGATCCGGACCATTTGTCCAGCAGATCCCACTGAAAAGTTCGTGCGTGGAATCTGCCGAATGGGATTGCTTCGTAAGAAGCCACCATCTTTCCCAGGACTCTTGTGCATTGATGCACAGACACTTTTCCTGGTTTTAGGAGGTTCCTGACAAGTTCGGATAACTCCTTGGCTTTCTCCTCCAGAAGAAACACCTTTTTCTGAACCGTGTCCAGAATCATTCCAAGGAACAGCAGACGTGTTGTCGGGGTCAACTGAGATTTTGGGAAATTCAGAATCCACCCGTGTTGTTGCAGCACTACTTGGGTTAGTACTACTCCGTCCTCCAGCTGTTCTCTGGACCTTGCCCTTATCAGGAGATCGTCCAAGTAAGGGATAATTAATACGCCTCTTCTACGCAGAAGAATCATCATTTCGGCCATTACCTTGGTAAAGACCCGAGGTGCCGTGGACAATCCAAACGGCAGCGTCTGAAACTGATAATGACAGTTTTGCACCACGAACCTGAGGTACCCTTGATGTAAAATTCTTGAGTCGACCCCCCACCGCTCCTGAGTCCGCTTGTAAAGCCCCAGCGTCATGCTGAGGGCTTTGCAGAACCCGCGGAGGGCTTCTGTTCCTGGGAAGGAGCTGCTTGCTGCCCTCTCTTACCCTTTCCTCTGCCTCGGGGCAGATATGACTGTCCTTTTGCCCGCTTGTTCTTATAGGACCGAAAGGACTGCGGCTGAAAAGACGGTGTCTTTTTCTGTTGGGAGGGGGTCTGAGGTAAAAAGGTGGATTTCCCGGCAGTTGCCGTGGCCACCAAATCCGATAGACCGACGCCAAATAATTCCTCCCCTTTATACGGCAATACTTCCATATGCCGTTTGGAATCCGCATCACCTGACCACTGTCGTGTCCATAAACTTCTTCTGGCAGATATGGACATCGCACTTACTCTCGATGCCAGAGTGCAAATATCCCTCTGAGCATCTCGCATATAAAGAAAAGCATCCTTTAATTGCTCTAAAGTCTGTAAAATACTGTCCCTATCCAGGGTATCAATATTTTCAGTCAGGGAATCCGACCAGACCACTCCAGCACTGCACATCCAGGCTGAGGCGATGGCTGGTCGCAGTATAACACCAGTATGTGTGTATATACTTTTTAGAGTAGTTTCCAGCCTCCTATCAGCTGGATCCTTGAGGGCGGCCGTATCAGGAGACGGTAACGCCACTTGTTTTGATAAGCGTGTGAGCGCCTTATCCACCTTAGGGGGGTGTTTCCCAGCGCGCCCTAACCTCTGGCGGGAAAGGGTATAATGCCAATAACTTTTTAGAAATTAGCCCTTTTCTATCTGGGTTAACCCACGCTTCATCACATACATCATTCAATTCCTCTGATTCAGGAAAAACTACAGGTAGTTTTTTCACCCCCCACATAATACCCCTTTTTGTGGTACTTGTAGTATCAGAGATATGCAAAGTCTCCTTCATTGCCGTGATCATATAACGTGTGGCCCTACTGGAAAATACGTTCGTTTCTTCAACGTCGACACTAGATTCAGTGTCCGTGTCTGGGTCTGTATCGACCGACTGAGGTAAAGGGCGTTTTACAGCCCCTGACGGTGTCTGAGACGCCTGGGCAGGTACCAACTGGTTTGAAGGCCGTCTCATGTCGTCAACTGATTTTTGTAATGTGCTGACATTATCACGTAATTCCATAAACAAAGCCATCCATTCCGGTGTCGACTCCCTAGGGGGTGACATCACCATTACCGGCAATTGCTCTGCCTCCACACCAACATCGTCCTCATACATGTCGACACACACGTACCGACACACAGCAGACACACAGGGAATGCTCTATTGAAGACAGGACCCCACTAGCCCTTTGGGGAGACAGAGGGAGAGTTTGCCAGCACACACCCAAGCGCTATAATATATATGGGAACAACCCTATATAAGTGTTGTATCCTTATAGCAGCTTAAATATAGTAATATCGCCAAAAAAAAGTGCCCCCCCTCTCTGTTTTACCCTGTTTCTGTAGTGCAGTGCAGGGGAGAGTCCTGGGAGCCTTCCTCACAGCGGAGCTGAGCAGGAAAATGGCGCTGTGTGCTGAGGAGAATAAGCCCCGCCCCCTATTTCGGCGGGCTCTTCTCCGGAGTCTGTGAGATCTGGCAGGGGTTAAATACATCCATATAGCCTCAAGGGCTATATGTGATGTATTTTTAGCCATAAAAAGGTATTATACATTGCTGCCCAGGGCGCCCCCCCAACGCCCTGCACCCTCCGTGACCGCTGTGTGAAGTGTGCTGACAACAATGGCGCACAGCTGCAGTGCTGTGCGCTACCTCAGGAAGACTGAAAAGTCTTCTGCCGCCTGCTTCTGGACCTCTCCATCTTCGGCATCTGCAAGGGGGGTCGGCGGCGCGGCTCCGGGACGAACCCCAGGGTGAGACCTGTGTTCCGACTCCCTCTGGAGCTAATGGTGTCCAGTAGCCTAAGAAGCCAATCCATCCTGCACGCAGGTGAGTTCACTTCTCTCCCCTAAGTCCCTCGATGCAGTGAGCCTGTTGCCAGCAGGACTCACTGAAAATAAAAAACCTAAAAAACTTTTTCTAAGCAGCTCTTTAGGAGAGCCACCTAGATTGCACCCTGCTCGGACGGGCACAAAAACCTAACTGAGGCTTGGAGGAGGGTCATAGGGGGAGGAGCCAGTGCACACCACCTGATCCTAAAGCTTTATTTTTGTGCCCTGTCTCCTGCGGAGCCGCTAATCCCCATGGTCCTGACGGAGTCCCCAGCATCCACTAGGACGTTAGAGAAACTACTGGTAGTTTTTTCTCTCCAAACATAATACCCTTTTTTGTGGTACCTGGGGTTACATCAGAAATGTGTAAAACATTTTTCATTGCCTCAATCATGTAACGAGTGGCCCTATTGGACATTACATTAGTCTCTTCGTCGTCGACACTGGTATCAGTATCCGTGTCGACATCTGTGTCTGCCATCTGAGGTAGCGGGCGTTTTAGAGCCCCTGATGGCCTTTGAGACGTCTGGGCAGGCACGAGCTGAGAAGCCGGCTGTCCCGCATTTGGCATGTCATCAAATTTTTTATGTAAGGAGTCGACACTTTCACGTAATTCCTTCCACAAGTCCATCCACTCAGGTGTCTGCTCCGCAGGGGGTGACAACACATTTATAGGCATCTGCTCCGCCTCCACATAAGCCTCCTCATCAAACATGTCGACACAGCCGTACCGACACACCACACACACACAGGGAATGCTCTGACAGGAGACAGGACCCCACAAAGCCCTTTGGGGAGACAGAGAGAGAGTATGCCAGCACACACCAGAGCGCTATATAATACAGGGATTAACTAATTTATATCCCCTTATAGCTGCTATATATGTATATTGCGCCTAAATTTAGTGCCCCCCCCCTCTCTTTTTTACCCTTCTGTAGTGTAGACTGCAGGGGAAAGCCAGGGAGCTTCCTTCCAGCGGAGCTGTGAGGGAGAAATGGCGCCAGTGTGCTGAGGGAGATAGCTCCGCCCCTTCTTCGCGGACTTCTCCCGCTTTTTTTCAGGAATTCTGGCAGGGGTAATTTATCACATATATGGCCTCTGGGGCTATATATTGTGATGATTTTGCCATACAAGGTGTTTATATTGCTGCTCAGGGCGCCCCCCCCCCCAGCGCCCTGCACCCATCAGTGACCGCAGTGTGAGGTGTGCATGAGGAGCAATGGCGCACAGCTGCAGTGCTGTGCGCTACCTTGTTGAAGACAGGAGTCTTCTGCCGCCGATTTTCCGGATCACTTCTTGCTTCTGGCTCTGTAAGGGGGCCGGCGGCGCGGCTCCGGGACCGAACATCAAGGCCGGTTCCATGCGGTCGATCCCTCTGGAGCTAATGGTGTCCAGTAGCCTAAGAAGCCCAAGCTACCACCAGTTAGGTAGGTTCGCTTCTTCTCCCCTTAGTCCCTCGCTGCAGTGAGTCTGTTGCCAGCAGATCTCACTGTAAAATAAAAAACCTAAAATATACTTTCTCTCTAGGAGCTCAGGAGAGCCCCTAGTGTGCATCCAGCTCAGCCGGGCACAATATTCTAACTGAGGTCTGGAGGAGGGTCATAGTGGGAGGAGCCAGTGCACACCAGGTAGTCCTAAAGCTTTCTTAGTTGTGCCCTGTCTCCTGCGGAGCCGCTATTCCCCATGGTCCTTACGGAGTCCCAGTATCCACTTAGGACGTCAGAGAAAATAAGATTCCTCACACTCCCCTGACACCTTATCAGGAATATGTAGAACATCTCTGATAGCTTCTATAAGAGCCTCTACTCCCTGTGACAGAGCCGCCCTCCCCCCCCCTTTCTCCCTCCAAGGCTACCTCACTCTCATCCAAGTCTGAGCCTTCAGCGTCAGAGTCAGACTGCAGGATTTGGGCCAGAGATCGCTTTTGCGGACAAATGGGAGGGGATTGAGACGCTGTTTTGGGGACTGAGTCTCTGCTCATAACCTCGTCCACAGTCTGTTTTAAGTATTGCGTCTCTTTCTTATTGCGGGACAATTTTGTAGAAAAAGTGGAGAACAGTCCTTTCAGAGAATTAACCCACTCTGGTTCAGCCCCACTATTCTGTGAACCCTGAGTACCCAGTAGTGAGCGCTCTGGTGAAGAGGAACACTCCGCTGTACAAGAAACACACTCTTTGCCTGACATAATGTAAATGTGACAGCACACACACAGGAAAAGGGTAAGCACAATTAACCCACAAAAAGCCCTTCAGGGTGACACAGAGTTGTTTGGAGCCAGCCCCCACCGCGCCTTTACCGTTAATGCCAAGCTTAGCCGGGTCGCAGACTAAGTGCCCTGATAGGGGACTTAGTACACTAGTAATCACTTCCCCCCTGCTATGACCCCCTGGTACCGTTGAGGTAATTTGGAGTCACACTGGAGGAACTGCGCATCCCTGTCAGTCAGCGTCTGTGTCCACTGCAGAGGGAAAATGGCGCTGGAGAGCTGCTGGATCCTCTCATAGTGAAAACCCTCCGCTTCAATGGCGCGCAGTCTTCCAGCTTTTTTTATACTGTCTGAGGAATTTTGTGCTTAAAATGGACAGAAATCGTTTCAAGGCTGTGTTGCCAGCATGGGTACCGTGTACAGTGTACTAAGACGCAGTTGTGTACTGTGTCTGGAGACGCATTCCGCCCCGTTCAGAAGCCGTGCGTCTCCGTACCCTCGTGCCGCAATAATGGCCAGCACCCCTCTAACCGGGACGCCGGCTCAGTACTCACCACTCTTCATTTTTCTGGCTCTGTTTGGGGTGGCGGCGTGCTGCGGGAATGTACGCTCGCCGTGTTGGGGCTTGCGAATAGTTCCCTCAGGAGCTCAGTGTCCTGTCAGCGGGGAATCGGACCATTAACCCTTCAAAAAGATTGGGCTGCTCCCCCCCCACCCTAAGTCCCACGAAGCAGGCAGGCTGGTGCTAACCAGCCCTGCCTGAAAATAACAAATATATAACAGAAATGTAGAAAACTCTTCAGGAGCTTCCCAAGCGTGACCGGCTCCTCCGGGAACATTTTCTAAACTGAGTCTGGTAGGAGGCGCATAGAGGGAGGAGCCAGACCACACTATCAAATTCTTAAAGTGCCCATGGCTTCTAGTGGACCCATCTATACCCCATGGTACTAAATGGACCCCAGTATCCTCTAGGACGTAAGAGAAAATAAGATTTTAAACCTAACGGTAAATCTTTTTCTCGTAGTCCGTAGAGGATGCTGGGGACTCCGTAAGGACCATGGGGATAGACGGGCTCCGCAGGAGACATGGGCACTTTAAGAAAGACTTTAGGTATGGGTGTGCACTGGCTCCTCCCTCTATGCCCCTCCTCCAGACCTCAGTTAGAGAAACTGTGCCCAGAGGAGACGGACAGTACGAGGAAAGGATTTTTGTTAATCCAAGGGCAAGATTCATACCAGCCACACCAATCACACCGTATAACTTGTGATATACTAACCAGTTAACAGTATGAAAACAACATAGCATCAGTCCAAGACCGATGAAAACTATAACATAACCCTTATGTAAGCAAAACTATATACCAGTCTTGCAGAAGTAGTCCGCACTTGGGACAGGCGCCCAGCATCCTCTACGGACTACGAGAAAAAGATTTACCGGTAGGTTTAAAATCTTATTTTCTCTTACGTCCTAGAGGATGCTGGGGACTCCGTAAGGACCATGGGGATTATACGAAAGCTCCCAAACGGGCGGGAGAGTGCGGATGACTCTGCAGCACCGATTGAGCAAACAGGAGGTCCTCCTCAGCCAGGGTCTCAAACTTAGAGAACTTTGCAAAGGTGTTTGAACCCGACCAAGTAGCAGCTCGGCATAGTTGTAGTGCCGAGACCCCTCGGGCAGCCGCCCAAGACGAGACCACCTTCCTAGTGGAATGGGCCTTGACCGATTTTTGTAACGGCAATCCAGCCGTAGAATGCGCCTGCTGAATCGTGTTACAGATCCAGCGAGCAATAGTCTGCTTCGAAGCAGGGGCGCAAACCTTGCTGGCTGCATATAGGACAAACAGTGCTTCTGTTTTTCTGACTCTAGCCGTTCTGGCCACTTAAATTTTCAAAGCCCTGACTACATCAAGGGACTCGGAATCCTCCAAGTCTCGCGTAGTCACAGGCACCACAATAGGTTGGTTCATATGAAAAGATGAAACCACCTTAGGCAAGAATTGAGGACGGGTCCGCAATTCCGCTCTATCCATATGGAAAACCAGATAGGGGCTTTTATGAGACAAAGAAAAAGGGGGAGATGTGGGCGCTCAAAGGGGATCGTGAGTCAACAGCTGCTGGTTTTGCAAATAAAAATAATTTATTGGTAAGAGATTTTTCACAATAGACATAAAATGGCTGTAATGCCTTTAAGAATATACACATTCAAAGAAAAAATTGACATAAAATCACAAAACAAATTAGTATACTGATTAAAACTAATGACTGTGTCCAGGGCCTCAGGACTTATAATTGGGTATCCACCCTATTGAGAGTAAATTTTCTTGCATGCAGAAGCTTGTTTGTTAGTTGCAATTAGGGTTAGTGCATGATATGTTCTGATTGCATATTGCGGAATAGAGGCTATGCAGTGTTGAAAAAAGTCTGTTAGTACTTCACCATAAGACGCTGGTGGATGTAATATTCAGTAGTATGGCTGAATGTTAATGTTAAAACATGTCAGTCCCGCAACTGTCTCCTATAGAACAAACTTGTTTGGTTCACTCACTGTTTGGATGACTGTCCGCTCTGCGGCGGTTCCTTTAGGCAATGCTTGATGTCGTGTGCTGTCTTAGAGCACTGTGCCTGGACAGGAGCGGAGACAGAAAAGCATGTGTGCAGGTCCTGGATGGCAGGGGACGCTGTAATGCCGCGATGCGCGGCTTCCGGGTTCGGGGCTTCCGAACCCGGAATGCAATGCAATCAGAACATATCATGCACTAACCCTAATTGCAACTAACAAACAAGCTTCTGCATGCAAGAAAATTTACTCTCAATAGGGTGGATACCCAATTATAAGTCCTGAGGCCCTGGACACAGTCATTAGTTTTAATCAGTATACTAATTTGTTTTGTGATTTTATGTCAATTTTTTCTTTGAATGTGTATATGTATTCTTAAAGGCATTACAGCCATTTTATGTCTATTGTGAAAAATCTCTTACCAATAAATTATTTTTATTTGCAAAACCAGCAGCTGTTGACTCACGATCCCCTTTGAGCGCCCACATCTCCCCCTTTTTCTTTGCTCTTGCCTTATACGGTGGACAGCCAGGTCCACCTTTGTGGGCAGCTAAAAGGGTGAGAGATATATATGTATAGACTATCTAATAGAATTCTTTTGCATACAAAGAATTAATACAATAGTATCTACCTAACTCTTTAGCTAAATACATTCTTAATCAGCGCCCACTGTTGTCTTAGGACTTCCCTCTTTTATGAGACAAAGCCGCCAATTCCGCCACTCGCCTAGCCGAAGCCAAGGCTAATAACATGACCACCTTCCAAGTGAGATATTTTAACTCCACCATTTGAAGTGGTTCAATACAGTGCGACTTAAGGAAACTCAACACCACGTTAAGGTCCCAAGGCGCCACCGGAGGTATAAAAGGAGGCTGAATATGCAGCACTCCCTTCACAAAAGTCTGTACTTCTGAGAGAGAAGCCAATTCTTTTTGAGACAAAATGGATAAGGCCGAAATCTGAACCTTAATAGAGCCTAATTTTAGGCCCAAATTCACTCCAGTCTGTAGGAAGTGAAGGAAACGGCCCAGATGGAATTCTTCCGTAGTAGCATTCCTGGCCTCATACCAAGAAACATATTTTCGCCATATACGGTGATAATGTTTAGCTGTCACGTCCTTCCTAGCCTTTATCAGCGTATGAATGACCTCATCCGAAATGCCTTTTTCCGCTAGGATCCGGCGTTCAACCGCCATGCCGTCAAATGTAGCCGCGGTAAGTCTTGGAACAGACAGGGCCCCTGTTGCAACAGGTCCTGTCGTAGAGGAAGAGGCCACGGATCTTCTGTGAGCATTTCCAGCAGATCCGGATACCAGGTCCTTCGTGGCCAATCTGGAACAATGAGAATTGTTCTCACTCCTCTTTTTCTTATTATTCTCAACACCTTGGGTATGAAAGGAAGAGGAGGAAACACATAGACCGACTGGAACACCCACGGTGTCACTAGGGCGTCTACAGCTACCGCATGAGGGTCTTTTGATCTGGCGCCATACCTCTGTAGCTTTTTGTTGAGGCGGGACGCCATCATGTCTATCTGGGGCAGTCCCCACTGACTTGCAATCTATGCGAAGACTTCCTGATGAAGTCCCCACTCTCCTAGATGCAGGTCGTCTCTGCTGAGGAAGTCTGCTTCCCAGTTGTGCACTTCCGGAATGAACACTGCTGACAGTGCGCTTACATGATTTTCCGCCCACCGAAGAATCCTAGTGGCTTCCGCCATTGCCACTCTGCTCCTTGTGCCGCCTTGGCAGTTTATATGAGCCACTGCGGTGATGTTGTCTGACTGGATCAGAACTGGTTGGTCGCGAAGTAAGGTCTCCGCTTGACGTAGGGTGTTGTATATGGCCCTTAGTTCCAGGATGTTGATGTGAAGACAAGTCTCTTGACTAGACCAAAGACCTTGGAAGTTTCTTCCCTGTGTGACTGCTCCCCAACCTCGGAGGCTCGCGTCCGTGGTCACCAGGATCCAGTCCTGAATGCCGAACCTGCGGCCTTCTAGAAGGTGAGCACTCTGCAGCCACCACAGGAGAGATACCCTGGCTCTGGGGGACAGGGTGATCAACTGATGAATAATAAGAATTTACTTACCGATAATTCTATTTCTCATAGTCCGTAGTGGATGCTGGGACTCCGTCAGGACCATGGGGAATAGCGGGCTCCGCAGGAGACAGGGCACATCTAAAAAAGCTTTTAGGTCACATGGTGCGTACTGGCTCCTCCCCCTATGACCCTCCTCCAAGCCTCAGTTAGGTACCGTGCCCGGACGAGCGTACACAATAAGGAAGGATCTTGAATCCCGGGTAAGACTCATACCAGCCACACCAATCACACCGTACAACTTGTGATCTGAACCCAGTTAACAGTATGATAACACAAACGAAGTAGCCTCTGAACAGATGGCTCACAACAACAGTAATAACCCGATTTTTGTAACAATAACTATGTACAAGCATTGCAGACAATCCGCACTTGGGATGGGCGCCCAGCATCCACTACGGACTATGAGAAATAGAATTATCGGTAAGTAAATTCTTATTTTCTCTAACGTCCTAGTGGATGCTGGGACTCCGTCAGGACCATGGGGATTATACCAAAGCTCCCAAACGGGCGGGAGAGTGCGGATGACTCTGCAGCACCGAATGAGAGAACTCCAGGTCCTCTTTAGCCAGAGTATCAAATTTGTAAAATTTTACAAACGTGTTCTCCCCTGACCACGTAGCTGCTCGGCAAAGTTGTAATGCCGAGACTCCTCGGGCAGCCGCCCAGGATGAGCCCACTTTTCTTGTGGAATGGGCCTTTACAGATTTAGGCTGTGGCAGGCCTGCCACAGAATGTGCAAGTTGGATTGTACTACATATCCAACGTGCAATCGTCTGTTTAGACGCAGGAGCACCCAACTTGTTGGGTGCATACAATGTAAACAACGAGTCAGATTTTCTGACTCCAGCTGTCCTTGAAATATATATTTTTAATGCTCTGACAACGTCCAGTAACTTGGAGTCCTCCAAGTCGCTAGTAGCCGCAGGCACCACAATAGGCTGGTTCAAGTGAAATGCCGAAACCACCTTAGGGAGAAATTGAGGACGTGTCCTCAATTCTGCCCTGTCCGAATGGAATATCAGATATGGGCTTTTGTATGACAAAGCTGCCAACTCCGAAACTCTCCTGGCTGAAGCCAGGGCCAACAGCATGGTTACCTTCCATGTAAGGTATTTTAAATCTACCGATTTTAAAGGCTCAAACCAATGAGATTTGAGAAAATTTAGAACCACGTTCAAATCCCACGGTGCCACTGGAGGCACTATTGGGGGTTGTATATGCAGTACACCTTTGACAAAAGTTTGTACTTCAGGCACTGACGCCAATTCCTTCTGGAAGAAAATTGATAAGGCCGAAATTTGAACTTTAATGGACCCCAATTTGAGGCCCATAGACAATCCTGCTTGCAGGAAATGTAAGAATCGACCCAATTGAAATTCTTCCGTTGGAGCCTTCTTGGCCTCACACCACGCAACATATTTTCTCCAAATGCGGTGATAATGTTGTGCGGTCACTTCTTTCCTGGCTTTAATTAAAGTAGGAATAACTTCCTCAGGAATGCCCTTCTCTTTTAGAATCCGGCGTTCAACCGCCATGCCGTCAAACGCAGCCGCGGTAAGTCTTGGAACATACAAGGTCTTTGCTGAAGCAGATCCCTTCTTAGAGGTAGAGGCCACGGATCCTCCGTGAGCATCTCTTGAAGTTCCGGATACCAAGTTCTTCTTGGCCAGTCCGGAGCTACCAGTATTGTTCTTACTCCTCTTTTCCGTATAATTCTCAGTACCTTTGGTATGAGAGGCAGAGGAGGGAACACATACACTGACTGGTACACCCACGGTGTTACCAGAGCGTCCACAGCTATTGCCTGAGGGTCTCTTGACCTGGCGCAATACCTGTCCAATTTTTTGTTGAGGCGAGACGCCATCATGTCCACCTTTGGTTTTTCCCAACGGTTCACAATCATGTGGAAAACTTCTGGATGAAGTCCCCACTCTCCCGGGTGAAGGTCGTGTCTGCTGAGGAAATCTGCTTCCCAGTTGTCCACTCCCGGGATGAACACTGCTGACAGTGCTACGACATGATTCTCCGCCCAGCGCAGAATCCTTGCAGCTTCTGCCATTGCACTCCTGCTTCTCGTGCCGCCTTGTCGGTTTACGTGGGCGACTGCCGTGATGTTGTCGGACTGGATCAACACCGGCTGACCCTGAAGCAGCGATTTTGCCAGGCTTAGAGCATTGTAGATCGCTCTTAGCTCCAGTATATTTATGTGAAGAGACGTCTCCAGGTTTGACCACACGCCCTGGAAGTTTCTTCCCTTTGTGACTGCTTCCCAACCTCGTAGGCTGGCATCCGTAGTCACCAGGACCCAGTCCTGTATGCCGAATCTGCGGCCCACTAACAGATGGGCAGTCTGCAACCACCACAGGAGAGACAACCTTGTTCTCGGTGACAGTGTTATCCGCTGATGCAGATGCGATCCGGACCATTTGTCCAGCAGATCCCACTGAAATGTTCGTGCATGGAATCTGCCGAATGGAATCGCTTCGTACGAAGCCACCATCTTTCCCAGGACTCTTGTGCATTGATGTACTGACACAGTTCCTGGTTTTAGGAGGTTCTTGACAAGTTCGGATAACTCCCTTGCTTTCTCTTCCGGGAGAAATACCTTTTTCTGAACCGTGTCCAGAATCATGCCCAGGAACAGCAGATGTGTTGTCGGGGTCAATTGAGATTTTGGAAGATTTAGAATCCACCCGTGTTGCTGAAGCACTACTTGTGTTAGCGCTACACCGACTTCCAGCTGTTCTCTGGACTTTGCCCTTATCAGGAGATCGTCCAAGTAAGGGATAATTAATACGCCTTTTCTTCGTAGAAGAACCATCATTTCGGTCATTACCTTGGTAAAGACCCGAGGGGCCGTGGACAACCCAAACGGCAGCGTTTGAAACTGATAATGACAGTCTTGTATCACGAACCTGAGATACCCTTGGTGTGAGGGGTAAATCGGGACATGTAGATAAGCATCTTTTATGTCCAAGGACACCATGAAGTCTCCTTCTTCCAGATTCGCTATCACTGCTCTGAGTGACTCCATCTTGAACTTGAATTTCTTTATGTACAGGTTCAAGGATTTCAGATTTAGAATAGGCCTTACCGAGCCGTCCGGTTTCGGTACCACAAATAGTGTGGAATAATACCCCTTTCCCTGTTGTAGGAGGGGTACCTTGACTATCACCTGCTGAGAATACAGCTTGTGAATGGCTTCCAAAACCGACGTCCTTTCTGAGGGAGACGTTGGTAAAGCAGACTTTAGGAACCGGCGAGGGGGAGACCTTTCGAACTCCAGCATGTAACCCTGAGATACTATCTGCAGGACCCACGGGTCCACTTGTGAGTGAACCCATTGATTGCTGAAAATCTTGAGTCGACCCCCCACCGTTCCTGAGTCCGCTTGTAAAGCCCCAGCGTCATGCTGATGGCTTTGTAGAAGCCGGGGCGGGCTTCTGTTCCTGGGCAGGGGCTGCTTGCTGCCCTTTCTTACCCTTTCCTCTGCCTCGCGGCAGATAAGACTGTCCTTTTGGTCGCTTTTTATAGGAGCGAAAGGACTGCGGCTGAAAAGACGGTGTCTTTTTCTGTTGGGAGGGGGTCTGAGGTAAAAAAGTGGATTTGCCGGCAGTTGCCGTGGCCACCAGGTCCGAAAGACCGACCCCAAACAATTCCTCTCCTTTATATGGCAATACTTCCATATGCCTCTTGGAATCCGCATCACCTGACCACTGTCGCGTCCATAAACTTCTTCTGGCAGATATGGACATCGCGCTTACTCTTGATGCTAGAGTACAAACATCCCTCTGAGCATCTCGCATATAAAGGAAAGCATCCTTTAATTGCTCTAGAGTCAATAAAATACTGTCCCTATCCAGGGTATCAATATTTTCAGTCAGAGAATCCAACCACACTACCCTAGCACTGTACATCCAGGCTGAGGCTATTGCCGGTCGCAGTATAACACCAGTATGTGTGTATATACTCTTCAGTGTAGTTTCCAGCCTCCTATCTGCTGGATCCTTGAGGGCGGCCGTATCAGGAGACGGCAACGCCACTTGCTTTGATAAACGTGTGAGCGCCTTATCCACCCTAGGGGGTGTTTCCCAGCGCGCCCTAACCTCTGGTGGGAAAGGGTATAATGCCAATAACTTCTTGGAAATTAGCAGTTTTCTATCGGGGTTAACCCACGCTTCATCACACACGTCATTCAATTCCTCTGATTCTGGAAAAAATACAGGTAGTTTTTTCACCCCCCACATAATACCCCTTTTTGAGGTACCAGCAGTATCAGAGATCTGCAAAGCCTCCTTCATTGCCGTGATCATATAACGTGTGGCCCTATTGGAAAATACGTTTGTTTCTTCACCGTCGACACTAGATTCATCTGTGTCGGTACCCGTGTCGACTGACTGAGGTAAAGGACGTTTTACAGCCCCTGACGGTGTCTGAGACGCCTGAACCGGTACTAACTGGTTTGCCGGGCGTCTTATTTCGTCAACTGACTTTTGTAATGTGCTGACATTATCACGTAATTCCATAACTAAAGCCATCCATTCCGGTGTCGACTCCCTAGGGGGTGACATTACCATCATCGGCAATTGCTCTGCCTCCACACCAACATCGTCCTCATACATGTCGACACACACGTACCGACACACAGCAGCCACACAGGGAATGCTCTAATCGAAGACAGGACCCCCTAGCCCTTTGGGGAGACAGAGGGAGAGTTTGCCAGCACACACCAAAAGCGCTATAAATGTATATAAACAACCCTAGAAGGTGTTGTTTACTATATATGCGCTCTTAATATATAAATATCGCCAATTCATGCCCCCCTTCTCTTTGTTACCCTGTTTCTGTAGTGCAGTGCAGGGGAGAGACCTGGGAGCCTTCCTCACCAGCGGAGCTGAGCAGGAAAATGGCGCTGAGTGCTGAGGAGAATAAGCTCCGCCCCTTTTTCGGCGGGCTTTTCCCCGGTTTTTAAGAAACTGGCCTGGGTTAAAATACATACATATAGCCTTAATGGCTATATGTGATGTATTTATTTTGCCACTAAAGGTAATTATATTGCTGCCCAGGGCGCCCCCAGCAGCGCCCTGCACCCTCCGTGACTGAGTCAGTGAGCCGTGTGACAACAATGGCGCACAGCTGCCGTGCTGTGCGCTACCTTCAAGAAGACTGAGGAGTCTTCTGCCGCCTGCTTTCCGGACCTCCGTTCTGCCGTCTCTTCAGCGTCTGTAAGGGGGATCGGCGGCGCGGCTCCGGGACGAACCCCAGGCTGACCTGTGTTCCGACTCCCTCTGGAGCTAAGTGTCCAGTAGCCTAAGACTCCAATCCATCCTGCACGCAGGTGAGTTGGAAATCTCTCCCCTAAGTCCCTCGATGCAGTGATCCTGTTGCCAGCAGGAATCACTGAGATTGAAACCTAAAAAAAAAAACTTTTCTAAACAGCTCTTTAGGAGAGCCACCTAGATTGCACCCTCTCGGACGGGCACAAAAACCTAACTGAGGCTTGGAGGAGGGTCATAGGGGGAGGAGCCAGTACGCACCATGTGACCTAAAAGCTTTTTTAGATGTGCCCTGTCTCCTGCGGAGCCCGCTATTCCCCATGGTCCTGACGGAGTCCCAGCATCCACTAGGACGTTAGAGAAATGTAGATGTGACCCGGACCACTTGTCCAGTAGGTCCCATTGGAAAGTCCTCGCATGGCACCTGCCGAAGGGAATGGCTTCGTATGATGCCACCATCTTTCCCAGGACTCGAGTGCAGTGATGCACTGACACCTGTTTTGGCTTCAATAGGTTCCTGAACAGAGTTATGAGTTCCTGAGCTTTTTTTATCGGAAGATAAACCCTTTTCTGGTCTGTATCCAGAATCATGCCCAAGAAGGTCAGACGAGTCATAGGAACCAACTGCGACTTCGGGATATTGAGAATCCAGCCATGTTGCTGTAACACCTTCAGTGAAAGAGAGACGCTGTTCAGCAACTGCTCTCTTGATCTCGCTTTTATGAGGAGATCGTCCAAGTACGGGATAATTGTGACACCTTGCTTGCGCAGGAGCACCATCATTTCCGCCATTACCTTGGTGAAAATCCTCTGGGCCGTGGAAAGCCCAAACGGCAACGTCTGAAATTGGTAATGACAATCCTGTACCGCAAATCTCAGGTACGCCTGATGAGGTGGATAAATGGGAACATGAAGGTATGCATCCTTTATGTCCAGAGATACCATAAAATCCCCCGCTTTCCAGGCTGGCGATGACCGCTCTTAGCGATTCCATCTTGAACTTGAACCTTTTCAAGTATAGGTTCAGGGATTTTAAATTTAAAATGGGTCTGACCGAACCGTCCGGTTTCGGGACTACAAACAGGGTTGAGTAATATCCCCTCCCTTGTTGAAGCAGGGGAACCTTGACCACCACCTGTTGAAGATACAATTTGTGAATTGCATTTAACACTATCTCCCTTCCCGGGGGAGAAGCTGGTAGGGCCGATTTGAAAAACCGGCGAGGTGGCACCTCTTCGAATTCCAGCTTGTAACCCTGAGAAACAATTTCTATTGCCCAGGGATCCACCTGTGAGTGAACCCAGATGTGGCTGAAAACTCGAAGACGTGCCCTCACTGGGGCAGACTCCTTTAGCGGAGCCTCAGCGTCATGCGGTGGATTTTGTAGAGGCCGGGGAGGACTTCTGTTCCTGGGAACTAGCTGTGTTGTGCAGCTTTTTTCCTCTGCCCTTACCTCTGGCAAGAAAGGAAGCACCTCGGACTTTCTTGTTTCTTTGTGATCGAAAGGACTGCATTTGATAATGTGGCACTTTCTTAGGCTGTGAGGGAATATAAGGCAAAAAAAATAAGAATTTACTTACCGATAATTCTATTTCTCGTAGTCCGTAGTGGATGCTGGGGACTCCATAAGGACCATGGGGAATAGCGGCTCCGCAGGAGACTGGGCACATCTAAAGAAAGCTTTAGGACTATCTGGTGTGCACTGGCTCCTCCCCCTATGACCCCCCTCCAAGCCTCAGTTAGGATACTGTGCCCGGACAAGCGTACACAATAAGGAAGGATTTTGAATCCCGGGTAAGACTCATACCAGCCACACCAATCACACCGTACAACTTGTGATCTGAACCCAGTTAACAGCATGATAACAGAGGAGCCTCTAGAAAAGATGGCTCACTACAGCAATAACCCGATTTTTTGGTAACAATAACTATGTACCAGTATTGCAGACAACCCGCACTTGGGATGGGCGCCCAGCATCCACTACGGACTACGAGAAATAGAATTATCGGTAAGTAAATTCTTATTTTCTCTAACGTCCTAAGTGGATGCTGGGGACTCCGTAAGGACCATGGGGATTATACCAAAGCTCCCAAACGGGCGGGAGAGTGCGGATGACTCTGCAGCACCAATTGAGAGAACTCCAGGTCCTCCTCAGCCAGGGTATCAATTTTGTAGAATTTTACAAACGTATTTGCTCCTGACCAAGTAGCTGCTCGGCAAAGTTGTAAAGCCGAGACCCCTCGGGCAGCCGCCCAAGATGAGCCCACCTTCCTTGTGGAGTGGGCATTTACAGATTTTTGGCTGTGGCAGGCCTGCCACAGAATGTGCAAGCTGAATTGTACTACAAATCCAACGAGCAATAGTCTGCTTAGAAGCAGGAGCACCCAGCTTGTTGGGTGCATACAGGATAAACAGCGAGTCAGATTTTCTGACTCCAGCCGTCCTGGAAACATATATTTTCAGGGCCCTGACAACGTCTAGCAACTTGGAGTCCTCCAAGTCCCTAGTAGCCGCAGGCACCACAATAGGTTGGTTCAGGTGAAACGCTGAAACCACCTTAGGGAGAAACTGAGGACGAGTCCTCAATTCCGCCCTGTCCGAATGGAAAATCAGATAAGGGCTTTTACAGGATAAAGCCGCCAATTCTGACACGCGCCTGGCCCAGGCCAAGGCCAACAGCATGACCACTTTCCATGTGAGATATTTTAACTCCACAGATGTAAGTGGTTCAAACCAATGTGACTTTTGGAACCCAAAAAACTACATTGAGATCCCAAAGTGCCACTGGAGGCACAAAAGGAGGCTGTATATGCAGTACCCCTTTTACAAACGTCTGAACTTCAGGGACTGAAGCTAGTTCTTTTTGGAAGAAAATTGACAGGGCCGAAATTTGAACCTTAATGGACCCCAATTTCAGGCCCATAGACACTCCTGTTTGCAGGAAATGTAGGAATCGACTCAGTTGAATTTCCTCCGTCGGGCCTTACTGGCCTCGCACCACGCAACATATTTTCGCCAAATGCGGTGATAATGTTTTGCGGTTACATCCTTCCTGGCTTTGATCAGGATAGGGATGACTTCATCCGGAATGCCTTTTTTCCTTCAGGATCCGGCGTTCAACCGCCATGCCGTCAAACGCAGCCGCGGTAAGTCTTGGAACAGACAGGGTCCTTGTTGGAGCAGGTCCCTTCTTAGAGGTAGAGGCCACGGATCCTCCGTGAGCATCTCTTGAAGTTCCGGTTACCAAGTCCTTCTTGGCCAATCCGGAGCCACGAATATAGTGCTTATTCCTCTCCATCTTATCAATCTCAGTACCTTGGGTATGAGAGGCAGAGGAGGGAACACATACACTGACTGGTACACCCACGGTGTTACCAGAGCGTCTACAGCTATTGCCTGAGGGTCCCTTGACCTGGCGCAATACCTGTCGAGTTTTTCCCAACGGTTTATAATCATGTGGAAGACTTCTGGGTGAAGTCCCCACTCTCCCGGGTGGAGGTCGTGCTGAGGAAGTCTGCTTCCCAGTTGTCCACTCCCGGAATGAATACTGCTGACAGTGCTATCACATGATTTTCCGCCCAGCGAAGAATCCTTGCAGCTTCTGCCATTGCCCTCCTGCTTCTTGTGCCACCCTGTCTGTTTACGTGGGTGACTGCCGTGATGTTGTCCGACTGGATCAACACCGGCTGACCTTGAAGCAGAGGTCTTGCTAAGCTTAGAGCATTGTAAATGGCCCTTAGCTTCAGGATATTTATGTGAAGTGATGTCTCCAGGCTTGACCATAAGCCCTGGATATTCCTTCCCTGTGTGACTACTCCCCAGCCTCGCAGGCTGGCATCCGTGGTCACCAGGACCCAGTCCTGAATGCCGAATCTGCGGCCCTCTAGAAGATGAGCACTCTGCAACCACCACAGGAGGGACACCCTTGTCCTTGGTGACAGGGTTATCCGCTGATGCATGTGAAGATGCGACCCGGACCATTTGTCCAGCAGGTCCCACTGGAAAGTTCTTGCGTGGAATCTGCCGAATGGGATTGCTTCGTAGGAAGCCACCATTTTACCCAGAACCCTTGTGCATTGATGCACTGAGACTTGGCTCGGTTTTAGGAGGTTCCTGACTAGCTCGGATAACTCCCTGGCTTTCCCCTCAGGGAGAAACACCTTTTTCTGGACTGTGTCCAGGATCATCCCTAGGAACAGAAGACAAGTCGTCGGAACCAGCTGCGATTTTGGAATATTGAGAATCCAATCGTGCTGCCGCAACACTACCTGAGATAGTGCTACACCGACCTCCAACTGTTCCCTGGATCTTACCCTTATCAGGGAATCGTCCAAGTAAGGGATAACTAAAATTCCCTTCCTTCGAAGGAATATCATCATTTCGGCCATTACCTTGGTAAAGACCCGGGGTGCCGTGGACCATCCATACGGCAGCGTCTGAACTGATAGTGACAGTTCTGTACCATAAACCTGAGGTACCCTTGGTGAGAAGGGTAAATTTTGACATGAAGGTAAGCATCCTTGATGTCCCGAGACATCATGTAGTCCCCTTCTTCCAGGTTCGCAATCACTGCTCTGAGTGACTCAATCTTGAATTTGAACCTCTGTATGTAAGTGTTCAAAGATTTTAGATTTAGAATCGGTCTCACCGAGCCGTCCGGCTTCGGTACCACAACAGTGTGGAATAATACCCCGTTCCCTGTTGCAGGAGGGGTACCTTGATTATCACCTGCTGGGAATACAGCTTGTGAATGGCTTCCAAAACTGTCTCCCTGTCAGAAGGAGACATCGGTAAAGCCGACTTTAGGAAAACGGCGAGGGGGAGACGTCTCGAATTCTAATTTGTACCCCTGAGATATCACCTGAAGGATCCAGGGGTCTACTTGCGAGTGAGCCCACTGCGCGCTGAAATTCATTGAGACGGGCCCCCACCGTGCCTGATTCTGCTTGTAAAGCCCCAGCGTCATACTGAGGGCTTGGCAGAGGCGGGAGAGGGTTTCTGTTCCTGGGAACTGGCTGATTTCTGCAGCCTTTTTCCTCTCCCTCTGTCACGGGGCAGAAATGAGGAACATTTTGCCCGCTTGTCCACGAAAAGACTGCGCCCGATAATACGGCGTCTTCTCATGTTGAGAGGCGACCTGGGGTACAAACGTGGATTTCCCAGCTGTTGCCGTGGCCACCAGGTCTGAAAGACCGACCCCAAATAACTCCTCCCCTTATTAAGGCAATACTTCCAAATGCCGTTTGGAATACGCATCACCTGACCACTGACGTGTCCATAACACTCTACTGGTAGAAATGGACAACGCACTTAGACTTGATGCCAGTCGGCAAATATTCCGCTGTGCATCACGCATATATAGAAATGCATCTTTTAAATGCTCTATAGGCAAAATATACTGTCCCTATCTAGGGTATCAATATTTTCAGTCAGGGAATCCGACCACGCCAACCCAGCACTGCACATCCAGGCTGAGGCGATTGCTGGTCGCAGTATAACACCAGTATGTGTGTAAATACATTTTAGGATACCCTCCTGCTTTCTATCAGCAGGATCCTTAAGGGCGGCCATCTCAGGAGAGGGTAGAGCCCTTACAAGCGTGTGAGCGCTTTATCCACCCTAGGGGGTGTTTCCCAACGCACCCTAACCTCTGGCGGGAAAGGATATAATGCCAATAACATTTTAGAAATTATCAGTTGTTATCGGGGGAAAACCACGCATCATCACACACCTCATTTAATTTCTCAGATTCAGGAAAACTACAGGTAGTTTTTCCTCACCGAACATAATACCCCTTTTTGGTGGTACTCGTATTATCAGAAATGTGTAAAACATTTTTCATTGCCTCAATCATGTAACGTGTGGCCCTACTGGAAGTCACATTTGTCTCTTCACTGTCGACACTGGAGTCAGTATCCGTGTCGGCGTCTATATCTGCCATCTGAGGTAACGGGCGCTTTAGAGCCCCTGACGGCCTATGAGACGTCTGGACAGGCACAAGCTGAGTAGCCGGCTGTCTCATGTCAACCACTGTCTTTTATACAGAGCTGACACTGTCACGTAATTCCTTCCAACAGTTCATCCACTCAGGTGTCGACCCCCTAGGGGGTGACATCACTATTACAGGCAATCTGCTCCGTCTCCACATCATTTTTCTCCTCATACATGTCGACACAAACGTACCGACATACAGCACACACACAGGGAATGCTCTGATAGAGGACAGGACCCCACTAGCCCTTTGGGGAGACAGAGGGAGAGTTTGCCAGCACACACCAAAGCGCTATATATATACAGGGATAACCTTATATAAGTGGTTTTCCCCTTATAGCTGCTGTATTGTTAATACTGCGCCTAATTAGTGCCCCCCTCTCTTTTTTAACCCTTTCTGTAGTGTAGTGACTGCAGGGGAGAGCCAGGGGAGCTTCCCTCCAACGGAACTGTGAGGGAAAATGGCGCCAGTGTGCTGAGGAGATAGGCTCCGCCCCTTTTTTGCTGACTTTTCTCCTGCTTTTTTATGGATTCTGGCAGGGGTTAAAATTCATCCATATAGCCCTGGGGGCTATATGTGATGTATTTTCGCCAGCCAAGGTGTTTTTATTGCTGCTCAGGGCGCCCCCCCCTAGCGCCCTGCACCCTCAGTGACCGAAGTGTGAAGTGTGCTGAGGAGCAATGGCGCACAGCTGCAGTGCTGTGCGCTACCTTGGTGAAGACAGGATGTCTTCTGCCGCCGATTTTCCGGACCTCTTCTGTCTTCTGGCTCTGTAAGGGGGCCGGCGGCGCGGCTCTGGGACCCATCCATGGCTGGGCCTGTGATCGTCCCTCTGGAGCTAATGTCCAGTAGCCTAAGAAGCCCAATCCACTCTGCACGCAGGTGAGTTCGCTTCTTCTCCCCTTAGTCCCTCGATGCAGTGAGCCTGTTGCCAGCAGGTCTCACTGAAAATAAAAAACCTAAACTAAAACTTTCACTAAGAAGCTCAGGAGAGCCCCTAGTGTGCACCCTTCTCGTTCGGGCACAAAGATCTAACTGAGGCTTGGAGGGGGGTCATAGGGGGAGGAGCCAGTGCACACCAGATAGTCCTAAAGCTTTCTTTAGATGTGCCCAGTCTCCTGCGGAGCCGCTATTCCCCATGGTCCTTACGGAGTCCCCAGCATCCACTTAGGACGTTAGAGAAATAAGAATTTACTCACCGGTAATTCTATTTCTCGTAGTCCGTAGTGGATGCTGGGGACTCCGTAAGGACCATGGGGGAATAGACGGGCTCCGCAGGAGACTGGGCACTCTAAAAGAAAGATTAGGTACTATCTGGTGTGCACTGGCTTCTCCTTCTATGCCCCTCCTCCAGACCTCAGTTAGGGAAACTGTGCCCGGAAGAGCTGACACTACAAGGAAAGGATTAGGAATCCAGGGTAAGACTCATACCAGCCACACCAATCACACCGTATAACTTGTGATAACCATACCCAGTTAACAGTATGAACAACAACTGAGCCTCAATCAACGGATGGCTCATAACAATAACCCTTTAGTAAGCAATAACTATATACACGTATTGCAGAAGAAGTCCTCACTTGGGACGGGCGCCCAGCATCCACTACGGACTACGAGAAATAGAATTACCGGTGAGTAAATTCTTATTTTCTCTGACGTCCCAGTGGATGCTGGGGACTCCGTAAGGACCATGGGGATTATACCAAAGCTCCCAAACGGGTGGGAGAGTGCGGACGACTCTGCAGCACCGAATGAGCAAACTCAAGGTCCTCCTCAGCCAGGGTATCAAACTTGTAGAACTTAGCAAATGTGTTTGAACCCGACCAAGTAGCAGCTCGGCAAAGCTGTAAAGCCGAGACCCCTTGGGCAGCCGCCCAAGAAGAGCCCACCTTCCTTGTGGAATGGGCTTTTACTGATTTTGGATGCGGCAATCCAGCCGCAGAGTGAGCAGCTGAATCGTGCTACAGATCCAGCGAGCAATAGTCTGCTTCGAAGCAGGAGCGCCAACCTTGTTGGCTGCATACAGAATAAACAGCGAGTCAGACTTTCTGACTCCCGCCGTTCTGGAAACATAAATTTTCAAAGCCCGGACTACGTCCAGCAACTTGGAATCCTCCAAGTCCCAAGTAGCCGCAGGCACTACAATAGGTTGGTTCAAATGAAACGATGATACCACCTTAGGGAGAAATTGGGGACGAGTCCTCAATTCTGCCCTGTCCATATGGAAGATCAGATAGGGGCTTTTACATGACAAAGCCGCCAATTCTGACACACGCCTAGCCGAAGCTAAGGCCAATAGCATGACCACTTTCCACGTGAGATATTTTAGCTCCACGGTCTTAAGTGGCTCAAACCAGTGGGATTTCAGGAAATCCAACACCACGTTAAGATCCCAAGGTGCCACTGGTGGCACAAAAGGAGGCTGAATATGCAGCACTCCCTTTACAAACGTCTGAACCTCAGGCAGTGAAGCCAGTTCTTTTTGAAAGAAAATGGATAGGGCCGAGATCTGAACCTTTATGGACCCTAATTTGAGGCCCATAGTCACACCTGACTGTAGGAAATGCAGAAAACGACCCAACTGGAAGTCCTCTGTAGGGGCCTTCCTGGCCTCACACCAAGCAACATATTTCCGCCATATGCGGTGATAATGCTTTGCTGTCACATCCTTCCTAGCTCTTATCAGCGTAGGAATTACTTCATCCGGTATACCCTTTTCCGCTAGGATCCGGCGTTCAACCGCCATGCCGTCAAACGCAGCCGCGGTAAGTCTTGGAACAGACAGGGCCCCTGCTGCAACAGGTCCTGTCTGAGAGGCAGAGGCCATGGGTCCCCTGTGACCATCTCTTGAAGTTCTGGGTACCAAGTCCTTCTTGGCCAATCCGGAACAATGAGTATCGTTCTCACTCCTCTTTTTCTTACTATTCTCAGTACCTTGTGTATGAGAGGAAGAGGAGGAAACACATATACCGACTGGAACACCCACGGAGTTACCAGTGCGTCCACAGCTAACGCCTGAGGGTCCCTTGACCTGGCGCAATATTTTTTTAGCTTTTTGTTTAGGCGGGACGCCATCATGTCCACCTGGGGCCGTTCCCACCGATTTGCAATCTGCTCGAAGACTTCTTGATGAAGTCGCCACTCTCCCGGGTGGAGGTCGTGCCTGCTGAGGAAGTCTGCTTCCCAGTTGTCCACTCCCGGAATGAACACTGCTGACAGTGCTTGTACGTGATTCTCCACCCAACGAAGAATCCTTGTGGCTTCCGCCATCGCCACCCTGCTTCTTGTGCCGCCCTGTCGGTTTACATGGGCGACTGCCGTGATGTTGTCTGACTGAATCAGCACTGGTTGGTCTCGAAGCAGGGGCTCCGCTTGACTCAGGGCGTTGTATATGGCCCTTAATTCCAGTATGTTTATGTGCAGATGAGTCTCCTGACTTGACCACAGCCCCTGGAAGTTTCTTCCCTGAGTGACTGCCCCCCATCCGCGGAGGCTTGCATCCGTGGTCACCAGGACCCAGTCCTGTATGCCGAACCTGCGGCCCTCGAGAAGATGAGCACTCTGCAGCCACCACAAAAGAGACACCCTGGCCCTCGGGGACAAGGCGATCAGCCGATGCATCTGAAGATGCGATCCGGACCACTTGTCCAACAGATCCCACTGAAAGATCCTGGCATGGAACCTGCCGAAAGGAATGGCTTCGTATGACGCTACCATCTTTCCCAGGACTCGCGTGCAGTGATGCACCGACACCTGCTTTGGTTTCAGGAGATCCCTGACCATGGTCACTAACTCCTGAGCCTTCTCCTCTGGGAGAAATACCTTCTTCTGTTCTGTGTCCAGAATCATGCCCAGGAAGGGCAGACGCGTCGTAGGAATCAGCTGCGACTTTGGAATATTCAGAATCCAGCCGTGCCGTAGCAACACTTCCTGAGAGTGCGCTACGCTGACCAACAACTGCTCTCTGGACCTAGCCTTTATGAGGAGATCGTCCAAGTACGGGATAACTGTAACTCCTTGCTTCCGGAGGAGTACCATCATCTCCGCCATTACCTTGGTAAAGACTCTCGGTGCCGTGGATAGACCAAACGGCAACGTCTGGAATTGGTAATGACAGTCCTGTACCACAAACCTGAGGTACTCCTGGTGAGGCGGATAAATGGGGACATGCAAGTACGCATCCTTGATGTCCAGAGATACCATAAAATCCCCCTCTTCCAGGCTGGCAATGACCGCTCTGAGCGATTCCATTTTGAACTTGAACTTTTTCATGTAAATGTTCAAGGATTTTAAATTTAGAAATGGTCTTACCGAACCGTCCGGTTTCGGTACCACAAACAGTGTGGAATAGTAACCCCTTCCCTGCTGAAGGGGGGGTACCATTATTATCACTTGCTGGAGGTACAGCTTGTGAATAGCCGTCAGGACTATCTCCCTCCCCGTGGGAGAAGCTGGCAAGGCGGATTTTAGGTAACGGTGAGGGGGCGTCACTTCGAATTCCAGCTTATATCCCTGAGATACAATTTGTATAGCCCAAGGATCCACTTGTGAGCGAACCCACTGGTTGCAGAAAATTCGGAGACGCGCCCCCACCGCTCCTGGCTCCGCCTGTGGAGCCCCAGCGTCATGCGGTGGACTTAGTGGAAGCAGGGGAGGACTTTTGTTCCTGAGAACTGGCTGCATGGTGCAGCTTCTTTCCTCTACCCCTGCCTCTGGCAAGAAAGGATGCACCTCTGACTCTCTTGCTTTTTTGAGAACGAAAGGACTGCATTTGGTAATACGGTGCTTTCTTAGGCTGTGAGGAAACCTGTGGCAAGAAAGTCGACTTTCCAGCTGTCGCTGTGGATACGAGGTCCGAGAGACCGTCCCCAAACAATTCCTCACCCTTATAAGGCAAAACCTCCATGTGTTTTTTAGAGTCGGCATCCCCTGTCCATTGCCGAGTCCATAAGACCCTCCTGGCAGAAATGGACATTGCATTTATTCGAGAGCCCAGCAGGCAAATGTCCCTCTGGGCATCCCGCACATATAAGACGACATCTTTAATATGGCTAAGTGTTAGCAATACGGTATCCCTGTCCAGGGTATCCAACCCCTCTGACAGAGTATCTGTCCATGCTGCAACAGCACTGCACATCCAAGCTGAAGCAATAGCCGGTCTCAGTAGAGTACCAGAGTGTGTATACACAGACTTCAAGATACCTTCCTGCTACCTATCCGCAGGTTCCTTTAGGGCGGCCGTATCCTGAGACGGCAGGGCCACTCTTTTAGATAAGCGCGTTGTCAAAGTCAGAAAAATATCTCTATACACACTGCCATATTTGCACCTCACACTGGTCCACGCTGCGCATGCGTGCGCTCTCCCGTGAAGGCGCATACCCGCTGTTGCGTGCACCCGCTGGTGCACGGTATGCGTATTTACGGTAAAGTTTGTGTAGTCGTAGCGTGCGACTCAATCGTTACACATTTTCACAAATAATGTATTTTATAGATCATGGTCCCTTTGATAGATTCTGAAAGTTTGGTTAATATAGAATGTTTATGAACAGAGGAATCCCTCTTTGTTTGATACGAAGGGTCAGATAGGAGTAATACAGTGGTGTTTAGTATCCATCGGAAGAATATTTAATTAGAAATATTCCGGTGTTGGTTTGAAGCAGATCAATCGCTCGTGCGAATAGTTATGGACATAAGAAGTTTATGAACATTTACTTTATTTGCACTTTATTACCCATGCGGCGGGAAACCCAGTTTCCCTCCCACCTGAGCAGTTGGAAATAGTCACAGCCCACCTGTATGAATCAACCTATGACCTTTTGTTATAATGCGAAGCCGAATTCCTGTGTCCAATGAACAATGAGATTGTAGGGACCATTGAATTGTATTGTGTGTGGGGCATAAATAGCAGGCCGACCATATCCAACTTCACTCTCTTCAACGGTTCTCATTGCTGATAATCGGGAGCTGGATATCGAGGCGCATGCGATCGTTCCCCTTGTGCGTAAGTTCTCTCCGTAATCATATTGTCTTACTGTGAGCCATTTCTCTCTCTCCCTCTCTACTCTTTCTCTCGTATTTTTCCTTGATTAGACTTGAATTGTATTGTATTGTATTTCATGTGTAGTTATCTGGTTAGTTGGTTTATGTTATATTGTAGTGTATGCTTTGTACTGTGATTCCTTTTGCAAGTATAATAGTCATAATACACATAATAGGTTTCGGACCCTAAGCCCAGGTATCTGTGTATTCTTTATAGTGTTAAGTACTCCCTGAGCATCGGTGACACTTAAGCAGCTTTGTAGTTAATCAGGTTACACAAGGTTGCACTTACACTTTGTCTCTACATTAAGGTTTGCTGTGTATTTCATTGCTAAAGGTATAGATATAAAGGTTTAACGTTGTGAGCGTCTGCATCGCTGGTGATCTCCTCGTGGTCCCGAGCGCTGCTACGCTATAGCGAATCATTACGATAAGTCAACAGCCAATAGTCTGCCTGCCTGCGATCATTTGGCCGTGAGTGAACGTGACGCCTGAGCGTCTCGATCACGGCTAAGCGATCGATACGCAACTTGCGTACCCTTACGGTACTTCTTACGTAGATAGCGTACAGTGTTCTTAGACCTCATAAAGGGTTATATACACGATAAATATTTAGCTTTATCAATTGGCGGCTCGTCCTGTCCTTCACATATCTGCACTAGGTAGATCAGCAGACATTATCCCTCAGCAAAGGGCGGGAGGTTGTCTCGTAGTGCTGACGGGATAAGCGTCTGCTTCGCTTAGATAAAAGAGTGCTGAAGGAATCCGGGAACCGGAGGTAAGAACAAAACGCTAGTGTCTTTTAAAACTGTTTATTTTTCTGTCTTGCGTACACACGCACGCACACATATATATCTGCATTTCCGTTTCATTTTCGTATATCATTCTCCTGTCTGCCAGTTTTATAGTTGATAAAAAAAAAAAAAAAAAGTGCCAAAAGAGATTTGCTGTTATTTCATAGTTTTAAGAGTAAAGGTAATATAGTTAAAAGATAGACAAACACACAGTTTTGCCTGGGAGATAAGGCGAAGTCAGTGTGTTGTGTGGTAGATGACCAGGGATCATCTACATTGATAAAAATATAAATTGTGTTACGGTGGATCTTTGCTTTGCGTACACGTGTCCCTAACAAAAGACTTGTGTACGCAATCCAAAGGCGGACGCACGCAGCGTACATTGCGCAACGGAGCGTCCGGTTACGCCCACGTAGCTCAAGTCACGATAAGTTGATTTTTAACGCAACGCGGTAAGTAACGCAAAGCGGTAAATAGCGCCACAGGCGATAAATAACGCAAGTCTATTTTTGGAAATCCAAAATTTAAATTAACAGATCCTGCTCCTAATTGGTAACACAGCTGGGCTAAAGAAAAATTTCTGCGCAGAAATAGAAATAGAAGCAAAAGTGTACATGTGATGAGTGAGTGTTTTTGTATTACATAAGTTTATATAACTTAAAGGTTGAACCACAAGAAAAGTCGAGTACTCGTGAGGTACACGCGTGTAAGTGACGTGCACGGTGGCTAGGGAGGCATCCTTGGTTAAACATAATATTTGAGCATTAGAGTATAGCGGACCAGTATAGAACAAGACCAGGAGGTCAGACCAGGAGGTCGTACAGAACAAGACCAGGAGGTCATAGTAGACCAGCAGGTCCAGGTACAGTAAACAGGGAAGTCCGCTATACAGTTCAGAGGCACAACACCAAGAGAAGGGTTGGTGCAAGACCCATATAGGCCGTACAAGCTCTGGCTGAAGGAATTCGCATTCGTAAGTTTCGATTCCATTGGTCTTTCCGTACACAAGCTTAGTTGTTTGTGTACTGAACGACTGGACCGCACGTAATTGTGTACAGTAGTTAGTAATCTGACCTAGTACCATTAGAGTAAAGGGGTCACAAACGCTATTTGTACATTCTGACGTGATTTGTGTAATTTTTTATTTTTCAAGAAGGGAAGTTCGCTGGTCACTCAGGAACTATCTGACAAACCTCACCTTTACTGGAAAGAGTAAGTGTTCTGCGGATAACCCTCGCATGTTCCAGTAAACAACGGTTTTTATAGGTGCCCTGGGTCGAGTGCGCCAGCACCATATCGGTGTGATCAGGTCGCATTGGTCGGCGTGGGCGAGTGAGTGGGGTACTCGGTAAACCGCCACCGTCAGCCTATTGTGAACAATCTGGTTTTCTCTAAGTGTTCGCTGAAGACCTTGATATAGAGATCAGAGGTAGAGCAAGCAACGCCTGCAGAGTTATGGGGGCCAGTTGTTCAGGTAGGGGGCGATCAACCTCGGTTCGGGTTGATTCAGTGGTCCGACCAATTGGGTCGGCCAGGTATATCATGTGTGAGAAATATGGAAGTCACACAGAGGTTTTATGTGATGAATGGGAGAGAATGACGGTACAAGACCGGGAGAAATTCCCAAGAATAGGTAGCTTCAGCCCAGAGGTGTTACAAAATTTAAGGAGGAGGATATGTCTCATAAAATCAACAAAGAGACGAGTTCAGCATTATGATTATTTACAGTTGTGGCAACAGGAAGGTGAGATACAGAGAGGTTTGGCTCAGGCGGCGGGATCTGGCTCTAACAGAAAACTGATTGCCACAGCCCCGCCGCCACCATATATATCAGGAGAGAAGTTGATTACGGAGAAAGACGCACTAAAGTGTAACACAAAATCACTTAGTAACTGTGTAAATGTTAATGATAATGTTAACCCATTAACCCATGCAAGTATTAACCCGTGCAAGTTGTACCCTGTTTTGAACTTTCCTCAGGAGTGTGATCAAGAGGACGAAGCGACAACGATTTCAGCGCTCTCTCTAGCAGCCACCATAGCAGAGACCACAGTAGGCACAGCAACACCCACGAGATTAGTAAAGGCCCCTAGCGGAGGGATAGGTGAGGTCGTATCAACTGGTAAGTACGGCACCATGCATTATGCTGAGACTATTTCACCACAAGCTGTAGAATCTACACAGAATGAGGTTGTTAGAATTACTCCTGTTAGGGTAATAGCAGTTCCCAATGGGAAAACAGATGTATCAGGAGCCACTCCCATAAGGAACATTGCCATGTACAGCCCATTTTCCCGAATGGAATTAAGGACCATAGTGTCTGAATTCCCTGACCCTAGAAAAGATTTAGTTGCCAGCCAAAAATACATCACAGACTTAGGAAACACTTTAGAGCCCAATAATAAAGATTGGCAGATATTGCTAAAAGCTTGTTTACCCTCCAATGTCGACTCAGCTCAATTTTTAGCTGATTGTGGACTAGATCTGGATGTACCTCTTACAGATGTGTACAACAAAGATAACGTAAGAAGGATAAACTTACAGTTAAAGGAGCATTTCCCAGCAGTTGTTAAATGGAACAAAATATTTTCCATTAAACAAAAAGAGTCAGAAACAGCTGCAGAATATTTTCACCGGGCACTATTAGAAATGGCAAAGTACACTGGTATAGAGGACATTAGGACAAATCCAAACCATCGAGAAGTAGCAGTATCTGTACTAATGGATGGTTTGAAGGAAACATTAAAGGCAAGGGTACAGACCACGCAACCATGTTGGCGAGGTCTGTCAGTGTCCACTTTGAGAGAGGCTGCTATTGATCACGACCGAAACATCACCAGACACAGGGAGTCGCAGAGTGATAAGCTAATGTCAGTAAGTATACAGGCTCTGACCACAAAGCAGCCTGCGTATGTACCATCCAACCCTGTGGGTAAGTCAACTATGATAACATGTTATTCTTGTCAAAGACAGGGACACTATGCACGAGACTGTAGAGCGAAAAATTCGCAAAGATCATACCAACCCCCTAGACAACGACACGACACACGACATTGGGAGCAAGGTCCGCAGAAACGGAGTTATGAGCCACATACAGGGGAAACAAAAAGATATCCCCCAAACAGAGACTGGCATGCCTCTGGTAGTTCCCAACTATCTCCCTCACAAATAGTTGCTGCCAGCGGGATTCAGGGAGGTCCCCATACCCAATAGGGGTGTGGCCATACCTGTAATCTGCAGCCAGTGAAATTGATTGCCAACCTTGAAAGTGAACCCGAGGTCGCAATTAATGTAGCTGGTAAAACTTTAAACTTTCTTGTAGACACAGGGGCGGCCAAGTCAGTGATAAATTCGACAGTGGGCATGAGAACCACTGGTAGGACAATTCCAGCCATGGGAGTAACAGGAGTAGTCCAGCACTACCCTGTTAGCAAACCAGCCGAGATTACAATAGGGCCTTTGCATACCAAGCATTCCTTTTTGCTGGCTGCATCGGCACCAACCAATCTCCTGGGAAGAGACTTACTGTGTAAAATGGGGTGCGTCATTTATTGTACTCCTGAAGGTGTATTCTTGGACATACCTGAGAATCACGCTCAGGAAGTGCGAGACACGTTAGACTCCCCATCAAAATTAATGTCACATACCATTATGACAAATAGGAATCCATCCCAAGTAGAAGAGATGACATCTCAGATACCAGAGTCACTTTGGACAAAAGACGGACAGGACACTGGATTAATGGCAAACGTAGCTCCAGTAGTTGTACAAGTAAAAGATGGTAGGATAGCTCCAAAAATCCCACAGTATCCTCTGAAGCCAGAGGTGGAGTTAGGAGTTTACCCAGTAATAGAGCGCTTGCTACAACAGGGCATTCTGGTAAGAACGTCCAGCACTGCCAATAGTCCCATCTTCCCTGTTAAGAAGAGTGGGGGGAGGGGTTACAGGCTAGTGCAGGATCTAAGGGGGATTAACAAAATAGTTGAGAGTCAGTTCCCCGTAGTGCCAAATCCAGCTGTCATCCTAATGCAAACCCCTCCCACTGCCAAATTTTTCACTGTTATTGACCTCTGCTCCGCTTTCTTTTCGGTACCTCTGCACCCTGACAGCCAATATTTGTTTGCATTCACATACAGAGGAGTCCAATACACGTGGACTCGATTGCCCCAAGGTTTCATAGATAGTCCAAGTATATTTTCTCAGGCTTTGCATGATTGTTTACAGTCTTTCCAACCAGACAGTGGATCAGTATTGATACAGTATGTGGACGATTTATTACTGTGTTCAGATTCACTGGAAGCATCTCTGAAGGATACGAAACAGCTCCTGTTTCATCTTTCAGACACCGGACACAAGGTGTCCAAAGACAAGTTGCAATTATGCCAAACTAAGGTAAAATATTTGGGACACTGTCTAACACAAGGACTGAGACACCTGACCGCTGATAGAATCCAAGCAATTAGAGACATGACCCTGCCACAAACCCAGCAACAGATCAGAACGTTTTTAGGAATGTGTGGGTATTGCCGTAATTGGATCCCAGGGTTTTCCATTTTAGCGTTACCTTTGCAGGAAATGGTCTCCTCGAACAAACCTGATAGGATTTCGCATACAGACGAGTCCGAAACAGCATTTGAGAGACTCAAACAGTGCCTAACGCAGGCACCAGCACTAGGTATGCCAGACTATGGGAAACCCTTTGAACTATACGGAACAGAAAGTGCTGGTTGCGCGGCAGGCGTACTAACCCAAAAACACGGTGATGCCAGCAGGCCAGTTGCATACTACAGCGCTCAGCTAGATACGGTAGCGCGATCCCTCCCCACATGCTTGCGAAGCGTTGCTGCGATAGCATTGCTAGTGACAAAAAGCGAAGATGTCGTGCTAGGCCACAACCTCACAATCCATACGCCACATGCGGTATCAGCCTTATTGAATTCTGCCCAAACCAGACACGTCTCATCAGCGAGGTTTACAAGATGGGAATTAGCACTAATGGCCCCCGTAAACATCACCATAAGGAGATGCAGTGCATTAAATCCTGCAACATATCTCCCAGGTGTGCCTGGTCAAGCACAAAGGGTGGAAGGTGAGAGTGCTGGGGAAGGAGGATTTAATACAAAGGAAGATACACATGATTGTATGGAATATTTGACCCAAAATTTTACCGCAAGGCCTGACATCAGTGACAACCCACTGGAAGATGCAGAACTCACGTTCTACACGGACGGTAGTTGTCACAGACAGTCAGACTCGGGAGACTTGTGTACTGGATACGCAGTCGTAGATGACCAAGACACCATAGAAGCGGAACCGCTAGGCCCACCTCACTCAGCCCAGGTTGCTGAACTGGTCGCCCTAACCAGAGCATGTGAATTGGCTAAGGGTAAGTCAGCCAATATCTACACCGATTCTAGATACGCATTCGGGGTAGTCCATGATTTCGGAGCCCTATGGCGCCTCAGAAATTTCATGACGGCAGCTGGTACACCGGTAGCGCATGCAGCTCACATAAAAAGGCTTCTAACAGCGATACAGGAACCCGACAGAGTGGCTGTTATCAAATGTAAAGCACACACATATAGCCAAGACCCGGTATCACTTGGTAACAGCCGAGCAGACGAAGCTGCTAAGTTAGCAGCTGCTACCCCCATACAGACAGACACCACACAACTGATGGTATTCAATACCATCAACACACAGAAGTTGTGTAAAATGCAAAATTTGTGTTCCACACAGGAAAAGGCAGTCTGGAAGGCAAAGGGATGTGGCCAAGAGTCCTCAGGACTCTGGACGGATGGACATGGTAAACCAGTGGCCCCCAGAGCATATCTTCCATGTCTGGCTGAAGCAGCTCACGGGCTGACTCATCTAGGCAAGGAGGGAATGTGCAAATTGGTAAGAGCCTATTGGTGCGCCCCAGGATTCTCCTCTCATGCGAGTAAAAGAGCAATGTCATGCCTTACCTGTCTGAGAAAGAATATTGGAAAGGCAATACCTACAGAACCATCCCATATCCCACCTGCCGGCGGCCCTTTCCAGGTAATACAAATTGACTTCATTCAATTACCCCCTTGTCGGAATTTGAAATATGTACTTGTCTGTATAGATGTTTTCTCGAATTGGGTCGAAGCATTTCCTGCAGCTACAAATACCGCTATGTTTACAGCTAAGAAAATTGTGCAGGAATTCGTATGTAGATATGGTATCCCTAGAATAATCGAAAGTGATAGGGGTACCCATTTTACAGGTGATGTCTTTCAAGGAATGTGTAAGTTGATGGGAATTGATAGCAAGCTGCACACTCCGTACCGTCCACAGGCGAGTGCGAAGGTCGAAAGAGTGAACAGCACTATTAAAAATAAATTGAGTAAAGTGATGGCAGAGACAGGATTGACATGGCAAGAAGCTTTACCCATTGTATTGTACAGTATCAGAACCACTCCCAGGTCCCCTCTTAATCTGTCCCCCTTTGAAATCTTATTTGGTCGACAACCGCATGTCATGATTAACCCTCAGGATGATTTGAAATGTAACAATGAAGTAACTGTAAAGTACTTGATTAACATGAGTAAACAGTTAAGGAATCAAAATGATAATCTAAAGTTGGTGATTCCTGATCTACCTGATAGTAATTGTCATGACATTGAACCTGGGGATTATGTAATGATACGAAATTTTCTACGCTCAGGTTGCCTTATTGACAGATGGGAGGGACCATACCAGGTCTTATTGACTAGCACTACAGCATTGAAGGTTGCTGAGAGAGAGACTTGGGTCCATTCATCCCACTGCAAGAAGGTTGCTGATCCAGAGAAGTCCCGTGATAAGGAACAGACGGTAGAGGTTGTATCACTGGAGTGTCTGTTCCAGGAGGACTGAGGCGGCACCTGAGCCTTGAAGACCGAGAGCTGTTGTCGACTCCCCACTCCCTTTTATTGTTTTTTTTCCACTTCCCATCCCCTCTCCCTCAAATGTATTTTTCCTCCTTCTCATTCTTCTTCGTCTCCTCCTCAAAGATGGACTTGCCCCAAGAGACTGTGATCCGGATTTTCCTGTTGACCATGATGTTGACCAGAGCAGTCTGTTCCGGCGAGAGTACCATGGAGGTCGATAGAGGTTCTGGAATGAGTTCTGATGATAAAGATGGAGGCGTAGTTTTCCAAGATCAACCTAACCAACTAGCAAAGGCGAGTATCAGAAAACGATCCGATAGCATTGACCATAGAAGAAATTGTGACGGATTGTTAGCTGAAGAAAATTGTATCTGTAGGCTCTGTAACAATGTCATTGAAGATGGGTGCATTAAGAAATGCCAATCCAGTTTTAATATCCATATGGACCGGCATCCATTGAGTGATTATCACTCCTTAGTGGGTAATGTATTAAACAAAACAGATTGTTGGGTATGCTCTCAAGTACCTCAGGGTCATAGCAAATCAGGGCTAGTACCATTTCCTTTAACGATAGGGGAGGTACTTGAGTTAAATGGTGGGAGACCGGTGGACCGGAGGTTTAATATCTCCAGCCCTCCTAGTTTGAAGCTCCACCAATACCACGTGGATAGGTCCCTATTATGTTTTAACATCTCCAATCCCAGAAAGGCGGGAAATTGGGAAGTATCATGGAGTAACCACACCATGACCTTTTCACATAGAGCAGATAGAATGCCTACAGATACAGAGCTTGTACGCCACATAGCCAGTAGAGGAAAATCTTTCCGGTATAGATACACCTTAGGAAATAGGATTACTAGAGTTGGAGAAGTATCACCAGGATACTGTGCACATATCGTACAACCTGATACGTGCATTAAGCAGATGGAAGAATTAGGGCTAGGAGATTTCACCTGGAAGGTGTGTAATATGGTAATGTCTTTCTCCGTCCCATATGTTCTCCCCGATGATGCATATTTCATATGCGGGAGAAAGGCGTACAAGTGGCTTGCCCCAAACTCTGAAGGATTGTGTTATATTGGAAGAGTATTGCCTGAAGTAATGACTGTAACTCATGATAAAATGAAAGACATACACCGTGGTGCCCAAGCTCCTTATACTCACACTCATTACGAGCACCTCGTTAAAAGACAACTGTCAGAAAGGTTAGAGCATCCGGCCTCTGATCTGATCCATGAATCCACCGGGATTCAGGTTCTGGTGGCGTTAGATTTCACTCGCACCGCTCGAGGAGTGATGAATTATAGATACATTTCCGCACTCGCCAATTTGTTAGATAATATCACTGAAATGTATGATGACACGTTTAGATACACTGGAAGAGAACTTCAAGCTTATAAAACAGAACTGGTACAGCATAGAATGGTTCTTAATTACCTCACAGCAGTGACAGGCGGATATTGTGTTACATTGGCAACACAGTACGGCGTGAAGTGTTGCACGTATATCACAAATAGCACCGAGGATCCGGTAGAGGTCATAGACCAAAAGATGGACGATATTCTCCAATTAAAGTGGGAAATTCGCCGAAAACACAATCTCACTCTTGCTGCTGTAGGTAATGAGCTGACTGGTTGGGTGTCATGGTTGAACCCGCAAAATTGGTTCTCTGGTTTAGGAGACTGGGCTCAAGGAGTCATAATGGATGTTGGGAAGTTTCTACTATGTATCTTAGGTGTCGTTATATCGATTGGATTGATATTTAGATGCGGGCAGGCTTTAATGAGGTGCAAACAAAGTACCAGAGTGATGAGTTTGAGGAGTGAGGAAACTGTAATTAACCTGGATTTGATTTACGACCCAACGATAGAAACAATGATGTGATGAAAATGCGATTTCTACGGTCCGTTTCTTTCACCTGTTTTTTCTGGTTTTTCTCCAAGATAACAAGACCCCCTTGGACGAGGAAGTTGATGAGACGCTATACAGACAACGGATAGACCAAAGAAGAAGTTTTGACCACTTGAGATATGGACACTTGATGAACTTTGCCATGGATCCCCAGTTTCCCTAGAATTCTTAAAATTACGCTAGCCCAACATTTTTTGTAAATCTAATGGCATTGACAAAGCTTATTGCTCACGCTTAATGAGCAAAACAGCGCAAAGAAGACGACTTTCAACTGATACCGAACAAAACTTCAACCGACAGATGTACATTAACCTGACATAGAATACCACCGCATTTACCGTAATTATGTCTTTTCTTCATTTCTACAACCCTCAGGTAATGACACACATAGTATAGGGAATACAGGCACAGATATCAGCAATCACATATTCCCCCATTCATGTATCATCAACTAAAATGTGCTCCCCATTTTGTTCAAAATCCGAAAAGAGCTCGGTAAAGTTTGACAGCCCATCCACAGACCCGTACCACGGGATAAGAAGGAATTCAAATGTATACTTCGCAATACCTCGAAGCTTGATTTACAACACGTACGGCACGATGATACATGACCCCCCAAACATGGACTCATACACACATGCTTCTGCTATCACACTAGGTCATACCCTCTTCACACCTACTCCTCTCTCCTCCCTCACCCAACCATGGAAATGAATTAACCCCTGACATATATTTTTCTCCTTTTGAAATGTTTTAGAAGGTGGCAGTTATTATTGACTGCCAAAGGGTGGACTGTCAAAGTCAGAAAAATATCTCTATACACACTGCCATATTTGCACCTCACACTGGTCCACGCTGCGCATGCGTGCGCTCTCCCGTGAAGGCGCATACCCGCTGTTGCGTGCACCCGCTGGTGCACGGTATGCGTATTTACGGTAAAGTTTGTGTAGTCGTAGCGTGCGACTCAATCGTTACACATTTTCACAAATAATGTATTTTATAGATCATGGTCCCTTTGATAGATTCTGAAAGTTTGGTTAATATAGAATGTTTATGAACAGAGGAATCCCTCTTTGTTTGATACGAAGGGTCAGATAGGAGTAATACAGTGGTGTTTAGTATCCATCGGAAGAATATTTAATTAGAAATATTCCGGTGTTGGTTTGAAGCAGATCAATCGCTCGTGCGAATAGTTATGGACATAAGAAGTTTATGAACATTTACTTTATTTGCACTTTATTACCCATGCGGCGGGAAACCCAGTTTCCCTCCCACCTGAGCAGTTGGAAATAGTCACAGCCCACCTGTATGAATCAACCTATGACCTTTTGTTATAATGCGAAGCCGAATTCCTGTGTCCAATGAACAATGAGATTGTAGGGACCATTGAATTGTATTGTGTGTGGGGCATAAATAGCAGGCCGACCATATCCAACTTCACTCTCTTCAACGGTTCTCATTGCTGATAATCGGGAGCTGGATATCGAGGCGCATGCGATCGTTCCCCTTGTGCGTAAGTTCTCTCCGTAATCATATTGTCTTACTGTGAGCCATTTCTCTCTCTCCCTCTCTACTCTTTCTCTCGTATTTTTCCTTGATTAGACTTGAATTGTATTGTATTTCATGTGTAGTTATCTGGTTAGTTGGTTTATGTTATATTGTAGTGTATGCTTTGTACTGTGATTCCTTTTGCAAGTATAATAGTCATAATACACATAATTGGTTTCGGACCCTAAGCCCAGGTATCTGTGTATTCTTTATAGTGTTAAGTACTCCCTGAGCATCGGTGACACTTAAGCAGCTTTGTAGTTAATCAGGTTACACAAGGTTGCACTTACACTTTGTCTCTACATTAAGGTTTGCTGTGTATTTCATTGCTAAAGGTATAGATATAAAGGTTTAACGTTGTGAGCGTCTGCATCGCTGGTGATCTCCTCGTGGTCCCGAGCGCTGCTACGCTATAGCGAATCATTACGATAAGTCAACAGCCAATAGTCTGCCTGCCTGCGATCACTTGGCCGTGAGTGAACGTGACGCCTGAGCGTCTCGATCACGGCTAAGCGATCGATACGCAACTTGCGTACCCTTACGGTACTTCTTACGTAGATAGCGTACAGTGTTCTTAGACCTCATAAAGGGTTATATACACGATAAATATTTAGCTTTATCAGCGTCAGGGCCTTGTCAACCCTAGGGGAGGATTCCCAGCATAACCTATCCGTTGGCGGGAAAGGGTACGCCATTAGTATTCTCTTGGGAATCACCACTTTCTTATCAGGGGAAGACCACGCTTCTTCACATAACTCATTTAATTCATGTGACGGGGGAAAAGTCACTGGCTGCTTTTTCTCCCCAAACATATTTACCCTCTTGTCAGGGACAGGGTCAGCCTCTGAAATGTGTAATACATTTTTCATTGCAATAATCATGTATCGGATGGCCTTAGTCATTTTGGGCTGTAATAGTGCCTCATCCTCGTCGACGCTGGAGTCGGACTCCGTGTCGACCTCTGTGTCAACCAACTGAGATAGTGGGCGTTTTTGAGACGCTGACGGCCTCTGAGGCGCCTGGGCAGGCCCGGGTTGAGAGCCCGGCTGTCCCCCGGCAACAACATAATCAAATCTCTTATGTAATGAGTTTACATTGTCATTTAAGACCTTCCACATATCCCTCCAATCAGGTGTCGGCACCGACGGGGGCGACACCACATTTATCTGCACTTGCTCCGCCTCCACGTAACCCTCCTCATCAAACATGTCGACACAGCCGTACCGACACACAGCACACACACAGGGAATGCTCTGACTGAGGACAGGACCCCACAAGGTGTATGGGGAGACAGAGAAAGAATATGCCAGCACACACCACAGCGCTATATACACAGGGATACACACTACCTGAAGTGAATTTTTCCCAATAGCTGCTGTATCAATACACCTTTTGCCTAAATTTATGTGCCCCCCCCTCTCTTTTTACCCTCTTAGTGCCAGAAGACTGCAGGGGAGAGCCTGGGGAGCGTCCTTCCAGCGGAGCTGTGAAGAGAAATGGTGCTGGTGTGCTGAGGAAGAAGGCCCCGCCCCCTCAGCGGCGGGCTTCTGTCCCGCTGTTTCTGACTAAAAAATGGCGGGGGTTTTACACATATACAGCCACAGACTGTATTATGTGTCTTTCTTATGCCAAAGGTATTCTTATTGCTGCCCAGGGCGCCCCCCCCCCCCCCCCCCCCCCCCCCAGCGCCCTGCACCCTACAGTGACCGGAGTGTGTGGTGTGCAGTGGGAGCAATGGCGCACAGCTGCGGTGCTGTGCGCTACCTTAATGAAGACAGGAGTCTTCAGCCGCCGATTTCATCACCAACTTTTGATCTTCTGGCTCTGCGAGGGGGACGGCGGCGCGGCTCCGGGAACGGACGACGAGGACCTTTGCCTGTGTTCGAACCCTCTGGAGCTAATGGTGTCCAGTAGCCTAAGAAGCGCAACCTAGCTGTGAACAGGTACGTTTGCTTCTCTCCCCTCGGTCCCACGTAGCAGTGAGTCTGTTGCCAGCAGATCTCACTGAAAATAAAAAACCTAACATTACTTTCTTTACTAGCAGGCTCAGGACAGCCCACTAGGTGCATCCAGCTCTGGCCGGGCACAGATTCTAACTGAGGTCTGGAGGAGGAGCATAGAGGGAGGAGCCAGTGCACACCAGATAGTACCTAATCTTTCTTTTAGAGTGCCCAGTCTCCTGCGGAGCCCGTCTATTCCCCCATGGTCCTTACGGAGTCCCCAGCATCCACTAGGACGTCAGAGAAAATAAGATTTTACTTACCGATAAATCTATTTCTCGGAGTCCGTAGTGGATGCTGGGGTTCCTGAAAGGACCATGGGGAATAGCGGCTCCGCAGGAGACAGGGCACAAAAAGTAAAGCTTTTCCAGATCAGGTGGTGTGCACTGGCTCCTCCCCCTATGACCCTCCTCCAGACTCCAGTTAGGTACTGTGCCCGGACGAGCGTACACAATAAGGGAGGATTTTGAATCCCGGGTAAGACTCATACCAGCCACACCAATCACACCGTACAACTTGTGATCTAAACCCAGTTAACAGTATGATAACAGCGGAGCCTCTGAAAGATGGCTTCCTTCAACAATAACCCGAATTAGTTAACAATAACTATGTACAATTATTGCAGATAATCCGCACTTGGGATGGGCGCCCAGCATCCACTACGGACTCCGAGAAATAGATTTATCGGTAAGTAAAATCTTATTTTCTCTATCGTCCTAGTGGATGCTGGGGTTCCTGAAAGGACCATGGGGATTATACCAAAGCTCCCAAACGGGCGGGAGAGTGCGGATGACTCTGCAGCACCGAATGAGAGAACTCCAGGTCCTCCTTAGCCAGAGTATCAAATTTGTAAAATTTTACAAACGTGTTCTCCCCTGACCACGTAGCTGCTCGGCAAAGTTGTAATGCCGAGACCCCTCGGGCAGCCGCCCAAGATGAGCCCACCTTCCTTGTGGAGTGGGCCTTTACAGATTTAGGCTGTGGCAGGCCTGCCACAGAATGTGCAAGTTGGATTGTGCTACAGATCCAACGAGCAATCGTCTGCTTAGACGCAGGAGCACCCATCTTGTTGGGTGCATACAATATAAACAACGAGTCAGATTTTCTGACTCCAGCTGTCCTTGCAATATATATTTTTAATGCTCTGACAACGTCCAGTAACTTGGAGTCCTCCAAGTCACTTGTAGCCGCAGGCACTACAATAGGCTGGTTCAGATGAAATGCTGACACCACCTTAGGGAGAAAATGCGGACGAGTCCGCAGTTCTGCCCTGTCCGAATGGAAAATCAGATATGGGCTTTTGTAAGATAAAGCTGCCAGTTCTGACACTCTCCTGGCCGAAGCCAGGGCTAGAAGCATGGTCACTTTCCATGTGAGATATTTCAAATCCACCTTCTTTAGTGGTTCAAACCAATGAGATTTTAGAAAATCCAAAACCACATTGAGATCCCACGGTGCCACTGGAGGCACCACAGGAGGCTGTATATGTAGCACTCCCTTAACAAAGGTCTGGACTTCAGGGACTGAAGCCAATTCTTTTTGAAAGAAAATCGACAGGGCCGAAATTTGAACCTTAATAGATCCCAATTTGAGACCCATAGACAATCCTGATTGCAGGAAATGTAGGAATCGACCCAGTTGAAATTCCTCCGTCGGAGCACTCCGATCTTCGCACCACGCAACATATTTTCGCCAAATTCGGTGATAATGTTGCACGGTTACTTCCTTCCTTGCTTTAATCAAAGTAGGAATGACTTCTTCCGGCATGCCTTTTTCCTTTAGGATCCGGCGTTCAACCGCCATGCCGTCAAACGCAGCCGCGGTAAGTCTTGAAACAGACAGGGACCCTGCTGAAGCAAGTCCCTCCTTAGAGGTAGAGGGCACGGATCTTCCGTGATCATCTCTTGAAGTTCCGGGTACCAAGTCCTTCTTGGCCAATCCGGAACCACTAGTATCGTCCTTACGCCTCTTTGCCGTATAATTCTCAATACTTTTGGTATGAGAGGCAGAGGAGGAAACACATACACCGACTGGTACACCCAAGGCGTTACCAGCGCGTCCACAGCTATTGCCTGCGGATCTCTTGACCTGGCGCAATACCTGTCCAGTTTTTTGTTGAGGCGAGACGCCATCATGTCCACCATTGGTCTTTCCCAACGGGTTACAAGCATGTGGAAAACTTCTGGATGAAGTCCCCACTCTCCCGGGTGTCCACTCCCGGGATGAACACTGCTGACAGTGCTATCACATGATTCTCCGCCCAGCGAAGAATCCTTGCAGCTTCTGCCATTGCACTCCTGCTTCTTGTGCCGCCCTGTCTGTTTACATGGGCGACTGCCGTGATGTTGTCCGACTGGATCAACACCGGTTTTCCTTGAAGCAGAGGTTCTGCCTGGCTTAGAGCATTGTAGATTGCTCTTAGTTCCAGAATGTTTATGTGAAGAGACGTTTCCAGGCTCGACCACACGCCCTGGAAGTTTCTTCCTTGTGTGACTGCTCCCCAGCCTCTCAGGCTGGCGTCCGTGGTCACCAGGATCCAATCCTGTATGCCGAATCTGCGGCCCTCCAATAGATGAGCACTCTGCAACCACCACAGAAGAGACACCCTTGTCCTTGGAGACAGGGTTATCCGCAGGTGCATCTGAAGATGCGACCCTGACCATTTGTCCAACAGATCCCTTTGGAAAATTCTTGCGTGGAATCTGCCGAATGGAATTGCTTCGTAAGAAGCCACCATTTTTCCCAGGACTCTTGTGCATTGATGTACAGACACCTTTCCTGGTTTTAGGAGGTTCCTGACAAGCTCGGATAACTCCTTGGCTTTTTTCCTCCGGGAGAAAAACCTTTTTCTGAACCGTGTCCAGAATCATCCCTAGGAACAGCAGACGAGTTGTCGGCATTAACTGGGATTTTGGAATATTCAGAATCCACCCGTGCTGTTTTAGCACTTCTTGAGACAGTGCTAATCCCATCTCTAGCTGTTCTCTGGACCTTGCCCTTATTAGGAGATCGTCCAAGTATGGGATAATTAATATGCCTTTTCTTCGAAGAAGAATCATCATCTCGGCCATTACCTTTGTAAAGACCCGAGGTGCCGTGGACAATCCGAACGGCAGCGTCTGAAACTGATAGTGACAGTTTTGTACAACGAACCTGAGGTACCCCTGGTGTGAGGGGTAAATTGGAACGTGGAGATACGCATCCTTGATGTCCAAGGATACCATAAAGTCCCCCTCTTCCAGGTTCGCTATCACTGCTCTGAGTGACTCCATCTTGAACTTGAACTTCTTTATGTACAGGTTCAAGGACTTCAGATTTAGAATAGGCCTTACCGAGCCATCCGGCTTCGGTACCACAAAAAGAGTGGAATAATACCCCTTCCCTTGTTGTAGAAGAGGTACCTTGACTATCACCTGCTGAGAGTACAGCTTGTGAATGGCTTCCAAAACCGTCTCCCTTTCGGAGGGGGACGTTGGTAAAGCAGACTTCAGGAAACGGCGAGGTGGATCTGTCTCTAATTCCAACCTGTACCCCTGAGATATTATCTGCAGGATCCAGGGATCTACCTGCGAGTGAGCCCACTGCGCGCTGTAATTTTTGAGACGACCACCCACCGTCCCCGAGTCCGCTTGAGAAGCCCCAGCGTCATGCTGAGGCTTTTGTAGAAGCCGGGGAAGGCTTCTGTTCCTGGGAAGGAGCTGCCTGTTGCTGTCTCTTCCCTCGACCTCTGCCTCGTGGCAGATATGAATAGCCCTTTGTTCTCTTATTTTTAAAGGAACGAGAGGGCTGCGGTTGAAAAGTCGGTGCCTTTTTCTGTTGGGGAGTGACTTGAGGTAGAAAAGTGGATTTCCCGGCTGTAGCCGTGGCCACCAAATCTGATAGACCGACTCCAAATAACTCCTCCCCTTTATACGGCAAAACTTCCATATGTCGTTTTGAATCCGCATCGCCTGTCCACTGTCGCGTCCATAAAGCTCTTCTGGCCGAAATGGACATAGCACTTACCCGTGATGCCAGTGTGCAGATATCCCTCTGTGCATCACGCATATAAAGAAATGCATCCTTTATTTGTTCTAACGACAGTAAAATATTGTCCCTGTCCAGGGTATCAATATTTTCAATCAGGGACTCTGACCAAACTACCCCAGCACTGCACATCCAGGCAGTCGCTATAGCTGGTCGTAGTATAACACCTGCATGTGTGTATATACTTTTTTGGATATTTTCCATCCTCCTATCTGATGGATCTTTAAGTGCGGCCGTCTCAGGAGAGGGTAACGCCACTTGTTTAGATAAGCGTGTTAGCGCCTTGTCCACCCTAGGAGGTGTTTCCCAGCGCTCCCTAACCTCTGGCGGGAAAGGGTATAATGCCAATAATTTCTTTGAAATTATCAGCTTTTTATCAGGGGCAACCCACGCTTCATTACACACGTCATTTAATTCTTCTGATTCAGGAAAAACTATAGGTAGTTTTTTCACACCCCACATAATACCCTGTTTAGTGGTACCTGTAGTATCAGCTAAATGTAACGCCTCCTTCATTGCCAAAATCATATAACGTGTGGCCCTACTGGAAAATACGGTTGATTCGTCACCGTCACCACTGGAGTCAGTGCCTGTGTCTGGGTCTGTGTCGACCGACTGAGGCAAAGGGCGTTTCACAGCCCCTGACGGTGTTTGAGTCGCCTGGACAGGCACTAATTGATTGTCCGGCCGTCTCATGTCGTCAAACGACTGCTTTAGCGTGTTGACACTATCCCGTAGTTCCATAAATAAAGGCATCCATTCTGGTGTCGACTCCCTAGGGGGTGACATCCTCATATTTGGCAATTGCTCCGCCTCCACACCAATATCGTCCTCATACATGTCGACACACACGTACCGACACACAGCAGACACACAGGGAATGCTCCTAACGAAGACAGGACCCACTAGCCCTTTGGGGAGACAGAGGGAGAGTTTGCCAGCACACACCAAAAGCGCTATATATAACAGGGATAGCCTTATAATAAGTGCTCCCTTATAGCTGCTTTATATATATCAAAATATCGCCATAAATTTGCCCCCCCTCTCTGTTTTACCCTGTTTCTGTAGTGCAGTGCAGGGGAGAGACCTGGGAGCCGTCCTGACCAGCGGAGCTGTGAGAGGAAATGGCGCCGTGTGCTGAGGAGATAGGCCCCGCCCCTTTTCCGGCGGGCTCATCTCCCGCTATTTAGTGAATCCAGGCAGGGGTTAAATATCTCCATATAGCCTCTGGGGGCTATATGTGAGGTATTTTTAGCCTTTATATAGGTTACATTTGCCTCCCAGGGCGCCCCCCCCCAGCGCCCTGCACCCTCAGTGACTGCGTGTGAAGTGTGCTGAGAGGAAAATGGCGCACAGCTGCAGTGCTGTGCGCTACCTTTAGAAGACTGCAGGAGTCTTCAGCCGCCGATTCTGGACCTCTTCTGACTTCAGCATCTGCAAGGGGGCCGGCGGCGCGGCTCCGGTGACCATCCAGGCTGTACCTGTGATCGTCCCTCTGGAGCTGATGTCCAGTAGCCAAGAAGCCAATCCATCCTGCACGCAGGTGAGTTCACTTCTTCTCCCCTCAGTCCCTCGTTGCAGTGATCCTGTTGCCAGCAGGACTCACTGTAAAATAAAAAACCTAAGCTAAACTTTTTCTAAGCAGCTCTTTAGGAGAGCCACCTAGATTGCACCCTTCTCGGCCGGGCACAAAAATCTAACTGGAGTCTGGAGGAGGGTCATAGGGGGAGGAGCCAGTGCACACCACCTGATCTGGAAAAGCTTTACTTTTTGTGCCCTGTCTCCTGCGGAGCCGCTATTCCCCATGGTCCTTTCAGGAACCCCAGCATCCACTAGGACGATAGAGAAATTTGATTTACCAGCTGTAGCTGTGGAGACCAGGTCCGAGAGACCTTCCTCAAACAATTCCTCACCCTTGTAAGGTAAAACCTCCATATGCCTCTTTGAGACGGCATCACCTGTCCATTGCCGGGTCCATAGGACTCGTCTAGCAGAAATCGACATAGCGTTGATTCTAGAACCCAGTAGACTAATGTCTCTTTGAGCATCTCTCATATATGACAGCATCTTTTATATACCCTAGGGTCAATAAAATGGTATCCTTATCTAGGGTCTCAATTTCCGCTGATAAGGTATCTGTCCATGCTGCTACAGCGCTACAAACCCAGGCCGACGCAATCGCCGGTCTGAGTAAGGTACCAGAATGTGTGTAAATGGACTTCAAGGTAATCTCCTGCTTGCGGTCAGCAGGATCCCTGAGGGTAGCCGTATCTTGGGATGGCAGCGCTACCTTTTTGAATAAGCGTGTCAATGCTTTGTCCACCCTAGGGGAGGATTCCCACCGTATCCTGTCCGTTGGCGGGAAAGGATACGCCATAAGAATCCTTTTGGGAATCTGCAGTTTTTTGTCTGGAGATTCCCAAGCTTTTTCACATAATTCGTTCAACTCATGTGAGGGGGGAAAGGTTACCTCAGGTTTCTTTCCCTTATACATGTGCACCCTCGTGTCAGGGACAGGGGGTTCCTCTGTGATATGCAAAACATCTTCTATTGCAATAATCATATATCGAATACATTTAGCCAATTTTGGCTGTAACTTTGCATCATCGTAGTCGACACTGGAGTCAGAATCCGTGTCGGTATCTGTGTCTACTATTTGGGATAGTGGGCGCTTTTGAGACCCCGAAGGTCCCTGCGACATAGGGACAGACATGGGTTGACTCCCTGGCTGTTCCCTAGCTTCCGCTTTGTCTAATCTATTGTGCAATAACTTTACATTAGCACTTAAAACATTCCACATATCCATCCAGTCAGGTGTCGGCGTTGTCGACGGAGACACCACATTCATTTGCTCCTCCTCCTCCCTAGGAAGGCCTTCTACCTCAGACATGTCGACACACGCGTACCGACACACCACACACTCAGGGAATCCTCTTATCTGAAGACAGTTCCCCCAAAAGGCCCCTTGGAGAGGCAGAGAGAGAGTATGCCAGCACACACCCAGCGCTATATGACCCAGGAAAACACACACAATATGTTTACCCAGATAGCGCTGTAATCTTTATTTTTGCGCCAAATTATGTGCCCCCCCCCCCCCCCCCCCTTCTTTAAAACCCTCTTTCACTGTGGATAAGCAGGGGAGAGTCCGGGGAGCTTCCTCTCAGCGCTGTGCTGTGGAGAAAATGGCGCTGGTGAGTGCTGAGGAAGAAGCCCCGCCCCCTCAGCGGCGGGCTTGTCCCGCTAAAATATATAAAAAACTGGCGGGGGCTCTTTATATATATATAGTGACTAGCTGTATATATCTACTCTTGCCAGAAAAAGAGGTTTTATTGCTGCCCAGGGCACCCCAACTGCGCCCTGCACCCTTACAGTGACTGCCGTTTGTGTGTGCTGTGTGGGAGCAACGGCGCACAGCTTTTTTTTTTTTTACTTGTGTAATTTTTTATTAAAGTTTTTCACAGGGAAAAGTAAAAAAAAAAAAAAAAAAACATTAAATACAGAACAAAACCAGAACAAACAAAACAAAGAAAAATTACAGGAAGAATACAATAATTAATACCATCTGTGTCACAGTGTCACATAGAAAAAGATAATAAGTGTCACGGCAACATCGCAAATTCACATATTAAGCCTCAATCAGTCAGAGAATAGTGCTCCAGCTGTAGCCAGACGGGAGGTATTCCACCTATCCCACTTGCTAAAGTAATGGGGTAGGGTTCCTCTAGACCTACAGTATGTGTAAACCTCTCATGTCCTGACACCTCATTTACTAGAGCTCGCCAATTGTACACATTGGGGGAAGAAGTAGCAAACCAGTTACGCGCTATAATCACCTTAGCTAAGGTAGTCAGGCAAAGAACATATTTGTATAGTGCCGGGCAGAAGGATTCCTCTAAGTCTAGCGCAAACATACATATAGTAGGAGAGAGGGGGGGCAGCATAGGTTCAGTGAGCAGAATGTCCACCAAACTGCTTCCCAAAAGGCATGTACAGTGGGGCACAGCCATAATAGGTGCCAAAAAGTTGATTCAGGGGCACCACATCTGGGGCAGGTACTATCAGGCCGTAGGCCTGCTTTGCATAAAGAAACATGAGTTATGTATGTCCTATGCAGAACAAAGAAATAAACCTGCTGATATTTGATACACTGAGTAGAATATTTAAGTGAGCTCAACACCTGTAGCCACTGGTCATCTGTAATTGAGCCAATGTCTTGTTCCCATTTAAGTTTAAGTTGGTCAAATATATTCGGACAGATGTGGGCATTAAGACTACCATATAAAATGGAAACTTGGTGTCTTGCACCCAAATTCCTAACCATATCTTTAATTGCGGAGTCAGAAATGGGCGGGGGCGAGGCCCCAAACTGTGCCTGCACCGCATGGCGGAGCTGTAGATAGCGATAAAAGGATCTATTGGATATTTCAAGCTCCTCCTTCAGTTGTGTGAAAGACTTGAAAACACCGTTATCATACAGTTGCGAAACTGTGGTAAGGCCCGCCCCAAGCCATATGTTGTCCTGTGAGAGCTGCAACAACTCCCTATACTCAGGGTTGAACCAAAGTGGCGTGTCAGAGTCTGTGCCTCGCCATGTATAGTAGGAGTGAGCTTGACGCCACACAAGTAGTGACTGACGGAGTAAAGGAGGAAGACCAGCAGTAGAAGAGGCAGAAAGAAGGAACTGGAGAGGGGAGAAATGAGACCCCACACACTCGGCAAAGAATCTCTCAAACGTGGGACTATCCCTACTGAGAATCCAATTAGACAAATGTGCAAGTTGAGCAGCTAGGTAATAGGCCCGGAGATTGGGAAAGCCCAAACCCCCATCCAATTTAGCCCTAACCAGAGCTCTCAGGGCAACCCTAGGCGTTTTGTCGCCCCAAACAAAGGAGGAAAGCACACTATCAATGTTAGTGAAAATTTTCTTGGGGATATAGGTAGGAGAGTGCTGCAATAGATAAAGATATTTTGGTTGCATCACCATCTTGATCAGGTTAATGCGACCCGTGACAGTAAGGGGAAGCTTCTTCCATACATGAATCCGTCGCTTCAGATCTACCGTGACCTGGTCAATGTTTTGATGTACAAAAGACTTAACATTAGGAGTGATCCAGACACCAAGATACTGAAAGCGAAGGGTCCAGGCCAAGGAGGACACATCTGGCAACGGATCAGGAAGAATACCAGATATGGGAAAGACATTAGATTTATTCCAGTTGATAGTCAGGCCGGAGTAAAGGCCAAATGTATCAACAATACCCAGGAGGGAGGTCAGGGAAGCATCAGGGTCTCTGAGGAACAAGAGCATGTCATCGGCATATAATGCAATAACATCCTCATGTCCGTCAATAGTTATGCCCCTAACATCAGGGGACGCTCTGATGAAACATGCCAATGGCTCTACAGCCAGGGCAAAAAGGGCAGGGGAGAGTGGGCAACCCTGTCTAGTACCACGGGACAAAGCAAATGGGGACGTCACATAGCCATTGACAGATATTCGAGCCACGGGGGAGGAATAGAGTAATTGTACCCAGCGTATGAATTTGGGGCCAAAAGCAAACCGTCTAAGGACTTCCGACAAATACTCCCATTCTACAGAGTCGAAGGCCTTGGCAGCATCCAAGGAAACCACCACAGCCCCCGACTCGGGCCAGTCCTCCATCTGCAGGTGACAAAACAGTCGCCTCAAATTTTGGAGGGTGGACTTGCCTGGCATAAATCCTGTCTGATCATCATGAATGATCGAGGTGATAACACTATTGAGTCTAAGTGCCAGAATTTTGGCCAAAATCTTGACATCAGTAGGTAGCAATGAGATTGGGCGGTAGGACTCCGGGGCCGTAGGGTCTTTACCCGGTTTGAGGATCACCACGATAATAGCTTCGGAAATAGAGGGAGGTAGACGAGCACCCTCCAGCAATGCATTAAAGAGAGTCAAAAGATAGGGGACAAAGTATGCACTTCAACCGGTATACCGTCGCTACCCGGGGCCTTTTTATTAAGGAAGGAGGCAATAGCAGCCTCAACCTCCTCTGGAGTGATATTAGCATCCAAAATATCTACAGATTGTTGGGACAGCTGCGGCAGGGCAATGTCTGAAAGATATTGCTGTAGTTGAGTGGGGGTATAGGTGACTTTAGAGGCATACAACGAAGAATAAAAGGACTGGAAAACCTGGGCTATTTCAGGAGTGGCATATACCATTTCACCCTGAGTATCACAGATCTGCTGAATGGAACCCCCAATTCTCTCTCCCCGAGCCAGAAAGGCCAAGTAACTACCCCCAGTGTCCGATTGTGAATAGAGGGTGTGCTGGGAGAAAAGTAATTTGCGCCTTGATTTATCAAGCAAGTGGTCAGACCAGGCTTTCCTGGCCAAATCCCATCTTGCCCAATCACCAAGGGTCCTAGTAGTGAGGTAAGCAGACTCGGATTGGGAACAGGTAAGCTCCAGGCGCACCTCCTCCTCCCTACTAGATTTCTTGACATTAGCTATTTGTCGTATGAAGGAGCCCCATAGTGAAGCTTTAAATGCGTCATGCTTAACCAGGTGATCAGAACAGGACGCATTATGAACTCCAAAATCACTCCACTCACTAATCAAGGCCTCGTGGTCAGTCAGCAAGGTCAACCAGAAGGGATTCAATTTCCAAAGTTTAGCCCCACAGGCAGGTACAGAATCCAGGACCACTAGCAAAGGTGAGTGATCCGAGATTCCCCTCTGAAGGTACTGGACATCCAGTATTCTAGCAGTGAGATCAGGGGAGACAAGGGCCAAATCTATTCTCGAGAACGAGTGAAAGCTGGCCGAGTGGCAGGAGTATTGGAGTTGTTTGGGGTGTCTCAACCTCCAAATATCCAGGAGTCCAAGCTCGGAAACCAACCTCGCAAACGGAGTGGGGGACGGGGAGGCAGAGGGTAGAGAAGGGGGAAGTTCAGCCCACCTATCTAAAACTTTATCTAAAACATTATTGAAGTCTCCGATGCAAAGGACCGGAGCTGAGGGAGAAGTAGCAAGAAACGACATTGCCTGCCTGAGTACTTCATTATTGTAGGGGGGAGGGACATAAACAGCAAGTATGTGCAAAAGTGTACGGTTAATATAGGCCCTAAGAAATACATACCTGCCATATTGGTCAATTTGGCTATGAACTAAATGGAAATTAACCGACTTCCGCACCAAAACTGAAACCCCCCTGGAGTTAGCAGAGAAGGTGGAATGATAGGAGAGACCCACCCAGGGCTTCCTGAGAGCCAAGGTTCTAGAACCAACTAAGTGCGTTTCGGAGAGGCATATGACATCTGCCCTATACTTTCTCACCTGAGATAAAACCAGAGCCCGCTTAATGCGGTCGTTCAGGCCCCCCACATTCCAGCCGAGTATGCGGAGTCCATCAACCCCTGCAGCCATGAGTATAAGAGAGAAAGGACAGAAGGAGAAAAGAAGCAAGGGGCAAATATGGAGAGGCAGGAGAAGAGGGAAATCCAAGGCAAGCAAGGCGCGCTAAAGAGAGGAACCCATAATGTAGAGGGGGAAGGAGCAAAGGGATCACTACGGCCCCCCGCCAGCACACAGGCAGAGCATACGGAGACCAGAAGGCATACATAGAAAAAATCATGGACACATTACAGTTCAAGAAAAAAAATAGCACAGTGACACATGGAGCAATACATATACAAAAAAAAAAGAACAAACCCAGAACATCTCAAACCCCCCCCTCCCTGCCTATCCATCCCAAACTAGACACGCCAGAATCCCGAAAAAACCCTAACCAAACTAAGGCTGAGAACCTATAACAACCCTAGGGAGTAGAGACAACTAATGCCTCTACAAAAAGGCTATATTCTAGCATTCAGCTCCTAGAAATAAAGATCATTCCCGCTACATGGTTAGGAGGAGTACAAAACCCAGCAGACACTGCGACCTCTGAGGGAGAAACAGTCCTTAAATAGGGAGCCGGGGTCTGCGCTCCAGCCAGGCCTCCGCCTCTTGAGGGGTATTGAAGAAGTGTGTGGAGCCATCATACACCACCCTTAAACGTGCCGGAAAAAACATGGCATATTGAATTTGATGGTCACGAAGCTTTCTTTTGACCTGAAGGAACTGCGTACGCGACTTCTGGACATCTACGGCAAAGTCCGGGTAAACAGAAATATCATGGTTGTCAAATTTCAAAGGACCCTGTGTGCGGGCCAGCCGCAGGACCGCATCCCGGTCCCTGTAATGTAGAAAACGGGCTATGAAAGTGCGTGCAGGTGCGCCCCGGGGAAGAGCCCTGGCAGGCAATCGGTGGGCCCTCTCCACAGAAAACTGAGGACCAAAGTCATCGCGTTGAAATAATCGGAGAAGCCATGTTTCGAGGAATGATTCTGGGGAGGAGCCCTCTGCTCTCTCCGGGAGGCCCACAAAACGAACGTGATTACGACGCAGTCTTCCTTCAATATCGGAAAGCTTCGCCTTAACTGCTGACATCTGGGTTGTGAGGTTGGAAACTGTATCTTTAAGAGGATTGGTGACGTCTTCTAGGTCGGAGATACGGTGCTCCGCCTCCCCCACCCGTTCACGAATCTTTTGCATGTCATGTCTGATTAAAGTGATATCCACCTGTACTTGGCCGATTTTATTCATGACTCTGTGCTCGGACGTGGATATGGCTAAGAGAATTTGCTGCGTCGACTGAGACGTGTCGTCTTCTCGAGGAGGTGACCCCGAGGGGGAAGGGGGGGATGGGGGAGCAGCACCCCGGGTGGGTTGGGAAGAGGATTGAGAGCCTCTAGCATATTTTTCAAGCTTAGCAGCAGCGGTAGCAGCTGCAGCACTGCCCCCAAGCACCATGATGGGACACGGGTGGAACACGGGTGCAGAAAGAGGACTCCCTCAGCAATGATATAGAACAAACAATACGTGCTCACCACAGGCTGTAAAATCCCCAGGCCTCCAGAGTCTCACGCAGGTGAATGAACCCAGGCAAGGAAAAGGAAATCTTTAGTGACAGTAGTCAGGCAGTATAATCAACAGCAGGCTTTTGAGTGGACCCTCCTGGAGAGTAGTGTAGATATGGAAGCGTCACCCAGCAGTGTAGGTAGAGCAGGATAGCTGGAGGTATCCAGGCAGCCCCGCAGGCAGAGTAGTGCAGACTGGGAGGCTCCGACCAGCAGTGCAGGGAGGCAGGGGACGTGAGGAGGGACGGTCCGTGCAGACAGATGCACCCCCGCGCCGTCAGTAATTATCACCGCCACACAGGGACATTCAGCCCGCCAGACGCAAGGTGGAAGGAGACAGGGGGACACACCGACCTCCGGTCCAGCAGAAAACAGCAGAGGGTGCGAGTGAAGGGAGCTCCGTCCCAGCGCGGCTCCGGCCTCCGCTGTTACTTCCCAAGATGGCGCCGGGCGGAAGGAGTGAGGCCGAGCGGTGTAGGCCGCGATTCGTCCAGCGGCTTCCCAGGGCAGAAACACAGTCCCGCAGACCCCTCAAAATGAGCAGGGTTAAAAGCCACAACGGGTGAGCCGGGTCAGTAGCAGCCACGAGCGGGGGAATCAGGATATAGAAAGCAGGATAGACGGAGCTCTAACTCCTAGCTTCTTACTCCATGCTCGGCCCAATGGGGCACAGCTTTACTGCTGTGCGTTACCTCAGTGAAGATCTGAAGTGTTCTGCCGCCTCTGAAGTCTTCTTTCTTCTCATACTCACCCGGCTTCTATCTTCCGGCTCTGTGAGGAGGATGGCGGCGCGGCTCCGGGACGAACTCCAGGGTGAGACCTGTGTTCCGACTCCCTCTGGAGCTAATGGTGTCCAGTAGCCTAAGAAGCAGAGCCTTGAAACTCACAGAAGTAGGTCTGCTTCTCTCTCCTCAGTCCCACGATGCAGGGAGCCTGTTGCCAGCAGGCTCCCTGAAAATAAAAAACCTAACAAAATACTTTCTTTCAGGAAACTCAGGAGAGCTCCCTGTAATGCACCCAGTCTCCTCTGGGCACAGTAGTAAACTGAGGTCTGGAGGAGGGGCATAGAGGGAGGAGCCAGTGCACACCCATACCTAAAGTCTTTCTTAAAGTGCCCATGTCTCCCGCGGAGCCCGTCTATCCCCATGGTCCTTACGGAGTCCCCAGCATCCTCTAGGACGTAAGAGAAAGTATCATATAATCTCAGAAAACTTCTAAATGCTGTACAAAATGTTTCTTAAACTAAAATGGACCAAATTGGTCATGAACAATCCTTCATAACCTTCATGATCCTTGTATATACGTTGTAATGCACACATATACACATTCTGTCCCCAAACCTGCACCATAATAATCTTCCACCCTTTTAAAAGTGATATTGCAGTACAAAGAATTCCCAAAACTGTTACTTCAAATGTGCCTGTCCCCATGCATGCCAAAGATTTACATGAACTTTTAAAATACTGCACCAGTCATAAAATGGCAAATACCTTTCTAAAAGGCTAATTATAAGCCTAAGGCCATCTGTGTATTACACAAATATTCCTAGCAATAACCCAATATAGTAACATAATATGGGCAAAATAGTATTCAGTCATTATGTTGACACTCAGATTGTCGACATGGGCATGTTGATATTGTGATTGTCGACAGTATATGTCAGTGTTATGTTTAGGCCACAGTTAGGGCTTAAATACTGTAAAAATGCTTTGCAGACATGACAGCTGTCGATATAATGCCCAGGTCAATATTGTACATGTCAACATAACGCAGATGTCAAAAACGATGTGTAGCTGGTTGATCCGATGGGCGACGGGAGCCTGCATCGGCAAGTGTGTACACACTTGCACGACGCAGGGGATAACAGAGCAATGTACCATGCCATGCTGCATTTGGCAGCATAGCATCGTACACAATATCTTCTGAATGCCTGTGCAGCACAGCCCACCGCATATCAACCAAGGAGGTAGGCAATATGCGGTGGGTATCATACACAATATTTTCTGTTTGCCCATGCAGCACAGCCCCCCGCATGCAACCATGGAAGCAGGCAAATTGCAGGTACACATTGAACAATCTCGCCGATATGTCGTTCCGATTTGGCCGGAAATTACATACGGGTCTAAGATCGTTCTGGTGTGTACCAACACTTACATTTCTAAGGTAAGGGAACTCTGTACTATTTAGCAAATACTGTAGTACGTCTTATGTAACATTCAAGAAAACCGTAAACTTACCAATTGATGCAGTTCTGCCCCCAAACTGTGCAGATTCTGTAGTATTCATATTGCTTGGTGCTCTAGAATAATAAAGAACGGGCAGAGTGACAAACTTCAGAACATAGGCCCTCATTCCGAGTTGTTCGCTCGGTAAAAATCTTCGCATCGCAGCGATTTTCCGCTTAATGCGCATGCGCAATGTCCGCACTGCGACTGCGCCAAGTAAATTTGCTATGCACTTAGTAATTTTACTCACGGCTTTTTCATCGGTCTGGCGATCGTAATGTGATTGACAGGAAATGGGTGTTTCTGGGCGGAAACAGGCCGTTTTATGGGCGTGTGGGAAAAAACGCTACCGTTTCCGGAAAAAACGCAGGAGTGGCCGGAGAAACGGAGGAGTGTCTGGGCGAACGCTGGGAGTGTTTGTGACGTCAAACCAGGAACGACAAGCACTGAACTGATCGCAGATGCCGAGTAAGTCTGAAGCTACTCAGAAACTGCTACGAGGTGTGTAATCGCAATATTGCGATTACATCGTTCGCAATTTTACTATGCTAAGATTCACTCCCAGTAGGCGTAGGCTTAGCGTGTGCAAAGCTGCTAAAAACGGCTTGCGAGCGAACAACTCGGAATGACCCCCATAGGCCCTCATTCCGAGTTGTTCGCTCACTAGCTGCTTTTAGCAGCATTGCACACGCTAGGCTGCCGCCCTCTGGGAGTGTATCTTAGCTTAGCAGAATAACGAACGAAAAATTAGCAAAACTGCTACTAAATAATTCTTAGCAGCTTCTGAGTAGCTCCGGACCTACTCACAGATTGCGATCAGCTCAGTCCGTTTAGTTCCTGGTTTGACGTCACAAACACGCCACTCCCCCGTTTCTCCAGGCACTCCCGCGTTTTTACCTGACATGCCTGCGTTTTTTTGCAAACGCAGGGAAAACGCTGAGTTACCACCCAGAAACGCCTCTTTCCTGTCAATCATTTACCAAACAGCAGTGAGACTGAAAAGCGCCGCAGAATCCTCAGCAAATCTGCTAAGTTTTTAGTTAAATAACTAAGCGCATGCGCCCTGCGTGCCTTGCGCATGCGCAGTTTGCAACAAATCGCAGCATAGCAAAATTCGTCAACGAGCGAACAACTCGGAATGACACCCATAGTGTAAAAAGGAAGCATATACAGCGTATTATTGTGAACTTCTAGCTAACAATTGCAGTAATGTATTCTGTGCTTGAATGTATAAGTATGCTGAAATGTATATCTCCTCCTAACTATGGAGAGATGAGAGCTGGGACACAGGGCACGGCCACTCACTCATTTAAAACACAGAGGTGTCCCTCTTGGGTCAGTGGTGTGGATTGGGTTTGTCCTAAATCAGTTGGGAGGTTTGTAAATGCGTGTAGGGGATACGTTCAGCATGCTGACGGTTGGGATGCCAACAGTCGGAGTCCCGACATGCAGCCAAAATACTGACGCTGGAATCCCGAACGTAAGTATAGGGCAGTATGGATGGTGTAATGGTTAGCATTACTGCCACACAGCACTGAGGTCATGGGTTCGATTCCGACTATGGCCCTAACTGTGTGGAGTTTGTATATTCTCCCCGTACTTGCGTGGGTTTCCTCCGGGTACTCCGGATTCCTCCCACAATCCAAAAATATACTGGTAGGTTAATTGGATCCCAACAAAATTAACCCTAGTGTGAATGTGTGTACATGTGGTAGGGAATATAGATTGTAAGCTCCACTGGGGCAGGGACTGATGTGAATGGCCAATTATTCTCTGTAAAGCGCTGCAGAATATATGTGTTTGGGGGGGGGGGGGGGGGGGGAGTGTTTAGGTGGGGAGGGTCAGGCTGCGGACGAGGGAGGGTTAGGTTCAGGCTGTGGGAGGGGTAGGTTAGAGTTAGGCATCACAGGGGAGGATTAGGTTGCTGGAAGGGGGAGGGGTAGGGTTTGGGGCAGTGCTTAAAGTGGTCCTAGAGAGGTTGTGGAACTCACTCCCCCTCCCCACGGCGCGGCCCAAAAAGGGGGAGTGGTCTCAAAAAGAAAGGGGCGTGGTCACACAATAGTAATAATGCCCACAGTAGTAGCACCCCTAATACACATAATGCCCATAGTAGTAGCACCCCGTAATACACAATGCCCACAGCAGTAGCGCCCCTTATACAATGCCCACAGTAGTAGTGCTCCTTATGCAATGTCCACTGTACTGGTAGTGCCCCTTATATAGAGCCCATAGTAGTGGTGCCCCTTATGCAATGCCCCCAGTAGTAGTGCCCCTTATGTCCCCAGGAGTGATGTCCCTTATGCAGTGCCCCCTTTACAATGCCCTCATTAGTAGAGCCCCCATTAGTAATGCTCTTAATGCTAATGCCCCTGTGTAGTATTGCCCGCAGTAGTAATGCCCCCAGTCGTTTAGCCCCAGTAGTTATGCCCCCAATAGTTTTGCCCCCAGTGGTAATGCCCCTGCAGTTAAGACCCCAGTAGTTTACCCCCTTTAGTTTAGTCTCACAGTGGTAATGCCCCCAGTAGTTTAGCCCCTGTAGTTTAGTCCTCATGTAGTTTGCCCCATGTAGTTTAGTGCCCAGTGGTAATGCCTTCTGTAGTTTAGCCCCTGGAGTTATGCCCCCAGTAGTAATGCCCCCAATAGTTTAGCCCTATGTAGTTTGCCCCCAAGTAGTAATGCCCCCAGTACTTTAGCCCCTGTAGTTATACCCCCAGTAGTTTAACCCCTGTAGTTTTGCCCCCCTGTAGTAATGCCCCCAGTAGTAATGTGCCCCAGTAGTAATGCCCCTAGTAGTAATGCACCCCTGTAGTTTGCCCTCAGTAGTTAGACCCCTTGTAGTTTGCCCCCAGTAGCTTGCCCCCTTGTATTTAGCCCCCCAGTAGCTTGCCCCCTTGTAGTTTTCCTTCAGTAGCTTGTCCCCTTGTAGTTTTCCCTCAGTAGCTTGCCCCCTTGTAGTTAGCCCCCAGTAGCTTGCCCCCTTGTTGTTAGCCCCCTTGTAGCTTGCCCCCACAAAACACCATACTCACCAAGCTCCGCTCCCGCGTCCGACTGTTGTGGTCCTTCCGGCCTCCGCTCCTGAGCACTATGAGAGAGATGTTACGACGTCTCTCCCATAGCGCACACTGACAGAGCCGTAAGCCGGAGCTCAGTAGTGAGCTCCTGCCTCTGGCTGCCGCTGTGGAGAGAGAGCCGGGCGCCCGCTGGTAACACAATCTCAGCGGGCGCCCGGCATCTCCCTGCGGCAGCACACAGCGGGTTAGGTGAGGCAGAACTGCGTTCTGTCTCCAAGTGGAACTGATGTAACGCAGTTCCGCCCGTTCCGGCTCACTTTAACCCCTGGTTAGGGGGGCTGGTGGGTAAGGTAAGTATACTTACCTCACCCCTGTAGGGATCTCCTCCATCGGAATACTGCTGACGGTCATATGACCACCGGCATTCCAACAGCCAGTGAATGGTATCGGCACACTTGTGTGTAGCAATAAGATGTGATACCAGAAGTGTGAGATTTTCTTTTTAACTTAGGGATGAACTATACATAGGGCCTCATATTGCGATACCAGAAGAACTACGCATGACTCTTTTTGCGCGCGTGTGCGCCAATCTTGCATCGCCACATGACGTGCCTCCTAAGCCCAGCCTATCAGGCTGCGGGGAGAGGGTAGTATTCCTGAAAATGGCGGTGTGCCGCTTTTCTGGGAGCACCAAGGACAGTTTCTGCTCTTTCCACTAACTCCCAGCCATTCTTAATAAATCTGAGCTGGACATAAGATTTTCATCATCTTTAACACAGCCTTAAGGTGCATACACATGGGGGGTAATTCCAAGTTGATCGCAGCAGGATTTTTGTTAGCAATTGGGCAAAACATGTGCACTGCAGGGGAGGCAGATATAACATGTGCAGAAAGAGTTAGATTTGGGTGGGTTATTTTATTTCTGTGCAGGGTAAATACTGGCTGCTTTATTTTTACACTGCAAATTAGATTGCAGATTGAACACACCCCACCCAAATCTAACTCTCTCTGCACATGTTATATCTGCTTCCCCTGCAGTGCACATGGTTTTGCCCAATTGCTAACAAAAATCCTGCTGCGATCAACTTGGAATTACCCCCATGGTGAGATATTGGGCCTAGGGGGTAATTCCAAGTTGATCGCAGCAGGAAATTTTTTAGCAGTTGGGCAAATCGATGTGCACTGCAGGGAAGGCAGATTTAACATGTGCAGAGAGAGTTAGATTTGGGTGTGGTGATTTCAATCTGCAATCTATTTTGCAGTGTAAAAATAAAGCAGCCAGTATTTACCCTGCACAGAAATAAAATAACCCACCCAAATCTAACTCTTTCTGCACGTTATATCTGCCTCCCCTGCAGTGCACATGGTTTTGCCAAATTGCTAACAAAAATCCTGCTGCGATCAACTTGGAATTACCCCCCATGTCTATGCACCTTAAGGCTGTGTTAAAAGATGATGAAAATCTTATGTCCAGCTCAGATTTATTAAGAATGGCTGGGAGTTAGTGGAAAGAGCAGAAACTGTCCTTGGTGCTCCCAGAAAAGCGGCACACCGCCATTTTCAGGAATACTACCCTCTCCCCGCAGCCTGATAGGCCTCCCCTGCAGTGCACATGGTTTTGCCCAACTGCTAAAAAATTTCCTGCTGCGATCAACTTGGAATTACCCCCCTAATTCAGAATTGATCGTAGCAGCAAATTTGTTAACTAATAGGCAAAACCATGTGCACTGCAGAAGTTGCAGATATAACATGTGCAGAGAGAGTTAGATTTGGGTGGGGTTTATTCAACTGAAATCTAAATTGCAGCGTAAAAATAAAGCAGCCAGTATTTACCCTGCACAGAAACAAAATAACCCACCCAAATTTAACTCTCTCTGCACATGTAATTATTGTACCCCCACCCCCCCACCATGCAGTGCACATAGTTTTGCCCATCTGCTAACAAATTTGCTGCTACGATTTACCTTGAACGCCCCAAGAGCCCAGAAGCACCGATATTGTCTATAAACACGATGTGCCATTGGCTATGTTCGAGAGTCAAAATTGTCTTGCCTGCACAGTCTATTTTTTCTTGCGATACCGATTCTGCGGGAGCTGTGTCCACACAATGCGATTTTCAGTAACTTTCCTTGCGTTTTTGACTATATAGTCAAAATTGTAAGGTTACATCGCACTGTGTGTATGTGCCTATACAAGTACTTTCCCAAGAACTTGTGAAGCACATATAGAGCAGATCTGGGATAGGTGGTGATTTATAGGATGGCCAATCCCGGGATCGGCGGGATCCCGGGATTTAGGCCAAAAATAGGCTGGGATTCAATCCAATCCCGGGGATTGCGGGATCAGACGGCCCATTAATGACGGTCAGCATTGAGCGTCCTGAGTACGCTCAACGCTGCCAGGCCCCCTCCTCCTGGCTCCACCTGCGCAGCGTGACCTCTGACTCCAGTTTGTACCCCTGGGACACTATTTCTAGAATCCACGGGTCTAGGGCCGATGTACTGAATGCTCTTTGCCAATTTTGGGTCTAATCTGGTATCACTATAGTCGACACTGGAGTCAGTGTCTGTGTCGGTATCTGTGTCTGCTAACTGAGCAAACGAATGTTTATGTGACCCCGAGGGGGTCTGTACTTGTGATAACACATCCTCCACAGATTTTTTCCATACCTGGTTCTGAGACTCAGATTTATTTAATCTCTTAATAATAAGAGCCACATTAGCATTCAAAGCATTCAACACATTTACCCAGTCAGGAGTCGGCGGTGCCGACAGGGTCACTCCCACAGCCGTTTCTGCCCCCAACACAGTCTCCTCCTGGGAAGAGCACTCCGCCTCAGACATGCCGACACAAAGTTGTACCGACACCCACAGACACACTGGGCCAAAAGGGGGACAGACCCACAGTAAAGCCTGTCAGAGGAACACAGAGGGAGTTTGCCAGCTCACAACCCAGCGCCTGTCCCGGTTCTGAAACCTTAATATATAATGCATCAGACCCTGCAGCGCTTTATAATCACTTAAGTTAGCATCAAATTTGCTGTGCCCCCTCCCCCGTTTTGCACCCTGTTACTTGTAAAAAGCAGTGGTGAGGAAGGACCAGCGTCTCTGCAGCTCTGGAGAGAAAATGGCGCTGATGAGAGCTGTGAGGGCTAAGCCCCGCCCCCTTCATGGCGCACTTCAGCCCGCTTTTTTTTAAAACAAATAATGCTGGCGGGGGTACGAATTTAGTGCCAAGGCACTTCAATTTCACTCTGCCAGCCTGAAAAGAGGTTTCTAATGCTGCCCAGGGCGCCCCCCCCCCGCAATGCCGCTGTGTATGGGAGCATGGCGCGCAGCGCGATCGCTGTGCGGTACCTCAGAAGCCATCACTGAAGTCTTCTATCTTCTTCTACTCACCTGTCTTCTGGCTCTGCAAGGGGGGGTGACGGCGGCCTCTGGGAGTGAACCCCTGGGCGTACCTAGTGTTCCAAACCCTCAGGAGCTAATGGTGTCCTGTAGCCAAGAAGCAGAGCCTTTAAACTCCCTAGAAGTAGGGGCCGGCATCGTTCATCGCTGGTGCCGCCATACTGAAAGATATGAACGGTATCTCGTTCATTAATGAACGAGATCGTTCATATCTTTCACTCATATCGCCCAGTGTGTAGGGCCTATTAGAATGGGCTCAGCATATAATTCTGGACAATGCATTGTGGGGGTAATTCAGACCTGATCGTAGCAGCAATTTTGTTAGTAGTTGGGCAAAACCATGTGCACTGCAGGTGTGGCAGACATAACATTTGCAGCGAGTTAGATTTGGGTGGGTTATATTATTTCTGTGCAGGGTAAATACTGGCTGCTTTATTTTTACACTGCAATTTAGATTTCAGATTGAACACACTCCACCCAAATCTAACTCTCTCTGCACATGTTATATCTGCCCCCCCCCCCCCTGCAGTGCACATGGTTTTGCCCAACTGCTAACAAATTAGCTGCTACGATCAAGTCTGAATTACTGTTGGCAAAGGAGGTCATTCCAAGTTGATTGCTAGCTGCTTTCGTTCGTAGCGCAGTGATTAGGTAAAAAAGAGGCACTTCTGCGTATGCGTCGCAGTGTGCACGCGCGACGTACTTTCACAAAAGCCGATGCAATTTTACACAAGGTCTAGCTACGCTTTTCAGTCGCACTGCTGGCCGCAGAGCGATTGACAGGAAGTGGGTGTTTCTGGGTGGTAACTGATCGTTTTCGGGGAGTGTGTGTAAAAATAAGAATTTGCTTACCGATAATTCTATTTCTCGTAGTCCGTAGTGGATGCTGGGAACTCCGTAAGGACCATGGGGAATAGCGGCTCCGCAGGAGACTGGGCACAAATAGAAAGCTTTAGTACTACCTGGTGTGCACTGGCTCCTCCCCCCATGACCCTCCTCCAAGCCTCAGTTAGGATACTGTGCCCGGACGAGCGTACACAATAAGGAAGGATTTTGAATCCCGGGTAAGACTCATACCAGCCACACCAATCACACCGTATAACTTGTGATCTGAACCCAGTCAACAGTATGATAACAGAGGAGCCTCTAGAAAAGATGGCTCACTACAACAATAACCCGATTTAGTTAACAATAACTATGTACAAGTATTGCAGACAATCCGCACTTGGGATGGGCGCCCAGCATCCACTACGGACTACGAGAAATAGAATTATCGGTAAGCAAATTCTTATTTTCTCTGACGTCCTAGTGGATGCTGGGAACTCCGTAAGGACCATGGGGATTATACCAAAGCTCCCAAACGGGCGGGAGAGTGCGGATGACTCTGCAGCACCGAATGAGAGAACTCCAGGTCCTCCTCAGCCAGGGTATCAAATTTGTAGAATTTAGCAAACGTGTTTGCCCCTGACCAAGTAGCTGCTCGGCAAAGTTGTAAAGCCGAGACCCCTCGGGCAGCCGCCCAAGATGAGCCCACTTTCCTTGTGGAATGGGCTTTTACAGATTTAGGCTGTGGCAGGCCTGCCACAGAATGAGCAAGCTGAATTGTACTACAAATCCAACGAGCAATAGTCTGCTTAGAAGCAGGAGCACCCAGCTTGTTGGGTGCATACAGGATAAACAGCGAGTCAGATGTTCTGACTCCAGCAGTCCTGGAAACATATATTTTCAGGGCCCTGACTACGTCCAGCAACTTGGAGTCCTCCAAGTCCCTAGTAGCCGCAGGTACCACAATAGGCTGGTTCAGGTGAAACGCTGAAACCACCTTAGGGAGAAATTGAGGACGAGTCCTCAATTCTGCCCTATCCGTATGAAAAATTAGGTAAGGGCTTTTATAGGATAAAGCCGCCAATTCTGACACGCGCCTGGCTGACGCCAGGGCCAACAGCATTACCACTTTCCATGTGAGATATTTTAAGTCCACAGTGGTGAGTGGTTCAAACCAATGTGATTTTAGGAACCCCAAAACCACATTGAGATCCCAAGGTGCCACTGGAGGCACAAAAGGAGGCTGTATATGCAGCACCCCTTTGACAAACGTCTGAACTTCAGGAACTGAAGCCAGTTCTTTTTGGAAGAAGATCGACAGGGCCGAAATTTGAACCTTAATGGACCCTAATTTTAGGCCCATAGACAGTCCTGTTTGCAGGAAATGCAGGAACCGACCCAGTTGAAATTCCTCTGTAGGGGCCTTCCTGGCCTCGCACCACGCAACATATTTACGCCAAATACGGTGATAATGCTGCACGGTTACATCCTTCCTGGCTTTGATCAGGGTAGGGATGACTTCATCCGGAATGCCTTTTTCCTTCAGGATCCGGCGTTCAACCGCCATGCCGTCAAACGCAGCCGCGGTAAGTCTTGAAACAGACAGGGTCCCTGCTGGAGCAGGTCCCTTCGTAGAGGTAGAGGCCACGGGTCCTCCGTGAGCATCTCTTGAAGTTCCGGGTACCAAGTCCTTCTTGGCCAATCCGGAGCCACGAGTATAGTCCTTACTCCTCTCCTTCTTATGATTCTCAGTACCTTGGGTATGAGAGGCAGAGGAGGGAACACATACACTGACTGGTACACCCATGGTGTTACCAGAGCGTCCACAGCTATTGCCTGAGGGTCCCGTGACCTGGCGCAATACCTGTCTAGTTTTTTGTTGAGGCGGGACGCCATCATGTCCACCTTTGGTTTTTGCCAACGGTTCACAATCATGTGGAAGACTTCTGGGTGAAGTCCCCACTCTCCCGGGTGGAGGTCGTGCCTGCTGAGGAAGTCTGCTTCCCAGTTGTCCACTCCCGGAATGAACACTGCTGACAGTGCTATCACATGATTTTCCGCCCAGCGAAGAATCCTTGCAACTTCTGCCATTGCCCTCCTGCTTCTTGTGCCGCCCTGTCTGTTTACGTGGGCGACTGCCGTGATGTTGTCTGACTGAATCAGCACCGGCTGACCTTGAAGCAGAGGTCGTGCTAGGCTTAGAGCATTGTAGATGGCCCTTAGCTCCAGGATATTTATGTGAAGTGATGTCTCCAGGCTTGACCACAAGCCCTGGAAATTTCTTCCTTGTGTGACTGCTCCCCAGCCTCTCAGGCTGGCATCCGTGGTCACCAGGACCCAGTCCTGAATGCCGAATCTGCGGCCCTCTAGAAGATGAGCACTCTGCAACCACCACAGAAGAGATACCCTTGTCCTTGGGGACAGGGTTATCCGCTGATGCATCTGAAGATGCGATCCGGACCATTTGTCCAGCAGATCCCACTGGAACGTTCTTGCGTGGAATCTGCCGAATGGAATCGCTTCGTAGGAAGCTACCATCTTTCCCAGGACTCTTGTGCATTGATGCACTGAGACTTGCCCTGGTTTCAGGAGGTTTCTGACTAGGTCGGATAACTCCCTGGCTTTTTCCTCCGGAAGGAACACCTTTTTCTGGACTGTGTCCAGAATCATCCCTAGGAACAGAAGACGTGTCGTCGGAATCAGCTGCGATTTTGGGATATTTAGAATCCAGCCGTGCTGCCGTAGCACTACCTGAGATAGTGCTACTCCGACTACTAACTGTTCTCTGGATCTTGCCCTTATCAGGAGATCGTCCAAGTAAGGGATAATTAAAACGCCTTTTCTTCGAAGAAGAATCATCATTTCGGCCATTACCTTGGTAAAGACCCGGGGTGCCGTGGATAATCCAAACGGCAGCGTCTGAAACTGATAGTGACAGTTTTGTACTACAAACCTGAGGTACCCTTGATGAGAAGGGTAAATGGGGACATGGAGGTAGGCATCTTTGATGTCCAGAGACACCATAAAGTCCCCCTCTTCCAGGTTCGCGATCACTGCTCTAAATGACTCCATCTTGAACTTGAACCTTTGTATGTAAGTGTTCAAGGATTTCAGATTTAAAATAGGTCTTACCGAGCCATCCGGCTTCGGTACCACAAACAGCGTTGAATAATACCCCTTCCCTTGTTGCAGGAGGGGTACCTTGATTATCACCTGCTGGGAATACAGCTTGTGAACTGCCTCCAATACTGCCTCCCTGTCGGAGGGAGACGTTGGTAAAGCAGACTTCAGGAACCGGCGAGGGGGAGACGTCTCGAACTCCAATTTGTACCCCTGAGATACTACTTGAAGGATCCAGGGGTCCACTTGCGAGTGAGCCCACTGCGCGCTGAAATTCTTGAGACGGGCCCCCACCGTGCCTGAGTCCGCTTGTAAGGCCCCAGCGTCATGCTGAGGACTTGGCAGAAGCGGGGGAGGGCTTTTGTTCCTGGGAATTGGCTGTCTGTTGCAGTCTTTTTCCCCTTCCTCTGCCCCGGGGCAGGAAAGAGGAACCTTTTGTCCGCTTGCCCTTATGGGGACGAAAGGACTGAGCCGGATAAGATGGCGTCTTTTTATGTTGAGAGGCGACCTGGGGTAAAAATGTGGATTTCCAAGCAGTTGCCGTGGCCACCAGGTCCGATAGTCCGACCCCAAATAACTCCTCCCCTTTATAAGGCAATATTTCCATATGCCGTTTAGAGTCCGCATCACCTGACCACTGTCGCGTCCATAATCCTCTTCTGGCAGAAATGGACAGCGCACTCACTCTTGATGCCAGAGTGGAAATATCCCTCTGTGCATCTCGCATATATAGAAATGCATCTTTTAAATGCTCTATAGTCAACAATATACTGTCCCTATCCAGGGTATCAATATTTTCAGTCAGGGAATCCGACCAAGCCACCCCAGCGCTGCACATCCAGGCTGAGGCGATTGCTGGTCGCAGTATAACACCAGTATGTGTGTATATACTTTTTAGGATATTCTCCAGTTTTCTGTCACCTGGTTCCTTGAGGGCGGCCGTATCAGGAGACGGTAACGCCACTTGTTTTGATAAGCGTGTGAGCGCTTTATCCACTCTAGGGGGTGTTTCCCAACGCGCCCTAACCTCTGGCGGGAAAGGGTATAATGCCAATAACTTTTTAGAAATTATCAGTTTTTTTATCGGGGGAAACCCACGCTGCATCACACACCTCATTTAATTCGTCTGATTCAGGAAAAACTACAGGTAGTTTTTTCACACCCCACATAATACCCTTTTTAGTGGTACTTGCAGTATCAGAAATGTTTAACACCTCTCTCATTGCCGTGATCATGTAACGTGTGGCCCTACTGGAAGTCACGTTTGTCTCCTCACCGTCGACACTGGAGTCAGTATCCGTGTCGACGTCAGTATCCACCACCTGAGGTAACGGCCTTTTTAGAGCCCCTGATGGTTTCTGAGACGCCTGGACAGGGACTAGCTGATTAGTCGGCTGTCTCATGTCATCAACTGTCTTTTGTAAGGAGCTGACACTGTCACGTAAATCCTTCCATAAAGCCATCCACTCAGGTGTCGACTCCCTAGGGGGTGACATCTCTATTATAGGCAATTGCTCCGCCTCCACATCATTTTCCTCCTCATACATGTCGACACAAACGTACCGACACACAGCACACGCACAGGGAATGCTCTGATAGAGGACAGGACCCCACTAGCCCTTTGGGGAGACAGAGGGAGAGTATGCCAGCACACACCAGAGCGCTATATATAGATATAGGGACAACCTTATATAAGTGTTTCTCCCTTATAGCTGCTGTATTGTTAATAACCCGCCAATTAGTGCCCCCCTCTCTTTTTTACCCTGTTTCTGTAGTGCAGGACTGCAGGGCAGAGTCAGGGAGATGTCCTTCCAGCGGAGCTGTGAGGGAAAATGGCGCCTGTGTGCTGATGAGATAGGCTCCGCCCCCTTCTCGGCGGCCTTTCTCCCGCTTTTTGTGAAAATCTGGCAGGGGTTAAAATTCATCCATATAGCCCAGGGGCTATATGTGATGTATTTTTAGCCAGCCAAGGTGTTTCTATTGCTGCTCAGGGCGCCCCCCCCTAGCGCCCTACACCCTCAGTGACCGGAGTGTGAAGTGTGCTGAGAAGCAATGGCGCACAGCTGCAGTGCTGTGCGCTACCTTGTGGAAGACAGGATGTCTTCTGCCGCCGATTTGCCGGACTCTTCTTGCTTCTGGCTCTGTAAGGGGGCCGGCGGCGCGGCTCTGGGACCGAGCTCCAAGGCTGGGCCTGTGATCGGTCCCTCTGGAGCTAATGGTGTCCAGTAGCCTAAGAAGCCCAATCCACTCTGCACGCAGGTGAGTTCGCTTCTTCTCCCCTTAGTCCCTCGATGCAGTGAGCCTGTTGCCAGCAGGTCTCACTGAAAATAAAAAACCTAAACTAAAACTTTCACTAAGAAGCTCAGGAGAGCCCCTAGTGTGCACCCTTCTCGTTCGGGCACAAAAATCTAACTGAGGCTTGGAGGAGGGTCATGGGGGGAGGAGCCAGTGCACACCAGGTAGTACTAAAGCTTTCTATTTGTGCCCAGTCTGCTGCGGAGCCGCTATTCCCCATGGTCCTTACGGAGTTCCCAGCATCCACTAGGACGTCAGAGAAAAGGCAGACGTGTCGGATAAAAACGCAGGAATGGCTGGGGAAACGTAGGCATGGCTGGCCGAACGCAGGGCGTGTTTGTGACGTCAAAACAGGAACTAAACAGTCTGAAGTGATCGCTAGCTAGGAGTAAGTCTCGAGCTACTCAGAAACTGCACAATCTATTTTTGTAGCAGCGCTGCGATCCTTTCGGTCGCACTTCTGCTAAGCTAAGATACACTCCAAGAGGGCGGCGGCTTAGCGTCTGCACTGCTGCTAAAAGCAGCTAGCGAGCGAACAACTCGGAATGAGGGACAAAGACTGGCTACTACTGTTAGCAACCATTTAAGCTTGCCACTGGTGGACAAAGGTTTTTGTCATCAATGGCAAATAGCTGATGGTTCTCCGCCATCGATGGCTTTCATTTCATTTTTTCCAGTGCAGGGGACACAGCACTTAGCCCTGCCCCCTTCCCTGATTGGCCTGCGTGTCACACATCGTAGAAGGTTCAAAACATCCAAGGTTTCCCATCAATGGTTGCGCACCATCTATGCCATCAGATAGCACCATCAATGGTTAACGCTTCACTGCCCATCCCTACTGTCGCCAGTCATTTCTTATTTTGAATATACAATCAGAGCATTTCTCACTTTCCAGTTATTTTCCATGATCCCACATACTACTCCGTTGCAATAATCTTGGCTAACCTATTTATTATCTGTAAAAATAAGAATTTACTTACCGATAATTCTATTTCTCGTAGTCCGTAGTGGATGCTGGGAACTCCGTAAGGACCATGGGGAATAGCGGCTCCGCAGGAGACTGGGCACAAATAGAAAGCTTTAGTACTAACTGGTGTGCACTGGCTCCTCCCCCCATGACCCTCCTCCAAGCCTCAGTTAGGATACTGTGCCCGGACGAGCGTACACAATAAGGAAGGATTTTGAATCCCGGGTAAGACTCATACCAGCCACACCAATCACACCGTACAATTAGTGATCTGAACCCAGTTAACAGTATGATAACAGAGGAGCCTCTAGAAAAGATGGCTCACTACAACAATAACCCGATTTAGTTAACAATAACTATGTACAAGTATTGCAGACAATCCGCACTTGGGATGGGCGCCCAGCATCCACTACGGACTACGAGAAAATTATCGGTAAGTAAATTCTTATTTTCTCTGACGTCCTAGTGGATGCTGGGAACTCCGTAAGGACCATGGGGATTATACCAAAGCTTCCAAACGGGCGGGAGAGTGCGGATGACTCTGCAGCACCGAATGAGAGAACTCCAGGTCCTCCTCAGCCAGGGTATCAAATTTGTAGAATTTAGCAAACGTGTTTGCCCCTGACCAAGTAGCTGCTCGGCAAAGTTGTAAAGCCGAGACCCCTCGGGCAGCCGCCCAAGATGAGCCCACTTTCCTTGTGGAATGGGCTTTTACAGATTTAGGCTGTGGCAGGCCTGCCACAGAATGAGCAAGCTGAATTGTACTACAAATCCAACGAGCAATAGTCTGCTTAGAAGCAGGAGCACCCAGCTTGTTGGGTGCATACAGGATAAACAGCGAGTCAGATTTTCTGACTCCAGCCGTCCTGGAAACATATATTTTCAGGGCCCTGACTACGTCCAGCAACTTGGAGTCCTCCAAGTCCCTAGTAGCCGCAGGTACCACAATAGGCTGGTTCAGGTGAAACGCTGAAACCACCTTAGGGAGAAATTGATGACGAGTCCTCAATTCTGCCCTATCCGTATGAAAAATTAGGTAAGGGCTTTTATAGGATAAAGCCGCCAATTCTGACACGCGCCTGGCTGACGCCAGGGCCAACAGCATTACCACTTTCCATGTGAGATATTTTAAGTCCACAGTGGTGAGTGGTTCAAACCAATGTGATTTTAGGAACCCCAAAACCACATTGAGATCCCAAGGTGCCACTGGAGGCACAAAAGGAGGCTGTATATGCAGCACCCCTTTGACAAACGTCTGAACTTCAGGAACTGAAGCCAGTTCTTTTTGGAAGAAGATCGACAGGGCCGAAATTTGAACCTTAATGGACCCTAATTTTAGGCCCATAGACAGTCCTGTTTGCAGGAAATGCAGGAACCGACCCAGTTGAAATTCCTCTGTAGGGGCCTTCCTGGCCTCGCACCACGCAACATATTTACGCCAAATACGGTGATAATGCTGCACGGTTACATCCTTCCTGGCTTTGATCAGGGTAGGGATGACTTCATCCGGAATGCCTTTTTCCTTCAGGATCCGGCGTTCAACCGCCATGCCGTCAAACGCAGCCGCGGTAAGTCTTGAAACAGACAGGGTCCCTGCTGGAGCAGGTCCCTTCGTAGAGGTAGAGGCCACGGGTCCTCCGTGAGCATCTCTTGAAGTTCCGGGTACCAAGTCCTTCTTGGCCAATCCGGAGCCACGAGTATAGTCCTTACTCCTCTCCTTCTTATGATTCTCAGTACCTTGGGTATGAGAGGCAGAGGAGGGAACACATACACTGACTGGTACACCCATGGTGTTACCAGAGCGTCCACAGCTATTGCCTGAGGGTCCCGTGACCTGGCGCAATACCTGTCTAGTTTTTTGTTGAGGCGGGACGCCATCATGTCCACCTTTGGTTTTTGCCAACGGTTCACAATCATGTGGAAGACTTCTGGGTGAAGTCCCCACTCTCCCGGGTGGAGGTCGTGCCTGCTGAGGAAGTCTGCTTCCCAGTTGTCCACTCCCGGAATGAACACTGCTGACAGTGCTATCACATGATTTTCCGCCCAGCGAAGAATCCTTGCAACTTCTGCCATTGCCCTCCTGCTTCTTGTGCCGCCCTGTCTGTTTACGTGGGCGACTGCCGTGATGTTGTCTGACTGAATCAGCACCGGCTGACCTTGAAGCAGAGGTCGTGCTAGGCTTAGAGCATTGTAGATGGCCCTTAGCTCCAGGATATTTATGTGAAGTGATGTCTCCAGGCTTGACCACAAGCCCTGGAAATTTCTTCCTTGTGTGACTGCTCCCCAGCCTCTCAGGCTGGCATCCGTGGTCACCAGGACCCAGTCCTGAATGCCGAATCTGCGGCCCTCTAGAAGATGAGAACTCTGCAACCACCACAGAAGAGACACCCTTGTCCTTGGGGACAGGGTTATCCGCTGATGCATCTGAAGATGCGATCCGGACCATTTGTCCAGCAGATCCCACTGGAACGTTCTTGCGTGGAATCTGCCGAATGGAATCGCTTCGTAGGAAGCTACCATCTTTCCCAGGACTCTTGTGCATTGATGCACTGAGACTTGCCCTGGTTTCAGGAGGTTTCTGACTAGGTCGGATAACTCCCTGGCTTTTTCCTCCGGAAGGAACACCTTTTTCTGGACTGTGTCCAGAATCATCCCTAGGAACAGAAGACGTGTCGTCGGAATCAGCTGCGATTTTGGGATATTTAGAATCCAGCCGTGCTGCCGTAGCACTACCTGAGATAGTGCTACTCCGACTACTAACTGTTCTCTGGATCTTGCCCTTATCAGGAGATCGTCCAAGTAAGGGATAATTAAAACGCCTTTTCTTCGAAGAAGAATCATCATTTCGGCCATTACCTTGGTAAAGACCCGGGGTGCCGTGGATAATCCAAACGGCAGCGTCTGAAACTGATAGTGACAGTTTTGTACTACAAACCTGAGGTACCCTTGATGAGAAGGGTAAATGGGGACATGGAGGTAGGCATCTTTGATGTCCAGAGACACCATAAAGTCCCCCTCTTCCTGGTTCGCGATCACTGCTCTAAATGACTCCATCTTGAACTTGAACCTTTGTATGTAAGTGTTCAAGGATTTCAGATTTAAAATAAGAATTTACTTACCGATAATTCTATTTCTCATAGTCCGTAGTGGATGCTGGGACTCCGTCAGGACCATGGGGAATAGCGGGCTCCGCAGGAGACAGGGCACATCTAAATAAAGCTTTTAGGATCACGTGGTGCGTACTGGCTCCTCCCCCTATGACCCTCCTCCAAGCCTCAGTTAGGTACTGTGCCCGGACGAGCGTACACAATAAGGAAGGATCTTGAATCCCGGGTAAGACTCATACCAGCCACACCAATCACACCGTACAACTTGTGATCTGAACCCAGTTAACAGTATGATAACAAAAAACGAAGTAGCCTCTGAAAAGATGGCTCACAACAATAGTAATAACCCGATCTTTGTAACAATAACTATGTACAAGTATTGCAGACAATCCGCACTTGGGATGGGCGCCCAGCATCCACTACGGACTATGAGAAATAGAATTATCGGTAAGTAAATTCTTATTTTCTCTAACGTCCTAGTGGATGCTGGGACTCCGTCAGGACCATGGGGATTATACCAAAGCTCCCAAACGGGCGGGAGAGTGCGGATGACTCTGCAGCACCGAATGAGAGAACTCCAGGTCCTCCTTAGCCAGAGTATCAAATTTGTAAAATTTTACAAACGTGTTCTCCCCTGACCACGTAGCTGCTCGGCAAAGTTGTAATGCCGAGACCCCTCGGGCAGCCGCCCAAGATGAGCCCACTTTCCTTGTGGAGTGGGCCTTTACAGATTTAGGCTGTGGCAGGCCTGCCACAGAATGTGCAAGTTGGATTGTGCTACAGATCCAACGTGCAATCGTCTGTTTAGACGCAGGAGCACCCATCTTGTTGGGTGCATACAATATAAACAACGAGTCAGATTTTCTGACTCCAGCTGTCCTTGAAATATATATTTTTAATGCTCTGACAACGTCCAGTAACTTGGAGTCCTCCAAGTCGCTAGTAGCCGCAGGCACCACAATAGGCTGGTTCAAGTGAAAAGCCGAAACCACCTTAGGAAGAAAATGAGGACGTGTCCGCAGTTCTGCCCTGTCCGAATGGAAAATCAGATATGGGCTTTTGTATGATAAAGCCGCCAACTCTGAAACTCTCCTGGCTGAAGCCAGGGCCAATAGCATGGTTACCTTCCATGTAAGGTATTTTAAATCTACCGATTTTAGAGGCTCAAACCAATGAGATTTGAGAAAATTCAAAACTACGTTCAAATCCCACGGTGCCACTGGAGGCACTATTGGGGGTTGTATATGTAGTACACCTTTGACAAAAGTTTGTACTTCAGGCACTGATGCCAATTCCTTCTGGAAGAAGATTGATAAGGCCGAAATTTGAACTTTAATGGACCCCAATTTTAGGCCCATAGACAATCCTGCTTGCAGGAAATGTAAGAATCGACCCAATTGAAATTCTTCCGTTGGAGCCTTCTTGGCCTCACACCACGCAACATATTTTCGCCAAATGCGGTGATAATGTTGTACAGTCACTTCCTTTCTAGCCTTAATCAAGGTAGGAATAACTTCCTCTGGAATGCCCTTTTCTTTTAGAATCCGGCGTTCAACCGCCATGCCGTCAAACGCAGACGCGGTAAGTCTTGGAACATACAAGGTCCCTGCTGAAGCAGATCCCTTCTTAGAGGTAGAGGCCATGGATCCTCCGTGAGCATCTCTTGAAGTTCCGGATACCAAGTTCTTCTTGGCCAGTCCGGAGCCACCAGTATTGTTCTTACTCCTCTTTTCCGTATAATTCTCAGTACCTTTGGTATGAGAGGCAGAGGAGGGAACACATACACTGACTGGTACACCTACGGAGTTACCAGAGCGTCCACAGCTATTGCCTGAGGGTCTCTTGACCTGGCGCAATATCTGTCCAATTTTTTGTTGAGGCGAGACGCCATCATGTCCACCTTTGGTCTTTCCCAACGGTTCACAATCATGTGGAAGACTTCTGGATGAAGTCCCCACTCTCCCGGGTGAAGGTCATGTCTGCTGAGGAAGTCTGCTTCCCAGTTGTCCACTCCCGGGATGAACACTGCTGACAGTGCTATGACATGATTCTCCGCCCAGCGCAGAATCCTTGCAGCTTCTGTCATTGCTCTTCTGCTTCTCGTGCCGCCTTGTCGGTTTACGTGGGCGACTGCCGTGATGTTGTCCGACTGGATCAACACCGGCTGACCCTGAAGCAGCGATTTTGCCAGGCTTAGAGCATTGTAGATCGCTCTTAGCTCCAGTATATTTATGTGAAGGGACGTCTCCAGGTTTGACCACACGCCCTGGAAGTTTCTTCCCTGTGTGACTGCTCCCCAGCCTCGTAGGCTGGCATCCGTAGTCACCAGGACCCAGTCCTGTATGCCGAATCTGCGGCCCTCTAACAGATGGGCACTCTGCAACCACCACAGGAGAGACAACCTTGTTCTTGGTGACAGTGTTATCCGCTGATGCATGTGCAGATGCGATCCGGACCATTTGTCCAGCAGATCCCACTGAAATGTCCGTGCATGGAATCTGCCGAATGGAATCGCTTCGTAAGAAGCCACCATCTTTCCCAGGACTCTTGTGCATTGATGTACTGACACAGTTCCTGGTTTTAGGAGGTTCCTGACAAGTTCGGATAACTCCCTTGCTTTCTCCTCCGGGAGAAACACCTTTTTCTGAACCGTGTCCAGAATCATTCCCAGGAACAGCAGACGAGTTGTCGGGGTCAATTGAGATTTTGGAAGATTCAGAATCCACCCGTGTTGCTGAAGCACTACCTGGGTTAGTGCTACACCGACTTCCAGCTGTTCTCTGGACTTTGCCCTTATCAGGAGATCGTCCAAGTAAGGGATAATTAATACGCCTTTTCTTCGTAGAAGAACCATCATTTCGGTCATTACCTTGGTAAAGACCCGAGGGGCCGTGGACAAACCAAACGGCAGCGTTTGAAACTGATAATGACAGTCTTGTATCACGAACCTGAGATACCCTTGGTGTGAGGGGTAAATTGGGACATGCAGATAAGCATCCTTTATGTCCAGGGACACCATGAAGTCCCCTTCTTCCAGATTCGCTATCACTGCTCTGAGTGACTCCATCTTGAACTTGAATTTCTGTATGTACAGGTTCAAGGATTTCAGGTTTAGAATAGGTCTTACCGAACCGTCCGGCTTCGGTACCACAAATAGTGTGGAATAATACCCCTTTCCCTGTTGTAGGAGGGGTACCTTGACTATCACCTGCTGAGAATACAGCTTGTGAATGGCTTCCAAAACCGACGTCCTTTCTGAGGGAGACGTTGGTAAAGCAGACTTTAGGAACCGGCGAGGGGGAGACCTTTCGAACTCCAACATGTAACCCTGAGATATTATCTGCAGGATCCACGGGTCCACTTGTGAGCGAGCCCACTGATTGCTGAAAATCTTGAGTCGACCCCCCACCGCTCCTGAGTCCGCTTGTAAAGCCCCAGCGTCATGCTGATGGCTTTGTAGAACCCGGGGCGGGCTTCTGGTCCTGGGCAGGGGCTGCTTGCTGCCCTCTCTTACCCTTTCCTCTGCCTCGCGGCAGATAAGACTGTCCTTTTGGTCGCTTGTTTTTATAGGAGCGAAAGGACTGCGGCTGAAAAGACGGTGTCTTTTTCTGTTGGGAGGGGGTCTGAGGTAAAAAAGTGGATTTGCCGGCAGTTGCCGTGGCCACCAGGTCCGAAAGACCGACCCCAAATAATTCCTCTCCTTTATATGGCAATACTTCCATATGCCTTTTGGAATCCGCATCACCTGACCACTGTAGCGTCCATAAACTTCTTCTGGCAGATATGGACATCGCGCTTACTCTTGATGCTAGAGTACAAATATCCCTCTGAGCATCTCGCATATAAAGAAAAGCATCCTTTAATTGCTCTAGAGTCAATAAAATACTGTCCCTATCCAGGGTATCAATATTTTCAGTCAGAGAATCCAACCACACTACCCCAGCACTGCACATCCAGGCTGAGGCTACTGCCGGTCGCAGTATAACACCAGTATGTGTGTATATACTCTTCAGTGTAGTTTCCAGCCTCCTATCTGCTGGATCCTTGAGGGCGGCCGTATCAGGAGACGGCAATGCCACTTGCTTTGATAAACGTGTGAGCGCCTTATCCACCCTAGGGGGTGTTTCCCAGCGCGCCCTAACCTCTGGTGGGAAAGGGTATAATGCCAATAACTTCTTGGAAATTAGCAGTTTTCTATCTGGGTTAACCCACGCTTCGTCACACACGTCATTCAATTCCTCTGATTCTGGAAAAGCTACAGGTAGTTTTTTCACCCCCCACATAATACCCCTTTTTGAGGTACCAGCAGTATCAGAGATCTGCAAAGCCTCCTTCATTGCCGTGATCATATAACGTGTGGCCCTATTGGAAAATACGTTTGTTTCTTCACCGTCGACACTAGATTCATCTGTGTCGGTACCCGTGTCGACTGACTGAGGTAAGGGACGTTTTACAGCCCCTGACGGTGTCTGAGACGCCTGAGCCGGTACTAACTGGTTTTCCGGCCGTCTCATTTCGTCAACTGACTTTTGTAATGTGCTAACATTATCACGTAATTCCATAACTAAAGCCATCCATTCCGGTGTCGACTCCCTAGGGGGTGACATCACCATTACCGGCAATTGCTCTGCCTCCACACCAACATCGTCCTCATACATGTCGACACACACGTACCGACACACAGCAGCCACACAGGGAATGCTCTAATCGAAGACAGGACCCTCTTAGCCCTTTGGGGAGACAGAGGGAGAGTTTGCCAGCACACACCAAAAGCGCTATAAATGTATATAAACAACCCTAGAAGGTGTTGTTTTTGATATAAGCGCTTTTAATATATCAATATCGCCAAATTATGCCCTCCTTCTCTTTGTTACCCTGTTTCTGTAGTGCAGTGCAGGGGAGAGTCCTGGGAGCCTTCCTCACCAGCGGAGCTGAGCAGGAAAATGGCGCTGAGTGCTGAGGAGAATAAGCTCCGCCCCTTTTTCGGCGGGCTTTTCTCCCGGGTTTTAAGAAAACTGGCCTGGGTTAAATACATACATATAGCCTTAATGGCTATATGTGATGTATTTATTTTGCCACTAAAGGTATTTAATATTGCTGCCCAGGGCGCCCCCAGCAGCGCCCTGCACCCTCCGTGACTGAATCAGTGAGACGTGTAGCAACAATGGCGCACAGCTGCAGTGCTGTGCGCTACCTTCATGAAGACTGAGGAGTCTTCTGCCGCCTGCTTTCCGGACCTCCGTCTTCAGCGTCTGTAAGGGGGATCGGCGGCGCGGCTCCGGGACGAACCCCAGGAGGACCTGTGTTCCGACTCCCTCTGGAGCTAAGTGTCCAGTAGCCTAAGACTCCAATCCATCCTGCACGCAGGTGAGTTGGAAATCTCTCCCCTAAGTCCCTCGATGCAGTGATCCTGTTGCCAGCAGGATTCACTGAGATTTAAACCTAAAAAAACTTTTTCTAAGCAGCTCTTTAGGAGAGCCACCTAGATTGCACCCTTCTCGGACGGGCACAAAAACCTAACTGAGGCTTGGAGGAGGGTCATAGGGGGAGGAGCCAGTACGCACCATGTGATCCTAAAAGCTTTATTTAGATGTGCCCTGTCTCCTGCGGAGCCCGCTATTCCCCATGGTCCTGACGGAGTCCCAGCATCCACTAGGACGTTAGAGAAAATAGGTCTTACCGAGCCATCCGGCTTCGGTACCACAAACAGCGTTGAATAATACCCCTTCCCTTGTTGCAGGAGGGGTACCTTGATTATCACCTGCTGGGAATACAGCTTGTGAACTGCCTCCAATACTGCCTCCCTGTCGGAGGGAGACGTTGGTAAAGCAGACTTCAGGAACCGGCGAGGGGGAGACGTCTCGAACTCCAATTTGTACCCCTGAGATACTACTTGAAGGATCCAGGGGTCCACTTGCGAGTGAGCCCACTGCGCGCTGAAATTCTTGAGACGGGCCCCCACCGTGCCTGAGTCCGCTTGTAAGGCCCCAGCGTCATGCTGAGGACTTGGCAGAAGCGGGGGAGGGCTTTTGTTCCTGGGAATTGGCTGTCTGTTGCAGTCTTTTTCCCCTTCCTCTGCCCCGGGGCAGAAAAGAGGAACCTTTTGTCCGCTTGCCCTTATGGGGACGAAAGGACTGAGCCGGATAAGACGGCGTCTTTTTATGTTGAGAGGCGACCTGGGGTAAAAATGTGGATTTCCCAGCAGTTGCCGTGGCCACCAGGTCCGATAGACCGACCCCAAATAACTCCTCCCCTTTATAAGGCAATATTTCCATATGCCGTTTAGAGTCCGCATCACCTGACCACTGTCGCGTCCATAATCCTCTTCTGGCAGAAATGGACAGCGCACTCACTCTTGATGCCAGAGTGGAAATATCCCTCTGTGCATCTCGCATATATAGAAATGCATCTTTTAAATGCTCTATAGTCAACAATATACTGTCCCTATCCAGGGTATCAATATTTTCAGTCAGGGAATCCGACCAAGCCACCCCAGCGCTGCACATCCAGGCTGAGGCGATTGCTGGTCGCAGTATAACACCAGTATGTGTGTATATACTTTTTAGGATATTCTCCAGTTTTCTGTCACCTGGTTCCTTGAGGGCGGCCGTATCAGGAGACGGTAACGCCACTTGTTTTGATAAGCGTGTGAGCGCTTTATCCACTCTAGGGGGTGTTTCCCAACGCGCCCTAACCTCTGGCGGGAAAGGGTATAATGCCAATAACTTTTTAGAAATTATCAGTTTTTTTATCGGGGGAAACCCACGCTGCTTCACACACCTCATTTAATTCGTCTGATTCAGGAAAAACTACAGGTAGTTTTTTCACACCCCACATAATACCCTTTTTAGTGGTACTTGCAGTATCAGAAATGTTTAACACCTCTCTCATTGCCGTGATCATGTAACGTGTGGCCCTACTGGAAGTCACGTTTGTCTCCTCACCGTCGACACTGGAGTCAGTATCCGTGTCGACGTCAGTATCCACCACCTGAGGTAACGGCCTTTTTAGAGCCCCTGATGGTTTCTGAGACGCCTGGACAGGGACTAGCTGATTAGTCGGCTGTCTCATGTCATCAACTGTCTTTTGTAAGGAGCTGACACTGTCACGTAAATCCTTCCATAAAGCCATCCACTCAGGTGTCGACTCCCTAGGGGGTGACATCTCTATTATAGGCAATTGCTCCGCCTCCACATCATTTTCCTCCTCATACATGTCGACACAAACGTACCGACACACAGCACACGCACAGGGAATGCTCTGATAGAGGACAGGACCCCACTAGCCCTTTGGGGAGACAGAGGGAGAGTATGCCAGCACACACCAGAGCGCTATATATAGATATAGGGACAACCTTATATAAGTGTTTCTCCCTTATAGCTGCTGTATTGTTAATAACCCGCCAATTAGTGCCCCCCTCTCTTTTTTACCCTGTTTCTGTAGTGCAGGACTGCAGGGGAGAGTCAGGGAGACGTCCTTCCAGCGGAGCTGTGAGGGAAAATGGCGCCTGTGTGCTGAGGAGATAGGCTCCGCCCCCTTCTCGGCGGCCTTTCTCCCGCTTTTTGTGAAAATCTGGCAGGGGTTAAAATTCATCCATATAGCCCAGGGGCTATATGTGATGTATTTTTAGCCAGCCAAGGTGTTTCTATTGCTGCTCAGGGCGCCCCCCCCTAGCGCCCTGCACCCTCAGTGACCGGAGTGTGAAGTGTGCTGAGAAGCAATGGCGCACAGCTGCAGTGCTGTGCGCTACCTTGTGGAAGACAGGATGTCTTCTGCCGCCGATTTGCCGGACTCTTCTTGCTTCTGGCTCTGTAAGGGGGCCGGCGGCGCGGCTCTGGGACCGAGCTCCAAGGCTGGGCCTGTGATCGGTCCCTCTGGAGCTAATGGTGTCCAGTAGCCTAAGAAGCCCAATCCACTCTGCACGCAGGTGAGTTCGCTTCTTCTCCCCTTAGTCCCTCGATGCAGTGAGCCTGTTGCCAGCAGGTCTCACTGAAAATAAAAAACCTAAACTAAAACTTTCACTAAGAAGCTCAGGAGAGCCCCTAGTGTGCACCCTTCTCGTTCGGGCACAAAAATCTAACTAAGGCTTGGAGGAGGGTCATGGGGGGAGGAGCCAGTGCACACCAGGTAGTACTAAAGCTTTCTATTTGTGCCCAGTCTGCTGCGGAGCCGCTATTCCCCATGGTCCTTACGGAGTTCCCAGCATCCACTAGGACGTCAGAGAAAAGGCAGACGTGTCGGATAAAAACGCAGGAATGGCTGGGGAAACGTAGGCATGGCTGGCCGAACGCAGGGCGTGTTTGTGACGTCAAAACAGGAACTAAACAGTCTGAAGTGATCGCTAGCTAGGAGTAAGTCTCGAGCTACTCAGAAACTGCACAATCTATTTTTGTAGCAGCGCTGCGATCCTTTCGGTCGCACTTCTGCTAAGCTAAGATACACTCCAAGAGGGCGGCGGCTTAGCGTCTGCACTGCTGCTAAAAGCAGCTAGCGAGCGAACAACTCGGAATGAGGGACAAAGACTGGCTACTACTGTTAGCAACCATTTAAGCTTGCCACTGGTGGACAAAGGTTTTTGTCATCAATGGCAGATAGCTGATGGTTCTCCGCCATCGATGGCTTTCATTTCATTTTTTCCAGTGCAGGGGACACAGCACTTAGCCCTGCCCCCTTCCCTGATTGGCCTGTGTGTCACACATCGTAGAAGGTTCAAAACATCCAAGGTTTCCCATCAATGGTTGCGCACCATCTATGCCATCAGATAGCACCATCAATGGTTAACGCTTCACTGCCCATCCCTACTGTCGCCAGTCATTTCTTATTTTGAATATACAATCAGAGCATTTCCCACTTTCCAGTTATTTTCCATGATCCCACATACTACTCCATTGCAATAATCTTGGCTAACCTATTTATTATCTGTAAAAATAAGAATTTACTTACCGATAATTCTATTTCTCGTAGTCCGTAGTGGATGCTGGGAACTCCGTAAGGACCATGGGGAATAGCGGCTCCGCAGGAGACTGGGCACAAATAGAAAGCTTTAGTACTAACTGGTGTGCACTGGCTCCTCCCCCCATGACCCTCCTCCAAGCCTCAGTTAGGATACTGTGCCCGGACGAGCGTACACAATAAGGAAGGATTTTGAATCCCGGGTAAGACTCATACCAGCCACACCAATCACACCGTACAATTAGTGATCTGAACCCAGTTAACAGTATGATAACAGAGGAGCCTCTAGAAAAGATGGCTCACTACAACAATAACCCGATTTAGTTAACAATAACTATGTACAAGTATTGCAGACAATCCGCACTTGGGATGGGCGCCCAGCATCCACTACGGACTACGAGAAATAGAATTATCGGTAAGTAAATTCTTATTTTCTCTGACGTCCTAGTGGATGCTGGGAACTCCGTAAGGACCATGGGGATTATACCAAAGCTTCCAAACGGGCGGGAGAGTGCGGATGACTCTGCAGCACCGAATGAGAGAACTCCAGGTCCTCCTCAGCCAGGGTATCAAATTTGTAGAATTTAGCAAACGTGTTTGCCCCTGACCAAGTAGCTGCTCGGCAAAGTTGTAAAGCCGAGACCCCTCGGGCAGCCGCCCAAGATGAGCCCACTTTCCTTGTGGAATGGGCTTTTACAGATTTAGGCTGTGGCAGGCCTGCCACAGAATGAGCAAGCTGAATTGTACTACAAATCCAACGAGCAATAGTCTGCTTAGAAGCAGGAGCACCCAGCTTGTTGGGTGCATACAGGATAAACAGCGAGTCAGATTTTCTGACTCCAGCCGTCCTGGAAACATATATTTTCAGGGCCCTGACTACGTCCAGCAACTTGGAGTCCTCCAAGTCCCTAGTAGCCGCAGGTACCACAATAGGCTGGTTCAGGTGAAACGCTGAAACCACCTTAGGGAGAAATTGAGGACGAGTCCTCAATTCTGCCCTATCCGTATGAAAAATTAGGTAAGGGCTTTTATAGGATAAAGCCGCCAATTCTGACACGCGCCTGGCTGACGCCAGGGCCAACAGCATTACCACTTTCCATGTGAGATATTTTAAGTCCACAGTGGTGAGTGGTTCAAACCAATGTGATTTTAGGAACCCCAAAACCACATTGAGATCCCAAGGTGCCACTGGAGGCACAAAAGGAGGCTGTATATGCAGCACCCCTTTGACAAACGTCTGAACTTCAGGAACTGAAGCCAGTTCTTTTTGGAAGAAGATCAACAGGGCCGAAATTTGAACCTTAATGGACCCTAATTTTAGGCCCATAGACAGTCCTGTTTGCAGGAAATGCAGGAACCGACCCAGTTGAAATTCCTCTGTAGGGGCCTTCCTGGCCTCGCACCACGCAACATATTTACGCCAAATACGGTGATAATGCTGCACGGTTACATCCTTCCTGGCTTTGATCAGGGTAGGGATGACTTCATCCGGAATGCCTTTTTCCTTCAGGATCCGGCGTTCAACCGCCATGCCGTCAAACGCAGCCGCGGTAAGTTTTGAAACAGACAGGGTCCCTGCTGGAGCAGGTCCCTTCGTAGAGGTAGAGGCCACGGGTCCTCCGTGAGCATCTCTTGAAGTTCCGGGTACCAAGTCCTTCTTGGCCAATCCGGAGCCACGAGTATAGTCCTTACTCCTCTCCTTCTTATGATTCTCAGTACCTTGGGTATGAGAGGCAGAGGAGGGAACACATACACTGACTGGTACACCCATGGTGTTACCAGAGCGTCCACAGCTATTGCCTGAGGGTCCCGTGACCTGGCGCAATACCTGTCTAGTTTTTTGTTGAGGCGGGACGCCATCATGTCCACCTTTGGTTTTTGCCAACGGTTCACAATCATGTGGAAGACTTCTGGGTGAAGTCCCCACTCTCCCGGGTGGAGGTCGTGCCTGCTGAGAAAGTCTGCTTCCCAGTTGTCCACTCCCGGAATGAACACTGCTGACAGTGCTATCACATGATTTTCCGCCCAGCGAAGAATCCTTGCAACTTCTGCCATTGCCCTCCTGCTTCTTGTGCCGCCCTGTCTGTTTACGTGGGCGACTGCCGTGATGTTGTCTGACTGAATCAGCACCGGCTGACCTTGAAGCAGAGGTCGTGCTAGGCTTAGAGCATTGTAGATGGCCCTTAGCTCCAGGATATTTATGTGAAGTGATGTCTCCAGGCTTGACCACAAGCCCTGGAAATTTCTTCCTTGTGTGACTGCTCCCCAGCCTCTCAGGCTGGCATCCGTGGTCACCAGGACCCAGTCCTGAATGCCGAATCTGCGGCCCTCTAGAAGATGAGCACTCTGCAACCACCACAGAAGAGACACCCTTGTCCTTGGGGACAGGGTTATCCGCTGATGCATCTGAAGATGCGATCCGGACCATTTGTCCAGCAGATCCCACTGGAACGTTCTTGCGTGGAATCTGCCGAATGGAATCGCTTCGTAGGAAGCTACCATCTTTCCCAGGACTCTTGTGCATTGATGCACTGAGACTTGCCCTGGTTTCAGGAGGTTTCTGACTAGGTCGGATAACTCCCTGGCTTTTTCCTCCGGAAGGAACACCTTTTTCTGGACTGTGTCCAGAATCATCCCTAGGAACAGAAGACGTGTCGTCGGAATCAGCTGCGATTTTGGGATATTTAGAATCCAGCCGTGCTGCCGTAGCACTACCTGAGATAGTGCTACTCCGACTACTAACTGTTCTCTGGATCTTGCCCTTATCAGGAGATCGTCCAAGTAAGGGATAATTAAAACGCCTTTTCTTCGAAGAAGAATCATCATTTCGGCCATTACCTTGGTAAAGACCCGGGGTGCCGTGGATAATCCAAACGGCAGCGTCTGAAACTGATAGTGACAGTTTTGTACTACAAACCTGAGGTACCCTTGATGAGAAGGGTAAATGGGGACATGGAGGTAGGCATCTTTGATGTCCAGAGACACCATAAAGTCCCCCTCTTCCAGGTTCGCGATCACTGCTCTAAATGACTCCATCTTGAACTTGAACCTTTGTATGTAAGTGTTCAAGGATTTCAGATTTAAAATAGGTCTTACCGAGCCATCCGGCTTCGGTACCACAAACAGCGTTGAATAATACCCCTTCCCTTGTTGCAGGAGGGGTACCTTGATTATCTCCTGCTGGGAATACAGCTTGTGAACTGCCTCCAATACTGCCTCCCTGTCGGAGGGAGACGTTGGTAAAGCAGACTTCAGGAACCGGCGAGGGGGAGACGTCTCGAACTCCAATTTGTACCCCTGAGATACTACTTGAAGGATCCAGGGGTCCACTTGCGAGTGAGCCCACTGCGCGCTGAAATTCTTGAGACGGGCCCCCACCGTGCCTGAGTCCGCTTGTAAGGCCCCAGCGTCATGCTGAGGACTTGGCAGAAGCGGGGGAGGGCTTTTGTTCCTGGGAATTGGCTGTCTGTTGCAGTCTTTTTCCCCTTCCTCTGCCCCGGGGCAGAAAAGAGGAACCTTTTGTCCGCTTGCCCTTATGGGGACGAAAGGACTGAGCCGGATAAGACGGCGTCTTTTTATGTTGAGAGGCGACCTGGGGTAAAAATGTGGATTTCCCAGCAGTTGCCGTGGCCACCAGGTCCGATAGACCGACCCCAAATAACTCCTCCCCTTTATAAGGCAATATTTCCATATGCCGTTTAGAGTCCGCATCACCTGACCACTGTCGCGTCCATAATCCTCTTCTGGCAGAAATGGACAGCGCACTCACTCTTGATGCCAGAGTGGAAATATCCCTCTGTGCATCTCGCATATATAGAAATGCATCTTTTAAATGCTCTATAGTCAACAATATACTGTCCCTATCCAGGGTATCAATATTTTCAGTCAGGGAATCCGACCAAGCCACCCCAGCGCTGCACATCCAGGCTGAGGCGATTGCTGGTCGCAGTATAACACCAGTATGTGTGTATATACTTTTTAGGATATTCTCCAGTTTTCTGTCACCTGGTTCCTTGAGGGCGGCCGTATCAGGAGACGGTAACGCCACTTGTTTTGATAAGCGTGTGAGCGCTTTATCCACTCTAGGGGGTGTTTCCCAACGCGCCCTAACCTCTAGCGGGAAAGGGTATAATGCCAATAACTTTTTAGAAATTATCAGGTTTTTTATCGGGGGAAACCCACGCTGCATCACACACCTCATTTAATTCGTCTGATTCAGGAAAAACTACAGGTAGTTTTTTCACACCCCACATAATACCCTTTTTAGTGGTACTTGCAGTATCAGAAATGTTTAACACCTCTCTCATTGCCGTGATCATGTAACGTGTGGCCCTACTGGAAGTCACGTTTGTCTCCTCACCGTCGACACTGGAGTCAGTATCCGTGTCGACGTCAGTATCCACCACCTGAGGTAACGGCCTTTTTAGAGCCCCTGATGGTTTCTGAGACGCCTGGACAGGGACTAGCTGATTAGTCGGCTGTCTCATGTCATCAACTGTCTTTTGTAAGGAGCTGACACTGTCACGTAAATCCTTCCATAAAGCCATCCACTCAGGTGTCGACTCCCTAGGGGGTGACATCTCTATTATAGGCAATTGCTCCGCCTCCACATCATTTTCCTCCTCATACATGTCGACACAAACGTACCGACACACAGCACACGCACAGGGAATGCTCTGATAGAGGACAGGACCCCACTAGCCCTTTGGGGAGACAGAGGGAGAGTATGCCAGCACACACCAGAGCGCTATATATAGATATAGGGACAACCTTATATAAGTGTTTCTCCCTTATAGCTGCTGTATTGTTAATAACCCGCCAATTAGTGCCCCCCTCTCTTTTTTACCCTGTTTCTGTAGTGCAGGACTGCAGGGGAGAGTCAGGGAGACGTCCTTCCAGCGGAGCTGTGAGGGAAAATGGCGCCTGTGTGCTGAGGAGATAGGCTCCGCCCCCTTCTCGGCGGCCTTTCTCCCGCTTTTTGTGAAAATCTGGCAGGGGTTAAAATTCATCCATATAGCCCAGGGGCTATATGTGATGTATTTTTAGCCAGCCAAGGTGTTTCTATTGCTGCTCAGGGCGCCCCCCCCTAGCGCCCTGCACCCTCAGTGACCGGAGTGTGAAGTGTGCTGAGAAGCAATGGCGCACAGCTGCAGTGCTGTGCGCTACCTTGTGGAAGACAGGATGTCTTCTGCCGCCGATTTGCCGGACTCTTCTTGCTTCTGGCTCTGTAAGGGGGCCGGCGGCGCGGCTCTGGGACCGAGCTCCAAGGCTGGGCCTGTGATCGGTCCCTCTGGAGCTAATGGTGTCCAGTAGCCTAAGAAGCCCAATCCACTCTGCACGCAGGTGAGTTCGCTTCTTCTCCCCTTAGTCCCTCGATGCAGTGAGCCTGTTGCCAGCAGGTCTCACTGAAAATAAAAAACCTAAACTAAAACTTTCACTAAGAAGCTCAGGAGAGCCCCTAGTGTGCACCCTTCTCGTTCGGGCACAAAAATCTAACTGAGGCTTGGAGGAGGGTCATGGGGGGAGGAGCCAGTGCACACCAGGTAGTACTAAAGCTTTCTATTTGTGCCCAGTCTCCTGCGGAGCCGCTATTCCCCATGGTCCTTACGGAGTTCCCAGCATCCACTAGGACGTCAGAGAAAAGGCAGACGTGTCGGATAAAAACGCAGGAATGGCTGGGGAAACGTAGGCGTGGCTGGCCGAACGCAGGGCGTGTTTGTGACGTCAAAACAGGAACTAAACAGTCTGAAGTGATCGCTAGCTAGGAGTAAGTCTCGAGCTACTCAGAAACTGCACAATCTATTTTTGTAGCAGCGCTGCGATCCTTTCAGTCGCACTTCTGCTAAGCTAAGATACACTCCAAGAGGGCGGCGGCTTAGCGTCTGCACTGCTGCTAAAAGCAGCTAGCGAGCGAACAACTCGGAATGAGGGACAAAGACTGGCTACTACTGTTAGCAACCATTTAAGCTTGCCACTGGTGGACAAAGGTTTTTGTCATCAATGGCAGATAGCTGATGGTTCTCCGCCATCGATGGCTTTCATTTCATTTTTTCCAGTGCAGGGGACACAGCACTTAGCCCTGCCCCCTTCCCTGATTGGCCTGCGTGTCACACATCGTAGAAGGTTCAAAACATCCAAGGTTTCCCATCAATGGTTGCGCACCATCTATGCCATCAGATAGCACCATCAATGGTTAACGCTTCACTGCCCATCCCTACTGTCGCCAGTCATTTCTTATTTTGAATATACAATCAGAGCATTTCCCACTTTCCAGTTATTTTCCATGATCCCACATACTACTCCATTGCAATAATCTTGGCTAACCTATTTATTATCTGTAAAAATAAGAATTTACTTACCGATAATTCTATTTCTCGTAGTCCGTAGTGGATGCTGGGAACTCCGTAAGGACCATGGGGAATAGCGGCTCCGCAGGAGACTGGGCACAAATAGAAAGCTTTAGTACTAACTGGTGTGCACTGGCTCCTCCCCCCATGACCCTCCTCCAAGCCTCAGTTAGGATACTGTGCCCGGACGAGCGTACACAATAAGGAAGGATTTTGAATCCCGGGTAAGACTCATACCAGCCACACCAATCACACCGTACAATTAGTGATCTGAACCCAGTTAACAGTATGATAACAGAGGAGCCTCTAGAAAAGATGGCTCACTACAACAATAACCCGATTTAGTTAACAATAACTATGTACAAGTATTGCAGACAATCCGCACTTGGGATGGGCGCCCAGCATCCACTACGGACTACGAGAAATAGAATTATCGGTAAGTAAATTCTTATTTTCTCTGACGTCCTAGTGGATGCTGGGAACTCCGTAAGGACCATGGGGATTATACCAAAGCTTCCAAACGGGCGGGAGAGTGCGGATGACTCTGCAGCACCGAATGAGAGAACTCCAGGTCCTCCTCAGCCAGGGTATCAAATTTGTAGAATTTAGCAAACGTGTTTGCCCCTGACCAAGTAGCTGCTCGGCAAAGTTGTAAAGCCGAGACCCCTCGGGCAGCCGCCCAAGATGAGCCCACTTTCCTTGTGGAATGGGCTTTTACAGATTTAGGCTGTGGCAGGCCTGCCACAGAATGAGCAAGCTGAATTGTACTACAAATCCAACGAGCAATAGTCTGCTTAGAAGCAGGAGCACCCAGCTTGTTGGGTGCATACAGGATAAACAGCGAGTCAGATTTTCTGACTCCAGCCGTCCTGGAAACATATATTTTCAGGGCCCTGACTACGTCCAGCAACTTGGAGTCCTCCAAGTCCCTAGTAGCCGCAGGTACCACAATAATAAGAATTTACTTACCGATAATTCTATTTCTCGGAGTCCGTAGTGGATGCTGGGGTTCCTGAAAGGACCATGGGGAATAGCGGCTCCGCAGGAGACAGGGCACAAAAAGTAAAGCTTTAGGATCAGGTGGTGTGCACTGGCTCCTCCCCCTATGACCCTCCTCCAAGCCTCAGTTAGGATACTGTGCCCGGACGAGCGTACACAATAAGGAAGGATTTATGAATCCCGGGTAAGACTCATACCAGCCACACCAATCACACTGTACAACCTGTGATCTGAACCCAGTTAACAGTATGATAACAGCGGAGCCTCTGAAAGATGGCTCACAACAATAATAACCCGATTTTTGTAACTATGTACAAGTATTGCAGATAATCCGCACTTGGGATGGGCGCCCAGCATCCACTACGGACTCCGAGAAATAGAATTATCGGTAAGTAAATTCTTATTTTCTCTATCGTCCTAGTGGATGCTGGGGTTCCTGAAAGGACCATGGGGATTATACCAAAGCTCCCAAACGGGCGGGAGAGTGCGGATGACTCTGCAGCACCGAATGAGAGAACTCCAGGTCCTCCTTAGCCAGGTTATCAAATTTGTAGGATTTTACAAACGTGTTTGCCCCTGACTAAATAGCCGCTCGGCAAAGTTGTAAAGCCGAGACCCCTCGGGCAGCCGCCCAAGATGAGCCCACCTTCCTTGTGGAATGGGCATTTACATATTTTGGCTGTGGCAGGCCTGCCACAGAATGTGCAAGCTGAATTGTATTACACATCCAACTAGCAAAAGTCTGCTTAGAAGCAAGAGCACCCAGTTTGTTGGGTGCATACAGGATAACAGCAAGTCAGTTTTCCTGACTCCAGCCGTCCTGGAACCTATATTTTCAGGGCCCTGACCACATCTAGCAACTTGGAGTCCTCCAAGTCCCTAGTAGGCGCAAGACACCACAATAAGCTGGTTCAGGTGAAACACTGACACCACCTTAGGGAGAGAACTGGGGACGAGTCCGCAGCTCTGCCCTGTCCGAATGGACAAACAGATATGGGCTTTTTTGAGAAAAAAAAAAAACCACCAATTTGACACTCGCCTGGTCCAGGCCAGGTCCAAGAGCATGTTCACTTTTCATGTGAGATGCTTCAAATCCACAGATTTGACTGGTTTTAAACCAATGTGTTTTGAGGAATCCCAGAACTACGTTGAGATCCCACAGTGCCACTGGAGGCACAAAAGGGGGTTGTATATGCAATACTCCCTTGACAAACTTCTGGACTTCAGGAACTGAAGCCAATTCTTTCTGGAAGAAAAATCGACAGGGCCGAAATTTGAACCTTAATGGACCCCAATTTGAGGCCCATAGACACTCCTGTTTGCAGGAAATGCAGGAATCGACCGAGTTGAAATTTCTTCGTGGGGCCTTCCTGGCCTCACACCACGCAACATATTTTCGCCACATGTGGTGATAATGTTGTGCGGTCACCTCCTTTCTGGCTTTGACCAGGGTAGGAATGACCTCTTCCTGAATGCCTTTTCCCTTAGGATCCGGCGTTCCACCGCCATGCCGTCAAACGCAGCTGCGGTAACAGACATGGTACTTGCTGAAACAAGTCCCTTCTTAGCGGCAGAGGCCATAAGTCCTCTGTGAGCATCTCTTGAAGTTCCGGGTACCAAGTCCTTCTTGGCCAATCCGGAGCCATGAGTATAGTTCTTACTCCTCTACGTCTTATAATTCTCAGTACCTTAGGTATGAAAAGCAGAGGATGGAACACATACACCGACTGGTACACCCACGGTGTTACCAGAACGTCCACAGCTATTGCCTGAGGGTCTCTTAACCTGGCGCAATACCTGTCCCGTTTTTTGTTCAGACGGGACGCCATCATGTCCACCTTTGGTAATTCCCAACGGTTTACAATCATGTGGAAAACTTCCCCATGAAGTTCCCACTCTGCCGGGTGGAGGTCGTGCCTACTGAGGAAGTCTGCTTCCCAGTTTCCATTCCCGGAATGAAACACTGCTGACAGTGCTATCACATGATTTTCCGCCCAGTGAAAAGTCCTTGCAGTTTTTGCCACTGCCCTCCTGCTTCTTGTGCCGCCCTGTTTATTTACGTGGGCGACTGCCGTGATGTTTTATCCCACTGGATCAATACCGGCTGACCTTGAAGCAGAGGTCTTGCTAAGCTTAGAGCATTATAAATTTACCCTTAGCTATATTTATGTGGAGAAAAGTCTCCAGACTTGATCACACTCCCTGGAAATTTTTTCCTTGTGTGACTGCTCCCCAGCCTCTCGGGCTGGCCTCCGTGGTCACCAACATCCAAAACTGAATGCCGAATCTGCGGCCCTCTAGAAGATGAGCACTCTGTAACCACCACAGGAGAGACACCCTTGTCCTTGGATATAGGGTTATCCGCTGATGCATCTGAAGATGCGATCCGGACCATTTGTCCAGCAGATCCCACTGAAAAGTTCTTGCATGAAATCTGCCGACTGGAATTGCTTCGAAGGAAGTCACCATTTTTTTACCATGGCCCTTGTGCAATGATGCACTGATTTTAGGAGGTTCCTGACTAGCTCGGATAACTCCCTGGCTTTCTCTTCCGGGAGAAACACCTTTTTCTGGACTGTGTCCAGAATCATCCCTAAGCACAGGAGACTTGTTGTCGGGATCAGCTGCGATTTTGGAATATTTAGAATCCACCCCTGCTGTTGTAACAGTATCCGAGATAGTGCTACTCCGACCTCCAACTGTTCCTTGGACTTTGCCCTTTTCAGGAGATCGTCCAAGTAAGGGATAATTAAGACGCCTTTTCTTCGAAGAAGAACCATCATTTCGGCCATTACCTTGGTAAAGACCCGGGGTGCCGTGGACAATCCAAACGGCAGCGTCTGAAACTGATAGTGACAGTTCTGTACCACGAACCTGAGGTACCCTTAGTGATAAGGGCAAATTTGGGACATGGAGGTAAGCATCCCTGATGTCTCGGGACACCATATAGTCCCTTTCTTCCCGGTTCGTTATCACTGCTCTGAGTGACTCCATCTTGATTTGAACCTTTGTAAGTGTTCAAATTTTTTTAGATTTAGAATAGGTCTCACCTAGCCTTCTGGCTTCAGTACCACAATATAGTGTGGAATAATACCCCTTTTCTTGTTGTAGGAGGGGTAAATAAGAATTTACTTACCGATAATTCTATTTCTCGGAGTCCGTAGTGGATGCTGGGGTTCCTGAAAGGACCATGGGGAATAGCGGCTCCGCAGGAGACAGGGCACAAAAAAGTAAAGCTTTTACCAGATCAGGTGGTGTGCACTGGCTCCTCCCCCTATGACCCTCCTCCAGACTCCAGTTAGGTACTGTGCCCGGACGAGCGTACACAATAAGGGAGGCAATTTGAATCCCGGGTAAGACTCATACCAGCCACACCAATCACACCGTACAACTTGTGATCTAAACCCAGTTAACAGTATGATAACAGAAAGAGCCTCTTAAAGATGGCTCCTTAACAATATAACCCGAATTTGTTAACAATAACTATGTACAGTATTGCAGATAATCCGCACTTGGGATGGGCGCCCAGCATCCACTACGGACTCCGAGAAATAGAATTATCGGTAAGTAAATTCTTATTTTCTCTATCGTCCTAAGTGGATGCTGGGGTTCCTGAAAGGACCATGGGGATTATACCAAAGCTCCCAAACGGGCGGGAGAGTGCGGATGACTCTGCAGCACCGAATGAGAGAATTCCAAGTCCTCTTTTGCCAGGGTATCAAATTTGTAGAATTTTACAAACGTGTTTTCCCCCGACCACGTAGCTGCTCGGCAGAATTGTAATGCCGAGACCCCTCGGGCAGCCGCCCAAGATGAGCCCACCTTCCTTGTGGAATGGGCCTTAACAGATTTAGGCTGTGGCAGGCCTGCCACAGAATGAGCAAGTTGAATTGTGTTACAAATCCAACGAGCAATCGTCTGCTTAGAAGCAGGGGCACCCAACTTGTTGGGTGCATATAGTATCAACAGCGAGTCAGATTTTCTGACTTCAGCCGTCCTTGAAATGTATATTTTTAAGGCTCTGACAACGTCCAACAACTTGGAGTCCTCCAAGTCGCCAGTGGCCGCAGGCACCACAATAGGTTGGTTCAGGTGAAACGCTGATACCACCTTAGGGAGAAAATGCGGACGAGTCCTCAGTTCTGCCCTATCCGAATGGAAGATTAGATAAGGGCTTTTATAAGATAAAGCCGCCAATTCAGATACTCTCCTGGCGGAAGCCAGGGCCAGTAACATAGTCACTTTCCATGTGAGATATTTAAAATCCACCTTTTTCAATGGTTCAAACCAATGGGATTTGAGGAAATCTAAAACTACATTTAGATCCCACGGTGCCACCGGAGGCACCACAGGAGGCTGTATATGCAGTACTCCTTTAACAAAAGTCTGTACCTCAGGAACTGAGGCCAATTCTTTTTGGAAGAATATTGACAGGGCCGAAATTTGAACCTTAATAGATCTCAATTTGAGACCCATAGACAATCCTGATTGTAGGAAATGTAGGAAACGACCCAGTTGAAATTCCTCCGTCGGAACACTCCGATCCTCGCACCACGCGACATATTTTCGCCAAATGCGGTGATAATGTTTCGCGGTGACTTCCTTCCTTGCCTTAATCAAGGTAGGAATGACGTCTTCTGGAATGCCTTTCCCTTTTAGGATCTGGCGTTCAACCGCCATGCCGTCAAACGCAGCCGCGGTAAGTCTTGAAAGAGACAGGGACCCTGTTGTAGCAGGTCCCTTCTCAGAAGTAGAGGGCACGGGTCGTCCGTGACCAACTCTTGAAGTTCCGGGTACCAAGTCCTTCTTGGCCAATCCGGAGCCACTAGTATTGTTCTTACTCCTCCTCACCGTATAATCTTCAATACCTTTGGTATGAGAGGCAGAGGAGGAAACACATATACTGATTTGTACACCCAAGGTGTTACCAGTGCGTCCACAGCTATTGCCTGTGGATCTCTTGACCTGGCGCAATACTTGTCCAGTTTCTTGTTGAGGCGAGACGCCATCATGTCTACCATTGGTCTTTCCCAACAGTTTATTAGCATGTGGAAGACTTCTGGATGAAGACCCCCCTCTCCCGGGTGAATATCGTGTCTGCTGAGGAAGTCTGCTTCCCAGTTGTCCACGCCCGGGAAGAACACTGCTGACAGTGCTATTACGTGATTCTCCGCCCAGCGAAGAATCTTGGCAGCTTCTGCCATTGCACTCCTGCTTCTTGTGCCGCCCTGTCTGTTTACATGGGCGACCGCCGTGATGTTGTCCGACTGAATCAACACCGGTTTTCCTTGCAGGAGTGGTTCCGCCTGGCTCAGAGCATTTTAGATTGCTCTTAGTACCAGAATGTTTATGTGAAGAGACTTTTCCAGGTTCGTCCATACCCCCTGGAAGTTTCTTCCTTGTGTGACTGCTCCCCAACCTCTCAGGCTGGCGTCCGTGGTCACCAGGATCAAATCCTGTATGCCGAATCTGCGGCCCTCCAATAGATGAGCCTTTTGCAACCACCACAGAAAATATACCCTTGTCCTTGGCGACAGGGTTATTCGCAGGTGCATCTGAGGATGCGACCCTGACCATTTGTCCAACAGATCCCTTTGGAAAATTCTTGCATGGAATCTGCCGAATGGAATTGCTTCGTAAAAAGCCACCATTTTTCCCAGGACTCTTGTGCATTGATGTACAGACACCTTTCCTGGTTTTAGGAGGTTCCTGACAGGTCGGATAACTCCTTGGCTTTTTCCTCGGGAAGAAAAACCTTTTTCTGAACCGTGTCCAGAATCATCCCTAGGAACAGCAGACGTATCGTCGGAAAACAGCTGCGATTCTTGGAATATTTAGAATCCAGTCGTGCCGTCGAAGAACTACTTTAGATAGTGCTCTTCCGACCTCCAACTGTTCTCTGGAACTTGCCCTTTTTAGGTCGTGCAAGTAAGGGATAATTTAGATGCCTTTTTTCTTTGAAGAAACATCTTTTCGGCCATTACCTTGGTAAAAAGGCCCGGGGTGCCGTGGATAATTCAAACGGCATCGTCTGAAACTGATATTGACAGTTCTGTACCACGAACCAGAGGTACCCTTGATGAGAAGGACAAAATTTGGACATGGAGGTAATCCTTGATGTCCAGGGACACCATATAGTCCCCTTTTTTCCGGTTCGCTATCACTGCTCTGAGTGACTTTATCTCGATTTGAACCTTTTATGTAAGTGTTCAAAACATTTTAGATTTAGACTATGTGTCACCAAGCCGTCTGGCTTCAGTACCACAATATAGTGTGGAAAAATAATACCCTTTTCCTTGTCGTAGGAGGGGTACTTTGATTATCACCTGCTGGATATACAGCTTGTGAATTGTTTCCAATGCTGCCTCCCTGTCGGAGGGAGCCGTTGGTAAAGCAGACTTCAGGAACCTGCGAGGAGAAGATGTCTCGACTCTCCAATCTTTACCCCTGGGATAATACTCGTACGATCTAGGGGTCAACTTGCGAGTGATCCCACTGCGCCCTGAGACTCTTGAGACTACCCCCCCACCTTGAGTCCGCTTGCACGGCCCCAGCGTCATGCTGAGGACTTGGCAGACGCGGTGGAGGGCTTCTTTTCCTGGGAAAGGGCTGCCTGCTGCAGTCTACTTCCCTTACCTCTATGTCTGGGCAGATATGACTGGCCTTTTGCCTGCATGCCCTCATGGGAAAGGAAAGATTGAGGCTGAAAAGACGGTGTCTTTTTTAGCTGAGATGTAACTTGGGGTAAAAAAGGTTGGATTTCCCAGCTGTTGCTGTGGTCCCCAGGTCCGATGGACCGACCCCCAAATAACTCCTTCCCTTTATACAGCAATACTTCCATCTGCCGTATGGGATCTGTATCACCTGACCACTGTCGTGTCCCTGACATCTTCTGGGAGATATGGACAACGCACTTATCTTGATGCCAGAGAGCAAATATCCCTCTGTGCATCTCACATACATATATATAGAATGCATCCTATTAAATGCTCTACATGAATAAAATATTTTCAGTCAGGGAATCCGACCAAGCCAACCCAGCACTGCATCTCCAGGCTGATGGCGATCGCTGGTCGCAGTATAACCACCGTATGTGTGTATATACTTTTTAGGATATTTTTCCAGCTTCCTATCAGCTGGCTCCTTGAGGGCGGCCGTATCTGGAGACGGTAACGCCACTTGATAAGCGTGTGAGCGCCTTATCACCCTAAGGGGTGTTTCCCAACGTACCCTAATTTCTGGCGGGAAAGGGTATAACGCCAATATTTGCTATCGGGGTAACCCTACGCATCATCACACACTTCATTTTATTTTATCTGATTCAGGAAAAACTACAGGTAGTTTTTTCACTCCCACATAATACCCTTTCTTGTGGTACTTGTAGTATCAGAAACACGTAACACCTCCTTCATTGCCCTTAACGTGTGGCCCTAATGAGAAATACGTTTGTTTATTCACCGTCGACACTGTATTCAGTGTCCGTGTCTGTGTCTGTGTCGACCGACTGAGGTAAATGGGCGTTTTTAAAACCCCTGACGGTGTTTCTGAGACGCCTGGACCGGTCCTAATAGATTGTCGGCCGTCTCATGTCGTCAACCGACCTTGCAGCGTGTTGACATTCTCACGTAATTCTCTAAATAAGCCATCCATTCCGGTGTCGACTCCCTAGAGAGTGACATCACCATTACAGGCAATTTCTCCGCCTCCTCACCAACATCGTCCTCATACATGTCGACACACACGTACCGACACACAGCACACACACCGGGAATGCTCTGACAGAGGACAGGACCCACTAGCCCTTTGGGGAGACAGAGGGAGAGTCTGCCAGCACACACCAAAAACGCTATAATTATATAGGGACAACCTTATATAAGTGTTTCTCCCTTATAGCATCTTTTATATATATACAATATCGCCAAAATCAGTGCCCCCCCTCTCTGTTTTAACCCTGTTTCTGTAGTGCAGTGCAGGGGAGAGCCTGGGAGCCTTCTCTCCAGCTTTTCTGTGAGAGAAAATGGCGCTGTGTGCTGAGGAGATAGGCCCCGCCCCTTTTTCGGCGGGCTCGTCTCCCGCTATTTTTGAAGTTAGGCAGGGGTTAAATATCTCCATATAGCCTCTGTGGGCTATATGTGAGGTATTTTTTGCCTCTAATAAGGTTTTTATTTGCCTCTCAGAGCGCCCCCCCCAGCGCTCTGCACCCTCAGTGACTGTTGTGTGAAGTGTGCTGAGAGGAAAATGGCGCACAGCTGCAGTGCTGTGCGCTACCTTTATGAAGACTCAGGAGTCTTCAGCCGCCGATTTTGGACCTCTTCTCTCTTCAGCGTCTGCAAGGGGGCCGGCGGCGCGGCTCCGGTGACCATCCAGGCTGTACCTGTGATCGTCCCTCTGGAGCTAGTGTCCAGTAGCCAAGCAGCAAATCCACTCTGCACGCAGGTGAGTTCACTACTTCTCCCCTAAGTCCCTCGTTGCAGTGATCCTGTTGCCAGCAGGACTCACTGTAAAGTAAAAAACCTAAGCTAAACTTTCTCTAAGCAGCTCTTTAGGAGAGCCACCTAGATTGCACCCTTCTCGTTCGGGCACAAAATCTAACTGGAGTCTGGAGGAGGGTCATAGGGGGAGGAGCCAGTGCACACCACCTGATCTGGTAAAAGCTTTACTTTTTTGTGCCCTGTCTCCTGCGGAGCCGCTATTCCCCATGGTCCTTTCAGGAACCCCAGCATCCACTTAGGACGATAGAGAAATTTAATTATCACCTGCTGGGAATACAGCTCGTGAATTGTTTCCCATACTGCCTCCTTGTCGGAGGGAGACCTTGGTAAAGCAGACTTCAGGAGCCTGCGCAGGGGAAACGTCTCGACATTCCAATCTGTACCCCTGGGATACTACTTGTAGGATCCAGGGGTCCTGTACGGTCTCAGCGTCATGCTGAGAGCTTGTCAGAAGCGGTGGAACGCTTCTGTTCCTGGGAATGGGCTGCCTGCTGCAGTCTTCTTCCCTTTCCTCTATCCCTGGGCAGATATGACTCTTATAGGGACGAAAGGACTGAAGCTGAAAAGACGGTGTCTTTTTCTGCAGAGATGTGACTTAGGGTAAAAACGGTGGATTTTCCAGCAGTTGCCGTGGCCACCAGGTCCGATGGACCGACCCCAAATAACTCCTCTTCCTTTATACGGCAATACACCTTTGTGCCGTTTGGAATCTGCATCACCTGACCACTGTCGTGTCCATAAACATCTTCTGGCAGATATGGACATCGCACTTACTCTTGATGCCAGAGTGCAAATATCCCTCTGTGCATCTCGCATATATAGAAATGCATCCTTTAAATGCTCTATAGTCAATAAAATACTGTCCCTGTCAAGGGTATCAATATTTTTAGTCAGGGAATCCGACCAAGCCACCCCAGCTCTGCACATCCAGGCTGAGGCGATCGCTGGTCGCAGTATAACACCAGTATGTGTGTATATACTTTTTATGATATTTTCCAGCCTCCTGTCAGCTGGCTCCTTGAGGACGGCCCTATCTATAGACGGTACCGCCACTTGTTCTGATAAGCGTGTGAGCGCCTTATCCACCCTAAGGGGTGTTTCCCAACGCGCCCTAACTTCTGGCGGGAAAGGGTATACCGCCCATATTTTCTATCGGGGGGAACCCACGCATCATCACACACTTCATTTAATTTATCTGATTCAGGAAAAACTACGGTAGTTTTTTCACATCCCACATAATACCCTCTTTTGTGGTACTTGTAGTATCAGAAATATGTAACACCTCCTTCATTGCCCTTAACGTGTGGCCCTAATAAGGAATACGTTTGTTTATTCACCGTCGACACTGGATTCAGTGTCCCTGTCTGTGTCTGTGTCGACCGACTAAAGTAAACGGGCGTTTTAAAACCCCTGACGGTGTTTTTGAGACGTCTGGACCGGTACTAATTGTTTGTCGGCCGTCTCATGTCGTCAACCGACCTTGCCGCGTGTTGACATTATCACGTAATTCCCTAAATAAGCCATCCATTCCGGTGTCGACTCCCTAGAGAGTGACATCACCATTACAGGCAATTGCTCCGCCTCCTCACCAACATCGTCCTCATACATGTCGACACACACGTACCGACACAGCACACACACAGGGAATGCTCTGATAGAGGACAGGACCTACTAGCCCTTTGGAGAGACAGAGGGAGAGTTTGCCAGCACACACCAAAAACGCTATAATTATATAGGGACAACCTTATATAAGTGTTTTCCCTTATAGCATCTTTTTTTTTTATATATTTTTAACGCCAAATTAGTGCCCCCCCTCTCTGTTTTAACCCTGTTTCTGTAGTGCAGTGCAGGGGAGAGCCTGGGAGCCTTCCCTCCAGCCTTTCTGTGAGGGAAAATGGCGCTGTGTGCTGAGGAGATAGGCCCCGCCCCTTTTTCGGCGGCCTCGTCTCCCGCTCTTAACGGATTCTGGCAGGGGTTAAATATCTCCATATAGCCCCCGGAGGCTATATGTGAGGTATTTTTAGCCAAAAATAGGTTTTCATTGCCTCCCAGGGCGCCCCCCTCCCAGCGCCCTGCACCCTCAGTGACTGCCGTGTGAAGTGTGCTGAGAGGAAATGGCGCACAGCTGCAGTGCTGTGCGCTACCTTAAGAAGACTGAGGAGTCTTCATGCCGCCGATTCTGGACCTTCTTCTTGTTTCAGCATCTGCAAGGGGGCCGGCGGCGAGGCTCCGGTGACCATCCAGGCTGTACCTGTGATCGTCCCTCTGGAGCTAATGTCCAGTAGCCAAAGAAGCCAATCCATCCTGCACGCAGGTGAGTTCACTTCTTCTCCCCTAAGTCCCTCGTTGCAGTAATCCTGTTGCCAGCAGGACTCACTGTAAAATAAAAAACCTAAGCTAAACTTTTCTAAGCAGCTCTTTAGGAGAGCCACCTAGATTGCACCCTTCTCGGCCGGGCACAAAAATCTAACTGAGGCTTGGAGGAGGGTCATAGGGGGAGGAGCAAGTGCACACCACCTGATCCTAAAGCTTTACTTTTTGTGCCCTGTCTCCTGCGGAGCCGCTATTCCCCATGGTCCTTTCAGGAACCCCAGCATCCACTAGGACGATAGAGAAAGGCTGGTTCAGGTGAAACGCTGAAACCACCTTAGGGAGAAATTGAGGACGAGTCCTCAATTCTGCCCTATCCGTATGAAAAATTAGGTAAGGGCTTTTATAGGATAAAGCCGCCAATTCTGACACGCGCCTGGCTGACGCCAGGGCCAACAGCATTACCACTTTCCATGTGAGATATTTTAAGTCCACAGTGGTGAGTGGTTCAAACCAATGTGATTTTAGGAACCCCAAAACCACATTGAGATCCCAAGGTGCCACTGGAGGCACAAAAGGAGGCTGTATATGCAGCACCCCTTTGACAAACGTCTGAACTTCAGGAACTGAAGCCAGTTCTTTTTGGAAGAAGATCGACAGGGCCGAAATTTGAACCTTAATGGACCCTAATTTTAGGCCCATAGACAGTCCTGTTTGCAGGAAATGCAGGAACCGACCCAGTTGAAATTCCTCTGTAGGGGCCTTCCTGGCCTCGCACCACGCAACATATTTACGCCAAATACGGTGATAATGCTGCACGGTTACATCCTTCCTGGCTTTGATCAGGGTAGGGATGACTTCATCCGGAATGCCTTTTTCCTTCAGGATCCGGCGTTCAACCGCCATGCCGTCAAACGCAGCCGCGGTAAGTCTTGAAACAGACAGGGTCCCTGCTGGAGCAGGTCCCTTCGTAGAGGTAGAGGCCACGGGTCCTCCGTGAGCATCTCTTGAAGTTCCGGGTACCAAGTCCTTCTTGGCCAATCCGGAGCCACGAGTATAGTCCTTACTCCTCTCCTTCTTATGATTCTCAGTACCTTGGGTATGAGAGGCAGAGGAGGGAACACATACACTGACTGGTACACCCATGGTGTTACCAGAGCGTCCACAGCTATTGCCTGAGGGTCCCGTGACCTGGCGCAATACCTGTCTAGTTTTTTGTTGAGGCGGGACGCCATCATGTCCACCTTTGGTTTTTGCCAACGGTTCACAATCATGTGGAAGACTTCTGGGTGAAGTCCCCACTCTCCCGGGTGGAGGTCGTGCCTGCTGAGGAAGTCTGCTTCCCAGTTGTCCACTCCCGGAATGAACACTGCTGACAGTGCTATCACATGATTTTCCGCCCAGCGAAGAATCCTTGCAACTTCTGCCATTGCCCTCCTGCTTCTTGTGCCGCCCTGTCTGTTTACGTGGGCGACTGCCGTGATGTTGTCTGACTGAATCAGCACCGGCTGACCTTGAAGCAGAGGTCGTGCTAGGCTTAGAGCATTGTAGATGGCCCTTAGCTCCAGGATATTTATGTGAAGTGATGTCTCCAGGCTTGACCACAAGCCCTGGAAATTTCTTCCTTGTGTGACTGCTCCCCAGCCTCTCAGGCTGGCATCCGTGGTCACCAGGACCCAGTCCTGAATGCCGAATCTGCGGCCCTCTAGAAGATGAGCACTCTGCAACCACCACAGAAGAGACACCCTTGTCCTTGGGGACAGGGTTATCCGCTGATGCATCTGAAGATGCGATCCGGACCATTTGTCCAGCAGATCCCACTGGAACGTTCTTGCGTGGAATCTGCCGAATGGAATCGCTTCGTAGGAAGCTACCATCTTTCCCAGGACTCTTGTGCATTGATGCACTGAGACTTGCCCTGGTTTCAGGAGGTTTCTGACTAGGTCGGATAACTCCCTGGCTTTTTCCTCCGGAAGGAACACCTTTTTCTGGACTGTGTCCAAAATCATCCCTAGGAACAGAAGACGTGTCGTCGGAATCAGCTGCGATTTTGGGATATTTAGAATCCAGCCGTGCTGCCGTAGCACTACCTGAGATAGTGCTACTCCGACTACTAACTGTTCTCTGGATCTTGCCCTTATCAGGAGATCGTCCAAGTAAGGGATAATTAAAACGCCTTTTCTTCGAAGAAGAATCATCATTTCGGCCATTACCTTGGTAAAGACCCGGGGTGCCGTGGATAATCCAAACGGCAGCGTCTGAAACTGATAGTGACAGTTTTGTACTACAAACCTGAGGTACCCTTGATGAGAAGGGTAAATGGGGACATGGAGGTAGGCATCTTTGATGTCCAGAGACACCATAAAGTCCCCCTCTTCCAGGTTCGCGATCACTGCTCTAAATGACTCCATCTTGAACTTGAACCTTTGTATGTAAGTGTTCAAGGATTTCAGATTTAAAATAGGTCTTACCGAGCCATCCGGCTTCGGTACCACAAACAGCGTTGAATAATACCCCTTCCCTTGTTGCAGGAGGGGTACCTTGATTATCACCTGCTGGGAATACAGCTTGTGAACTGCCTCCAATACTGCCTCCCTGTCGGAGGGAGACGTTGGTAAAGCAGACTTCAGGAACCGGCGAGGGGGAGACGTCTCGAACTCCAATTTGTACCCCTGAGATACTACTTGTAGGATCCAGGGGTCCACTTGCGAGTGAGCCCACTGCGCGCTGAAATTCTTGAGACGGGCCCCCACCGTGCCTGAGTCCGCTTGTAAGGCCCCAGCGTCATGCTGAGGACTTGGCAGAAGCGGGGGAGGGCTTTTGTTCCTGGGAATTGGCTGTCTGTTGCAGTCTTTTTCCCCTTCCTCTGCCCCGGGGCAGAAAAGAGGAACCTTTTGTCCGCTTGCCCTTATGGGGACGAAAGGACTGAGCCGGATAAGACGGCGTCTTTTTATGTTGAGAGGCGACCTGGGGTAAAAATGTGGATTTCCAAGCAGTTGCCGTGGCCACCAGGTCCGATAGACCGACCCCAAATAACTCCTCCCCTTTATAAGGCAATATTTCCATATGCCGTTTAGAGTCCGCATCACCTGACCACTGTCGCGTCCATAATCCTCTTCTGGCAGAAATGGACAGCGCACTCACTCTTGATGCCAGAGTGGAAATATCCCTCTGTGCATCTCGCATATATAGAAATGCATCTTTTAAATGCTCTATAGTCAACAATATACTGTCCCTATCCAGGGTATCAATATTTTCAGTCAGGGAATCCGACCAAGCCACCCCAGCGCTGCACATCCAGGCTGAGGCGATTGCTGGTCGCAGTATAACACCAGTATGTGTGTATATACTTTTTAGGATATTCTCCAGTTTTCTGTCACCTGGTTCCTTGAGGGCGGCCGTATCAGGAGACGGTAACGCCACTTGTTTTGATAAGCGTGTGAGCGCTTTATCCACTCTAGGGGGTGTTTCCCAACGCGCCCTAACCTCTGGCGGGAAAGGGTATAATGCCAATAACTTTTTAGAAATTATCAGTTTTTTTATCGGGGGAAACCCACGCTGCATCACACACCTCATTTAATTCGTCTGATTCAGGAAAAACTACAGGTAGTTTTTTCACACCCCACATAATACCCTTTTTAGTGGTACTTGCAGTATCAGAAATGTTTAACACCTCTCTCATTGCCGTGATCATGTAACGTGTGGCCCTACTGGAAGTCACGTTTGTCTCCTCACCGTCGACACTGGAGTCAGTATCCGTGTCGACGTCAGTATCCACCACCTGAGGTAACGGCCTTTTTAGAGCCCCTGATGGTTTCTGAGACGCCTGGACAGGGACTAGCTGATTAGTCGGCTGTCTCATGTCATCAACTGTCTTTTGTAAGGAGCTGACACTGTCACGTAAATCCTTCCATAAAGCCATCCACTCAGGTGTCGACTCCCTAGGGGGTGACATCTCTATTATAGGCAATTGCTCCGCCTCCACATCATTTTCCTCCTCATACATGTCGACACAAACGTACCGACACACAGCACACGCACAGGGAATGCTCTGATAGAGGACAGGACCCCACTAGCCCTTTGGGGAGACAGAGGGAGAGTATGCCAGCACACACCAGAGCGCTATATATAGATATAGGGACAACCTTATATAAGTGTTTCTCCCTTATAGCTGCTGTATTGTTAATAACCCGCCAATTAGTGCCCCCCTCTCTTTTTTACCCTGTTTCTGTAGTGCAGGACTGCAGGGGAGAGTCAGGGAGACGTCCTTCCAGCGGAGCTGTGAGGGAAAATGGTGCCTGTGTGCTGAGGAGATAGGCTCCGCCCCCTTCTCGGCGGCCTTTCTCCCGCTTTTTGTGAAAATCTGGCAGGGGTTAAAATTCATCCATATAGCCCAGGGGCTATATGTGATGTATTTTTAGCCAGCCAAGGTGTTTCTATTGCTGCTCAGGGCGCCCCCCCCTAGCGCCCTGCACCCTCAGTGACCGGAGTGTGAAGTGTGCTGAGAAGCAATGGCGCACAGCTGCAGTGCTGTGCGCTACCTTGTGGAAGACAGGATGTCTTCTGCCGCCGATTTGCCGGACTCTTCTTGCTTCTGGCTCTGTAAGGGGGCCGGCGGCGCGGCTCTGGGACCGAGCTCCAAGGCTGGGCCTGTGATCGGTCCCTCTGGAGCTAATGGTGTCCAGTAGCCTAAGAAGCCCAATCCACTCTGCACGCAGGTGAGTTCGCTTCTTCTCCCCTTAGTCCCTCGATGCAGTGAGCCTGTTGCCAGCAGGTCTCACTGAAAATAAAAAACCTAAACTAAAACTTTCACTAAGAAGCTCAGGAGAGCCCCTAGTGTGCACCCTTCTCATTCGGGCACAAAAATCTAACTGAGGCTTGGAGGAGGGTCATGGGGGGAGGAGCCAGTGCACACCAGGTAGTACTAAAGCTTTCTATTTGTGCCCAGTCTCCTGCGGAGCCGCTATTCCCCATGGTCCTTACGGAGTTCCCAGCATCCACTAGGACGTCAGAGAAAAGGCAGACGTGTCGGATAAAAACGCAGGAATGGCTGGGGAAACGTAGGCGTGGCTGGCCGAACGCAGGGCGTGTTTGTGACGTCAAAACAGGAACTAAACAGTCTGAAGTGATCGCTAGCTAGGAGTAAGTCTCGAGCTACTCAGAAACTGCACAATCTATTTTTGTAGCAGCGCTGCGATCCTTTCGGTCGCACTTCTGCTAAGCTAAGATACACTCCAAGAGGGCGGCGGCTTAGCGTCTGCACTGCTGCTAAAAGCAGCTAGCGAGCGAACAACTCGGAATGAGGGACAAAGACTGGCTACTACTGTTAGCAACCATTTAAGCTTGCCACTGGTGGACAAAGGTTTTTGTCATCAATGGCAGATAGCTGATGGTTCTCCGCCATCGATGGCTTTCATTTCATTTTTTCCAGTGCAGGGGACACAGCACTTAGCCCTGCCCCCTTCCGATTGGCCTGCGTGTCACACATCGTAGAAGGTTCAAAACATCCAAGGTTTCCCATCAATGGTTGCGCACCATCTATGCCATCAGATAGCACCATCAATGGTTAACGCTTCACTGCCCATCCCTACTGTCGCCAGTCATTTCTTATTTTGAATATACAATCAGAGCATTTCCCACTTTCCAGTTATTTTCCATGATCCCACATACTACTCCATTGCAATAATCTTGGCTAACCTATTTATTATCTGTAAAATACAGAGTACTGCAGTGGCCAAGCCTGAAATTCCAATTCACAGCTGGTCAGGGCATCGCAGGATGATCAGTGCAGATACACATAGCCCCATAAGCTCCCTATACACGATGTTATAACCCCTCATCACCCCACCTGTGTGACGGCAGTCATAGGACGGAGCACACCCGCCCTCACCGGGCAACAAATGTTCGGGACTCAGCGGCCGCTTTACTGTATGACTATGAACTGATCCCTCGCCTCGCGTTTCCCGCCCAAAAAAAACCCCGTTACGTGATTAAAGTCCACGGTCCTTGATTGGTCAAAACGGTCTGTTTTCCTGTAGGTGAGGGGCGGGGAGAGAGGTGATTGGTTGCGGGACCACATTGATTGACAGAATTGAGTATACTCTCCGTCACTCAGTGACGTACTCCTTGTCAGGTGGTGCTGTAAGAGCAGGAGCGTTGGAAGATTCAGATTGCCTCCTGGACAGTATTTCCATTACACAAACGCGTGTGACATGCTGCTGCTGCAGCTGCTGCATTGCGAGTCAGTAACACATGGTGCTGCTACCCGCATGTTTCCCATGGCAGCTTCGTAGGGTGAGGAGATTGAGCTGTTTAATGCTTACATTACCAGATGGTTCCTCAGGAAGGGGTCCCAGTCTCCCACAGGGCTGGTGGGATGCAGGTTAAGGCCGAAGCAATATACATAGAATGCAGTAAGCCACCAGATAAGGTGGGATACGTATGATTTACCTACAGACAGACTGCCAGGTGTCACTATACCGACCGCAGCATCCCGTCTTTCGCAATCCCGGTAGCGAGTCCCTTTGTGGTCTCGCACTCACCACAGGTTAAATTCCCACTAGGATGGTGGCGTGGACCCACCAACCGAGTGGGAATACCCCGCTTTTGTCAGGATTCCGTCCGGCAGCATTTCAACGGCTGTTGGGATTCCGGAGTCTGCCTCCTGAACGCTGGGATCCCAACAGCCGGTATTTCTCATACGTCCTAGAGGATGCTAGGGACTCCGTAAGGACCATGGGGTATAGACGGGATCCGCAGGAGACATGGGCACACTAAGACTTTGAATGGGTGTGAACTGGCTCCTCCCTCTATGCCCCTCCTCCAGACTCCAGTTAGATTCTGTGCCCAGGAGAGACTGGACACACACTAGGGGAGCTCTACTGAGTTTCTCTAAAAGACTTTATGTTAGGTTTTTTATTTTCAGAGAGACCTGCTGGCTACAGGCTCTCTGCTTCGTGGGACTGAGGGGAGAGAAGTCAGACCTACTTCTGTGAGTTAAAGGCTCTGCTTCTTAGGCTACTAGACACCATTAGCTCCAGAGGGTTCAATCACTTGGTGCGCCTAGCTGCTTGTTCCCGGAGCCGCGCCATCACCCCCCTCACAGAAGAAAGAAGCCGAGTGAGTATGAGAAGAACAGAAGACTTAAGTGAAGGCAGAAGACTTCCGAGTCTCAGAGGTACTGCGCAGCGGTCGCGCTGTGCGCCATTGCTCCCACACACCAACGGCTCTACAAGGGTGCAGGGGGGGCGCCCTGGGCAGCAATATATACCTCCATTGAGTCTGGCTAAACATGTATACAGTGCATAGGCACTGTATACGGACCGCTGCCAGCATAAAAAGCTAGATTAATAGCAGGGCTGAAGCGCACAGAGAAGAGGCGGGGCTTAGCCATCACAACATGATTCAGCGCCATTTTCTCCATGTCCCCGCCAAAGCAATGTGTACAATGCAAATGAGGGGGGGCACAGTGTTTTAGTGCAATATAGAAGGAAATATAGCACTATCTTAGATAATGGGCATGTAATCATTGTGTTGTGCATATATGTCTGTGTGTTCCCTGCCAGATATATCCACTATAGCTTTTTAGTCCACGTGTCGACATGCGTGAGTGCTCTATCGCAAATAGCTATGGGAATCCCTGTCGGCATCGCCGACGCCTGTTGGTACTTGATTCAGTAGATGCAGTGTCAGCAGGTCGGTAGTTGTATGCTTTTCAAAAGTAAACACTGTATGGGAGACACAGTAGTATGTGGGTGACCCTGTCGGCACCAACTGTTATTACTGGGTGTAAATTAACATGCTGTAACTGCCTTATACCTGTATATATATTTATATGTATATGTATGGTACGGTTCCATGGGCCTGTAGCTCGAGCACAGACATGGTAGTATTTGTGGGGGAGTGTTATTAAAATTATATAAGTATACTTCCCTCGGACCCCTCGGGGTCGCAAGAATGTTATTTCTCTATCGTCCTAGTGGATGCTGGGGTTCCTGAAAGGACCATGGGGAATAGCGGCTCCGCAGGAGACAGGGCACAAAAAGTAAAGCTTTAGGATCAGGTGGTGTGCACTGGCTCCTCCCCCTATGACCCTCCTCCAAGCCTCAGTTAGATTTTTGTGCCCGGCCGAGAAGGGTGCAATCTAGGTGGCTCTCCTAAAGAGCTGCTTAGAAAAGTTTAGCTTAGGTTTTTTATTTTACAGTGAGTCCTGCTGGCAACAGGATCACTGCAACGAGGGACTTAGGGGAGAAGAAGTGAACTCACCTGCGTGCAGGATGGATTGGCTTCTTGGCTACTGGACATTAGCTCCAGAGGGACGATCACAGGTACAGCCTGGATGGTCACCGGAGCCTCGCCGCCGGCCCCCTTGCAGATGCTGAAACGAGAAGAGGTCCAGAATCGGCGGCAGAAGACTCCTCAGTCTTCTTAAGGTAGCGCACAGCACTGCAGCTGTGCGCCATTTTCCTCTCAGCACACTTCACACGGCAGTCACTGAGGGTGCAGGGCGCTGGGAGGGGGGCGCCCTGGGAGGCAAATGAAAACCTTTCTCTAACGTCCTAGTGGATGCTGGGAACTCCGTAAGGACCATGGGGAATAGCGGGCTCCGAAGGAGGCTGGGCACTCTAGAAAGATCTTAGACTACCTGGTGTGCACTGGCTCCTCCCACTATGACCCTCCTCCAAGCCTCAGTTAGATTTCGTGCCCGGCCGAGGTTGGATGCACACTAGGGGCTCTCCTGAGCTCTTAGAAAGTTATAGTCTTAGAATTTTTTATTTTTTTTCAGTGAGACCTGCTGGCAACAGGCTCACTGCAGCGAGGGACTAAGGGGAGAAGAAGCGAACTCGCCTGCTTGCAGCCGGATTGGGCTTCTTAGGCTACTGGACACCATTAGCTCCAGAGGGATCGACCGCAGGCCCAGCCTTGATGTTCGGTCCCGGAGCCGCGCCGCCGTCCCCCTTACAGAGCCAGAAGCAGGAAGATGGTCCGGAAAATCGGCGGCATGAAGACATCCTGTCTTCACCAAGGTAGCGCACAGCACTGCAGCTGTGCGCCATTGCTCCTCATACACACTTCACACTCCGGTCACTGAGGGTGCAGAGCGCTGGGGGGGGGCGCTCTGAGGCAGCAATAAAAACACCTTGGCTGGCTAAAGTACCTCAATATATAGCCCCTGGGGCTATATATGAGGTAAATACCCCTGCCAGAATCCCAAAATAAGCGGGAGAATAGGCCGCGAAAAAGGGGCGGAGCCTATCTCCTCAGCACACTGGCGCCATTTTTCCCTCACAGCTCGGCTGGAAGGAAGCTCCCTGGCTCTTCCCTGCATTTCTACAATACAGTAAGAGGGAAAAAGAGAGGGGGGGCACTAAATTGGCACTGTATACAGTATAAGCAGCTATTAGGGACATAACTCAGTTAGTCCCTGTATATATATAGCGCTCTGGTGTGTGCTGGCATACTCTTACTCTGTCCCCCCAAAGGGCTTTTGTGGGTCCTGTCCTCTATTTGAGCATTCCCTGTGTGTGTGGAGTGTGTCGGTACGGCTGTGTCGACATGTTTGAGGAGGATAATGATGTGGAGGGGGAGCAGATGCCTTTAGCAGAGATGTCACCCCCTGCGGGGCAGACACCGGAGTGGATGGTATTATGGCAAGAAATGAGTGCACGTATAGACTCCTTACATAAAAAATTTGACGACATGCCGACTGTGGGACAGCCGAGTCTTCAGCTCGTGCCGGTCCAAGGGTCTCAAAAGTCATCAGGGGCTCTAAAACGCCCGTTATCTCAGGTGGCACAAGTAGATGTCGACACGGATACTGACGCCAGTGTCGACGACGATGAGTCAAATTTAATGCCCGTTAAGGCCATTCGCTGCATGATTGAGGCAATGAAAGAGGTGTTAAATATTTCTGATTTACATCCAGGTACCACAAAAAAGGGTATTATGTTTGGGGAGAAAAAACTACCTGTAGTTTTTCCCCCGTCAGATGAATTAAATGAAGTGTGTGAAGAAGCGTGGGCTTCCCCTGATAAGAAATTGGTGATTCCTAAGAAATTACTAATGGCGTTCCCTTTCCCGCCAGAGGATAGGTTACGTTGGGAAACACCCCCGAGGGTGGATAAAGCGCTCACACGTTTGTCAAAAAAGGTGGCACTACCGTCCCAGGATACGGCCGCCCTTAAGGAACCTGCTGATAGAAGGCAGGAGGCGATCCTGAAGTCTGTATATACACACTCAGGCATTATACTCAGACCAGCAATTGCGTCAGCTTGGATGTGCAGTGCTGCCGCTGCATGGTCAGATAACCTGTCAGAAAATATTGACACACTAGACAGAGACACGATCCTGTTAACAATTGACCATATCAAAGACTCAGTCTTATACATGAGAGATGCACAGAGGGAAATCTGCCGGCTGGCATCTAAAGTAAGTGCACTATCTATCTCTGCTAGGAGATGCTTATGGACTCGCCAGTGGACTGGAGATGCAGATTCCAAAAGGCACATGGAAGTTTTGCCTTATAAAGGGGAGGAATTATTTGGGGATGGTCTCTCCGACCTAGTTTCCACAGCAACGTCTGGGAAGTCAGCATTTTTACCCCATGTCCCCTCACAGCCTAAGAAGGCGCCATTTTATCAGGTTCAGTCCTTTCGATCCCAGAAAAATAAGCGGGGAAAAGGAGGGTCTTTTCTGTCTAGAGGCAGAGGCAGGGGAAAAAGGCTGCAGCAAACAGCAGGTTCCCAGGAACAAAAGTCCTCCCCCGCTTCCTCTTCCAAGTCCGCCGCATGACGGTGGGGCTTCACAAGCGGAGCCAGGTACGGTGGGGGCCCGCCTCAGGAATTTCAGCGATCAGTGGGTTCGCTCACAGGTAGATCCCTGGATCCTTCAAATAGTATCTCAGGGATACAGGCTGGAATTCGAGGCGATTCCACCCCGCCGTTTCCTAAAATCCGCCTTGCCGATTGCTCCCTCAGACAGGGAGGCAGTGCTAGCGGCAATTCACAAGCTGTATTCCCAGCAGGTGATAATCAAGGTACCCCTACTTCAACAAGGCCGGGGTTACTATTCCACACTATTTGTGGTACCGAAACCGGACGGTTCGGTGAGACCCATTCTAAATTTGAAGTCCTTGAACACATACATAAAAAAATTCAAGTTCAAGATGGAATCGCTCAGGGCGGTTATTGCAAGCCTGGACGAGGGGGATTACATGGTATCCCTGGACATCAAGGATGCTTACCTGCATGTCCCCATTTACAATTCTCACCAGGAGTACCTCAGATTTGTGGTACAGGATTGCCATTACCAATTCCAGACGCTGCCGTTTGGACTCTCCACGGCACCGAGGGTATTTACCAAGGTTATGGCGGAAATGATGATACTCCTTCGAAAAAAGGGAGTTTTAATTATCCCATACTTGGACGATCTCCTAATAAAGGCACGATCCAAGGAACAGTTGTTAGTGGGAGTAGCACTATCTCAGGAAGTGCTGAGCCAGCACGGTTGGATTCTGAATATCCCAAAGTCACAGCTGGTCCCCACGACACGTCTAATGTTCCTGGGAATGATTCTGGACACGGCCCAGAAAAAAGTGTTTCTCCCGGAGGAGAAAGCCAGGGAGTTGTCTTCTCTAGTCAGAGACCTCCTAAAACCAAAACAGGTATCGGTGCATCACTGCACGCGGGTCCTGGGAAAGATGGTAGCTTCTTACGAAGCAATTCCATTCGGCAGGTTCCATGCCAGAATCTTTCAGTGGAACCTGTTGGACAAGTGGTCCGGATCGCATCTTCAGATGCATCGTTTAATAACCCTGTCTCCACGAACCAGGGTGTCTCTTCTGTGGTGGCTGAACAGTGCTCATCTTCTGGAGGGCCGCAGATTCGGCATACAGGACTGGGTCCTGGTGACCACGGATGCCAGCCTACGGGGCTGGGGGGCAGTCACAAAGGGAAGAAATTTCCAGGGACTATGGTCAAGTCAGGAGACTGCCCTTCACATAAATATTCTGGAACTAAGGGCCATTTACAATGCCCTAAGTCAAGCAAAATCCCTGCTTCTACACCAGCCGGTGCTGATCCAGTCAGACAACATCACGGCAGTCGCCCATGTGAATCGACAAGGCGGCACAAGAAGCAGGACAGCGATGGCAGAAGCCACAAAAATTCTCCGATGGGCGGAGAATCATGTACTAGCACTGTCAGCAGTGTTCATCCCGGGAGTGGACAACTGGGAAGCAGACTTTCTCAGCAGGCACGACCTCCACCCGGGAGAGTGGGGACTTCATCCAGAAGTCTTCAAAATGATTGTAAATCAATGGGGTCGTCCACAGGTGGACATGATGGCGTCCCGCATAAACAAAAAACTAGAGAAGTATTGCGCCAGGTCAAGAGACCCTCAGGCGATAGCGGTGGACGCCCTAGTGACACCGTGGGTGTACCGGTCAGTATATGTGTTCCCTCCTCTACCTCTCATACCAAAGGTACTGAGAATAATAAGAAAGCGAGGAGTAAACACAATTCTCGTGGTTCCGGATTGGCCAAGAAGAGCGTGGTACCCGGAACTTCAAGAGATGATCTCAGAGGACCCTTGGTCCCTGCCGCTCAGACAGGACCTGCTACAGCAGGGCCCCTGCCTGTTCCAAGACTTACCGCGGCTGCGTTTGACGGCATGGCGGTTGAACGCCGGATCCTGAAGGAAAAGGGCATTCCGGAGGAAGTCATTCCTACGCTTATTAAAGCCAGGAAAGATGTTACGGCAAAACATTATCACCGCATATGGCGGAAATATGTTGCATGGTGCGAGGCCAAAAAGGCCCCAACAGAGGAATTTCAACTGGGTCGATTTCTACATTTCCTGCAAGCAGGAGTGAATATGGGCCTAAAACTAGGCTCCATTAAAGTACAGATCTCGGCTCTGTCGATTTTCTTTCAAAAGGAACTAGCTTCAGTACCTGAAGTTCAGACATTTGTGAAAGGAGTGCTGCATATTCAGCCCCCATTTGTGCCTCCTGTGGCACCGTGGGATCTCAACGTGATGTTGAATTTCTTGAAATCACATTGGTTTGAGCCACTAAAAACCGTGGATCTGAAATATCTCACGTGGAAAGTGGTCATGTTATTGGCCTTGGCATCAGCCAGGCGAGTGTCAGAATTGGCGGCTTTATCATGTAAAAGCCCTTATCTGATTTTTCATATGGATAGGGCAGAATTGAGGACTCGTCCCCAGTTTCTCCCTAAGGTGGTGTCAGCGTTTCACCTGAACCAGCCTATTGTGGTGCCTGCGGCTACTAAGGATTTGGAGGACTCCAAGTTGCTAGACGTTGTCAGGGCCCTGCAAATATATGTTTCCAGGACGGCTGGAGTCAGAAAATCTGACTCGCTGTTTATCCTATATGCACCCAACAAGCTGGGTGCTCCTGCTTCTAAGCAGACTATTGCTCGTTGGATTTGTAGTACAATTCAGCTTGCACATACTGTGGCAGGCCTGCCACAGCCTAAATCTGTCAATGCCCATTCCACAAGGAAGGTGGGCTCATCTTGGGCGGCTGCCCGAGGGGTCTCGGCTTTACAACTTTGCCGAGCAGCTACTTGGTCAGGGGCAAACACGTTTGCAAAATTCTATAAATTTGATACCCTGGCTGAGGAGGACCTGGAGTTCTCTCATTCGGTGCTGCAGAGTCATCCGCACTCTCCCGCCCGTTTGGGAGCTTTGGTATAATCCCCATGGTCCTTACGGAGTTCCCAGCATCCACTAGGACGTTAGAGAAAATAAGAATTTACTCACCGGTAATTCTGTTTCTCGTAGTCCGTAGTGGATGCTGGGCGCCCATCCCAAGTGCGGTCTATCTGCAATACTTGTACATAGTTATTGTTAACTAAATCGGGTTATTGTTGAGCCGTCTGTTGAGAGGCTCTATCGTTTCATACTGTTAACTGGGTTTCATATCACGAGTTGTTCGGTGTGATTGGTGTGGCTGGTATGAGTCTTACCCGGGATTCAAAATCCTTCCTTATTGTGTACGCTCGTCCGGGCACAGTACCTAACTGAGGCTTGGAGGAGGGTCATAGTGGGAGGAGCCAGTGCACACCAGGTAGTCTAAGATCTTTCTAGAGTGCCCAGCCTCCTTCGGAGCCCGCTATTCCCCATGGTCCTTACGGAGTTCCCAGCATCCACTACGGACTACGAGAAACAGAATTACCGGTGAGTAAATTCTTATTTTTTTGGCTAAAAATACCTCACATATAGCCTCCGGGGGCTATATGGAGATATTTAACCCCTGCCAGAATCCGTTAAGAGCGGGAGACGAGGCCGCCGAAAAAGGGGCGGGGCCTATCTCCTCAGCACACAGCGCCATTTTCCCTCACAGAAAGGCTGGAGGGAAGGCTCCCAGGCTCTCCCCTGCACTGCACTACAGAAACAGGGTTAAAACAGAGAGGGGGGGCACTAATTTGGCGTTAGAAATATATAAAAAAGATGCTATAAGGGAAAACACTTATATAAGGTTGTCCCTATATAATTATAGCGTTTTTGGTGTGTGCTGGCAAACTCTCCCTCTGTCTCTCCAAAGGGCTAGTAGGTCCTGTCCTCTATCAGAGCATTCCCTGTGTGTGTGCTGTGTGTCGGTACGTGTGTGTCGACATGTATGAGGACGATGTTGGTGAGGAGGCGGAGCAATTGCCTGTAATGGTGATGTCACTCTCTAGGGAGTCGACACCGGAATGGATGGCTTATTTAGGGAATTACGTGATAATGTCAACACGCGCCAAGGTCGGTTGACGACATGAGACGGCCGACAAACAATTAGTACCGGTCCAGACGTCTCAAAAACACTGTCAGGGGTTTTAAAACGCCCGTTTACTTTAGTCGGTCGACACAGACACAGACAGGGACACTGAATCCAGTGTCGACGGTGAATAAACAAACGTATTCCTTATTAGGGCCACACGTTAAGGGCAATGAAGGAGGTGTTACATATTTCTGATACTACAAGTACCACAAAAGAGGGTATTATGTGGGATGTGAAAAAACTACCGTAGTTTTCCTGAATCAGATAAATTAAATGAAGTGTGTGATGATGCGTGGGTTCCCCCCGATAGAAAATATGGGCGGTATACCCTTTCCCGCCAGAAGTTAGGGCGCGTTGGGAAACACCCCTTAGGGTGGATAAGGCGCTCACACGCTTATCAGAACAAGTGGCGGTACCGTCTATAGATAGGGCCGTCCTCAAGGAGCCAGCTGACAGGAGGCTGGAAAAATATCATAAAAAGTATATACACACATACTGGTGTTATACTGCGACCAGCGATCGCCTCAGCCTGGATGTGCAGAGCTGGGGTGGCTTGGTCGGATTCCCTGACTAAAAATATTGATACCCTTGACAGGGACAGTATTTTATTGACTATAGAGCATTTAAAGGATGTATTTCTATATATGCGAGATGCACAGAGGGATATTTGCACTCTGGCATCAAGAGTAAGTGCGATGTCCATATCTGCCAGAAGATGTTTATGGACACGACAGTGGTCAGGTGATGCAGATTCCAAACGGCACAAAGGTGTATTGCCGTATAAAGGAAGAGGAGTTATTTGGGGTCGGTCCATCGGACCTGGTGGCCACGGCAACTGCTGGAAAATCCACCGTTTTTACCCTAAGTCACATCTCTGCAGAAAAAGACACCGTCTTTTCAGCTTCAGTCCTTTCGTCCCTATAAGAGTCATATCTGCCCAGGGATAGAGGAAAGGGAAGAAGACTGCAGCAGGCAGCCCATTCCCAGGAACAGAAGCGTTCCACCGCTTCTGACAAGCTCTCAGCATGACGCTGAGACCGTACAGGACCCCTGGATCCTACAAGTAGTATCCCAGGGGTACAGTTTGGAATGTCGAGACGTTTCCCCTGCGCAGGCTCCTGAAGTCTGCTTTACCAAGGTCTCCCTCCGACAAGGAGGCAGTATGGGAAAAAATTCACGAGCTGTATTCCCAGCAGGTGATAATTAAATTACCCCTCCTACAACAAGAAAAGGGGGTATTATTCCACACTATATTGTGGTACTGAAGCCAGAAGGCTAGGTGAGACCTATTCTAAATCTAAAAAAATTTGAACACTTACAAAGGTTCAAATCAAGATGGAGTCACTCAGAGCAGTGATAACGAACCGGGAAGAAGGGGACTATCTGGTGTCCCGAGACATCAGGGATGCTTACCTCCATGTCCCAAATTTGCCCTTATCACTAAGGGTACCTCAGGTTCGTGGTACAGAACTGTCACTATCAGTTTCAGACGCTGCCGTTTGGATTGTCTACGGCACCCCGGGTCTTTACCAAGGTAATGGCCGAAATGATGGTTCTTCTTCGAAGAAAAGGCGTCTTAATTATCCCTTACTTGGACGATCTCCTGATAAGGGCAAAGTCCAGGGAACAGTTGGAGGTCGGAGTAGCACTATCTCGGATACTGTTACAACAGCAGGGGTGGATTCTAAATATTCCAAAATCGCAGCTGATCCCGACAACAAGTCTCCTGTGCTTAGGGATGATTCTGGACACAGTCCAGAAAAAGGTGTTTCTCCCGGAAGAGAAAGCCAGGGAGTTATCCGAGCTAGTCAGGAACCTCCTAAAATCAGTGCATCATTGCACAAGGGCCATGGTAAAAAAATGGTGACTTCCTTCGAAGCAATTCCAGTCGGCAGATTTCATGCAAGAACTTTTCAGTGGGATCTGCTGGACAAATGGTCCGGATCGCATCTTCAGATGCATCAGCGGATAACCCTATATCCAAGGACAAGGGTGTCTCTCCTGTGGTGGTTACAGAGTGCTCATCTTCTAGAGGGCCGCAGATTCGGCATTCAGTTTTGGATGTTGGTGACCACGGAGGCCAGCCCGAGAGGCTGGGGAGCAGTCACACAAGGAAAAAATTTCCAGGGAGTGTGATCAAGTCTGGAGATTTTTCTCCACATAAATATAGCTAAGGGTAAATTTATAATGCTCTAAGCTTAGCAAGACCTCTGCTTCAAGGTCAGCCGGTATTGATCCAGTGGGATAAAACATCACGGCAGTCGCCCACGTAAATAGACAGGGCGGCACAAGAAGCAGGAGGGCAGTGGCAAAAACTGCAAGGACTTTTCGCTGGGCGGAAAATCATGTGATAGCACTGTCAGCAGTGTTTCATTCCGGGAATGGAAACTGGGAAGCAGACTTCCTCAGTAGGCACGACCTCCACCCGGCAGAGTGGGAACTTCATGGGGAAGTTTTCCACATAATTGTAAACCGTTGGGAATTACCAAAGGTGGACATGATGGCGTCCCGTCTGAACAAAAAACGGGACAGGTATTGCGCCAGGTTAAGAGACCCTCAGGCAATAGCTGTGGACGTTCTGGTAACACCGTGGGTGTACCAGTCGGGTATGTGTTCCATCCTCTGCTTTTCATACCTAAGGTACTGAGAATTATAAGACGTAGAGGAGTAAGAACTATACTCATGGCTCCGGATTGGCCAAGAAGGACTTGGTACCCGGAACTTCAAGAGATGCTCACAGAGGACTTATGGCCTCTGCCGCTAAGAAGGGACTTGTTTCAGCAAGTACCATGTCTGTTCCAAGACTTACCGCAGCTGCGTTTGACGGCATGGCGGTGGAACGCCGGATCCTAAGGGAAAAGGCATTCAGGAAGAGGTCATTCCTACCCTGGTCAAAGCCAGAAAGGAGGTGACCGCACAACATTATCACCACATGTGGCGAAAATATGTTGCGTGGTGTGAGGCCAGGAAGGCCCCACGAAGAAATTTCAACTCGGTCGAATCCTGCATTTCTTGCAAACAGGAGTGTCTATGGGCCTCAAATTGGGGTCCATTAAGGTTCAAATTTCGGCCCTGTCGATTTTTCTTCCAGAAAGAATTGGCTTCAGTTCCTGAAGTCCAGAAGTTTGTCAAGGGAGTATTGCATATACAACCCCCTTTTGTGCCTCCAGTGGCACTGTGGGATCTCAACGTAGTTCTGGGATTCCTCAAAACACATTGGTTTAAAACCAGTCAAATCTGTGGATTTGAAGCATCTCACATGAAAAGTGAACATGCTCTTGGACCTGGCCTGGACCAGGCGAGTGTCAAATTGGTGGTTTTTTTCTCAAAAAAGCCCATATCTGTTTGTCCATTCGGACAGGGCAGAGCTGCGGACTCGTCCCCAGTTCTCTCCCTAAGGTGGTGTCAGTGTTTCACCTGAACCAGCTTATTGTGGTGTCTTGCGCCTACTAGGGACTTGGAGGACTCCAAGTTGCTAGATGTGGTCAGGGCCCTGGAAAATATAGGTTCCAGGACGGCTGGAGTCAGGAAAACTGACTTGCTGTTATCCTGTATGCACCCAACAAACTGGGTGCTCTTGCTTTTAAGCAGACTTTTGCTAGTTGGATGTGTAATACAATTCAGCTTGCACATTCTGTGGCAGGCCTGCCACAGCCAAAATATGTAAATGCCCATTCCACAAGGAAGGTGGGCTCATCTTGGGCGGCTGCCCGAGGGGTCTCGGCTTTACAACTTTGCCGAGCGGCTATTTAGTCAGGGGCAAACACGTTTGTAAAATCCTACAAATTTGATACCCTGGCTAAGGAGGACCTGGAGTTCTCTCATTCGGTGCTGCAGAGTCATCCGCACTCTCCCGCCTGTTTGGGAGCTTTGGTATAATCCCCATGGTCCTTTCAGGAACCCCAGCATCCACTAGGACGATAGAGAAAATAAGAATTTACTTACCGATAATTCTATTTCTCGGAGTCCGTAGTGGATGCTGGGCGCCCATCCCAAGTGCGGATTATCTGCATTACTTGTACATAGTTACAAAAATCGGGTTATTATTGTTGTGAGCCATCTTTTCAGAGGCTCCGCTGTTATCATACTGTTAACTGGGTTCAGATCACAGGTTGTACAGTGTGATTGGTGTGGCTGGTATGAGTCTTACCCGGGATTCATAAATCCTTCCTTATTGTGTACGCTCGTCCGGGCACAGTACCTAACTGTGGCTTGGAGGAGGGTCATAGGGGGAGGAGCCAGTGCACACCACCTGATCCTAAAGCTTTACTTTTTGTGCCCTGTCTCCTGCGGAGCCGCTATTCCCCATGGTCCTTTCAGGAACCCCAGCATCCACTACGGACTCCGAGAAATAGAATTATCGGTAAGTAAATTCTTATTTTTGCCTGGTTACTAGTACTACTCCCTGCTGTCGACGAATATTAGGTTAGGTTTTCTGGTGACCATAAGGTTTCCTGGTTAGATCCACAACTGGGGCATTCAGTACATGGTCATACACATTCAGAACACATTAATGTCACTAGGGACCCGACGGTTCCGGACAATCCGCTTATATGTATTATATATCTCCTATATATTTGCCCAAGTCTGTGACTCTGTGCCCGTAACGGTGGGCGGAGTCACAGCGGTGGGCGGAGTCACAGAGCCCGCCCACCACATGTGCAGCAAGTCTCTGCTCCTGCTGCCTGTCCATGTCACACCCCTTCCCCTCACCCCCCCAGCAAATCTGACTAACCAGCCACGGCGCGCCGAACAACAACAACTGCTGCCCCCGGCATACACATTAGGAGGGACGGGTGGCGCAGGAGAAGGCTCTCATAGCCCTCCCTGCCCCGCGTACACACACCCGCCACCTCCTCCACACACATCCCGCTGTCAGGAGCCGAGTGCTGCAGTGACGTCATCTCCTACAGCACTCTCCTCCTGTCACACAGCCGACACACACACTCTCCAGTCTCTGGGGGCTGCCAGCATCTACAGGCAAGCTGGAAACACCCCCGGAGCGAGAGAGAAAAGACCAATGAGGCCACGCCCCCTTTTACTCTAGGCCACCCCCCCATTTTGCCGTGCGAGGGAGGGGGGGGGGGTTCCGGGGGAGGAAATGTCATAGTACAGACGCCTCTGGATACTGAACTATTTCACAGCCTGCAGCAGCCACCCACAGCCCCAACGGTGAGTCCCTCCAACCATCCTAGCCACTGTATCTATGTCTGGTCGCCACTTTACACAACTCCACCCCCTCCACTACTTCCCCCCCTTTCTTCATCAGCTTCCTCACTGGGGACCCTCCCTGCCGCCCCGCGTCTCTGTATCCCCTCCCTACCGCCCCGCGTCTCTCTATCCCCTCCCAACCGCCCCGCGTCTCTATCCCCTCCCAACCGCCCCGCGTCTCTTTCCCCTCCCTACCGCCCCGCGTCTCTCTATCCCCTCCCAACCGCCCCGCGTCCCTCTGTCCCCTCCCTACCGCCCGCGTCTCTCTGTCCCCTCCCTACCGCCCCGCGTCTCTCTGTCCCCTCCCTACCGCCCGCGTCTGTCCCCTCCCAACCGCCCGGCGTTTCTCTGTCCCCTCCCTACCGCCCGCGTCTCTCTGTCCCCTCCCTACCGCCCCGCGTCTCTCTATCCCCTCCCTACCGCCCGCGTCTCTGTCCCCTCCCAACCGCCCCGCGTCTCTCTGTCCCCTCCCTACCGCCCGCGTCTCTGTCCCCTCCCTACCGCCCCGCGTCTCTCTATCCCCTCCCTACCTCCCGCGTCTCTCTATCCCCTCCCAACCGCCCCGCGTCTCTCTGTCCCCTCCCAACCGCCCCGCGTCTCTGTCCCCTCCCTACCGCCCGCGTCTCTTTTCCCTCCCTACCGCCCCGCGTCTCTATCCCCTCCCAACCGCCCCGCGTCTCTCTGTCCCATCCCTACCGCCCGCGTCTCTCTGTCCCCTCCCTACCGCCCCGCGTCTCTGTCCCTTCCCTACCACCCCGCGTCTCCCTGTCCCCTCCCTACCGGCCGCGTCTCTCTGTCCCCTCCCTACCGCCCCGCGTCTCTCTATCCCCTCCCAACCGCCCCGTGTCTCTCTGTCCCCTCCCTACCGCCCGCGTCTCTCTGTCCCATCCCTACCGCCCCGCGTCTCTGTCCCATCCCTACCGCCCCGCGTCTCTGTATCCCCTCCCTACCGCCCCGCCTCTACCACCCCGCGTCTCTCTGTCCCCTCCCTACCGCCCCACATCTCTGTATCCACTCCCTACCGCCCCGTGTTTCTCTGTCCCCTCCCTATCGCCCCACGTCTTTGTATCCACTCCCTACCACCCTGCGTCTCTCTATCCCCTCCCTAACGCCCCGCGTCTTTCCCCTCCCTAACGCCCCGCGTCTCTTTCCCCTCCCTACCGCCCTGCGTCGCTGTATCCCCTCCCTAAGGCCCCATGTCTCTATATCCCCTCCTCCCTACGCCTCTGTAGCCCCACCTTACCGCCCCGCTTCTCTCTATCCCCCCTCCCTACCGCCCTGCGTTTCTGTATCCCCTCCCTACCACCCGCGTCTCTGTATCCCCTCCCTACCACCCGCGTCTCTGTATTCCCTCCCTACCGCCCGCGTCTCTGTATCCCCTCCCTACCGCCCGTGTCTCTGTATCCCCTCCCTACCACCCCGCGTCTCTGTATCCCCTCCCTACCGCCCTGCGTTTCTGTATCCCCTCCCTACCGCCCCGCATCTCTGTATCCCCTCCCTACCGCCCCGCGTCTCTGTATCCCCTCCCTACCGCCCCGCGTCTCTGTATCCCCTCCCTACCGCCCTGCGTCTCTGTATCCCCTCCCTACCGGTCTGCGTCTCTGTATCACCACCCTACTGCCCCACGTCTCTGTATCCCTTCCCTACCGCCCCGCGTCTCTGTATCCTCTCCCTACCCCTCTGTATCCCCTCCCTACCGCCCCGCGTCTCTGTATCCCCTCCCTACCCCCCTGTATCCCCTCCCTACCCCTCTGTATCCCATACACGGTCCATACCACTGGCTCCTGGATACCTCCCTGACAAACCCTCACCAGGAGGACAGGAGCCATAACCCCCTGCGGTGCCACCCATAGTTACCGGTATATTGGTGATGCTCCGCTGTGCCGCCTCCTCCCTATCCCTCACTCAGCAAGCGCAGGGCGCAAGCCCAGCACCGAGCACATGACCGTGCTGTCCATGCCCATTGGCCCTGGGAGCACCAGCCTGCGCACCCTCCTCCTACTGCACCTGAGGGGGGCACGCACATAGCGCATGCAGAGGGGACTGGTGCACCTGCGGCCGCGTGGAGACATTGCGTGCGCAACATGTCCGCGTTGCTACACCTGAAGGATGGTACGGTGTAGAGAGAGGACACAGCTGCCTCTGTTCCGCATTGTACCAGCACTCCCCTCTGTGTCTAATGACACCATATACCTCTTCATGCGGTATGTCTATATCACATACATCCTTATCCGTGTCCTATATATTGTTACACATACAATCACATAGTTATAGGTCCTGCACCCATCCCCCACCTGCATCCACCTCCCCCTCCACCCGCAGCATCTACATACTCCCTGCCTCATCCGCCTTCCCCCCCCCCCCCCCCCGCTACATTCTGTACATCGTGCCCTGCAGGCACCGTTAACGCCGTCGCATCTCAAGCCCTTTCGTCGTGCAATATTTGACCACTGACAAACCTAGGAATGCAGGTAATACTCAAACAAATATTGAACCGCAGCAAGGCGTGCAGGGGTTAAGGGGGCGTAGCCCCTTCTCGACGGTGTGAAGAGCGCCCGTAGGGCGCGATGAATCGCCTAGTATATATATATATATATATATAGTATGTGTGTATATGTGTATTCATATTACGATTTCTAATGAATGCTGAAGTAAAAGTATTCCTTCTCATGTGCTGGTCGCTCTGTTGATAAAGCTCTAGGTCGGCCGTGACGAGTTGGTCTCAGATCCTCACAAGGAGTCCAAATGTTTATTCTTTTCCCGCCGCGGATAGAATACTGTGAAAGTCAACTCCTGGTCGACACTGGGCCCTGTCACAAAGGATCGTACACAGGCTAAGTGATATTTTATTTCTATGCTTTGGAGTTATTTGCATTACATGCACATGGGGGTGTTTGTATTCGGAAAGACATCCGATAGAATTACCCTAAAGAGAGAGGAGATGTTTCTTATGTTGATTCTTCTCTATAACATTGTGGCAGGCTGCCGTGCGACTGCAGGAGGTGTGGCCGGGGGAATGCTGAGGCTGACTCCGAGAGATACCTGAGTTTCTCTAACGTCCTAGTGGATGCTGGGGACTCCGTAAGGACCATGGGGAATAGCGGGCTCCGCAGGAGACTGGGCACTCTAAAGAAAGATTTAGTACTATCTGGTGTGCACTGGCTCCCCCCTCTATGCCCCTCCTCCAGACCCCAGTTAGAATCTGTGCCCGGCCAGAGCTGGGTGCTCCTAGTGGGCTCTCCTGAGCTTGCTAGAAAATAAAGTATTTTGTTAGGTTTTTTATTTTCAGAGAGCTTCTGCTGGCAACAGACTCTCTGCTACGAGGGACTGAGGGGAGAGAAGCAAACCTACTCACGGCAGCTAGGTAGCGCTTCTTAGGCTACTGGATACCATTAGCTCCAGAGGGATCGAACACAGGTACCTAACCTTGATTGTCCGTTCCCGGAGCCGCGCCGCCGCCCCCCTCGCAGAGCCAGAAGAACAGAAGCAGCAGAAGCAAGAAGACATCGAAATCGGCGGCAGAAGACTCCTGTCTTCACTTAAGGTAGCGCACAGCACTGCAGCTGTGCGCCATTGCTCCCACAGCACACCGCACACTCCGGTCACTGTAGGGTGCAGGGCGCAGGGGGGGGGGCACCCTGGGCAGCAATTAAGATACCTTTTGGCAAAATTATACATATATACAGTCAGGCACTGTATATATGTACGAGCCCCCGCCATTATTTTTACACAGAAGCCCGCCGCTGAGGGCGCGGGGCCTTCTTCCTCAGCACTCACCAGCGCCATTTTCTCTCCACAGATTCGCTGAGAGAAGCTCCCCAGGCTTTCCCCTGCAATAGAAGAGGGTAAAAAGAGAGGGGGGCATATAAATTTGGTGCAAAAACAATATATACAGCAGCTACTGGGTTAACACTAAGTTACTGTGTGATTCCTGGGTCATATAGCGCTGGGGTGTGTGCTGGCATACTCTCTCTCTGTCTCTCCAAAGGGCCTTGTGGGGGAACTGTCTTCAAATAGAGCATCCCCTGTGTGCGTGGTGTGTCGGTACGTGTGTGTCGACATGTCTGAGGTAAAAGGCTCCCCTAAGGAGGAGATAGGGCAAATATGTGTGTGAGAGGGTGTCTCCGTCGACAACGCCGACACCTGTTTGGATATGTGTAAGTGCTGAGGTGAATTTATTGCACAAAAGATTAGAGAACAGACAGGAAATCTACCCATGTCTGTCCCTATGTCACAGAGACCTTCAGAGTCTCACAATGCTCACTATCCAAAATAATAAACACTGATATCGACACGGAGTTTGGCTCCAGTGTCGACTATGATAATGCAAAGTTACAGCCAAAATGGCTGAAAAGTATTCAATATATGATTATTGTAATAAAAGAGGATTTGCATATCACTGATGACTCATTTGTCCCTGACACAAGGGTACACATGTTAAGGGGAAGAAAGCTGAGGTAAATTTCCCTCCTCTCATGAGGAAAAAGAGCAGGAAACTCCAGACAAGAGACTGCAGCTTCCCACAAAAAGATTCTCAAGCAGTATCCTTTCCCCACTAGGGCCAGGATGTGATGGGAATCTTCCCCTAGGGTGTCCCGTTTGCCCAGAAGGTAGCACTAGCTATTCTCAGGGATCCTGCAGATAGCGTGCACATTCTAGTATACTACGCAGACCGGCGATTGTGTCGGCATGGGTTTATAGCGCTGTTGCAGCGTGGACAGGTACCTTATCAGCAGAGATTGAGACCCTAGTATGCATATAGATTATATATATATATATATATATATATATATATATATATAGAGAGAGAGAGAGAGAGAAATATATATATATATTAAAGATGCTGTCTTAAGTGATATATATATATATATATATATATATATATACCTATTAAACATGCCCAAAGAGACATGAGTATACTGGGTCCTAGAGTCAAAGCTATGTCGATTTCTGCTTGACGTGTCCTGTGGAACATGCAATGGACAGATGATGCCGACTAAAAGGGAAGAAATTTCCAAGGGCTGTGGTCAAGGCAGGAGACTTGCCTTCACATCAGTATCCTGGAACTAAGGGCCATATACAACGCCCTAAGTCAAGCGGAGACCCTGCTTCGCGACCAACCGGTTCTGATCCAGTCAGACAATATCACCGCAGTGGCTCATGTAAACCGCCAAGGCGGCACAAGGAGCAGGGTGGTGATGGTAGAAGCCACCAGAATTCTTCGCTGGGCGGAGAATCACGTAAGCACACTGTCAGCAGTGTTCATTCCGGGAGTGGACAACTGGGAAGCAGACTTCCTCAGCAGGCACGACCTCCACCCGGGAGAGTGGGGACTTCACCAAGAAGTCTTCACGCAGATTGCAAATCGACGGGAACTGCCACAGGTGGACATGATGGCGTCCCGCCTCGACAAAAAGCTAAAATGGTATTGCGCCAGGTCAAGGGACCCTCAGGCGATAGCTGTGGACGCACTAGTAACACCGTGGGTGTTCCAGTCGGTCTATGTGTTTCCTCCTCTTCCTCTCATAGCAAAGGTGCTGAGAATTGTAAGAAAAAGAGGAGTGAGAACAATACTCATTGTTCCGGATTGGCCATGAAGGACTTGGTACCCGGAACTGCAAGAAATGCTCACAGAGGACCCATGGCCTCTGCCTCTCAGACAGGACCTGTTGCAACAAGGGCCCTGTCTATTCCAAGACTTACCGCGGCTGCGTTTGACGGCATGACGGTTGAACACCGGATCCTAGCGGACAAAGGCATTCCGGATGCAGTTATTCCTACGCTGATAAAGGCTAGGAAGGACGTGACAGCAAAGCATTATCACCGTATATGGCGAAAATATGTGCTTGGTGTGAGGCCAGGAAGGCCCTACAGAAGAATTCCAGCTGGGTCGATTCCTGCACTTCCTACAGTCAGGAGTGACTATGGGCCTAAAATTAGGGTCCATACAGGTCCAGATTTCGGCCCTATCCATTTTCTTTCAAAGAGAACTGGCTTCACTGCCTGAGGTTCAGACGTTTGTTAAGGGAGTGCTGCATATTCAGCGCCCTTTTGTGCCACCAGTGGCACTTTGGGATCTTAACGTGGTGTTGGGTTTCCTGAAATCCCACTGGTTTGAGCCATTTAAGACTGGAGCTAAAGTATCTCACGTGGAAAGTGGTCATGCTGTTGGCCTTAGCTCCGGCTAGGCGTGTGTCAGAATTGGCGGCTTTGTCATGTAAAAGCCCCTATCTGGTTTTCCAGATGGACAGGGCAGAATTGCGGACTCGTCCGCAATTTCTGCAAAAGGTGGTGTCATCTTTTCAATTGAACCAACCTATTGTGGTGCCTGCGGCTACTTGTGACTTGGAAGATACCAAGTTGCTTGACGTAGTCCGGGCTTTGAAGAATTATGTAACCAGAACGGCTGGGATCAGGAAGACTGACTCGCTGTTTATCCTGTATGCATCCAACAAAGTGGGTGCTCCTGCTTCAAAGTAAGCTATTGCTCGCTGGATCTGTAACACGATTCAGCAGGCTCATTCTGCGGCTGGATTGCCGCATCCAAAATCAGTGAAAGCCCATTCCACAAGGAAGGTGGGCTCTTCTTGGGCGGCTGCCCGAGGGCTCTCGGCATTACAGCTTTGCCGAGCTGCTACTTGGTCGGGTTTAAACACATTTGCAAAATTCTACATGTTTGATACCCTGGCTGAGGAGGACCTTGTGTTGCCCATTCGGTGCTGCAGAGTCATCCGCACTCTCCCGCCCGTTTGGGAGCTTTGTTATAATCCCCATGGTCCTTACGGAGTCCCCAGCATCCACTAGGACGTTAGAGAAAATAAGAGTTTACTTACCAGTAAATCTATTTCTCGTAGTCCGTAGTGGATGCTGGGCGCCCGTCCCAAGTGCGTACTTTTTCTGCAATGCTTGTATATAGTTATTGCTTAAATAAGGGTTATGTTATAGTTGCATCAGGGTTTATCTGATGCTCTGTTATTGTTCATACTGTTAACTGGGTAAGTTTATCACGAGTTATACGGTGTGATTGGTGTGGCTGGTATGAGTCTTACCCTGAAATCCTTTCCTTGTAATGTCAGCTCTTCCGGGCACAGTTTCCTTAACTGAGGTCTGGAGGAGGGGCATAGAGGGAGGAGCCAGTGCACACCAGATAGTACTAAATCTTTCTTTAGAGTGCCCAGTCTCCTGCGGAGCCCGCTATTCCCCATGGTCCTTACGGAGTCCCCAGCATCCACTACGGACTACGAGAAATAGATTTACCGGTAAGTAAAATCTTATATTTTTCCCTGGGACGGTGTACCGCTGTTTGGGGATGCCTCAGTTCAGTCCATCTCGGCGGATACCACTGTTAAGTCTAACTTCGTGAGTTAGATTCCCTCACAACGGTTGGTGACGCATTCTGTTGTGGGATGCAGTCATTTTAACCGGTTCAATACCGTTCTTTTTTCCCTTTCTGTGCAGATAGTGGAAGATGAAAAGGTAAGAGTTCTGCAGCCTTGTTAGGTTCGCAGAAGCGGATGTCGCTTTCTGTTTCTACCACATCCACCGCATGTCTCTGGGTCTATCTGGCTGGAGCCCACTCCGGTGGGAACTCGTCTACTACTCTTCAGTCAGTCCGGGAATGGACTTGGACCTGTGAGTTAATTATAGGATCCAAAGGGGGACATACTGGCGTTTACAGATGTTTCCCCTCACTGATTTTTCAAATAGATCTTGCCGTTTCCCCTCTGGAAGGGGAGGTAGTACACGACGCCATACCAGAGTTGCGTCAGGTTCAGGGCATTGTCCTGCTGTCCCTGTTAAAAAAAAAAAAAAAAAGGAAAACAAAGATTTCGCCTTACGAAGTTGAACTACAGGATGGAATCTCTCGGGCCAGGGAGCTCCAGCACGTAGAAAGGGGTTTAAATGCGTTTTTCTCTGCATTCTGCTTAACTGGGTTGATATCCAGGATTGTCTGTGCCATTTCACCGGAGTGATGGCAGTAGGGTGGTATTCTTTCAATAGTAAGAGCCATTGTTATTCTGTACTGATACACTCACCTGATTAAGGCGAGGTCAAGCCACAAGTGGTGCAAATCGTTGTTTCTCTCTGACTGTTCTTCAACACAGGGGAAGGCTGTTGTTCCCAACGACGCAGACGTCGTAGGTGGGTATCAGAGTAGATACTGAACGGTTGAGGTTCTGTGTGTTCCTGTGGAAAGAGGTCTGAGGATCCGGAGTCGGATCAGATTTGCAGTGACAATCCATCAATATGTTCCGTTGATGAAGAAGAGGCCTTTTCGGTGAGCAGGTCAAATGGCAGAGTAGTTTTCACAGGGCCAGTTGGAAATGTGGTCCGGGTCTCACCTGCACATGCGCCGGAATATAATCCTAATGGCCAGGATATCGCTCCTGTGGTGTCTGCTCAATTCTCACCTCCTAGAGGGACGAAGGTTCGGAATCCAGGATGAGATCCTGGTGTCCATGCATGCAGCTCTCTGAGACTGGGGAGCAGTCCTTGCAAGGGAAGTATTCCCAGAGTCTCCCTCTCTACTCTGATCACCGATCCAACGGCACCTTTAGCTCTAAGGAACTTTGGTTTGCAGCGGAGGATTTCCCTACTTAAACGGCGGCTCCATCGCGGTCTTCATACGGCACCAGCCTGTATCATCTGACGGCTGTATTTGGCCGTGGGACAGCGCCAGCCTGCATCATCTGACGGCTGCATTTGGCCGTGGGACAACGCTCCAGTCTCCAACTGCACTGCCAGCAACGGGTCCGGCCAGCGCCACACCTGTGGACTTCCTCCACAATTAGCGGTCACAGCGTCTGATGTCCTGGAGTTGTGTGAATCCCTGTATTTAGGGCAATAAAAGGATTTCTACCAGCCCAAGGGAATATACAGGCATTTGTCCTGCATCCTTATCCGGGACTCATACACTAAGGAGCAAGTCTGGATAACCATTTTTACATTGAATTCCTCTCCTTAGCATCACACTGTGGGCTCTATACAGGACTTTACCGAGGACGCTCGGTAATACTAGCCCCCAGGAGAGGTAATATTGCATATTGTCCATTATATATTTGACCGCTGGCCCTCATCCTCTCCTATTATTGGAGAAGTCTTCTGCTGCTTTCATAACCTCTATTCTAAAAAGCCTTATTTCTCCAGTCATCTCAGAATAAACTGTGGAGAGCTAAATTGCAACTATTTAGTTACATTTCTGCTACAATTCTAAACAGTATCAACTTCATACCCTGAATTAGGGGAACATTAGATACAAGTTTAGATTGATATTGTGTATCCATACAACGGTGTTTTCAGAGTATATATATTTTTATATTTTTTAAATAGGGTCAATTTTAGTTACTGTTGATGTATTAAACATAACAATAAACATTTTATATAGATGATTTTTATCAACTCTCCATAATTTCTACCCATTTGTAAAACCCCCAGCGCAGCCGTTTTCTTTCCTTTTACCATTGCATCCAAAGGCACACGCACAGTGCCATTTTTCGGCAGCGCTCAGGTGTTATTGCATTTTGGTAGTTTACTCATTCAGGCGCTGTCAGCAGTTCGTTTGTGGTCAAGCTAGGAAGCTTGTCTGCAATAAGCTTTCTTGAATTAAGAGCTATTTTCAATGAACATATGCTTTGTGATCTGCCCGTGTTAGTTCTGTTGGACGACTTGACAGCAGTGGTGTAAGTAAGCCGCTAGGGCGGAACAAGGAGCAAAGCGGCAATGGCAGAAGCCGAAAAAGTTTTCCGCTGGGTGGAAAGACTGGTAAACGCTATATTAGCAGTCTTCGTTCCGGATGTGAACGACGGAGAAATAGATTCCAATGCAGACGCGATCTCCATCCGGGAGAAATACAGTCGTCATCGAGAAGTTTTCACTGAAGTGACAAGTCTTTGAGGAGTGCCTCAATTGGACATGTTGGCGTCTCGCCTCAACGAGAGATCTCAGGGATATTGTTCCAGGTCAGGGGACACTCAAGCTATAGCAGTGGACGTCCTCGGGACACCTTGGGTGTTTTCAGTCGGTCTGTGTGTCCCCTCCGTTTTCACTTCTGAAGGTGATAAACGTAAGAAGAACAAAGGTTCAGGCGATCCTCAGTGTTCCGGTCTAACCAAGGAGGGCTTGGTATCCAGTTCTTCAAGATTTACTCATAGAAGATCCCTGGCCTCTTCCTCTACGTGAGGAACTGTTACAGCAAGATCCGGGTGTGTATCAAGATTTACTGCGGCTGTGTTTGACGGCGTGGCGGTTGAACGCCATATCCTAGTCAGAAAGGGTATTCCCAGTGAAGTCATTTCCACACTTCTTCAGGCTAGAAAAGAAGTAACGGCAAAGCCTTACCACCGTGTTTGGAGAAAATATGTGTCTTGGTGTGAGTCCAAGAAGGCTACTACGGAAGACTTTCAGCTGGGTCGTTCTTCTCCATTCTTTGCAAGCAGGTGTGGGTGCAGGCCTAAAGTTAGGCTCCATTTAAGTGCGGTTTTGGCCTTATAAATTTTATTTCAAGAAAGAATTGGCAACCTTTCCGGAAGTTCAGACCTTTGTGAAAGGAGTACTGCACATCCAACCTCCATTTGTGCCCCCATTGGCACTGTGGGATCTTGACGTGGTGTTGCGTTTTCTTGTGTCACACTGATTGGAACATTTATGAAAGGTTGTGTTAAAATTTCTCTCTTGGAGAGTGGTCATGCTTTTGGCTTTGGCGTCCGCAAGGCAGATGTCGGAAGTAGCGGCTTGGTCTCACAAGAGCCCCTGTTTGATCTTCCAGGTGGATAGAGCGGAATTGAGAACTCGGATAATAGTTCTGCCAAATGTGGTTTCGGTGTTTCGCAGAAACCAGCCTATTTGATGCCTGTGGTTACTTAAGCATTGGCTGATTCAAGGTCTCTCGATGTAGTCAGGGTTGAATATTTATGTCGCCAATTTCGCTCAGATTGGGGAAACAGAGGCTCTGTTTGTCCGGTATGCTCCCAGCGTGATTGGGGCGCCTGCGTCTCTGCAGTCTGTTACTTGCTAGATCTGTGATACGATTCGGCGTGCTCGTTCTACGGCTAGATTGCCATTACCGAAGTCGGTGGAGACCCATTCTACTCGGAAGATGGGCTCTTCTTGGGCGGATGCCCGAGGAGTCTCGGCGGTTCAACTTTGCCGAGCGGTTACTTGGTCGGGTTCAAGGAGGGGCATAGAGGGAGGAGCCAGTTCACACCCATTCAAAGTCTTATAGTGTGCCCATGTCTTCTGCGGATCCCGTCTATACCCCATGGTCCTTACGGAGTCCCCAGCATCCTCTACGGACTAAGAGAAAAGGATTTACCGGTAGGTATTAAAATCCTATAATTAACTGCATCCCGATCGGTTGGGGAACCTGCAACAGCTGGAGGTCCAAAGGTTCCCATACCTCTGTACTAAATGATACAGTAATGTGGCACTGCCTAACCACATATTAATGATTGAGATGTGCGGCTTTGGATTTACTCGAAATTAATGCGAGTACGGAGTTATCCGGATTTTCGCATTGGCTATCCAAAACACATGACATCCAAGAGCCAATAAGATGCCGTTTTGAGATCTGGGTAAATCCGAAACCTGCACATCTCTAACTAAGGCTTTGCGTTACAGGAGACACCAACAAATGGCTTTCTGCCAGGTGCACTCTAAAGCTGGGCACACCTATTTGACAGTGCAACCCAGCAATACAATTGTCCCACATTCAGCGGGACAGTCCCTTCTTATGGGACTGTGCCACCGTTCCACCCACGGGCTTCAGTGTACTGCAGTGGTCGGGGGTTTGAGGGAGTATGCAGAGCAGCCGGTGAATAGATGCTGCTTCTATTCAGAGTGAAGGGGGACACTGGGCAGTCCAGCATCTCAGGGAATGCTGGGCATACCCCCACAACGACGTGAACGGGGGTCTTGCGAGGCTCCATCCTCTTTCCAGCCGCGCATTGGGTTCTGCTGCAAGGCACACCAAAGTTGGGAGGTATGAGCAATGTGATGTAACAATATTTCTCTTGCGTCCTAGAGGATGCTGGGGTCAATTTTAGTACCATGGGGTATAGACGGTTCCGCAGGAGCCTTCGGCACTTTAAGACATTTTAACTAGTGTGAACTGGCTCCTCCCTCTATGCCTCTCCTCCAGACCTCAGTTTAGAAAATGTGCCCAGGAGACTGGACGCACTCTAGTGGGGCTCTACAGAGCTTTGCTAGTAAAGACTTTGTTAGGTTTTTTGTTTTACAGAGTAGCTGCTGGCAACAGCTTCCCTGCTTCGTGGGACTTTGGGGGGGAAATAGAACCAACTTCTCAAATAGTTTAATGGTTCTACTTCCGCTGACAGGACACCATTAGCTCCTGAGGATACTGAACACAGCTCAAACACGGCTCGCGTTCACTCCTGTAGCACTGCCACCACCCCCTAACAGAGCCAGAAGAAAGAAGATGAGTCCGGCAGAGAAGGTCCTCCGGTCACGGTGGCAGCTTGTACGGTAACAGCGCAGCAGGGACGCTGCGCGCCATGTCTCTCAGCGGGTGCAGAGTGCGCGGGGGGGGGGGCGCTCTGAGCGACATGAAACCTTTTCTCTCCCTGGCTAAATAAGTGTATTCCCCACCTGTGGGGACCCCCGGGGGCCAGTATAAAGATTCCCCTGTTCTGAGGGAAATGCGCCATTGCTAGGGGGCGGAGCTTCTCAGGCATCCAGTTCACTCACCAGCGCGCCATTTTCTCCTGCAGATGCCGCTGTATGGATCCACGCTGCTCTTCTCTACCACGGCTACTACAAGTACCAGCGGTTATACAAGGGAAGGAGCATTTAAAGATAATTTCTCTAACGTCCTAGTGGATGCTGGGCACTCCGTAAGGACCATGGGGAATAGGCGGGCTCCGCAGGAGACTGGGCACTCTAAGAAAGATTTAGTACTACTGGTGTGCACTGTCTCCTCCCTACATGCCCCTCCTCCAGACCTCAGTTAGAATCTGTGCCCGGAAGGAGCTGGGTGCATTTTAGTGAGCTCTCCTGAGCTTGCTATTAAGAAAGTATTTTAGTTAGGTTTTTTATTTTCAGAGAGCCTCTGCTGGCAACAGACTCTCTGCTACGTGGGACTGAGGGGAGAGAAGCAAACCTACTAACTGCGGCTAGGTTGCGCTTCTTAGGCTACTGGACACCATTAGCTCCAGAGGGATCGAACACAGGAACTTAACCTTGGTCGTCCGTTCCCGGAGCCGCGCCGCCGTCCCCCTCGCAGAGCCAGAAGACAGAAGCCGGCGGGTTGAAGCAAGAAGACGTCAAAATCGGCGGCAGAAGACTCCTGTCTTCATATGAGGTAGCGCACAGCACTGCAGCTGTGCGCCATTGCTCCCACACTAACCCACACACTCCGGTCACTGTAGGGTGCAGGGCGCAGGGGGGGGGGCGCCCTGGGCAGCAATTGAGTACCTCCTGGCAAAAAGCAGCATATATACAGCTGGGCACTGTAATATGCATGAGCCCCCGCCATTATTTTTACACAAAATCGCGGGACAAGCCCGCCGCTGAGGGGGCGGGGCTTCTTCCTCAGCACTCACCAGCGCCATTTTCTCTCCACAGCTCCGCTGAGAGGAAGCTCCCCAGGCTCTCCCCTGCAGACTCACGGTAGAAAGAGGGTAAAAAGAGAGGGGGGGGCACATAAATTTAGCGCATTAATCATATATACAGCAGCTACTGGGTAAACACTAAGTTACTGTGTAATTCCTAGGTTATATAGCGCTGGGGTGTGTGCTGGCATACTCTCTCTCTGTCTCTCCAAAAGGCCTTGTGGGGGTCCTGTCCTCATATAGAGCATCCCCTGTGTGTGTGGTGTGTCGGTACGCTTGTATCGACATGTTTGACGAGGAGGGCTATGTGGAGGCAGAGTAGGTGCAGATGAATGACGTGTCTCCGCCGACGGCGCCGACACCTGATTGGATGGATATGTGGAAGGTGTTAAACGATAATGTAAACTCCTTGCATAAAAGGTTGGATAAAGCTGAAACCTTGGGACAGTCGGGGTCTCAGCCCATGCCTGATCCTACAGCGCAGAGGCCGTCAGGGTCTCAGAAGCGCCCACTATCCCAAATTATTGACACAGATATCGACACGGATTCTGACTCCAGTGTCGATGGCGATGATGCAAAATTGCAGCCTAAAATGGCTAAAGCCATCCGCTACATGATTATAGCAATGAAGGATGTATTGCACATATCAGAGGTAAACCCTGTCCCTGACAAGAGGTTTTATATGTTTGGGGAGAAAAAGCAAGAGGTGACTTTTCCCCCTTCACATGAGTTAAATGAGTTATGTGAAAAATCGTGGGATTCCCCTGATAGGAAAGTGCTGATTTCCAAAAGGTTACTTATGGCGTACCCTTTCCCGCCAACGGACAGGATGGCGCTGGGAATCCTCCCCTAGGGTAGACAAAGCTCTGACACGCTTATCTAAGAAGGTGGCCCTGCCGTCACAGGATACGGCCTCCCTAAAGGATCCTGCGGATAGGAAGCAGGAAAGTATCCTGAAGTCTGTTTATACACATTCAGGTACTCTACTGAGGCCGGCAATTGCGTCGGCCTGGATGTGTAGTGCTGTAGCAGCATGGACAGATAATCTGTCTGAGGAACTGGATACCTTGGACAAGGATACTATATTACTGACCCTGGGGCATATAAAAGACGCTGTCCTATATATGAGGGATGCCCAGAGGGACATTTGCCTACTGGGCTCTAGAATAAATGCAATGTCAATTTCTGCCAGAAGGGTCCTGTGGACTCGGCAATGGACAGGTGATGCCGACTCCAAAAAGCACATGGAGGTTTTACCTTACAAGGGTGAGGAATTGTTTGGGGACGGTCTCTCGGATCTAGTTTCCACAGCTACGGCTGGGAAGTCAAATTTTTTGCCATATATTCCCTCACAGCCTAAGAAAGCACCGTATTACCAAATGCAGTCCTTTCGATCACAAAAAAGCAAAAAAGTCAGAGGTGCATCCTTTCTTGCCAGAGGCAGGGGTAGAGGAAAGAAGCTGCACCATACAGCTAGTTCCCAGGAAGAGAAGTCCTCCCCGGCTTCCGCTAAATCCACCGCATGACGCTGGGGCTCCACAGGTGGAGCCAGGAGCGGTGGGGGCGCGTCTCCGAAATTTCAGCCACCAGTGGGTTCGCTCACAGGTGGATCCCTGGGCTATATAGATTGTGTCTCAGGGATACAAGCTGGAATTCAAAGTGATGCCCCCTCACTGTTACCTCAAATCGGCCCTGCCAGCTTCCCCCATGGAAAGGGAGGTAGTGTTAGCGGCAATTCACAAGTTATATCTCCAGCAGGTGGTGGTAAAGGTTCCCCTCCTTCAACAGGGAAGGGGATACTATTCCACAATGTTTGTGGTACCGAAACCGGACGGTTCGGTCAGACCCATATTGAATTTAAAGTCCCTGAACATTTATCTGAAAAGATTCAAGTTCAAAATGGAATCGCTCAGAGCGGTCATTGCAAGCCTGGAAGAGGGGAATTTTATGGTGTCTCTGGACATCAAGGATGCTTACTTGCATGTCCCCATTTATCCACCTCATCAGGAGTACCTCAGATTTGTGGTACAGGACTGTCATTACCAATTCCAGACGTTGCCGTTTGGGCTCTCCACGGCACCGAGAATATTTACCAAGGTAATGGCGGAAATGATGGTGCTCCTTCGAAAGCAAGGAGTCACAATTATCCCATACTTGGACGATCTCCTCATAAAGGCGAGGTCCAGAGAGCAGTTGCTGATCAGCGTAGCACACTCAGGAAGTGCTGCAACAGCACGGCTGGATTCTGAATATCCCAAAGTCGCAGCTGATTCCTACGACGCATCTGCCCTTTCTGGGCATGATTCTGGACACAGACCAGAACAAGGTGTTTCTCCCGGCGGAGAAGGCTCAGGAGCTCGTGACTCTAGTCAGAGACCTCTTAAAACCGAAACAGGTGTCGGTGCATCACTGCACGCGAGTCCTGGGAAAGATGGTGGCATCATACGAAGCCATTCCCTTCGGCAGGTTCCATGCGAGGATCTTTCAGTGGGATCTGTTGGACAAGTGGTCCGGATCGCATCTTCAGATGCATCGGCTGATCACCCTATCCCCCAGGGCCAGGGTGTCTCTTCTGTGGTGGCTGCAGAGTGCTCACCTTCTAGAGGGCCGCAGGTTCGGCATACAGGACTGGGTCCTGGTGACCACGGATGCGAGCCTCCGAGGATGGGGGGCAGTCACTCAGGGAAGAAACTTCCAAGGGTTGTGGTCAAGTCAGGAGGCTTGTCTGCACATAAATATCCTGGAACTAAGGGCCATATACAACGCCCTGAGTCAAGCGGAGCCTCTGCTTCGCAACCAACCGTTGCTGATTCAGTCAGACAACATCACCGCAGTGGCTCATGTAAACAACCAGGGCGGCACAAGAAGCAGGGTGGCGATGGCGGAAGCCTCCAGGATTCTTCGTTGGGCGGAGAATCACGTGCAAGCACTGTCAGCAGTGTTCATTCCGGGAGTGGACAACTGGGAAGCAGACTTCCTCAGCAGGCACGGCCTCCACCCGGGAGAGTGGGGATTTCATCAAGAAGTCTTCACGCAGATTACAAATCGATGGGAACTGCCACAGGTGGACATGATGGCATCCTGCCTCAACAAAAAGCTAAAAAGGTATTGCGCCAGGTCAAGGGACCCTCAGGCGATAGCTGTGGACGCACTAGTGACACTAGTGACACTAGTGACACCGTGTTCCAGACGGTCTATGTATTTCCTCCTCTTCCTCTCATACCCAAGGTGCTGAGAATCGTAAGAAAAAAAGGAGTGAGAACAATACTCATTGTTCCGGATTGGCCAAGAAGGACTTGGTACCCGGAACTGCAAGAAATGCTCACAGAGGACCCATGGCCTCTGCCTCTCAGACAGGACCTGTTGCAACAGGGGCCCTGTCTGTTCCAAGACTTACCACGGCTGCGTTTGACGGCATGGCGGTTGAACGCCGGATCCTAGCAGAAAAAGGCATTCCGGATGAAGTTATTCCTACGCTAATAAAGGCTAGGAGGGACGTGACAGCAAAACACTATCACCGTATATGGCGAAAATATGTTGCTTGGTGTGAGGCCAGGAAGGCCCCTACAGAGGAATTCCAGCTGGGCCGGTTCCTGCACTTCCTACAGTCTGGAGTGACTATGGGCTTGAAGTTGGGGTCCATAAAGGTCCAGATTTCAGCCCTATCCATTTTCTTTCAAAAAGAACTGGCTTCTCTTCCTGAGGTTCAGACGTTTGTTAAGGGAGTGCTGCATATTCAGCCCCCTTTTGTGCCAGCAGTGGCACCTTGGGATCTCAACGTGGTGTTGGGTTTCCTGAAATCCCACTGATTTGAGCCACTTAAGACCGTGGAGCTAAAGTATCTCACGTGGAAGGTGGTCATGCTATTGGCCTTAGCTTCGGCTAGGCGGGTGTCAGAATTGGCGGCTTTGTCATGTAAAAGCCCCTATCTGGTTTTCCATGTGGACAGGGCAGAATTACGGACTCGTCCACAATTTCTGCCGAAGGTGGTGTCATCTTTTCATTTGAACCAACCTATTGTGGTGCCTACGGCTACTCGTGACTTGGAGGATTCCAAGTTGCTTGATGTAGTCAGGGCTTTGAAGATTTATGTGGCCAGAACGGCTGGAGTCAGGAAAACTGACTCACTGTTTATCCTGTATGCATCCAACAAGCTGGGTGCTCCTGCTTCAAAGCAAACTATTGCTCGCTGGATCTGTAACACGATTCAGCAGGCTCATTCTGTGGGGGGATTGCCGCATCCAAAATCGATAAAAGCCCATTCCACAAGGAAAGTGGGCTCTTCTTGGGCGGCTGCCCGAGGGGTCTCGGCATTACAGCTTTGCCGAGCAGCTACTTGGTCGGGTTCAAACACCTTTGCAAAATTCTACTAGTTTGATACCCTGGCTGAGGAGGACCTTGTGTTTGCCCATTCGGTGCTGCAGAGTCATCCGCACTCTCCCGCCCGTTTGGGAGCTTTGGTATAATCCCCATGGTCCTTACGGAGTCCCCAGCATCCACTAGGACGTTAGAGAAAATAAGATTTTACTCACCGGTAAATCTATTTCTCGTAGTCCGTAGTGGATGCTGGGCGCCCGTTTCAAGTGCGGACTTTCTGCAATACGTGTATATAGTTATTGCTTAGTAAAGGGTTAGGTTATGTTGGCATCCGTGGTTGATGCTCTGCTGTTGTTCATACTGTTAACTGGGTATGTTATCACAAGTTATACGGTGTGATTGGTGTGGCTGGTATGAGTCTTACCCTGGATTCCAAAATCCTTTCCTTGTAATGTCAGCTCTTCCGGGCACAGTTTCCTTAACTGAGGTCTGGAGGAGGGGCATAGAGGGAGGAGCCAGTGCACACCAGTAGTACTAAATCTTTCTTAGAGTGCCCAGTCTCCTGCGGAGCCCGTCTATTCCCCATGGTCCTTACGGAGTGCCCAGCATCCACTACGGACTACGAGAAATAGATTTACCGGTGAGTAAAATCTTATTATATATAGATATATATATATATAGCTGACCCCATGATGAAGGTGTGACAACCGAAACGGGCCGTTGGGATGGCTGTTCTGCTTGAATACTGCTGAAAGCCTCATGATGAGTACTAAAATTTTTTTTTCAAAAGGCCTGATAATGCTACTGATTCATTAAATGCTTTTCATATTTTTTCATATGGTGGTGTGCTGGTCTCCTTTTGTCTAAACCCTTTCAGGGTAAGCATTGGGAACTATGGTATCAATAACAATTGACACGGCACCCTTCTAACATCCTTTAAGTGTGTGCGCTTCACCTCTGGACTTTATATAGATATATAGATATTATAGTTATATCAATTGGTGATAAGCGTTTATAGTGTGTGCTGCTCATTATATAAGGCCGCTGGGTGTGGACTGGCAAATCCCTTGCGTTTCTCTAACACTTCTCTGTGGGTCTGTCCCCGATAGCTCCTGTGTGAAAGGGGTCTGTGTGTGGGTGTGAGTGTACACGCATGTAAAATGTCAGAAGTCGGGGGGGGGGGGGGGGGGGAATCTTCACCTGAGGAGCCCATTTTAGATGCACAAGAAGGTAATGTGATGGCTCTTCCTTCCCAAAGAGAGCCGGAGTGGGTGAAAAAGTTGCAAAGAAGTAATATTTCTATGTTAGCACAAAAATTCTCAGACTCTGAGAAACAGACAGTTTATTGGAGGCAGTCTGTGGAGGATGCACTGTTTGCTGATGCATCCAGTTCATCTACTCACGTCCCCTCCAGTTCCCACAAGAGGTCCCTTGCCCAAATAATGAAGGGGGACACTGACACGGACTCCGACACGGATGCCGACACTGGGGACTTGAGAGGGGTAGACCCCAAATTGGCCAAGAGAATACAGTGTATGATTGTTGCTATCAAAGAGGTGTTCGTTTACAGATACTACCCCTACACCTGTGGAAAAAGATTATTTTAGATTAAATAAAAAACGGGAGATAACTTTTCCTCCGTCAAAAGATCTGAATAATTTCTTTGAAGACGCCTGGTCTAACCCTGAAAAGAAATTCACTATTCCCAGAAGGATACGGGTTGCGTACCCATTCCCTGAGGAGGACAGGCGCAAGTGGAAGACGCCCCCAGTGGTAGACATCTCAGTTTCTAGGCTGTCTAAGAAAATAATTTTGCCTGCCCCAGGGTCAGCTTCTTTAAAATATCCTGCTGACCGTAAGTTAGAGACAACTTTAAAATCCATATATACCGCTAACGGTACGCTGCTCAGGCCCACCATTGCTGGTGCATGGGTGGGTAACGCGGTAGAAAAATGGGCAGACAATTTAATGGTTAATATTGACACTGGATAGGGATAAAGTGCTCCTAATCCTCAGCCACATCAAAGATGGGGCAGGGTATTTTGTTGAAGCTATGAAGGATGTTGGTTTGCGGAGTTCCAGAGCCACTGCTATGGCGATTTCAGGCCGCAGGGCTTTATGGATTCGCCACTGGAATGCGGATGCGAAATCAAAGAGAATTATTGAGGCACTCCCTTATAACTGGGAGGCCTTTTTTGGTGACAAGCTGGATGCCATGATTTCCACGACTACATCGGGCAAGTCTGCATTTTTGCCTTCCGCAACTGCTCCCCCTAAGAAGGGGTATCATTCTCATACCTGTTAGGTGCCGCGGTCCGCGGCGCCGCTCGGTCTGCTTCCGAGCGACGCTCACGGCCGCCGCACCTTCCTCCCTGCCCGCCCGGCGCCTAGCAGCGCCAGGACGCCGTGCGTACTGTAGCCGCCGGGTCCCTGGCAACGCTAGGACGCCGGGCGTCCTCAGCCGCTGGGTCCATAGCAACGGGGACGTCTTTGGCGGAACGCGTTCCCCGTTGCCAGATAGGATAGATTAGTTGCTCGTGCACTAGTAATTAGGGTCTGGGGGCTGGTTTTGCTGGCCCTCCTGTCATTGGCCAGCAGGGTCTTTTTATGGGAGCCAGCACACTGCAGCCTCGCCGGTGATAGCTTCCTGTATGCTGTTCCTGCCTTGCAAACGTCTGTTCCTGGTCAGCTGTATCTGGTCGATCCTGCTCCCTGTGCTCCGGAGTTCTGAAGCCGGTCCTGGGAATCCTTCCTGTCCAAGTGAACCTGTTGCAGTCATCTGGGGGTTCTCGCTTGTTGGGGTTCTCTCCCGGTTTCGTGAGTAGCGGCTTCTGCCGCGTGTTGTGGCCTAGGCCGCTTAGTCCTTGTGTTAATTTTGTATTGGTGGTTTTTGCGGAGGTTTCCGCTTTTCACTGTCCTCCCCGGAACTCGGCGGTGCCGTGTGGGGGAGTGGACAGTGGTATCTTTTGTTGTTCTTTTCCTTTGGCGGCGTGCCGCACATATATTTACTTTTAGGGTAGTTAGTAGCCCCTAACTTTCTGTTTGCTTTAGTTAGAGGTCCCCTTGTTATTTTCCTGTCTCGGTTCACGCCTTGTCTCACTCTAAGACCTGGGGGCATCGGAGTTGGACAGACCTAATCCGCCCTTCAAACGCGGCTGCCGTGGGCCCAAGAAACCATAGTCACTCAGGCGTGAACTGACCACACGGGTAAAACAATGGAGGTAGGGTGCTAGGGGCTATTCCCGTACCACCCCTTATTTCAGCGTCACATCCTGGTGCTCTGGACTCACTACGCAACATCTCTCTAGTTCTGAGCATCAGGAACGTAACATTATCACCGGCCCAAAAAAAACAAAGAAAAAAAGAAAATATAAAGAGTTATTTGTTTTTTGGTGGGCCTTGAAATTCGGCCTCATGAATCCGGCAGTATTAGGACCAAATCCCAGCCAGCTTTTGGCCAACCAGATTCAGGAACTAACTCAGATGGTTCAGGATCTTACTCTTCGGGTGAGATCGCAGGAAGATCTTTTGCGAGCCTCCCCGAGTATGATTCCAGAACCAAAGATGCACCTTCCTGACCATTTTTCAGGTAACCGAAAGGATTTTTTTAATTTCAAGGAAGCTTGTAAGCTTTATTTTCGTTTAAGGCCCCGATCCTCTGGTACTGAGTCTCAACGGGTCAGGATTGTAATGTCTTTGCTACAAGGCGATCCGCAAACCTGGGCTTTTGGGCTAAAAGCCGATGATGTTGCCTTGCTTTCTGTAGATGCCTTTTTTAAGTCTCTAGGCCTTCTGTACTATGACTCTGATAGAGAAGCGTCGGCTGAGAGCCACCTGCGTGCACTTAAGCAAGGGAAAAATCCAGCAGAGGCGTATTGTACAGAGTTTCGCCGTTGGTCGAACGACTGTGGCTGGAATGACCCGGCCCTGCGCAGTCAGTTTCGCCTCGGTTTGTCTGAAGTTATTAAAGACAGTCTCCTTTAGTACCCCGCTCCAGAGACTTTAGAAAAACTCATGGAGCTTGCTATTAAAATTGATCGCCGTCTCCGATAGCGGAGGGCTGAAAGAGGAGCTAGTTTCAGGCCTAGTCCATGTGTGTATACTTTCCCTGAGGACGTCGAGGAGCCCATGCAAATGGGTCTCTCCCGGCTGTCCCCAGAGGAAAGAACCAGAAGGCTAAACTCTGGTCTTCGCTTGTATTGTGGTGGCAAGGGACATATCGCACGTAATTGCCCGAATAAGCAGGGAAACGCTCTGACCAAGTGAATTGTGAGGGGGTTCACTTGGGTCTGAATTGATCTCCTCTACTGATTCCGTATTAGTTCCTGTAAAAATTTCCTTTGGTAGTCTCAGTTCGTTGGTGTCGGCCTTCGTCGACAGTGGAGCTGCGGGAAATTTCATGGATCTTGGTTGGGCTCAGGCTTTGGGCGTTCCACAAATACCTTTGGATAAACGTATCACCATGCACGGCTTGGATGGTGGTCCGCTTTCTAATGGGGTAATCACTCACCGCACACCTCCAGTACAACTGACAGTGGGGGCCCTACATTCGGAGAAAATCGAATTTTACCTTACCCATTGTCCGGCTGTCCCCGTAGTTTTGGGTCACCCCTGGCTTGCCTTTCATAATCCCACCATAGATTGGCGGTCTGGGGAGATTTCCCGATGGGGTCCCTTTTGTGTTAAGGAATGTATTTCCCGTCCAGTCCGGGTTGCGGCAGTCACCCCAGAACTTATTCCTTTGGAATATCAGGACTTTGCCGATGTTTTCTCCACGGGTAATGCGGTTATTCTGCCTCCTCATCGGTCCTATGACTGCGCTATTGACTTAGTTCCCGGTGCCTCTTTGCCTAAAGGGAGACTATATGCCCTGTCTGGGCCGGAAACTACGGCAATGAATGATTATGTACAGGAGAGCCTAAAAAAAGGCTTCATTAGGCCCTCGAAATCTCCATTGAGTGCAGGGTTCTTTTTTGTTGAGAAAAAAGATGGGTCGCTCAGACCATGTATTGATTATCGGGCTCTGAATAAAATTTCTGTTAAAAACACCTACCCCTTGCCACTGATTTCAGTACTATTTGATCAGCTCCGGACTGCCGTTATCTTTTCCAAGATCGATCTTAGAGGGGCTTACAATCTCATCCGAATAAAATCTGGGGATGAGTGGAAGACGGCTTTCAGCACACAGTCGGGACATTATGAATACTTGGTGATGCCGTTTGGGCTGTCTAATGCTCCTGCTGTATTTCAAGATCTCATTAACGACGTCCTTCGCGACTTTCTAGGAAAGTTCGTAGTCGTTTATTTAGACGACATTTTGATTTACTCTGAGTCTTTTGAACAACATATTACCCATGTGCGATTGGTCCTACAGAAGTTACGGGAAAATCATTTATACGCCAAACTGGAGAAATGTGATTTCCAAATCACAGAAGTGTCCATCCTGGGGTACATTATTTCTCCTAAGGGGTTTTTCATGGAACCAAAAAAACTCCAGGCCATCCTAAATTGGGCACAACCCACGAACTTAAAAGCAATTCAGCGCTTTTTAGGGTTTGCAAATTACTATAGGCGTTTTATTCATACCTTCTCAGATTTGGTTGCTCCTATTGTGGCATTGACAAAAAAAGGAGCGGACCCTTCCAATTTGTCGCCTGAAGCCAAGTCTGCCTTCCTGGCCTTAAAGCAGGCCTTTGTCTCAGCTCCAGTACTCAGACACCCTAACCCGGATCTCCCCCTTATTGTCGAGGTAGATTCCTCAGAGGTTAGAGTGGGGGCTATCCTTTCTCAGGAAGACCCGGAGTCTCAGGAATTACACCCATGTGCCATCATGTCCAGAAAATTCTCCTCCGCAGAATCCAACTATGATGTTGGTAATCGAGAATTGTTGGCAGTTAAATGGGCTTTCGAGGAGTGGAGGCACTGGCTGGAAGGAGCAAGGCATACCATTACGGTGTTTACTGACCACAAGAACCTGCAGAATATTGAGTCAGCTAAACGGCTTAATGCTCGACAGGCACGTTGGGCGCTGTTTTTTACTCGTTTCAGGTTTATTATCACCTTCAGGCCCGGTTCCAAGAATACAAAAGCCGATGCCCTGTCACGTTGTTTTCTTCCGGTTCAGAATAACCACCCGGCTACTACCCCCATAGTCCCATCGTCTGTCATCTGGGCTGGCCTCACACAGGATTTATTTACACAGCTAGTCCAGCTTCAGCAGCAGGCTCCCAAAGTCACTCCTGCAGATCGTCTCTTCGTCCCTGAATTTCTGAGAAACACTGTTCTAGCTGAGTTTCATGATAATAAGGTTTCTGGTCATCCGGGTATCACTAAGACCTTGGAGTTAATCTCTCGCTCAGTGTGTTGGCCTAATCTTTCTAAAGATGTAAGGGAATTTGTCCGTTCCTGTCAGGTTTATGCTCAGTACAAGGTATCTCGATCGTTGCCGGTCGGGCAACTCATGCCTCTAGCCGTTCCTCTCAGGCCATGGTCACATATTTCCATGGATTTCGTGGTGGACCTTCCTCTTTCAGCTGGATTTCGAGTCATTTGGGTGGTAGTAGACCGTTTTAGTAAGATGGCCCACTTCATTGCTCTCCCCCAATTACCCTCTGCTCAAGGGTTGGCAGTTTTGTTTCTCCGCCATGTGTTCAGGCTCCATGGTTTACCAGGGATATTGTCTCTGATCGGGGACCGCAATTCATCGCCCGTTTCTGGAAACGTTTTTGTGCCTCATTAAATATGAAACTCTCTTTAACATCTGGGTACCATCCACAGTCTAACGGACAAACTGAACGTGTTAATCAGTCGTTAAAACAGTATTTACGGCTATATTCGGACAAACTTCAGAATGATTGGTCTGAATTTCTTCCTTTGGCCGAGTTTGCCTATAATAACTCTTGTCATTCTTCCACCAAGGAGTCCCCATTCTTTTCGGTCTTTGGCTTTCATCATAGAGCCAGTTCTTTTTACCTTCATTTTCCAGTCTCCTCGTTGACCTTAACTTCCCGTCTCAGAATGATTTGGAAAAAGGTGCACCTTGCCCTTAAAAAGGCTGCCTTCCGAGAAAAAAAAATTTCTGATAGGTTCCGACGCCCATGCACTTTTAAGGTGGGAGATAAGGTGTGGTTGTCAACCCGCAACATCAAGCTTCGACAACCCTCGGCTAGATTGGGACCCAAATTTATTGGACCGTTCCTTATCGTTAAGAAGGTCAACCCAGTTGCTTTTCGGCTACGCTTGCCTAAATCACTCAAAATTGGCAATACTTTTCACTGTTCCCTTCTGAAGCAGTATTTTTCTTCCAGGAGATTCCCTCGGAAGACTTCCCAGGATAGACCTCCGGTGGATGTTCAGGGGCAACAAGAGTTCTTGGTGGAGAAGGTTTTAGATTCCAAAGTTTCTCGGGGCCGGCTTTATTTTTTGGTTCACTGGAAAGGCTATGGCTCGGAAGAAAGGTCTTGGGTCCTGGATAACAATTTACATGCCCCTAAACTTAAGAGATTATTCTTTCAGGAATTTTCTCAGAAACCCGGCTTTAGGGGTTCTTTAACCCCTCCTCAAGGGGGGGGGTACTGTTAGGTGCCACGGTACGCGGCGCCGCTCGGTCTGCTTCCGAGCGACGCTCACGGCCGCCGCACCTTCCTCCCTGCCCGCCCGGCGCCTAGCAACGCCAGGACGCTGTGCGTACTGTAGCCGCCGGGTCCCTGGCAACGCTAGGACGCCGGGCGTCCTCAGCCGCTGGGTCCATAGCAACGGGGACGCCTTTGGCGGACCGTGTTCCCCGTTGCCAGATAGGATTGATTAGTTGCTCGTGCAGCAGGGCAGCTGCACGGCAACTAGTAATTAGGGTCTGGGGGCTAGTTTTGCTGGCCCTCCTGTCATTGGCCAGCAGGGTCTTTTTATGGGAGCCAGCACACTGCAGCCTCGCCGGTGATAGCTTCCTGTATGCTGTTCCTGCCTTGCAAACGTCTGTTCCTGGTCAGCTGTATCTGGTCGATCCTGCTCCCTGTGCTCCGGAGTTCTGAAGCCGGTCCTGGGAATCCTTCCTGTCCAAGTGAACCTGTTGCAGTCATCTGGGGGTTCTCGCTTGTTGGGGTTCTCTCCCGGTTTCGTGAGTAGCGGCTTCTGCCGCGTGTTGCGGCCTAGGCCGCTTAGTCCTTGTGTTAATTTTGTATTGGTGGTTTTTGCAGAGGTTTCCGCTTTTCACTGTCCTCCCCGGAACTCGGCGGTGCCGTGTGGGGGAGTGGACAGTGGTATCTTTTGTTGTTCTTTTCCTTTGGCGACGTGCCGCACATATATTTAGTTTTAGGGTAGTTAGTAGCCCCTAACTTTGTTTGCTTTAGTTAGAGGTCCCCTTGTCATTTTCCTGTCTCGGTTCACGACTTGTCTCACTCTAAGACCTGGGGGCATCGGAGTTGGGCAGACCTAATCCGCCCTTCAAACGCGGCTGCCGTGGGCCCAAGAAACCATAGTCACTCAGGCGTGAACTGACCACATGGGTAAAACAATGGAGGTAGGGTGCTAGGGGCTATTCCCGTACCACCCCTTATTTCAGCGTCACGTCCTGGTGCTCTGGACTCACTACGCAACATTTCTCTAGTTCTGAGCATCAGGAACGTAACAATACCATGCAGTCCTTTCGGCCCAACAAGTACAAAAAGGCAAAAGGCAGCCCCTTCTTTGCAGGAAGAGGTCGAGGTAGAGGTAGAAAGCCTACAACGTCGGCTAGTTCGCAAGAACAGAAGCCAGCAACTGCTGCTGCAAAAACCTCAGCATGACGCTGGGGCTCCCATGCGGGAGTCCGACCGGGTGGGGGCACGCTTACTATTCTTCAGCCAAATCTGGATTCGTTTGGATCTAGATCCTTGGGTGTTACAAATAGTATCCCAGGGTTACAGGTTGGAATTTCAGGATCTTCCCCATGCCGTTTTTTCAAATCAGCCTTACCAGTTTCTGTCCAAGACAGGTCAAACGTGTTAAGCGCAATACACAAATTGTGTCAAGACAAGGTAATTTCCTTGGTTCCCGAGTTACAACAGGGAAAAGGTTTTTATTCAAGGCTATTTGTGGTACCGAAGCCGGATGGCTCGGTCAGACCAATTCTGATTCTGAACCTGAAGTCTCTAAATCTGTTTTTAAAACGGTTCAAGTTGAAGATGGAGTCCCTCAGAGCGGTGATCTCCAGCTTGGAAGAAAAGGAATTTCTGGTGTCGGTGGACATCAAGGATGCTAATCTACATGTTCCCATTTACCCTCCACATCAGGCATACCTGAGGTTTGCGGTGCAGGACTGCCACTACCAGTTCCAAACATTACCTTTTGGACTCTCCACGGCTCCGAGGGTGTTCACCAAGGTAATGGCGGAGATGATGGTACTCCTTCGAAAGAAAGGAGTCAACATTATTCCGTACCTGGACGATCTCCTCTTAAAGGCGAGGTCAAAAGAGAAGTTAGTGCAGGACATTGCTCTGTCCCTGTCGGTGCTTCAACAGCACGGGTGGATCTTAAACTTTCCAAAATCACAGTTGGAACCAACGAAGAGATTATCATTTCTGGGAATGATACTAGACACCGAGGTGCAGAGAGTGTTCCTTCCTTTGGAGAAGGCTCTGGAGATCCAAGTGATGGTCAAACAAGTTCTGAAGCCAGCATGCGTGTCAGTTCATCAATGCATCCGCCTGGTGGGAAAGATGGTAGCGGCATACGAGGCTCTACAATTTAGCCGATTCCATGCCAGGGTGTTCCAGTGCGACCTACTGGACAAGTGGTCCGGATCGCATCTACACATGCATCAGAAGATTATACTGTTGACGAAGGCCAGGATTTCACTCCTGTGGTGGCTGCAAACATCTCACCTATTGGAAGGACACAGGTTCGGGATTCAAAACTGGGTCCTGGTGACCACGGATGCAAGTCTCCGAGGTTGGGGAGCAGTCACACAAGGGGAAAGCTTACAAGGAAGATGGTCAAGTCAAGAAATGCTTCTCCACATAAATATTCTAGAGTTGAGAGCCGTTTACAACTGCCCTCAGCAAGCAACGCATCTTCTTCAGGATCTACCAATACAGATCCAGTCGGACAATGTGACAGCAGTAGCTCACATCAACCGTAAGGGAGGAACAAAAAGCAGAGCGGCAATGGCAGATGTGACAAAAATACTCCTCTGGGCAGAAAGAAATGCAAGAGCTCTATCAGCACTCTTCATTCCGGGAGTGGACAACTGGGAAGCAGACTTCCTCAGCAGACACTACCTCCATCCAGGGGAATGGAGCCTCCACCAAGAAGTCTTTGCGGAGGTAACAAGTCGTTGGGGTGTTCCTCAAGTAGACATGATGGCATCTCGTCTCAACAAGAAGCTTCCAACATACTGTTCTAGGTCGAGAGACCCACAGGCAATAGCAGTGGATGCCTTGGTACTTGGTGACCCAGTGTTTATTCCAGTCAGTGTATCTGTTCCCTCCACTTCCTCTAATTCCAAGAGTTCTAAAGATCGTCAGAAGAACGAGGGTTCGGACAATTCTCATTGTTCCAGACTGGCCAAGGAGGGCTTGGTATCCGGATCTTCAGGAGTTACTCCTGGAAGACCCTTGGCCTCTTCTTTTTCGCGAGGACCTGCTTCAGTTTATCAAGACTTACCGCGGCTACGTTTGGCGGCATGGCTGTTGAACGCCAGATCCTAGCCCGTAAGGGTATTCCCAATGCAGTAATTCCCACACTTATTCTGGCCAGGAAAGGGGTAACGTCCAAGCATTACCATTGTATTTGGAGAAAATGTCTCTTGGTGTGAATCCAGGAAGTCTCCTGCTCTGGAGTTTAAATTAGGATGGCTTCTCCTATTTCTACAGGCGGGTGTGGATGCTGGCTTGAGATTGGGGCCTATCAAGGTCCAAATTTCGGCTTTGTCCATTTTCTTCCAGAAACATTTGGCTTCCCTTCCTGAGGTTCAGACATTCGTGAAGGGTGTTCTGCGCATCCAACCTCCTTTTGTGCCTCCTGCGGCGCCATGGGATCTTAATGTGGTGTTGCAGTTCCTTAAATCGGACTGGTTTGAACCTCTGCAAGAGGTGGAGTTGAAGTTTCTCACTTGGAAAGTGGTCATGCTGTTGGCCTTGGCATGACCACTGAATTAGGGGCTCTGTCTCACAAGAGTCCTTATTTGATTTTTCACGAAGATAGAGCTGAACTGCAGACGCGTCAGCATTTTCTTCCAAAGGTTGTGTCTTCTTTCCATATCAACCAACCTGTGGTGGTGCCAGTGGCTTCTGAAACCTCAGCCGTTTCAAAGTCCTTGGATGTCGTCAGGGCCCTGAGGACTTATGTGACAAGAACGGCCCGGTTAAAGAAAACAGAGGCCTTGTTTGTCCTTTATGACCCCAACAAGATTGGGTGTCCTGCTTCTAAGCAGACTATTGCTCGCTGGATCAGAGGTACGATTCAGCATGCTCATTCCAAGGCAGGATTACCGATATCGACTTCGGTAAAGGCCCACTCTACGAGGAAAGTGGGTTCATCCTGGGCGGCTGCCCGGGGTGTTTCGTCGTTGCAGATTTGCCGAGCAGCTACTTGGTCAGGTGCAAACACGTTTGCTAAGTTTTACAAGTTTGACAGCTTGGCGGCTGACTACCTTTAATTTGGTCAGTCAGTGTTGCAGGAACATTTGCACTTTCCCGCCCGTACTGGGAGCTTTGGTACATCCCCATGGTACTAAAATGGACCCCAGCATCCTCTAGGACGTAAGAGAAAATAGGATTTTGATAACCTACCGGTTAATACTTTTCTCGTAGTCTGTAGAGGATGCTGGGCGCCCACCCAGTGCTCATTTTTTCCTTCGAAACTTACATTTATATTGTTTTACACAGTTCTCATGTGTTATGTTTTCTTACAGCTGTTGGCTGTTACATTGTGCATGCTCGTTAGCATGGGTTATGTTATGGCCATGTTAGGCGGCATGTCTGTAGAGTGTGGGCTGGTGTGACTCTCTCCCTAGTTAATGATAATTCTTCTCTCGAAGTTGTCCGTCTCCTCGGGAACAGTTCCTATACTGAGGTCTGGAGGAGGGGCATAGAGGAGGAGCCAGTTCACACTAGTTAAAAAGTCTTAAAGTGCCGAAGGCTCCTGTGGAACCGTCTATACCCCATGGTACTAAAATGGACCCCAGCATCCTCTACGGACTACGAAAAAAGGATTTACCGTTAGGTTATCAAAATCCTATTATCGCCATCGCACAAACAGCATGATGCATCGCACAACAGCGTGATATAGCATTACATGCTTCATGTAACAATACGCGTTGTCTGCATTGGGTGAATTTGAGAGTACACACTATACGATGGTCATAGCAATCTGTCATGAATTACACCATCATTCAGTATATCTAGTACCCCTTTTACACCGCCAGCATCTAGCATGGGTTATTGCATAACCTGTGTTGCTGTGCGGTATAAATGGGCACAGTTGGAATAATCCGGGTCAAGTGCCCCGATATTCCAACTCAAGTAGTTTGGAGGGTTGAACACGGTTTCAACCTGGCAAACTGTGCTGTGTAAACGGGAGCCGGGTCACATTGACGCCTTCTGACTCATAAGCTAATTACATCAGGCTTGCCGCAGTTTACCAGTTGGGATCATATAAATTTGGTAAAGTGACCTACATTTGAGCCCGCTGAGGCCCATATGAATTTTCTAAAGACTTGCTGTCAAATACTGTTTTTTCTCTTACGTCCTAGAGCGGGATCGAAGCCTGCCGGTAAGGGGGCGGAGCTTGATTTCTCAGCACTAACCAGCGCCATTTTCTCCACAGCACGCTGCAGAGAAGCTGGCTCCCCAGACTCTCCCCTGCTGAACACAAGTACAAAGGGCAAAAAAGAGAGGGGGGGGGGCACATTTATTTGGCGCAGCGAGTATATTTATAAAAGCGCTGTACTGACTGGGATTTTATTCCAGTGCCCGGTGGCGCTGGGTGTGTGCTGGCATACTCTCTCTCCAAAGGGCCTTATTGGGGGACTGTCTCTCTCTCTCTCTATATATATATATATATATGTATATATATATATATCCCTGAGTGTGTGGGGGTGTCAGTACTTGTGTGCCGGCATGTCTGAAGCGGAAGGCTCATCTAAGGAGGAGGTGGAGCAGATGATTGTGGTGTCTCCGTCTGCGACGCCGACACCTGATTGGCTGGATATGTGGAATGTTTTAAATGCAAATGTGTCTTTATTACATAAGAGAATGGACAAAGCAGAGTCCAGAGAAAAGACAGGGAGTCAATCCATGGCTTTGGCTGTATCACAGGGCCCTCCTGGGTCTCAGAAACGTCCCCTGTCCCAAGTAGCAGACACTGATACCGACACGGATTCTGACTCCAGTGTCGACTACGATGATGCGAGGTTACACCCAAGGATGGCCAAAAGTATTCATTATATGATTATTGCAATAAAAGATGTTTTGCATATCACAGATGACCCCTCTGTCCCTGACACGAGGGTATGCATGTTTAAGGAAAAGAAACCTGAGGTAACCTTTCCCCCATCTCATGAGCTGAACGCGTTATTTGTAAAGGCTTGGGAAATTCCAGACAAGAAACTGCAGATTCCCAAGAGAATTCTTATGGCGTATCCTTTCCCTGCACAGGACAGGTTACGGTGGGAATCCTCGCCCAGGGTGGACAAGGCTTTAACGCGCTTGTCCAAAAAGGTGGCGCTATCGTCTCCAGACACGACAGCCCTCAAGGATCCTGCTGATCGCAGACAGAAAACTACCTTAAAATCAATTTATGCACATACGGGTGCCTTGCTCAGACGGCAATAGCGCCGGCTTGGGTTTGTAGCGCTGTAGCAGCTTGGGCAGATACCTTGTCATCTGACATTGATACCCTAGATAGGGATAGCATTTTATTGACCTTAGGTCACATTAAAGGCGCAGTCTTATATATGAGAGACGTTGGACTGTTAGGTTCGAGAGCCAACGCCATGGCGATTTCTGCTAGGCGAGCCCTATGGACCCGCCAATGGACGGGTGATGCTGACTCAAAGAGACATATGGAAGTTTTTCCTTACACGGGTGAGGTTTTATTTGGGGAAGGTCTCGCGGACCTGGTTTCCACAGCTACCGCGGGTAAATCTACTTTCTCTGACGTCCTAGTGGATGCTGGGAACTCCGTAAGGACCATGGGGAATAGCGGCTCCGCAGGAGACTGGGCACAAAAGTAAAGCTTTAGGACTACCTGGTGTGCACTGGCTCCTCCCCCTATGACCCTCCTCCAAGCCTCAGTTAGATTTTTGTGCCCGAACGAGAAGGGTGCACACTAGGGGCTCTCCTGAGCTGCTTAGTGAAAAGTTTAGTTTTAGTTTTTTTATTTTCAGTGAGACCTGCTGGCAACAGGCTCACTGCATCGAGGGACTAAGGGGAGAAGAAGCGAACCTGCCTGCGTGCAGAGTGGATTGGGCTTCTTAGGCTACTGGACACCATTAGCTCCAGAGGGATCGAACACAGGCCCAGCCATGGAGTCCGGTCCCAGAGCCGCGCCGCCGGCCCCCTTACAGAGCCAGAAGCAAGAAGAGGTCCGGAAAATCGGCGGCAGAAGACATCCTGTCTTCACCAAGGTAGCGCACAGCATTGCAGCTGTGCGCCATTGCTCCTCAGCACACTTCACACTTCGGTCACTGAGGGTGCAGGGCGCTAGGGGGGGGCGCCCTGAGCAGCAATAAAAACACCTTGGCTGGCGAAAATACATCACATATAGCCCCCAGGGCTATATGGATGAATTTTAACCCCTGCCAGATTACACTGAAAAACGGGAGAAAAGGCCGCCGAGAAAGGGGCGGAGCCTATCTCCTCAGCACACTGGCGCCATTTTCCCTCACAGCTCCGTTGGAGGGAAGCTCCCTGGCTCTCCCCTGCAGTCACTACACTACAGAAAGGGTTAAAAAAGAGAGGGGGGCACTAATTAGGCGCAGTATAAACAATACAGCAGCTATAAGGGGAAAAACACTTATATAAGGTTATCCCTATATATATATAGCGCTCTGGTGTGTGCTGGCAAACTCTCCCTCTGTCTGCCCAAAGGGCTAGTGGGGTCCTGTCCTCTATCAGAGCATTCCCTGTGTGTGTGCTGTGTGTCGGTACGTTTGTGTCGACATGTATGAGGAGGAAAATGATGTGGAGGCGGAGCAAATTGCCTGTAATAGGGATGTCACCCCCTAGGGGGTCGACACCTGAGTGGATGGACTGCTGGAAGGAATTACATGACAGTGTCAGCTCTTTACAAAAGACAGTGATTGACATGAGACAGCCGGCTACTCAGCTTGTGCCTGTCCAGACGTCTCATAGGCCGTCAGGGGCTCTAAAGCGCCCGTTACCTCAGATGGCAAATACAGACGCCGACACGGATGCTGACTCCAGTGTCGACGGTGAAGAGACAAATATGACTTCCAGTAGGGCCACACGTTACATGATTGAGGCAATGGAAAATGTTTTACACATTTCTGATAATACGAGTACCACCAATAGGGGTATTATGTTCAGTGAGGAAAAACTACCTGTAGTTTTCCTGAATCTGAGAAATTAAATGAGGTGTGTGATGAAGCGTGGGTTTCCCCCGATAAAAAACTGATAATTTCTAAAAAGTTATTGGCATATATCCTTTCCCGCCAGAGGTTAGGGTGCGTTGGGAAACACCCCCTAGGGGGGATAAAGCGCTCACACGTTTGTCAAAACAAGGGCTCTACCCTCTCCTGAGATGGCCGCCCTTAAGGATCCTGCTGATAGAAAGCAGGAGGGTAATCCTAAAATGTATTTACACACATACTGGTGTTATACTGCGACCAGCAATCGCCTCAGCCTGGATGTGCAGTGCTGGGTTGGCGTGGGCGGATTCCCTGACTGAAAATATTGATACCCTAGATAGGGACAGTATATTATTGCCTGTAGAGCATTTAAAAGATGCATTTCTATATATGTGTGATGCACAGCGGGATATTTGCCGACTGGCATCAAGAGTAAGTGCGCTGTCCATTTCTGCCAGAAGAGGGTTATGGACACGACAGTGGTCAGGTGATGCGGATTCCAAATGGCATATGGAAGTATTGCCTTATAAAGGGGAGGAGTTATTTGGGGTCGGTCTTTCAGACCTGGTGGCCACGGCAACAGCTGGGAAATCCACGTTTTTACCCCAGGTCGCCTCTCAACATAAGAATACGCCGTATTATCAGGCGCAGTCCTTTCGTTCCCATAAGGGCACGTGGGCAAAAGGTTCCTCATTTCTGCCCCGTGACAGAGGGAGAGGGAAACGGCTGCAGAAATCAGCCAGTTCCCAGGAACAGAAGCCCTCTCCCACCTCTGCCAAGCCCTCAGCATGACGCTGAGGCTTTACAAGCAGACAGGGAGGCAGTGTTGGAAGCCATTCACAAGCTGTATTCCCAGCAGGTGATAATTAAGGTACCCCTCCTGCAACAGGGAAAAGGGTATTACTCCACACTGTTGTGGTACCGAAGCCGGACGGCTCGGTGAGACCGATTTTAAATCTAAAATCTTTGAACACTTACATACAGAGGTTCAAATTCAAGAGAAGGGGACTACATGGTGTCTCTGGACATCAAGGATGCTTACCTTCATGTCCAAATTTACCCTTCTCACCAAGGGTACCTCAGGTTTGTGGTACAGAACTGTCACCATCAGTTTCAGACGCTGCCGTTTGGATGGTCCACGGCACCCCGGGTCTTTACCAAGGTAATGGCCGAAATGATGATACTCCTTCGAAGGAAGGGAGTTTTAGTTATCCCTTACTTGGACGATCTCCTGATAAGGGTAAGATCCTGGGAACAGTTGGAGGTCGGTGTAGCACTATCTCAGGTAGTGTTGCGACAGCACGATTGGATTCTCAATATTCCAAAATCGCAGCTGGTTCCGACGACTCGTCTTCTGTTCCTAGGGATGATTCTGGACACAGTTCAGAAAAAGGTGTTTCTCCCGGAGGAGAGAGCCAGGGAGTTATCCGAGCTAGTCAGGAACCTCCTAAAACCGAGCCAAGTCTCAGTGCATCAATGCACAAGGGTTCTGGGAAAAATGGTAGCTTCCTACGAAGCAAAGCCATTCGGCAGATTCCACGCAAGAACTTTCCAGTGGGACCTGCTGGACAAATGGTCCGGGTCGCATCTTAAGATGCATCAGCGGATAACCCGGTCACCAAGGACAAGGGTGTCCCTCCTGTGGTGGTTGCAGAGTGCTCATCTTCTAGAGGGCCGCAGAGTCGGCATTCAGGACTGGGTCCTGGTGACCACGGATGCCAGCCTGCGAGGCTGGGGAGCAGTCACACAGGGAAGAAATTTCCAGGGCTTATGGTCAAGCCTGGAAACATCATTTCACATAAATATCCTGGAGCTAAGGGCCATTTACAATGCTCTCAGCTTAGCAAGACCTCTGCTTCAAGGTCAGCCGGTGTTGATCCAGTCGGACAACATCACGGCAGTCACCCATGTAAACAGACAGGGTGGCACAAGAAGCAGTCAATGGCAGAAGCTGCAAGGATTCTTCGCTGGGCGGAAAATCATGGGATAGCACTGTCAGCAGTATTCATTCCGGGAGTGGACAACTGGGAAGCAGACTTCCTCAGCAGGCACGGCCTCCACCCGGGAGAGTGGGGATTTCACCCAGAAGTCTTCCACATGATTGTAAACCATTGGGAAAAACCAAAGGTGGACATGATGGCGTCCCGCCTAAACAAAAAATTGGACAGGTATTGCGCCAGGTCAAGGGACCCTCAGGCAATAGCTGTGGACGCTCTGGTAACACCGTGGGTGTACCAGTCAGTGTATGTGTTCCCTCCTCTTCCTCTCATACCAAAATTACTGAGAATTATAAGACGGAGGGGAGTAAGAACTATACTCGTGGCTCCGGATTGGCCAAGAAGGACTTGGTACCCGGAACTTCAAGAGATGCTCACGGAGGACTCGTGGCCTCTACCTCTAAGAAGGGACCTGCTCCAGCAAGGACCCTGTCTATTCCAAGACTTACCGCGGCTGCGTTTAACGGCAGGGCGGTTGAACGCCGGATCCTGAAGGAAAAAGGCATTTCGGATGAAGTCATCCCTACCCTGATCAAGCCAGGAAGGATGTAACCGCAAAGCATTATCACTGCATTTGGCGAAAATATGTTGCGGGGTGCGAGGCCAGTAAGGCCCCGATGGAGGAATTTTCAACTAGGTCGATTCCTGCATTTCCTGTAAACAGGAGTGTCTATGTGCCTAAAATTGGGGTCCATTAAGGTTCAAATTTCGGCCCTGTCAATTTTCTTCCAGAAAGAACTAACTTCAGTTCCTGAAGTTCAGACGTTTTGTAAAAGGGGTACTGCATATACAGCCTCCTTTTGTGCCTCCAGTGGCACCTTGGGATTCTCAATGTAGTTTTGGGGTTCCAAAAGTCACATTGGTTTGAACCACTTGAATCTGTGGAGTTAAAATATCTCACATGGAAAGTGGTCATGTTGTTGGCCCTGGCCTCGGCCAGGCGCGTGTCAGAATTGGGGGCTTTATCCGGTAAAGGCCCTTATCTGATCTTCCAGACAGGGCGGAATTGAGGACTCATCCTCAATTTCTCCCTAAGGTGTTTTCAGCGTTTCACGTGAACCAGCCTATTGTGGTACCTGCGGCTACTAGGGACTTGGAGGACTCCAAGTTGCTGGACGTAGTCAGGGCCCTGAAAATATATGTTTCCAGGACGGCTGGAGTCAGAAAATCTGACTCGCTGTTTATCCTGTATGCACCCAACAAGCTGGGTGCTCCTGCTTCTAAGCAGACTATTGCTCGTTGGATTTGTAGCACAATTCAGCTTGCACATTCTGTGGCAGGCCTGCCACAGCCAAAATCTGTAAAAGCCCATTCCACACGGAAAGTTGGCTCATCTTGGGCGGCTGCCCGAGGGGTCTCGGCTTTACAACTTTGCCGAGCAGCTACTTGGTCAGGGGCAAACACGTTTGCTAAATTCTACAAATTTGATACCCTGGCTGAGGAGGACCTGGAGTTCTCTCATTCGGTGCTGCAGAGTCATCCGCACTCTCCCGCCCGTTTGGGAGCTTTGGTATAATCCCCATGGTCCTTACGGAGTTCCCAGCATCCACTTAGGACGTCAGAGAAAATAAGAATTTACTTACCGATAATTCTATTTCTCATAGTCCGTAGTGGATGCTTGGCGCCCATCCCAAGTGCGGATTGTCTGCAATACTTGTACATAGTTATTGTTACAAAAATCGGGTTATTGTGGTTGTGAGCCATCTTTCCAGAGGCTCCTCTGTTATCATGCTGTTAACTGGATTCAGATCACAGGTTGTACGGTGTGATCGGTGTGGCTGGTATGAGTCTTACCCGGGATTCATAAATCCTTCCTTATTGTGTACGCTCGTCCGGGCACAGTATCCTAACTGAGGCTTGGAGGAGGGTCATAGGGGGAGGAGCCAGTGCACACCAGGTAGTCCTAAAGCTTTACTTTTGTGCCCAGTCTCCTGCGGAGCCGCTATTCCCCATGGTCCTTACGGAGTTCCCAGCATCCACTACGGACTATGAGAAATAGAATTATCGGTAAGTAAATTCTTATTTTTTTACCTTATGTTCCCCCACAGCAAAAGAAAACACCACAATATCAGATGCAGTCCTTTCGGTCGCATAAGTCCAGAAGAGGTCGGGGCTCTTCCTTCCTCGCCAGAGGTAAGGGTAGCGGGAAAAGAATGCCTGCTACGGCTACTCTGATTAAGGCTAGGAAGGAGGTGACAGCGAAACAGTATCACCGCATCTGGAGGAAGTATGTATCTTGGTGTGAAGCCAAGAATGCTCCTACTGAAGATTTCCATCTGGGCCGTTTTCTCCACTTTCTACAGACAGGAGTGGATATGGGCCTAAAGTTAGGCTCCATTAAGGTACAGATTTCGGCTCTATCAATTTTCTTTCAGAAGGAATTGGCTTCTCTCCCAGAAGTCCAGACTTTTGTAAAGGGAGTGCTGTACATCCAGCCTCCTTTTGTGCCCCCAGTGGCACCATGGGACCTTAACGTGGTGTTACAGTTCCTAAAATCTCACTGGTTTGAGCCTCTTCAAACGGTGGATTTAAAATTTCTCACTTGGAAGGTGGTCATGTTGTTGGCCTTGGCATCTGCACGGCGGGTGTCCGAATTGGCGTCTATTGTCTCACAAGAGCCCCTATCTGATTTTCCATGTGGATAGAGCAGAATTAAGGACTCGTCCTCAATTTTTGCCTAAGGTGGTTTTATCTTTTCATATGAACCAACCTATCGTGGTGCCTGTGACTACGGGTGACTTGGAGGATTCCAAGTCCCTTGATGTAGTCGGGGCCTTAAAAATTTATGTAGCCAGGACGGCTCGGGTTAGGAAAACAGAGACACTGTTTGTCCTGTATGCAGCCAACAAGCTTGGCGCTCCTGCTTCTAAACAGACTATTGCTCGCTGGATCTGTAACACGATTCAGCAGGCTCATTCTACGGCTGGATTGCCGTTACCAAATTCGGTAAAGGCCCATTCCACTAGGAAGGTGGGCTCTTCTTGGGCGGCTGCCCGAGGCGTCTCGGTATTACAGCTTTGCCGAGCGGCGACTTGGTCGGGTTCAAACACTTTTGCAAAATTCTACAAGTTTGATACCTTGGCTGAGGAGGACCTCATGTTTGCTCAATCGGTGCTGCAGAGTCATCCGCACTCTCCCGCCCGGTCTGGAGCTTTGGTATAATCCCCATGGTCCTTACGGAGTCCCCAGCATCCTCTAGGACGTAAGAGAAAATAAGATTTTAAACCTACCGGTAAATCTTTTTCTCCTAGTCCGTAGAGGATGCTGGGTGCCTGTCCCAGTGCGGACTAAATTCTGCAAGACTTGTATATAGTTATTGCTTACATAAGGGTTATGTTACAGTTTGATCAGTCTCGGGCTGATGCTGTTTTGTTTCATACTGTTAACTGGTTCGTATGTTCCAAGTTGTACGGTGTGGATGGTGTGGGCTGGTATGTATCTTGCCCTTAGGTTAACAAAAATCCTTTCCTCGTACTGTCCGTCTCCTCTGGGCACAGTTCTCTGAGGTCTGGAGGACGGGCATAGAGGGAGGAGCCACTGCACACCCATCTAAAGTCTTTTTAGAGTGCCCATGTCTCCTGCGGAGCCCGTCTATACCCCATGGTCCTTACGGAGTCCCCAGCATCCTCTACGGACTAGGAGAAAAAGATTTACCGGTAGGTTTAAAATCTTATTTTTCTCTATCGTCCTAAGTGGATGCTGGGGTTCCTGAAAGGACCATGGGGAATAGCGGCTCCGCAGGAGACAGGGCACAAAAAAGTAAAGCTTTACTAGGTCAGGTGGTGTGCACTGGCTCCTCCCCCTATGACCCTCCTCCAGACTCCAGTTAGATTTTGTGCCCGAACGAGAAGGGTGCAATCTAGGTGGCTCTCCTAAAGAGCTGCTTAGAGAAAGTTTAGTTTAGGTTTTTTTTCTTTACAGTGAGTCCTGCTGGCAACAGGATCACTGCAACGTGGGACTTAGGGGGAAAGTAGTAAACTCACCTGCATGCAGAGTGGATTTGCTGCTTGGCTACTGGACACCATTAGCTCCAGAGGGATCGAACACAGGCCCAGCCGTGGAGTCCGGTCCCGGAGCCGCGCCGCCGACCCCCTTGCAGATGCTGAAGCGTGAAGAGGTCCGGAAACCGGCGGCTGAAGACTCCTCAGTCTTCATAAGGTAGCGCACAGCACTGCAGCTGTGCGCCATTTTCCTCTCAGCACACTTCACTGGGCAGTCACTGAGGGTGCAGAGCGCTGGGGGGGGGCGCTCTGAGAGGCAAATATAAACCTTATACAAGGCTAAAAATACCTCACATATAGCCCATAGGGGCTATATGGAGATATTTAACCCCTGCCTGACTGGAAAAATAGCGGGAGAAGAACCCGCCGAAAAAGGGGCGGGGCCTATCTCCTCAGCACACGGCGCCATTTTCTGTCACAGCTCCGCTGGTCAGAACGGCTCCCAGGTCTCTCCCCTGCACTGCACTACAGAAACAGGGTAAAACAGAGAGGGGGGGCACATTAATGGCTATATATATATATATTAAAGCAGCTATAAGGGAGCACTTAATATAAGGATATCCCTTGTATATATAGCGCTTTGTGGTGTGTGCTGGCAGACTCTCCCTCTGTCTCCCCAAAAGGGCTAGTGGGTCCTGTCTTCATTAGAGCATTCCCTGTGAGTTTGCGGTGTGTGTCGGTACGTGGTGTCGACATGTATGAGGACGATATTGGTGTGGAGGCGGAGCAATTGCCAAATATGCAGATGTCACCCCCCAGGGGGTCGACACCAGAATGGATGCCTTTATTTGTGGAATTACGTGATGGTTTATCTTCCCTTAAACAGTCAGTTGAGGACATGAGGCGGCCGGACAATCAATTAATGCCTGTCCAGGCGCCTCAAACACCGTCAGGGGCTGTAAAACGCCCTTTGCCTCAGTCGGTCGACACAGACCCAGACACGGGCACTGATTCCAGTGACGACGGTAGAAATTCAAACGTATTTTCCAGTAGGGCCACACGTTATATGATTTTGGCAATGAAGGAGACGTTACATTTAGCTGATACTACAGATACCGTAAAACAGGGTATTATGTATGGTGTGAAAAAACTACAAACAGTTTTTCCTGAATCAGAAGAATTAAATGACGTGTGTGATGAAGCGTGGGTTGCTCCTGATAAAAAGTTGATAATTTCAAAAAAGTTATTGGCATTATACCCTTTCCCGCCAGAGGTTAGGGCGCGCTGGGAAACACCCCCTAAGGTGGACAAGGCGCTCACACGCTTATCCAAACAAGTGGCGTTACCCTCTCCTGAGACGGCCGCACTTAAGGATCCATCAGATAGAAAGATGGAAGTTATTCAAAAGAATATATACACACATGCAGGTGTTATACTACGACCAGCTATAGCAACTGCCTGGATGTGCAGTGCTGGAGTAGTTTGGTCAGAATCCCTGATTGAAAATATTGATACCCTAGATAGGGACAATGTTTTACTGTCGTTAGAACAAATAAAGGATGCATTTATCTATATGCGTGATGCACAGAGGGATATTTGCACACTGGCATCTCGGGTGAGTGCTATGTCCATTTCAGCCAGAAGAGCCTTATGGACACGACAGTGGACAGGCGATGCGGATTCAAAACGTCACATGGAGGTTTTGCCGTATAAAGGGGAGGAGTTATTTGGAGTTGGTCTATCAGACTTGGTGGCCACGGCTACTGCCGGGAAATCCACTTTTTTACCTCAAGTCACTCCCCAACAGAGAAAGGCACCGACCTTTCAACCGCAGCCTTTTCGCTCCTACAAAAATAAGAGAGCAAAGGGCTTGTCGTACCTGCCACGAGGCAGAGGAAGAGGGAAGAGACACCAACAGGCAGCTCCTTCCCAGGAACAGAAGCCCTCCCCGGCTCCTGCAAAAACCTCAGCATGACGCTGGGGCCTCTCAAGCGGACTCGGGGACAGTGGGGGGCCGTCTCAAAAATTACAGCGCGCAGTGGGCTCACTCGCAGGTAGACCCCTGGATCCTGCAGATAATATCTCAGGGGTACAGGTTGGAATTAGAGACGGATCCTCCTCATCGTTTCCTGAAGTCTGCCTTACCAACCGTCTCTTCCGAAAGGGAGAGGGTGTTGGAAGCCATTCACAAGCTGTACGCTCAGCAGGTGATAGTCAAAGTACCCCTATTACAACAAGGAAAGGGGTATTATTCCACTCTATTTGTGGTACCGAAGCCGGATGGCTCGGTAAGGCCTATTCTAAATCTGAAGTCCTTGAACCTCTACATAAAAAAGTTCAAGTTCAAGATGGAGTCACTCAGAGCAGTGATAGCGAACCTGGAAGAAGGGGACTTTATGGTATCCTTGGACATCAAGGATGCGTATCTACACGTTCCGATTTACCCCGCACACCAGGGGTACCTCAGGTTCATTGTTCAAAACTGTCACTATCAGTTTCAGACGCTGCCGTTCGGATTGTCCACGGCGCCTCGGGTCTTTACCAAGGTAATGGCCGAGATGATGATTCTTCTTCGAAGAAAAGGCGTATTAGTTATCCCATACTTGGACGATCTCCTAATAAGGGCAAGGTCCAGAGAACAGCTGGAGACAGCTTTAGCACTATCTCAAGAGGTGCTAAGACAACACGGGTGGATTCTGAATATTCCAAAATCCCATTTAATCCCGACAACTCGTCTGCTGTTCCTAGGAATGATTCTGGACACGGTTCAGAAAAAGGTTTTCCTTCCAGAGGAAAAAGCCAAGGAGTTATCCGATCTGGTCAGGAACCTCCTAAAACCAGGAAAAGTGTCAGTACATCAATGCACAAGAGTCCTGGGAAAAATGGTGGCTTCTTACGAAGCAATTCCATTCGGCAGATTCCATGCAAGAATATTCCAAAGGGATCTGTTGGACAAATGGTCAGGGTCGCATCTGCAGATGCACCTGCGAATAACCCTGTCACCAAAGACAAGGGTGTCACTTCTGTGGTGGTTGCAGAAGGCTCACCTATTAGAAGGCCGCAGATTCGGCATTCAGGATTGGATCCTGGTGACCACGGACGCCAGCCTGAGAGGCTGGGGAGCAGTCACACAAGGAAGAAACTTCCAGGGAGTATGGACGAGTCTGGAAAAGTCTCTTCACATAAACATTCTGGAACTAAGAGCAATCTACAATGCTCTAAGCCAGGCGGAACTTCTCCTGCAAGGAAAGCCGGTGTTGATTCAGTCGGACAACATCACGGCGGTCGCCCATGTAAACAGGCAGGGCGGCACAAGAAGCAGGAGTGCAATGGCAGAAGCTGCCAAGATTCTTCGCTGGGCGGAGAATCACGTGATAGCACTGTCAGCAGTGTTCATCCCGGGCGTGGACAACTGGGAAGCAGACTTCCTCAGCAGACACGATCTTCATCCGGGAGAGTGGGGTCTACATCCAGAAGTCTTCAACATGTTAATAGACCGTTGGGAAAGACCAATTGTAGACATGATGGCGTCTCGCCTCAACAAGAAACTGGACAAATATTGCGCCAGGTCAAGAGATCCACAGGCAATAGCTGTGGACGCACTGGTAACTCCTTGGGTGTACCAGTCAGTGTATGTGTTTCCTCCTCTGCCGCTCATACCAAAGGTATTGAAGATCATACGGCAAAGAAGAGTAAGAACAATACTAGTGGTTCCGGATTGGCCGAGAAGGACTTGGTATCCGGAACTTCAAGAGATGCTCACGGACGAACCGTGGCCTCTACCTCTGAGAAGGGACCTGCTACAGCAGGGTCCCTGTCTTTTTCAAGACTTACCGCGGCTGCGTTTGACGGCATGGCGGTTGAACGCCAGATCCTAAAAGGGAAAGGCATTCCAGAAGAAGTCATTCCTACCTTGATTAAGGCACGGAAGGAAGTCACCGTGAAACATTATCACCGCATTTGGCGAAAATATGTAGCGTGGTGCGAGGATCGGAGGGTTCCGACGGAGGAATTCCAACTGGGTCGTTTCCTACATTTCCTGCAATCAGGATTATCTATGGGTCTCAAATTGGGATCCATTAAGGTTCAAATTTCGGCCCTGTCAATATTCTTCCAAAAAGAATTGGCCTCTGTCCCTGAGGTCCAGACTTTTGTCAAGGGAGTACTGCATATACAGCCTCCTGTGGTGCCTCCGGTGGCACCGTGGGATCTAAATGTAGTTTTAGATTTCCTCAAATCCCATTGGTTTGAACCATTGAAAAAGGTGGATTTGAAATATCTCACATTGAAAGTGACTATGTTACTAGCCCTGGCCTCTGCCAGGAGAGTATCTGAATTGGCGGCTTTATCTTATAAAAGTCCTTATCTAATCTTCCATTCGGATAGGGCAGAACTGCGGACTCGTCCGCATTTTCTCCCTAAAGTGGTATCAGCATTTCATCTGAACCAACCTATTGTGGTGCCTGCGGCCACTAGCGACTTGGAGGACTCCAAGTTGTTGGACGTTGTCAGAGCCTTAAAAATATACATTGCAAGGACGGCTGGAGTCAGAAAATCTGACTCGCTGTTTATATTGTATGCACCCAACAAGTTGGGCGCACCTGCTTCTAAGCAGTCGATTGCTCGTTGGATTTGTAACACAATTCAACTTGCACGTTCTGTGGCAGGCCTGCCACAGCCTAAAACTGTAAAAGCCCACTCCACAAGGAAGGTGGGCTCATCTTGGGCGGCTGCCCGAGGGGTCTCGGCATTACAACTCTGCCGAGCAGCTACGTGGTCGGGGGAGAACACGTTTGTAAAATTTTACAAATTTGATACCCTGGCAAAGGAGGACCTGGAGTTCTCTCATTCGGTGCTGCAGAGTCATCCGCACTCTCCCGCCCGTTTGGGAGCTTTGGTATAATCCCCATGGTCCTTTCAGGAACCCCAGCATCCACTTAGGACGATAGAGAAAATAAGAATTTACTTACCGATAATTCTATTTCTCGGAGTCCGTAGTGGATGCTGGGCGCCCATCCCAAGTGCGGATTATCTGCAATACTTGTACATAGTTATTGTTAACTAATTCGGGTTATTGTTAAGGAGCCATCTTTAAGAGGCCCTTTCTGTTGTCATACTGTTAACTGGGTTTAGATCACAAGTTGTACGGTGTGATTGGTGTGGCTGGTATGAGTCTTACCCGGGATTCAAAATGCCTCCCTTATTGTGTATGCTCGTCCGGGCACAGTACCTAACTGGAGTCTGGAGGAGGGTCATAGGGGGAGGAGCCAGTGCACACCACCTGACCTAGTAAAGCTTTACTTTTTTGTGCCCTGTCTCCTGCGGAGCCGCTATTCCCCATGGTCCTTTCAGGAACCCCAGCATCCACTACGGACTCCGAGAAATAGAATTATCGGTAAGTAAATTCTTATTTTTGTGTATGTGCAGATATTCTGTAATACGGGCATATTTTTTTATGGACTTGGATTCTTGTTGGTAAATATTGGATGCATTAAAATATGCTTTGACTTGCTTCTCTGGATCTTACTTTAGAGCACAGCGCTCTTTGAATGGAGTGAGTGCCGTCTGGTTAATTTGAGACGCACCATTTATTCGTCACAGTATATGAGAGCTGATTATTTCTGTATTTAAAAGAAAACAAAGTAGCGTATTTTTTGTCAAAGTTCAAGCGTGAAAATAGACACATTTAACGCTACTTAATAACCCTTTGCTTATAAACTGTTTATTTGGAAAGTTTGGTAACTTTCCTTGTCTTGTCATTGTTAGCTGTCGTGATTAGAATTGCCATCATTGGAGGGATTTGCTTTCCATTGTTTTAGGATATCAAGCTTGGTCAGTACCTCCGTCAATTTGATGTAACCATCGGTGCTCATCCATGGATATCCTTAAAAATAAGATTTTAAACCTACCGGTAAATCTTTTTCTCCTAGTCCGTAGAGGATGCTGGGGACTCCGTAAGGACCATGGGGGTATAGACGGGCTCTGCAGGAGACATGGGCACCTAAAATAACTTTCTAGTATGGTGTGCACTGGCTCCTCCCTCTATGCCCCTCCTCCAGACCTCAGTTAGAGAATTGTGCCCAGAGGAGATGGACAATACGAGGAAAGGTAGAAAACAATTCTCAGATATCCCTTCCCCTGCGCTCTTTGGTTGATAAATGATAAGGAAATTAGCTCAACTTATCTTAGAGTAGAGAGATCTCCTCGTGTACAGCTATCTCCCGGATTTATTCTGCACTTCAATAATAGTCACATATATTTCCCAGTGACGTTACATGTGAAGAAAAGAATTAAAACACAATCTAGTGCAATAAATTCATAACACTTTTGGTAAAAAGTTTTCAGCCGAGATTTTCAATATATAATGAAACTCAGTCCAGCAAGTAAAATAACTTCTATTTTAATTTTTTTTTTAAAAATTTGCAATCCTAATATCAGCAATTCTCATCATAAGCAGAAAAGAGATATATCCATTTCACATCTCAGACTTATGGGGGTGGCCTCCTACCAGATTTCAGGATTAAAAGTGCACGTATCGAAGCTCCATAGATGTTCTATGTCCCAAGGGAAATCGGCTCCAATCGTGGGTACTTTGTCCTCTCCTCGTCTGGTCGGTTCGCCACCAATCTCCTCTGTTTAGCCAACGCGTTTCGATCGGATGATCTTTCTCAAGGCTTGTTCCAAATGATCCATCTTCCCAGATATTTATACCCATATGAATTAGTATCCTTAATTACTGGGAGGAGCCACCCTCATTTACAATTCAAATTCATATTACATACATCTTATCCATATGGATTTCTAATCTAACACTTGTGTGATACTCTCTAACATATATCCTAACATATTTGATAAAAATCGCAATGTTAAAACCTTTATTTATGGTTAAAAAACTGAAAACTTTAAAAATCTAAGGCACCGGAAGTGAACTGTGCATATGTGATAAGTTTCCTATTTCCCCTTAAACAAGGTTCCACTACCAGTCTAGATTGTGAGAAACGGTCCGTGACTTCCGGTCACGTGACCGGAAAACAATGTACACATACACTTTAGAATGACGGACCTGATCACATGATTGATGTGACCGGAAGTCCTCCTGCGGCCATGTATTAGAGTCCGTGTATGTACTCTATACTCACACTGACATCGGCCGTGACTTCCGGTCACATGATCGCCGATCACTGCATGTACTACGAGTGAGTGATCCGATCACATGATCGTCCTAACCGGAAACTCTCCGGCGGCCATTTTACAAAATCCTGAGAGGTAACAGAAATATAAACAGATAGAAAGACACCATATTAACTACTGGAAAAAAGTTTTTTTACCATTCAAGGTTGAACTTCAATTATACAAATATACAGAAACAGCAATCACTATATTTCAATAAGACTTGAACGCTGTCCAGATGATAATGTTTCATCTCCACATTTATCCAGTTCTTCCATAATGTCCGTGTTTCCAATATTGTGGACCATAAAATAGGTGTTTCTCTAATGGATAATACAAGATATCATTATACATCCTTCTTTGTTTTATTCATTACATGTCAAAATATTCATAAACAGATGGCATTCTAGTTAAGGAACCATTTGACCTCAAAATCCTTATTTAAACCTCCCGGGGTCAAAGTTTTTAAGGAGTGTATATACTGCATTTCCGTTCTTGTTAGGACTGTTGCTACATTATTACACCTCCAATTCCCCTTTACTTGTTTAATTGCCCCAAAGGTTTGCGTAGGTGTTCCGCAAACCTGGTTTTTAAATTCCTACCAGTCCTACCAACATAAAACAGACCGCAGCTGCACCCCAGGAAGTAGACTACATTCCTTGAGGTGCAGGTTATGAACTCGTCAATCTTTATACTTTGGCCATTTATCTCAATTTCAGTGCACTTACTGGTGCCTCTGACTGTTTTACACATGCTACAGATACCGCACCTAAAGAAGCCTTTTGTAAGGGTACGAACATTTGCTCTTGGGGGGGATAAAGCACTTCTAACTAGTTTATCTTTAATATTCTTTGCTTTACGGTAGATGAATTGAGGCCTATCTGGTAACACTTTTTCTAACAAAGGATCACCTTTCAGAATCATCCAATGATTTCTGAATATTTTTTCTATATGTTTATGATCAATATTAAAATTCGTAATGAATGCCATCGAGTAATCTTTTTTGTTACCTCCAGTGGCCTCCAATTTCCCCTTCGGGTTCAATAGGTCCTCCCTCTCTATACCTTCACATTTTGTTTTAGCTTTCTCAATAATCTTGTTACTATAGCCACTTTTTCTAAAATTCTTTACCATCAGACCTGCCTGTTCCTCATATACCTCCTTATCCGTGCAGTTTCTATTTAGTCTCTGTAGCTGACTATTCGGTATGGAGTCCAACCAGTTGCTGTGATGACAACTGGTGGTATGAATATACATGCCCGAATCAGTGGGTTTAGTGAAATTACGAGTCTTTAGCTGTCCCTTATCCACATAAATATTAAGGTCAAGAAAATTAACACTGATATTGCTAATATCAAATGTCAGAGAAATATTATAATCGTTATCATTTAACTGCTGACAAAAGGAGGATAAGGTCTCCCTATTTCCCCGCCAAAAGAAAATAATATCGTCTATGTATCTAGACCAGGATACCAGGTTCGTCCCGAATTGATTATTCTGCCACACATGCCTTGTCTCCCACATGCCCATAAACATGTTGGCATAACTCGGGGCGAACCTGGTACCCATGGCTGTTCTAACCTTCTGCATATAAAAACAGTCCTTAAAATGAAAATAATTATTGCGTAGGATGAAATCGACTCCCTTCACCAGAAAGTCACACAGTTCCGGTCCATATTCACTTCCCTCCAAATAGGTAACGACCGCCTCTATCCCTAAATCATGATTTATAATTGTATATAGCGAACTTACGTCCGCTGTAACCATATAACAGTTGTCATCCCATTGGATATCCTTAATAATATTCAATGCATCCCTAGTGTCTTTTAAATGGGAGGGGTTCTTCAATACCAATGGCTGTAAATGGAGAGGACAAAGTACCCACGATTGGAGCCGATTTCCCTTGGGACATAGAACATCTATGGAGCTTCGATACGTGCACTTTTAATCCTGAAATCTGGTAGGAGGCCACCCCCATAAGTCTGAGATGTGAAATGGATATATCTCTTTTCTGCTTATGATGAGAATTGCTGATATTAGGATTGCAAATTTAAAAAAAAAAAATTAAAATAGAAGTTATTTTACTTGCTGGACTGAGTTTCATTATATATTGAAAATCTCGGCTGAAAACTTTTTACCAAAAGTGTTATGAATTTATTGCACTAGATTGTGTTTTAATTCTTTTCTTCACATGTAACGTCACTGGGAAATATATGTGACTATTATTGAAGTGCAGAATAAATCCGGGAGATAGCTGTACACGAGGAGATCTCTCTACTCTAAGATAAGTTGAGCTAATTTCCTTATCATTTATCAACCAAAGAGCGCAGGGGAAGGGATATCTGAGAATTGTTTTCTAAAGTGTTTATGTGGGTGAAGGTAACACCCTTTTCAGATCTCCATCCTTCTGCTGCCTACATGTGCATTTTCATGCAGGTGTAAAAAAAAAACTTTTTTTCTTGAATACGAGGAAAGGATTTTGTTAATCTAAGGGCAAGATTCATACCAGCCCACACCAATCATACCATATAACCTGGAATACACCTAACCAGTTAACAGTATGAACAAACAACAGTATCGGTCCAAGACCGATTCTAACTGTAACATAACCCTTATGTAAGCAATAACTATATACAAGTCTTGCAGATTTTCCGCACTGGGACGGGCGCCCAGCATCCTCTACGGACTAGGAGAAAAAGATTTACCGGTAGGTTTAAAATCTTATTTTCTCTTACGTCCTAGAGAATGCTGGGGACTCCGTAAGGACCATGGGGTTTATACCAAAGCTCCCAATCGGGCGGGAGAGTACGGATGACTCTGCAGTACCGACTGAGCAAATGCTAGGTCCTCATCAGCCAGGGTATCAAACTTGTAGAATTTAGCAAAAGTGTTTGACCCCGACTAAGTTGCTGCTCGGCAAAGCTGTAATGCCGAGACGCCCCGGGGCAGCCGCCCAAGAAGAGCCCATCTTCCTAGTGGAATGGGCCTTTACTGAATGCGGTAACGGCAATCCAGCCGTAACATAAGCCTGCTGAATCGTGTTACAGATCCAGCGAGCAATAGTCTGCTTCGAAGCAGGCGCGCCAATCTTGTTGGCAGAATACAGGACAAACAATGCATCTGTTTTCCTAATTCTAGCCGTCCTGGCTACATACATTTTTAAGGCCCTGACTACATCCAGGGACATGGAATCCTCCAAGTCACTCGTAGCCACAGGCACCACTATAGGTTGGTTCATATGAAATGAAGACACCACCTTGGGTAAAAATTGAGGACGAGTCCTCAATTCCGCTCTATCCACATGAAAAATCAAGTAAGGGCTCTTGTAAGACAAGGCCGCCAATTCTGACACACGCCTCGCAGATGCCAAGGCTAACAACATGACCACCTTCCAGGTGAGAAATTTTAACTCCACCGTTTTAAGGGGTTCAAACCAGTGTGATTTAAGGAACTGCAACACCACGTTCAGGTCCCATGGTGCCACTGGGGGCACAAAAGGAGGCTGGATGTGCAGTATTCCTTTTACAAAAGTCTGGACTTCTGGAAGAAAAGCCAATTCCTTCTGAAAGAATATTGACAAAGCCGAAATCTGTACTTTAACAGAGCCTAACTTTAGGCCCATATCCACTCCTGTCTGTAGGAAGTGGAGAAAACGACCCAGATGGAAATCTTCCGTAGGAGCATTCTTTGTTTCACACCAAGAGACACATTTCCGCCAGATACGGTGATAATGTTTTGACGTCACCTCCTTCCTAGCCTTTATTAGAGTAGGTATGACCTCCTCCGGAATACCCTTCTCCGCTAGGATCCGGCGTTCACCGCCATGCCGTCAAACGTAACCGCGGTAAGTCTTGGAACAGACACGGCCCTGCTGTAACAGGTCCTCTCTTAGAGGAAGAGGCCAAGGATCTTCTGTGAGCATCTCCTGAAGATCTGAGTACCAGGCCCTTCGAGGCCAGTCTGGAACAATGAGTATTGTCTGTACTCTTTTTCGTCTTATGATCCTCAACACTTTTGTGATGAGAGGAAGCGGAGGAAACACACAGACCGACTGGAACACCCATGGCGTTACCAGAGCGTCTACTGCTATTGCCTAAGGGTCCCGGGACCTGGCACAATACCTCCAAAGCTTCTTGTTGAGGCGTGACGCCATCATGTCTATTTGAGGAACTCCCCAGAGACCCGTTATCTCTGCAAAGACTTCTTGATGAAGTCCCCACTCTCCTGGATGGAGATCGTGTCTGCTGAGGAAGTTTGCTTCCCAGTTGTCCATTCCCGGAATGAAGACAGCTGGCAGAGCGCTTACGTGATTTTCCGCCCAGCGAAGAATCCTTGTGGCTTCCGCCATCGCGACTCTGCTTCTTGTCCCACCTTGGCGGTTCACATGAGCTACTGCTGTGACATTGTCTGATTGAATCAGAACCGGTAGGTTGCGAAGAAGATTCTCCGCTTGTCGAAGGCCGTTGTATATGGCCCTCAGCTCCAACACGTTGATGTGTAGACAGGACTCATGGTCTGACCATAGTGCCTGAAAATTTCTTCCTTGGGTGACTGCTCCCCATCCTCGGAGGCTCGCGTCCGTGGTTACCAGGATCCAGTCCTGAATGCCGAACCTGCGACCCTCTAGAAGGTGAGCACTTTGTAGCCACCATAGAAGAGACACCCTGGCCTTGGGGGACAGTGTTATTTTTTGATGTAATTGTAGATGGGACCCGGACCATTTGTCCAGAAGATCCCATTGAAACGTCCTTGCATGGAACCTGCCGAAGGGAATGGCCTCGTAAGTTGCCACCATTTTCCCCAGAACCCGAGTGCATTGATGAGCTGACACTTTTTTCGGCTTTAGTAGTTCTCGGACCATGTTCTGGAGGTCCTGGACTTTTTCCAACGGGAGGAAAACTTTATTTCTCTATCGTCCTAAGTGGATGCTGGGGTTCCTGAAAGGACCATGGGGAATAGCGGCTCCGCAGGAGACAGGGCACAAAAGTAAAGCTTTTACAGGTCAGGTGGTGTGTACTGGCTCCTCCCCCTATGACCCTCCTCCAGACTCCAGTTAGATTTTTGTGCCCGGCCGAGAAGGGTGCAATTCTAGGTGGCTCTCATAAAGAGCTGCTTAGAGAGTTTAGCTTAGGTTTTTTATTTTACAGTGATTCCTGCTGGCAACAGGATCACTGCAACGAGGGACAGAGGGGAGAAGAAGTGAACTCACCTGCGTGCAGGATGGATTGGCTTCTTGGCTACTGGACATGAAGCTCCAGAGGGACGATCACAGGTACAGCCTGGATGGTCACCGGAGCCACGCCGCCGGCCCCCTCACAGATGCTGAAGCAAGAAGAGGTCCAGAATCGGCGGCTGAAGACTCCTGCAGTCTTCTTAAGGTAGCGCACAGCACTGCAGCTGTGCGCCATTTTCCTCTCAGCACACTTCACACGGCAGTCACTGAGGGTGCAGGGCGCTGGGGGGGGGCGCCCTGGGAGGCAAATGAAAACCTTTAAAAAGGCTAAAAATACCTCACATATAGCCCCAGAGGCTATATGGAGATATTTACCCCTGCCTAAATGTACTAAATAGCGGGAGACGAGCCCGCCGAAAAAGGGGCGGGGCCTATCTCCTCAGCACACGGCGCCATTTTCTGTCACAGCTCCGCTGGTCAGGAAGGCTCCCAGGTCTCTCCCCTGCACTGCACTACAGAAACAGGGTATAACAGAGAGGGGGGGCAAAATAAATGGCAATATATTAATATAAAAGCAGCTATAAGGGAGCACTTAATCATAAGGCTATCCCTGTCATATATAGCGCTTTTTGGTGTGTGCTGGCAGACTCTCCCTCTGTCTCCCCAAAGGGCTAGTGGGTCCTGTCTTCGTATAGAGCATTCCCTGTGTGTCTGCTGTGTGTCGGTACGAGTGTGTCGACATGTATGAGGACGTTATTGGTGTGGAGGCGGAGCAATTGCCAAATATGAGGATGTCACCTCCTAGGGGGTCGACACCAGAATGGATGCCTTTATTTGTGGAATTACGGGATAACGTCAACTCGCTTAAGCAGTCGTTTGCCGACATGAGGCGGCCGGACACTCAATTAGTGCCTGTCCAGGCGCCTCAAACACCGTCAGGGGCTGTAAAACGCCCCTTGCCTCAGTCGGTCGACACAGACCCAGACACAGGCACTGATTCCGGTGGTAAAGGTGACGAATCAACCGTATTTTCCAGTAGGGCCACACGTTATATGATTTTGGCAATAAAGGAGATGTTACATTTAGCTGATACTACAGGTACCACTAAACAGGGTATTATGTGGGGTGTGAAAAAACTACCAGTAGTTTTTACCGAATCAGAAGAATTTAATGACGTGTGTGATGAAGCGTGGGGTGCCCCGATAAAAAACTGCTAATTTCAAAGAAGTTATTGGCTTTATACCCTTTCCCGCCAGAGGTTAGGGAGCGCTGGGAAACACCTCCTAGGGTGGACAAAGCGCTAACACGCTTATCAAAACAAGTGGCGTTACCCTCTCCTGAGACGGCCGCACTTAAAGATCCATCAGATAGGAGGATGGAAAATATCCAAAAAGGTATATACACACATGCAGGTGTTATACTACGACCAGCTATTGCGACTGCCTGGATGTGCAGTGCTGGGGTAGTTTGGTCAGAGTCCCTGATCGAAAATATTGATACCCTGGACAGGGACAATATTTTACTGTCGTTAGAACAAATAAAGGATGCATTTCTTTATATGCGTGATGCACAGAGAGATATCTGCACACTGGCATCACGGGTAAGTGCTATGTCCATTTCGGCCAGAAGAGCTTTATGGACACGACAGTGGACAGGCGATGCGTAGAGGAGTTATTTGGGGTCGGTCTATCGGATTTGGTGGCCACGGCTACGGCCGGGAAATCCACCTTTCTACCTCAAGTCACTCCCCAACAGAAAAAGGCACCGACCTTTCAACCGCAGCCCTTTCGTTCCTTTAAAAATAAGAGAGCAAAGGGCTATTCATATCTGCCACGAGGCAGAGGACGAGGGAAGAGACAGCAACAGGCAGCTCCTTCCCAGGAACAGAAGCCCTCCCCGGCTTCTACAAAAGCCTCAGCATGACGCTGGGGCTTCGCAAGCGGACTCGGGGGCGATAGGCGGTCGTCTCAAGAATTACAGCGCGCAGTGGGCTCACTCGCAGGTAAATCCCTGGATCCTGCAGATAATATCTCAGGGGTACAGGTTGAAATTAGAGACAGAGCCACCTCGCCGTTTCCTGAAGTCTGCTTTACCAACGTCCCCCTCAGAAAGGGAGACGGTTTTGGAAGACATTCACAAGCTGTATTCTCAGCAGGTGATAGTCAAGGTACCTCTTCTACAACAAGGGAAGGGGTATTATTCCACTCTTTTTGTGGTACCGAAGCCGGATGGCTCGGTAAGGCCTATTCTAAATCTGAAGTCCTTGAACCTGTACATAAAGAAGTTCAAGTTCAAGATGGAGTCACTCAGAGCAGTGATAGCGAACCTGGAAGAAGGGGACTTTATGGTATCCTTGGACATCAAGGATGCGTATCTCCACGTCCCAATTACCCCTCACACCAGGGGTACCTCAGGTTCGTTGGTACAAAACTGTCACTATCAGTTTCAGACGCTGCCGTTTGGTTTGTCCACGGCACCTCGGGTCTTTACAAAGGTAATGGCCGAGATAATATTCTTTCTTCGAAGAAAAGGCGTATTAATTATCCCATACTTGGACGATCTCCTAATAAGGGCAAGGTCCAGAGAACAGCTAGAGATGGGTTTAGCACTATCTCAAGAGGTGCTAAAGCAGCACGGATGGATTCTGAATATTCCAAAATCCCAATTAATGCCGACAACTCGTCTGCTGTTCCTGGGGATGATTCTGGACACAGTTCAGAAAAAGGTTTTTCTTCCCGAAGAAAAAGCCAAGGAGTTATCTGACCTGGTCAGGAACCTCCTAAAACCAGGAAAGGTGTCTGTACATCAATGCACAAGAGTCCTGGGAAAAAATGGTAGCTTCTTACGAAGCAATCCCTTTCGGCAGATTCCATGCAAAGGGATCTGTTGGACAAATGGTCAGGGTCGCATCTTCAGATGCACCTGCGGATAACCCTGTCGCCGAGGACAAGGGTATCCCGTCTGTGGTGGTTGCAGGAGGCTCATCTATTGGAGGGCCGCAGATTCGGCATGCAGGATTGGATCCTGGTGACCACGGATGCCAGCCTGAGAGGCTGGGGAGCAGTCACACAGGGAAGAAATTTCCAGGGAGTGTGGTCGAGCCTGAAAAAGTCTCTTCACATAAGCATTCTGGAACTAAGAGCAATCTACAATGCTCTAAGCCAGGCGGAACCTCTGCTTCAAGGAAGACCGGTGTTGATCCAGTCGGACAACATCACGGCAATCGCCCATGTAAACAGACAGGGCGGCACAAGAAGCAGGAGGGCAATGGCAGAAGCTGCCAGGATCCTTCGCTGGGCGGAGAATCACGTGATAGCACTGTCAGCAGTATTCATCCCGGGCGTGGACAACTGGGAAGCAGAATTCCTCAGCAGACACGACCTTCACCCGGGAGAGTGGGGACTTCATCCAGAAGTTTTCCACATGCTATTAAACCGTTGGGTAAAACCAATGGTGGACATGATGGCGTCTCGCCTCAACAAAACACTGGACAGGTATTGCGCCAGGTCAAGAGATCCGCAGGCAATAGCTGTGGACGCGCTGGTAACACCTTGGGTGTACCAGTCGGTATATGTTTTTCCTCCTCTGCCTCTCATACCAAAGGTATTGAGGATTATACGGCAAAGAGGAGTAAGACTAGTGGCTCCGGATTGGCCAAGAAGGACTTGGTACCCGGAACTTCAAGAGATGGTCACGGACGATCCGTGGCCTCTACTTCTGAGAAGGGACCTGCTTCAGCAGGGTCCTTGTCTTTTTCAAGACTTACCGCGGCTGCGTTTGACGGCATGGCGTTTGAATGCCAGATCCTAAAAGGAAAAGGCATTCCAGAAGAAGTCATTCCTACCTTGATAAAGGCAAGGAAGGAAGTCACCGCGAAGCATTATCGCCGTATTTGGCGAAAATATGTTGCGTGGTGCGAGCAGCGGAGTGCTCCGATGGAGGAATTTCAACTGGGTCGTTTTCCTACATTTCCTGCAATCAGGATTGTCTGTGGGTCTCAAATTGGGATCTATTAAGGTTCAAATTTCGGCCCTATCAATATTCTTCCAAAAAGAATTGGCCTCAGTCCCTGAGGTCCAGATTTTTATCAAAGGAGTACTGCATATACAAATCCAATTGGTTTGAACCACTAAAGAATGTGGATTTGAAATATCTCACATGGAAAGTGACTATGTTACTGGCCCTGGCTTCGGCCGGGAGAGTATCTGAACTGGCGGCTTTGTTTTATAAAAGCCCTTATTTAATTTTCCATTCGACATAGGGCAGAGCTGCGGACGCGTCCGCATTTTCTCCCTAAGGTGGTATCAGCGTTTCACCTGAACCAGCCTATTGTAGTGCCTGCGGCTACAGACGACTTGAAGGACTCCAAGTTGTTGGACGTTGTCAGAGCCTTAAAAATATACATTTAAAGGACGGCTGGAGTCAGAAAATCTGACTCGCTGTTTATACTGTATGCACCCAACAAGTTGGGTGCACCTGCTTCTAAGCAGTCGATTGCTCGTTGGATTTGTAACAAAATTCAACTTGTACATTCTGTGGCAGGCCTGCCACAGCCTAAATCTGTTAAGGCCCATTCCGCAAGGAAGGTGGGCTCATCTTGGGCGGCTGCCCGAGGGGTCTCGGCATTACAACTCTGCCGAGCAGCTACGTGGTCAGGGGAGAACACGTTTGTAAATTTTTACAAATTTGATACCCTGGCAAAGGAGGACCTGGAGTTCTCTCATTCGGTGCTGCAGAGTCATCCGCACTCTCCCGCCCGTTTGGGAGCTTTGGTATAATCCCCATGGTCCTTTCAGGAACCCCAGCATCCACTTAGGACGATAGAGAAAATAAGAATTTACTTACCGATAATTCTATTTCTCGGAGTCCGTAGTGGATGCTGGGCGCCCATCCCAAGTGCGGATTATCTGCAATACTTGTACATAGTTATTGTTAACTAATTCGGGTTATTGTTTAGGAAGCCATCTTTCAGAGGCTCCTCTGTTATCATACTGTTAACTGGGTTTAGATCACAAGTTGTACGGTGTGATTGGTGTGGCTGGTATGAGTCTTACCCGGGATTCAAAATCCTCCCTTATTGTGTACGCTCGTCCGGGCACAGTACCTAACTGGAGTCTGGAGGAGGGTCATAGGGGGAGGAGCCAGTACACACCACCTGACCTGTAAAAGCTTTACTTTTGTGCCCTGTCTCCTGCGGAGCCGCTATTCCCCATGGTCCTTTCAGGAACCCCAGCATCCACTACGGACTCCGAGAAATAGAATTATCGGTAAGTAAATTCTTATTTTTGTTCCGTGTGCAGTATCATGCCTAGGAACGGTAGTCGAGTTGTCGGAACCAACTGTGACTTTGGTAGATTGAGAATCCACCCATGTTGTTGAAGCACTCTCTGAGAGAGTGACACGTTCTCCAGTAATTGCTCTCTTGATCTCGCTTTTATCAGGAGATCGTCCAAGTATGGGATAATTGTGACTCCTCGCTTGCGCAGGATCACCATCATTTCCGCCATTATCTTGGTGAAAATCCTCGGGGCCGTGGACAGCCCAAACGGCAACGTCTGAAACTGATGACACTCCTGTACCGCGAATCTCAGGTACTCCTGACGAGAGGGATATATGGGGACATGAAGGTAAGAATCCTTTTATGTCCAGTGACACCATAAAATCCCCCCTTCCAGGCAGGCTATCACCGCTCGGAGCGATTCCATCTTGAATTTGAATCTTTTCAGGTACAGGTTCGGGGATTTTAGGTTTAAAATGGGCCTTACCGAACCATCCGGCTTCGGAACCACAAATAGGGTTGAATAATACCCTTTTCCCTGTTGGCTCAGGGGAACCCTGATAATCACTTGCTGTTGACACAGCATTTGAATTGCAGCTAGCACTACTTCCCGCTCTGGGGTAGAAGCTGGTAAGGCCGACTTGAAAAATCGGCGTGGGGGCACCTCTTCGAATTCCAGCTTGTAGACCTGGGAGACTATTTCTATCACCCAAGGGTCCACGTCTGACTGAACCCAGACTTGGCTGAATAGTCGAAGGCGTGCCCCCACCTGTGTGGACTCCCGCAGGGGAGCTCCAGCGTCATGCGGTAGACTTAGCGGAAGCCGGGGAGGACTTCTGCTCTTGGGAACCAGCCGCAGGTGTCCTCTTGCCTCTACCCTTACCTCTGGCGAGGAAAGAGGAGCCCCGACCTCTTCTGGATCTATGCGACCGAAAGGACTGCATCTGATATTGTGGGAGTTTCTTTTGCTGTTGGGAAACAAAAGGTAAAAAAGTCGCCTTACCCGCGGTAGCTGTAGAGATCAGGTCCGCGAGGCCGTCCCCAAACAATACATCACCTCTGTAAGGTAAAACCTCCATATGCCTTTTTGAGTCTGGATCCCCCGTCCATTGGCGGATCCATAAGGCTCTTCTTGCCGAAATAGCCATAGCATTGGCTCTTGAACCCAGTAAACCAATGTCTCTTTGAGCGTCCCTCATATATAAGACTGCGTCCTTAATATGAGCTAATGTTAACAAAATTGTATCCCTATCTAGGGTATCAAGGTCAGCTGACAGTGTATCCGTCCAAACTGCTACTGCACTACATACCCATGCCGACGCAATTGCCGGTCTAAGCAAAGTACCAGTATCAGTGTAGATAGACTTTAGTGTAGTCTCTTGCCTGCGGTCCGCAGGATCCTTGAGGGCCGCTGTGTCAGGACGGTAGCGCCACCTTCTTGGAAAGGCGTGTTAAGGCTTTGTCCACTGTGGGAGAGGATTCCCAACGTACCCTGTCCTGTGTAGGGAAAGGGTTACGCCATAAGAACCCTTTTGGGAATCTGCAGTTTCTTATCTGGAGTTTCCCTTGCTTTTTCACATAACTCATTAATTTCATGGGAAGGAGGAAAGTTTATAACTTGTTTCTCTCCCTTAAACATGTGTATCCTCGTGTCGGGCACCGAGGGCTCATCAGTGATATGTAACACATCTTTTATTGCAATAATCATGCACTGAATACTTTGTCACCCTGGGGTGCAATCTTGCTTCATCATAGTCGACACTGGAATCAGAGTCCGTGTCGGTATCTGTGTCCATTATTTGTGAGAAGGGACGTTTCTGAGACCCCGACGGGTCCTGTGAGTCGGTATAATCCGTAGATTGATTACCTGCCGACGCACTGGACTCTGCTTTGTCCAGTCTTTTATGCAGTGAAGCTACACTAGCATTTAACATATGCCACATATCCATCCAATCCTGAGTCGGCACCGCCGACTGAGACACACCACTCATCTGTTCCACCTCCTCTTTGGATAAGCCTTCCGTTTCAGACATGCCGACACACGTACCGACACCCCACACACACTGGGATATAACTATAAGGGGACAATTCCCTAAAGAAGGCCCTTTGGAGAGACAGAGAGAGAGTATGCCAGCACACACAAGCGCCAACTGACCCAGGGAAATATAAACCCAGATAGCGCTTATATATATATATATATATATATATATATATATATATATATATATATATAAATGTATATAGATTTCCCCACTCACTGCGCCTTAATTATGTGCCCCCCTCTCTTTTTTTCAGCCCTCTGATGCTCAGCAGGGGAGAGTCCGGGGAGCCAGCGTTCTCTGCAGCCTCTGTGGAGAAAATGGCGCTGGTTAGTGCCGAGGGATCAAGCTCCGCCCCCTCGTGCGGCGGGCTTCGGTCCCGCTCGTGGATTTGAAAAAAATGGCGGGGATCCGTCATTTACTGCCTCCGCAGCCTAACTACATACTTTTTTGCCTAAAACGAGGTTTATTGCTGCCCAGGGCGCTCCCCCTGCGCCCATCAGTGCCATGTGTGTGTGTAAGTGTGGGAGCAATGGCGCGCAGCTTCCTGCTGCGCGCTTACCTCATGAAGATCTGAAGTCTTCTGCCGCCTGATGTCTTCTTATGTCTGACATACTCACCCGGCTTCTTTTTTCCGGCATCTGTGAGGAGGATGGCGGCGCGGCTCCGGGACGAACCCCAGGGTGAGACCTGTGTTCCGACTCCCTCTGGAGCTAATGGTGTCCAGTAGCCTAAGAAGCAGAGCCCTTAACTCTTAAGAAGTGGGTCTGCTTCTCTCCCCTCAGTCCCACGATGCAGGGAGTCTGTTGCCAGCAGAGCTCCCTGAAAATAATAAACCTAACAAAATTCTTTTTACAGAAAACTCAGGAGAGCTCCCTGTAATGCACCCTATCTCCTCTGGGCACAAGATCTAACTGAGGTCTGGAGGAGGGGCATAGAGGGAGGAGCCAGTGCACACCATACTAGAAAGTTCTTTTAGGTGCCCATGTCTCCTGCGTAGCCCGTCTTTTCCCCCATGGTCCTTACGGAGTCCCCAGCATCCTCTAGGACGTAAGAGAAACCTGGACCATTGGGGTGCCTTGAGTACAGACTCTGGGGCAGATGTATTAAGCCTGGAGAAGTGATAAAGCAGTAATAAGTGGAAGGTGATAACGCACCATCCAATCGGCTACTGTCAATTTACATATTGGAGCTGATTGGCTGGTGCGTTATCACCTTGCACTTAGCGATACTTTATCACTTCTCCAGGCTCAATACATCTGCCCAAGAGTTTGGGAACTACTGGACTAGGGGATAAAGAATTGCAAATAGTTTTCTCTCATGGGTAGTTTATAAGGGATGTAGTTATGTGACTGGCGGTCAGGAGGCCGACGGTCACATAACCTCCCCCTATTCCCATTTGTGGGTGTCCACGACACCCATAGAGCAGGAATAGAACCCGTGGCGACCATAGGTCGCCACCGAGACCACAGCGTGGCGAGCGCAGCGAACCTGCAAGGGGCTTGCTGCACTCGCCAGACCCCATCGGGATTCCGGTATGCTGACCGGCTGCTGGGATCCCGGCGTTGGTATGGTGACTGGCGGTCTCCTGCCCGCCGGTCACGCATACCACACCAGTTTATAAGTAGCATCTTATATTTGTAAACATCTATCTAAGTTGTTGACTGATTATTCCAAATTATTACATGGGACTAGGTTTAATAATACCCCTTTCATACCAAAATCCCGGGTTCTGCCCCATATCACTGAACACAGGTTTTAAGATGTATCACAGCTGCTTGAAACCTGTTCACATCACAGGCTGGACCCAGGCTATTGCCGGGGTTTCCCCTCTGCCGACGCATGGAGATTTCATCATTTCCAAGAGCCGGTAAGGTGGCTTTCCTTAGGGTGTTAACGCGACCTGGGTTGGATGACCTGGGTACCTGTTCACACTGCCCTGTAACCCTGGTCATCACTGTGTCCAACCCTGCAGGCTACCTTGGTTGGATCCCTGGGTCATTGGGCCTCGGTTATTTTTCAGAGATACCACACCGAGCCACGACCTGCTTAACCTGGCAATAACCAGGATTAATGTGGTGGTGTGAAAGGGGTATAAGTGGCAACTGTTACAGGTCACGATTCTCAGCGGTATTGCACCCTACATTTATACCTTCAATCACATTAAATGCAAAACCAAACATGTTTTCCATTTAATATTATTGCCTTTTTACATCTCAAAACCACAGGAGAAATCAGTAGATTGCAAAAGCTGCCAGTTAGTAAAGCTAGCCCATGGTTGGAAGACAGGATTTCAAACCATCAAAGATGGGCCCTTAAAGGACAGCTGTCTCCAAATTAAAATTTCCACAGATAAATGTAAATTACACTGTTCAGCCATAATAAAAAATAAGATTTTACTTACCGGTAAATCTATTTCTCGTAGTCCGTAGTGGATGCTGGGGACTCCGTAAGGACCATGGGGAATAGATGGGCTCCGCAGGAGACATGGGCACTTTAAGAAAGCATTTAGGATCTGGTGTGCTCTGGCTCCTCCCTCTATGCCCCTCCTCCAGACCTCAGTTAGAGAAACTGTGCCCAGAAGAGCTGACAGTACAAGGAAAGGATTTTGGTAATCCAGGGCAAGATTCATACCAGCCACACCAATCACATCGTATAACGTGTGATAAACTTACCCAGTTAACAGTATGAACAACAGCAGAGCATCAGGTCAACCCTGATGCAACCATAACATAACCCTTATTGAAGCAATAACTATATACAACTATTGCTGAAGAATTCCGCACTTGGGACGGGCGCCCAGCATCCACTACGAACTACGAGAAATAGATTTACCGGTAAGTAAAATCTTATTTTCTCTAACGTCCTAGTGGATGCTGGGGACTCCGTAAGGACCATGGGGATTATACCAAAGCTCCCAAACGGGCGGGAGAGTGCGGATGACTCTGCAGCACCGATTGAGCAAACACAAGGTCTTCCTCAGCCAGGGTATCAAACTTGTAGAACTTTGCAAAAGTGTTTGAACCTGACTAAGTAGCCGCTCGGCAAAGCTGTAATGCAGAGACCCCTCGGGCCGCCGCCCAAGAAGAGCCCACCTTCCTAGTGGAATGGGCCTTAACTGATTTTGGCAGCGGCAATCCAGCCGCAGAATGAGCCTGCTGAATCGTGTTACAGATCCAGCGAGCAATAGTTTGCTTTGAAGCAGGAGCACCAAGCTTGTTGGAAGCATACAGGATAAACAAAGACTCTGTTTTCCTGACCCTAGCCGTTCTGGCTACATAAACCTTCAAAGCCCTGACCACATCAAGCAACTCGGAATCCTCCAAGTCAGTAGTAGCCACAGGCACCACAATAGGTTGGTTTATATGAAAGGATGAAACCACTTTCGGCAGAAATTGTGGACGGGTCCGCAATTCTGCTCTATCCGCATGGAAAACCAGATAGGGGCTTTTATGTGACAAAGCCACCAACTCTGACACACGCCTAGCCGAAGCCAAGGCTAATAGCATGACCACCTTCCACGTGAGATATTTCAACTCCACCGTTTTGAGTGGTTCAAACCAGTGGGATTTCAGGAAACTCAACACCACGTTAAGATCCCAAGGTGCCACTGGAGGCACAAAAGGGGGCCGAATATGCAGCACTCCCTTTACAAACATCTGAACTTCAGGTAGAGAAGTCAATTCCTTTTGAAAGAAAATGGATAGGGCCGAAATCTGGACCTTAATGGAACCCAATTTTAGGCCCAAATTCACTCCTGACTGTAGGAAGTGAAGGAAACGGCCCAGCTGGAATTCCTCCGTAGGGGCATTCCTGGCCTCACACCAATCAACATATTTTCGCCATATACGGTGATAATGTTGAGCTGTCACGTCCTTCCTAGCCTTTATCAGCGTAGGAATGACCTCATCCGGAATGCCTTTCTCTGCTAGGATCCGGCGTTCAACCGCCATGCCGTCAAACGCAGCCGCGGTAAGTCTTGGAACAGACAGGGCCCCTGTTGCAACAAGTCCTGTCTTAGAGGAAGAGGCCACGGGTCCTCTGTGAGCATTTCTTGCAGATCTGGATACCAAGTCCTTCGTGGCCAATCTGGAACAATGAGTATTGTTCTCACTCCTCTTTTTCTTATTATTCTCAGCACCTTGGGTATGAGAGGAAGAGGAGGAAATACATAGACCGACTGGAACACCCACGGTGTCACCAGGGCGTCTACAGCTATCGCCTGAGGGTCTCTTGACCTGGCGCAATACCTCTGTAGTTTTTTGTTGAGGCGGGATACCATCATGTCCACCTGTGGCAGTTCCCACCGACTTGCAATCTGTGCGAAGACTTCCTGATGAAGCCCCCACTCTCCCGGGTGGAGGTCATGTCTGCTGAGGAAGTCTGCTTCCCAGTTGTCCACTCCCGGGATGAACACTGCTGACAGTGCGCTTACGTGATTTTCCGCCCAGCGAAGAATTCTGGTGGCTTCCGCCATCGCCACCCTGCTCCTTGTGCCGCCTTGTCGGTTTACATGAGCTACTGCGGTGATGTTGTCTGACTGAATCAGAAACGGTTGGTCGCAAAGCATGGTCTCTGCTTGACGTAGGGCGTTGTATATGGCCCTTAGTTCCAGGATGTTGATGTGAAGGCAAGTCTCCTGACTTGACCACAGACCTTGGAAATTTCTTCCCTGTGTGACTGCTCCCCACTCTCGGAGGCTTGCATCCGTGGTCACCAGGACCCAGTCCTGAATGCCGAATCTTCGGCCCTCGAGAAGGTGAGCACTCTGCAGCCACCACAGGAGAGACACCCTGGCCCTGGGGGATAGGGTGATTAACCGATGCATCTGAAGATGTGATCCGGACCACTTGTCCAGTAAGTCCCATTGAAAGGTCCTTGCATGGAACCTGCCGAAGGGAATGGCCTCGTATGATGCCACCATCTTTCCCAGGACTCGAGTGCAGTGATGCACTGACACCTGTTTTGGTTTTAATAGGTTCCTGACCAGTGTCATGAGTTCCTGAGCTTTCTCTATCGGAAGATAAACCCTTTTCTGGTCTGTATCTAGAATCATGCCTAGGAAAGGTGGACGAGTCGTAGGAACCAACTGCGACTTTGGAATATTTAGAATCCAGCCGTGTTGCCGTAACACTTCCAGAGAAAGTGCTACGCTGATCAGCAACTGCTCTCTTGATCTCGCATTTATGAGGAGATCGTCCAAGCAGGAGCACCATCATTTCCGCCATTACCTTGGTAAATATTCTCGGAGCCATGGAGAGACCAAACGGCACCGTCTGAAATTGGTAATGACAATCCTGTACCACAAATCTGAGGTACGCCTGATGAGGTGGATAAATGGGGACATGAAGGTATTCATCCTTTATGTCCAGAGACACCATAAAATCCCCCCCTTCCAAGCTTGCAATGACCGCTCTCAGCGATTCCATCTTGAACTTGAACCTTCTCAGGTACAACTTCAGGGATTTTAAATTCAATATGGGTCTGACCGAACCGTCCGGTTTCAGGACTACAAACATGGTCGAATAATAACCCCTTCCTTGTTGAAGGAGGGGAACCTTGACCACCACCTGTTGAAGATACAATTTGTGAATTGCAGTTAGCACTATTTCCCTCTCGTGGGGGGAAACTGGCAGGGCCGATTTGAGGTATCGGTGAGGGGGCATCTCTTCAAATTCCAGCTTGTATCCCTGAGACACAATATCTATTGCCCAGGGATCCAACTGGGAGTGAACCCACCTGTGGCTGAAATTTCGAAGACGTGCCCCCACCGGGACTAGCTCCGCCTGTGGAGCCCCAGCGTCATGCGGTGGATTTTGTGGAAGCCAGGGAGGACTTCTGTTCCTGGGAACTAGCTGTGTTGTGCAGCTTCTTTCCCCTGCCTCTGGCAAGAAAGGACGCACCTCGGACTTTCTTGTTTTTCTGTGAACGAAAGGACTGCATTTGATAATACGGTGCTCTCTTAGGCTGTGAGGAAACATTTGGCAAAAAATGTGACTTTCCAGCAGTAGCTGTGGAGACCAGGTCCGAGAGACCCTCTCCAAATAATTCCTCACCCTTGTAAGGTAAAACCTCCATATTCCTTTTTGAGTCGGCATCACCTGTCCATTGCCGAGTCCACAGGACCCTTCTGGCAGAAATTGACATAGCATTTATAGTAGAACCAATGGTGGATCTTGCCACGGGCAAGCAGTACCTTTGCCCGGGGCGCCGCCATCCAGAGGGCGCCGCACCATGGCAAGATCCGCCACTGTGCCCGCCGCTGGTCCCCCGATTTGAAGGGAACCAGACGCTACGCGTCTAGTTTCTCTTCATGGAGAGGACCTTTGCTGTGCGGTGCGCGATGACGTCATCGTGCACCGCACAGCATAGTGGCACAGACACTAGGGGTCATAATTGACCTCTAGTGTCTATGCTGTGCTATGGGAGAGACGTAATGACGTCTCTCCCATAGATCCGAGGACTGGAGAAGAGCGGCACCGGCGGAGGAGGAGGTCTGGAATCAGGAGCGGGATTGTAAGTATACTTTTATTTTATTTTTATTTCTGACGTCCTAGTGGATGCTGGGAACTCCGTAAGGACCATGGGGAATAGCGGGCTCCGAAGGAGGCTGGGCACTCTAGAAAGATTTATGACTACCTGGTGTGCACTGGCTCCTCCCACTATGACCCTCCTCCAAGCCTCAGTTAGATTTCGAGCCCGGCCGAGGTTGGATGCACACTAGGGGCTCTCCTGAGCCCTTAGAAAGAAAGTATAGTTTAGGTTTTTTATTTTCAGTGAGACCTGCTGGCAACAGGCTCACTGCAGCGAGGGACTAAGGGGAGAAGAAGCGAACTCGCCTGCTTGCAGCCGGATTGGGCTTCTTAGGCTACTGGACATCATTAGCTCCAGAGGGATCGACCGCAGGCCCAGTCCTTGGTGTTCGGTCCCGGAGCCGCGCCGCCGTCCCCCTTACAGAGCCAGAAGCAAGAAGAGGTCCGGAAAAACGGCGGCAGAAGACATCAGTCTTCACCAAGGTAGCGCACAGCACTGCAGCTGTGCGCCATTGCTCCTCATGCACACTTCACACTCCGGTCACTGAGGGTGCAGGGCGCTTGGGGGGGGCACCCTGGGCAGCAATAAAAACACCTTGGCTGGCAAAAATACCACAATATATAGCCCCAGAGGCTATATATGTGGTAAATACCCCTGCCAGAATCCAGAAAAAAGCGGGAGAATAGGCCGCGGAAAAGGGGCGGAGCTATCTCCCTCAGACACACTGGCGCCATTTCTCCTTCACAGATCCGCTGGAAGGAAGCTCCCTGGCTCTCCCCTGCAGTCTACACTACGGAACAGGGTAAAAACAGAGAGGGGGGGCACTAAATTTAGGCGCAATATATATATATATAATATAAAAAGCAGCTATAGGGGACATAACTCAGTTAGTCCCTGCATTATATAGCGCTCTGGTGTGTGCTGGCATACTCTCACTCTGTCCCCCCAAAGGGCTTTTGTGGGTCCTGTCCTCATTCGGAGCATTCCTTGTGTGTGTGCGGTGTGTCGGTACGGCTGTGTCGACATGTTTGATGAGGATAATGATGTGGAGGCGGAGCAGATGCCTTTAGAAGGGATGTCACCCCCTGCGGGGCAGACACCTGAGTGGATGGGCTTATGGAAAGTAATGAGTGCACGTATAGACTCCTTATATAAGAAAATCGACGACATGCCAAATGTGGGACAGCCGACTTCTCAGCTCGTGCCTGCCCAGGCGTCGCATGGGTCGTCAGGGGCTCTAAAACGCCCGCTACCTCAAGCAGACCCAGATGTCGACACTGATACTGACACCAGTGTCGACGACGATGAGTCTAACCTGATGCCCACTAAGGCCATTCACTGCATGATTGAGGCAATGAAAGAGGTGTTACACATTTCTGATATAACTACAGGTACCACTAAAAAGGGTATTATGTTTGGAGAGAAAAAACTACCCGTAGTTTTCCCCCATCAGATGAATTAAATGAAGTGTGTGAAGAAGCGTGGGCCTTCCCTGATAAAAAATTGGTAATTCCTAAGAAGGTACTAATGGCGTTCCCTTTCCCGCCAGAGGATAGGTCACGTTGGGAAACACCCCCTAGAGTGGATAAAGCGCTCACACGTTTGTCTAAAAAGGTGGCACTACCGTCCCCGGATACGGCCGCCCTCAAGGAACCTGCTGATAGAAAGCAGGAGGCGATCCTGAAGTCTGTATATACACACACAGGCATTATACTTAGGCCAGCTATTGCGTCAGCTTGGATGTGCAGTGCTGCCGCTGCGTGGTCAGATAAACTGTCAGAAAATATTGACACATTAGACAGAGACACGATCCTGTTAACCATAGACCATATAAAAGACTCAGTCTTATATATGAGAGATGCACAGAGGGAAATCTGCCGACTGGCATCTAAAGTAAGTGCATTGTCCATTTCTGCTAGGAGAGGCTTATGGACTCGCCAGTGGACAGGAGATGCAGATTCAAAAAAGCATATGGAAGTGTTACCATATAAGGGCGAGGAATTATTTGGGGATGGTCTCTCGGACCTAGTTTCCACAGCAACGTCTGGGAAGTCAGCATTTTTACCCCATGTCCCCTCACAGCCTAAGAAGACGCCGTTTTATCAGGTTCAGTCCTTTCGGACCCAGAAAAACAGGCGTGGAAAAGGCGGGTCTTTTCTGTCCAGAGGCAGAGGTAGGGGAAAAAGGCTGCAACAAACAGCAGGTTCCCAGGAGCAAAAGTCCTCCCCCGCTTCTTCTTCCAAGTCCGCCGCATGACGGTGGGGCTCCACAGGCGGAGCCAGGTACGGTGGGGGGTCGCCTCAAAAATTTCAGCGAGCAGTGGGTTCGCTCACAGGTGGATCCCTGAATCCTGCAAATAGTATCTCAGGGGTACAAGCTGGAATTCGAGGCGTCCCCACCCCACCGGTTCCTAAAATCTGCCTTGCCGATTGCTCCCTCAGACAGGGAGGCGGTGCTAGCGGCAATTCACAAGCTGTATTCCCAGCAGGTGATAATCAAGGTACCCCTACTTCAACAAGGCCGGGGTTATTATTCCACACTATTTGTGGTACCGAAACCGGACGGTTCGGTGAGACCCATTCTAAATTTGAAATCCTTGAACACGTACATAAAGAAATTCAAGTTCAAGATGGAATCGCTCAGAGCGGTTATTGCAAGCCTGGACGAGGGGGATTACATGGTATCCCTGGACATCAAGGATGCTTACTTGCATGTCCCCATTTACCATCCTCACCAGGAGTACCTCAGATTTGTGGTACAGGATTGCCATTACCAATTCCAGACGCTGCCGTTTGGACTGTCCACGGCACCGAGGGTATTTACCAAGGTTATGGCGGAAATGATGATACTCCTTCGAAGAAAGGGAGTTTTAATTATCCCGTACTTGGACGATCTCCTAATAAAAGCGAGGTCCAAGGAACAGTTGTTGGTGGGAGTAGCACTATCTCAGGAGGTGCTGCACCAGCACGGCTGGATTCTGAATATCCCAAAGTCACAGCTGGTTCCGACGACACGGCTACTGTTCCTGGGTATGATTCTGGATACAGTCCAGAAGAAAGTGTTTCTCCCGGAGGAGAAAGCCAGGGAGTTGTCATCTCTAGTCAGAGACCTCCTGAAACCAAAACAGGTATCAGTGCATCGCTGCACACGGGTCCTGGGAAAGATGGTAGCTTCTTACGAAGCAATTCCCTTCGGCAGGTTCCATGCCAGAATCTTTCAGTGGGACCTGTTGGACCAGTGGTCCGGATCGCATCTTCAGATGCATCGCTTAATAACCCTGTCTCCAAGAACCAGGGTGTCTCTACTGTGGTGGCTGCAGAGTGCTCATCTTCTAGAGGGCTGCAGGTTCGGAATACAGGACTGGGTCCTGGTGACCACGGATGCCAGCCTTCGAGGCTGGGGGGCAGTCATACAGGGAAGAAACTTCCAAGGACTATGGTCGAGTCAGGAGACTTCCCTTCACATAAATATTCTGGAACTAAGGGCCATCTACAATGCCCTAAGTCGAGCAAAAGCCCTGCTCCTACACCAGCCGGTGCTGATCCAGTCAGACAACATCACGGCAGTCGCCCATGTAAATCGACAGGGCGGCACAAGAAGCAGGATGGCGATGGCAGAAGCCACAAAAATTCTCCGATGGGCGGAGAATCATGTACTAGCACTGTCAGCAGTGTTCATTCCGGGAGTGGACAACTGGGAAGCAGACTTCCTCAGCAGACACGACCTCCACCCGGGGGAGTGGGGACTTCACCCAGAAGTCTTCCAGATGCTGGTAAACCGTTGGGAAAAACCACAGGTGGACATGATGGCGTCCCGTCTCAACAAAAAGTTAAAAAGATATTGCGCCAGGTCAAGGGACCCTCAGGCGATAGCTGTGGACGCTCTAGTGACACCGTGGGTGTACCAGTCGGTTTATGTGCTCCCTCCTCTGCCTCTCATTCCAATGGTATTGAGAATAATAAGAAAGCGAGGAGTAAACACAATTCTCGTGGTTCCGGATTGGCCAAGACGAGCGTGGTACCCGGAACTTCAAGAGATGCTCTCAGAGGACCCGTGGCCTCTACCGCTCAGACAGGACCTGATACAGCAGGGGCCCTGTCTGTTCCAAGACTTACCGCGGCTGCATTTGACGGCATGGCGGTTGAACACCGGATCCTAAAGGAAAAGGGTATTCCGGAAGAAGTCATTCCTACGCTTATTAAGGCCAGGAAAGATGTTACGGCAACGCATTATCACCGCATATGGCGAAAATATGTTGCATGGTGCGAGGCCAATAAGGCCCCAACAGAGGAATTTCAACTAGGTCGATTTCTGCATTTCCTGCAAGCAGGAGTGGATATGGGCCTAAAACTAGGCTCCATTAAAGTACAGATCTCGGCTCTGTCGATTTTCTTTCAAAAAGAACTAGCTTCAGTACCTGAAGTTCAGACTTTTGTAAAAGGAGTGCTGCATATTCAGCCCCCGTTTGTGCCTCCGGTGGCACCTTGGGATCTCAACGTGATGTTGAGTTTCTTAAAATCACATTGGTTTGAGCCACTAAAAACCGTGGATCTGAAATATCTCACGTGGAAAGTGGTCATGTTATTAGCCTTGGCTTCAGCCAGGCGAGTGTCAGAATTGGCGGCTTTATCATGTAAAAGCCCTTATCTGATTTTCCATATGGATAGGGCAGAGTTGAGGACTCGTCCCCAATTTCTCCCTAAGGTGGTGTCAGCGTTTCACCTGAACCAGCCTATTGTGGTGCCGGCGGCTACTAGTGAATTGGAGGACTCCAAGTTGCTAGACGTTGTCAGGGCCCTGAAAATATATGTTTCCAGGACGGCTGGAGTCAGAAAATCTGACTCGCTGTTTATCCTGTATGCACCCAACAGGCTGGGTGCTCCTGCTTCTAAGCAGTCTATTGCTCGCTGGATTTGTAGTACAATTCAGCTTGCACATTCTGTGACAGGCCTGCCACAGCCAAAATCTGTAAATGCCCATTCCACAAGGAAGGTGGGCTCATCTTGGGCGGCTGCCCGAGGGGTCTCGGCTTTACAACTTTGCCGAGCAGCTACTTGGTCAGGGGCAAACACGTTTGCTAAATTCTACAAATTTGATACCCTGGCTGAGGAGGACCTGGAGTTCTCTCATTCGGTGCTACAGAGTCATCCGCACTCTCCCGCCCGTTTGGGAGCTTTGGTATAATCCCCATGGTCCTTACGGAGTTCCCAGCATCCACTAGGACGTCATAGAAAATAAGAATTTACTCACCGGTAATTCTATTTCTCGTAGTCCGTAGTGGATGCTGGGCGCCCATCCCAAGTGCGGATTGTCTGCAATACTTGTAAATAGTTATTGTTAACTAAAGGGTTATTGTTGAGCCATCTGTTGAGAGGCTCAGTTGTTTTTCATACTGTCAAACTGGATATAGTATCACGAGTTGTACGGTGTGATTGGTGTGGCTGGTAAGAGTCTTACCCGGGATTCTAAATCCTTCCTTATTATGTCTGCTCGTCCGGGCACGGTGTCCTAACTGAGGCTTGGAGGAGGGTCATAGTGGGAGGAGCCAGTGCACACCAGGTAGTCATAAATCTTTCTAGAGTGCCCAGCCTCCTTCGGAGCCCGCTATTCCCCATGGTCCTTACGGAGTTCCCAGCATCCACTATGGACTACGAGAAATAGAATTACCGGTGAGTAAATTCTTATTTTTTCTTCCAGCTGCACTACAGGGGCACAAATGGGGGCGTAACTGACCACGCCCCCATATGAAGCCACGCCCCTATTTTTTCCCGGGGCGCCACAAGGGCAAGAACCGGCCCTGTCTAGAACCCAGTAGACTAATGTCTCTTTGAGCATCTCTCATATATAGGACAGCGTCTTTAATATGCCCCAAGGTCAACAATATAGTATCCTTGTCTAAGGTATCAAATTCCTCAGATAAGGTATCCGTCCATGCTGCTACAGCACTACCCACCCAGGCCGACGCGATCGCCGGCCTCGGCAAGGTACCCGAATGTGTATAAATGGACTTCAGGGTAACCTCCTGTTTGCGATCCGCAGCATCTTTGAGGGCAGCCGTATCCTGTGACGGCAGGGCTACCTTCTTGGATAAGCGTGTTTAAAGCTTTGTCCACCTTAGGGGAGGATTCCCAGCGTAACCTGTCCGTTGGCGGGAAAGGATACGCCATAAGAATCCTTTTGGAGATCTGCAGTTTTCTATCTGGAGATTTCCAAGCCTTTTCACATAACTCATTTAGTTCGTGTGAGGGGGGGAAAGGTTACCTCCGGCTTCTTTTCCCCATACATATGTACCCTCTTGTCAGGGACTGGGGTTTCCTCTGTGATGTGCAACACATCCTTAATTGCTATAATCATATAACGGATGGAATTAGCCAATTTAGGCTGTAACTTTGCATCATCGTAATCGACACTGGAGTCAGAATCCATGTCGGTATCTGTCAACAATTTGGGATAGTGGGCGCTTCTGAGACCCTGACGGCCTCTGCGACATAGGATCAGGCACGGGTTGAGACCCTGACTGTCCTGAGGCTTCAGCTTTTTCTAACCTTTTATGCAAGGAATTAACATTATCATTTAAAACCTTCCACATATCCATCCAATGAGGTGTCGGCGCCCTCGGCGGAGACACCACATTCATTTGCTCCCGCTCTGCTTCCACATAGCCTTCCTCGTCAAACATGTCGACACAAGCGTACCGACACACCACACACACAGGGAATGCCCTTTTTGAAGACAGTTCCCCCACAAGGCTCTTTGGAGAGACAGAGAGAGTATGCCAGCACACACCCCAGCGCTATATAACCTAGGAATAACACAGTAACTTAATGTTAACCCAGTAGCTGCTGTTTGTATTGATTTTTGCGCCTAATTATGTGCCCCCCCCCCCCCTCTCTTTTTACCCTCTTCTACCGTGTATCTGCAGGAGAGAGCCTGGGGAGCTTCCTCTCAGCGGAGCTGTGGAGAAAAAATGGCGCTGGTGAGTGCTGAGGAAGAAGCCCCGCCCCCTCGACGGCGGGCTTCTGTCCCGCTTAAATATGCATTTTCTTGGCGGGGGCTCATACATATATACAGTGCCCAACAGTATATATGTGTACTTTTGCCAAAAAGAGGTTCCAAATGCTGCCCAGGGCGCCCCCCCCTGCGCCCTGCACCCTTACAGTGACCGGAGTATGTGAGGTGTGTGGGAGCAATGGCGCACAGCTGCAGTGCTGTGCGTTACCTCAGTGAAGAACGGAGTCTTCTGCCGCCGATTTCGAAGTCTTCTTGCTTCTCATACTCACCCGGCTTCTGTCTTCCGGCTCTGCGAGGGGGACGGCGGCGCGGCTCTGGGATCGGACGGCGAGGGTGAAATCCTGCGTACGATCCCTCTGGAGCTAATGGTGTCCAGTAGCCTAAGAAGCACAACCTAGCTTCAGAGAGTAGGGCTGCTTCTCTCCCCTCAGTCCCACGATGCAGGGAGTTTGTTGCCAGCAGAGCTCCCTGAAAATAAAAAACCTAACAAAATACTTACTCTCAGCGAACTCAGGAGAGCTCACTGAAAAGCACCCAGCTCGCTCTGGGCACAGTATCAAACTGAGGTCTGGAGGAGGGGCATAGAGGGAGGAGCCAGAGCACACCAGATCCTAAATTCTTTCTTAAAGTGCCCATGTCTCCTGCGGAGCCCGTCTATTCCCCAAGGTCCTTACGGAGTCCCCAGCATCCACTAGGACGTTAGCGAAATGAACTGTAAAGCTTGAGTGTTTTATTCTCAAAATGTTTGGACAGCTAATGGGACCCAGCTGCAGCCATTTGATCATTATTCTGAACACACTGCCTTAAGCAATGTAATTGTTAGAAGAGCAGCAGGGTGGAGGAATGATAGATAGCAAAAAGGTTGACAGTCAATAGGTCAACATCCACAGTAGAATGTCATTCCTCCTCAACCGAGGAAGACTCAGGGAGAGAGACATTTGCATCATCTGCCTCCTCAGAAGACTCGTCAGAATCCGAAAGTTGTGTAGACTGTGAGGATGGCACAGGCCGCCCTATGCACTTTGGCGGCTAATGGTCTGTCACCCTGTAACATTTGCTGAAAGGCGGCAGATGTCTGAGCAAGATTCCGAACTGAGTGGGGAGGAGGAGCATCTAAGAGGCGAGAAACCTCTGAGCTGGGGGAGGGGCTATCAAGGGAGATCTTACCTCCCTTATGCTGACATTAACCACCAGGGCAAACTAGCCCTGGTGGCCTAGTGGGGATTGCGGTCGAACTGATGGCCCATATCAGCGTCTCCAGTGGTCTCTGCAACTGAAGGTAAAGGCTGCCAAAGATGCGATTCCCCACAAGCGGGAAATCAGCTTACCTGTCCCTCCGGTGTGTCCGGCTGCAGCCTAGGTCCCCAGAAGAGCATTAGTGGAGCTCAGCTGGTAGTCGCCGAGATCAATGGACCACTTACCAGTGTTGTGGCACAGGCAGTAGGTTGTTGGAGCAGCAGCGCGGGTGTCCTATAGGATGCCTAGCGCCAGTGTCTGACTGGGGCATGATAGGACCACTGTGGGAATGCAGTAGTAGGGGCCCATGTTTAGGGTTTTGGCCAGTCTCAAGATGGAGTGTGGCCATTGGTTTGCCTAACCATTAGAGAGTGCATAGGCTGATCTCCTTGATAAATATACTGTATATAGTAAATACTGCTAGTGCACTACAGAAAATACACCATAGTCCTGTGCAGTATATAATGTATAATCCATGTGCATAGTCTGGAACCTGATCACTAGAGGAGGAGGTAGGGGCCCTAGGTAATGGGGCCCACCAGGGGTCCCTCCCCCTGTGGGCCAGTCTAACCCTGCCTAGCACTGCTTGCTCTGATAAAAAAATAAAAGAAAACCACAAATATAAAGCTTGGGGCTGCTTAAAAGCTCCCCCATGTCTAAAGGTGCATTCGGCATCTGCCGGCACCAAACGAAAACTGGCTGGGGGCAGGGTATAGGGACCAAGGCATCCTGGGAGCAAAAGTTTTAAATATGTAATGTTTTGATAGCTCTCCATGCGTTCACAAACTCCGCCGTAAATACCCATAACACGCGCGGGAGCAACCATACGCAAATTGCGGATATGTGCACGCACGGCGGAACAAGTGCACGCGCCGTGGGCATGTGTGTGCAGTTTATACGTGCTGTGTGTTCTTCAATATTTTTCAACTGACAATACGGGTTACCAAATTTTCTGTATACCAGTCCAGCGTTGCCCTGGAAACATGACAAGTGGCATTGTTGTTCTGATAAAAACACTTGTTTCCATAGAACTGCAACAATGTAGGGAGAACAGAGTCCCCGAGAACATTTCTATGCTTCTCACAGTTAATGTGATGATGCATTACAACTAGTGTACCTATGTCAAACCTGTTGAAACAGCCCGACGGCATAACGCCATCACCTCTATGCTTTACTGTAGGTACTGTACGCTGTGGCATCAGGCGATCTCGTGGCAATCGCCAAAGCAAAACATGTCCTTCTGATTTGAAAAGTGGAAATCGTGTTTCGTCACTCCATAACACTCGCCGCCATTGTTCCACTGTGCAGTTTCTGCGCTCTTTACACCACCGTAAACTCTGGGCTACATTCTTCTTTGCGATTAGAGGTTTATGAGCAGCTGCTCGCCCGTTATACTTAAGTGCATGGGCCTCGCTATGAAGTGTTTTTGTTGAAACTGGCATATTAGTGGTTATTTGCAACTCGTGTGCAATGGTATTTCCTGGTCTTTCACAGCTCCCTGGTTAGCACTCTTCGGTCTCTGGGTTGCAGTTTTGGGGGTCTTCCAGAGTGAGGTGGATTACTGCAAGGACAGTTCTTCTTCCATGCATTAATGAAAATAAGACTCCGTGGATTTAGGAACCTTCCTAACATCCGCAATGCTTCTCACATGCATAACTCCGATAGTGCAGCCTACGAAGATCCCCTTTACAAACTCATTTAGCTCCTTCCGGCAAGCAGTTTCATTAACAAATGATCTAGCCAGTGCCCTTCTACCCGTTTTATATCTTCAAGAAAACGTGTCTGCTGCTGGAGCACACCATTTCGCTTGTGCAGGGGTATCCAATCACTTTTGTCTACATAGTGTATCATTTATCTATTACTTTCTACAAATTGATAGCTATGATCTGAGATGCTATGGGCAACTCTTTCACTTTTACACATCTTAGTAAATAAAACCCATCCGCCAATCAGAACAGTACACAAGCCAGCACAAATTGGAAATAAGTTTTTCTCTTACGTCCTAGAGGATGCTGGGGACTCCAAAAGGACCATGGGGTATAGACGGGATCCGCAGGAGCTTGGGCACACTGAAAAGACTTTGACTGGGTGTGAACTGGCTCCTCCCTCTATGCCCCTCCTCCAGACCTCAGTTAGACTTCGTGCCCAGGACTGACTGGACACTCACTAGGGGAGCTCTCCTGAGTTTCTCTAATAAAAAGTCTTTTGTTAGGTTTTTTATTTTCAGGGAGACCTGCTGGCTACAGGCTCCCTGCATCGAGGGACTGAGGGGAGAGAAGTCAGACCTACTTCTACTTAGTTAAGGGCTCTGCTTCTTAGGCTACTGGACACCATTAGCTCCAGAGGGTTCGATCACTTGGTGCGCCTAGCTGCTTGTTCCCGGAGCCGCGCCGTCACCCCCCTCACAGAAGCCAGAAGAAAGAAGCCGGGTGAGTATGCAGAAGGCAGAAGACTTCAGTGACGGCAGAAGACTTCAGTAACAAGGTACAGCGCAGCGCTCCATGCTCCCACACACTTCACCAACGGCACTCACAGGGTGCAGGGCGCTGGGGGGGAGCGCCCTGGGCAGCATGTTACTGGGTCTTAGAGGCTGGTAGAAGGCTTTTCGGTGCCTGGGCACCGTTTTCCGTACCCCCGCCAGCATTTTAATTTTAAAATTTTAGCGGGCTGAAGCGTGCCGGGAAGGGGCGGAGCTTAGCTGCACAGCGCCATTTTCTCTCATCCACGCCGCTGCATGAGACGCTGGCCCGGGACCTCCAAGCTCCTCTTCAAGTAACAGGGAGCAAATCGGGGGGGGGGGGGGGGGGTTACAGTTATTTGGTGCAAAAGTATTGTTCTTCCTAGCGGCGCTTTCAACCTATATTGTTTGGTGGGATATATGGGCGCTGGGGTGTGAGCTGGCATACTCCCTCTGTGTTTCTCTATCCAGGCTTCATTGTGGGTCTGTCCCCTAGCTGAGGTCGTGTGTCGGTACTGCGTGTCGGCATGTCGGAGGCTGAGTGTTACTCCCCGGAGGAGGTTGCTGGGGGCGCAGATGCAAGTTTGGAGTTGGCTCTGTCGTGCGCAGCCGACACCTGATTTACTTACAATGTTAAGTACACTTAATGCAAATGTGGCCTCTTTGTCTAAAAGGTTAGATAAATCGGAGTCTCAGATACAGGTGTGAAAAAAATCCATGGAGGATGCTTTGTCTCAGGTGCAGACCCCATGGGGGTCGCAAAAGCGGTCGTTTACCCAGTTGGTAGATACGGATACCGACACGGATTCTAATGTCGACTTCACTGATGCTGCTTTACACCTACGGTTAGTTAAGAGTATTCAGTACATGATTGTGGCTATAAAAGATGTTTTACATATTTCTGACGAACCTGCGGTGCAGGAAACAAGGATTTGTTTGTTCAAAGGGAAAAAACCTGAGGTGAAGTTTCCCCCCTCTCATGAAATGAATGCTCTTTGTGAAAAGGCTTGGGAGTCGGCGGACAAGAGGTGGCAGATTCCCAAGAGAATTTACATGGCGTATCCTTTCCCCTCTGATGACAAGGAAAAATGGGAGTCATTTCCAATTGTCGACAAGGCTCTATCCCGTTTGTCTAAGATGGTGGCGCTTCCGCCCCCTGACACGGCAGCTCTCAAGGATCCGGCGGATCGCAAGCTGGAGACGTCTCTGAAGTCCATTTTCGCTAATACGGGTGCATTGCTCAGACCTGCTGTGGCGTCGGTATGGGTGAGTAGTGCTATTGCTAAATGGGCTGAGAATTTAGCTGCTGATATGGATACTCTTGATAAAGATAATGTTCTTTTGACTCTTGGTTATATCAAGGACGCTGCAGATTACCTGAAGGATGCAGCGAGAGTTGTTGGTCTCTTGGGATCAAGAGCCAATGCCATGGCAATCTCGGCCAGGAGGGCGCTGTGGATCCATCAATGGAATGCTGATGCCGACTCCAAGAAAGCTATGGAAGCTCTCCCCTTCAAAGGTAATGTCTTGTTTGGTGATGGCTTGGCTGACCTGGTGTCTACCGCGACAGCGGGTAAGTCATCTTTTCTTCCTTATGTTCCCTATGAATGCCATTTTTAGATTTCTCACAAATATTTAAAATGCCCGCTCTAATATATATTGCAGACGCCAGGCACATCTTATTACCATATACGATAAAAGTGCGCTGTACATCGCAAACGCTGTATCCCTTTAGAGAAAACAATACACCCACACATTATCTGAGTTCCAAAGCTCATTGATGTATATATTTGTTATTAAAAAGGATATGCAGGAATGAAAGCTATACCTTACACACACTTAGATATACTTTAAACCTTCGCAGTAATGCAATGTAATGATATTACACTTTAAACCTTATGCAGCAATGCAGTGTGATGCTATTACACTTTAAACCTTATGCAGCAATGCAGTGTGATGCTATTACACTTTAAACCTTAGCAGGGAAAAGAGGACACAACACCGATTTGTAGTTAATCACTGGGTTCCGACACCACAGAGTAATATTTCTGAAAGGGGGTTAACAATACAAATTATGCACTACAATACAACAGAGTAAATGGCTACAGTCAATGTACATTCGTGAGTAGATTCGCTTGCGCAACCCGGCCCGGTCCTCCGCAATCAGGTTGATTGCGTTGAGAGTCTTGTGACTGGGCAGGCTGCAGCATGCTTTATTTATACACTTCTTCCAAAAGCAATACAATGGATACTGTAATCCCTTTGTCCATTGGACACAGGAAAGCACCTTTACAGTACAGGAGAGGTCATAGGTTGATTTGAAAAGGTAGGCGATGTCTTTCTCAACTGCTCTTGTGGGTGGTCTCCTCTGGATTCCCGCCGCATACATAATATACAGTAAATACAGTTTAAACCTATATTCTGCTTCTGCACATAACTATCCTCAGGAACATGCGATCTTCCGCAAACCAACACCGGAATGTTACCCTTAAAATACCCTACAGCTGGATACCAAACACCACCTTATAACCTTAGTCTGTCCCCTCTTATCCTGCAAAGGTGAATCCCTTTGTTCTTGAATCATTTAAACTGTTGTTACTTTCTGATGTGGTGTACAATGTGCACTATTTGGATTAAATATGTAATGTTATGATAGCCCTCCATGCGTTCACAAACTCCGCCGTAAATACCCACACCACGCGCAGGACCGTGGGAGCGACCATACGCAAATTGCGAATATGTGCACGCACGGCGGGCATGTGTGTGTCGTTTGTACGTGATGTGTGTACTGCAATATTTTTTTACTTGACAGTCCACCCTTTGGCAGTCAACAATAACTGCCACTATCTAATTACTAAACAGAAAAATATCAAAACAATATCTACAAACAGTGATGATCAGGGGAGAGTTGTAGGTGGGAAATGTATGAGCTAGTGGGACAGTAAAAATAAGAATTTACTTACCGATAATTCTATTTCTCATAGTCCGTAGTGGATGCTGGGGACTCCGAAAGGACCATGGGGAATAGCGGCTCCGCAGGAGACTGGGCACAAAGTAAAAGCTTTAGGACTACCTGGTGTGCACTGGCTCCTCCCCCTATGACCCTCCTCCAAGCCTCAGTTAGGATACTGTGCCCGGACGAGCGTACCCAATAAGGAAGGATTTTGAATCCCGGGTAAGACTCATTACCAGCCACACCAATCACACCGTACAACTTGTGATCTGAACCCAGTTAACAGCATGATAACAGAAGGAGCCTCTGAAAAGATGGCTCACAACAACAATAACCCGATTTTTGTAACAATAACTATGTACAAGTAATGCAGACAATCCGCACTTGGGATGGGCGCCCAGCATCCACTACGGACTATGAGAAATAGAATTATCGGTAAGTAAATTCTTATTTTCTCTAACGTCCTAGTGGATGCTGGGGACTCCGAAAGGACCATGGGGATTATACCAAAGCTCCCAAACGGGCGGGAGAGTGCGGATGACTCTGCAGCACCGAATAAGAGAACTCCAGGTCCTCCTCAGCCAGGGTATCAAATTTGTAGAATTTAGCAAACGTGTTTGCCCCTGACCAAGTAGCTGCTCGGCAAAGTTGTAAAGCCGAGATCCCTCGGGCAGCCGCCCAAGATGAGCCCACTTTCCGTGTGGAATGGGCTTTTACAGATTTTGGCTGTGGCAGGCCTGCCACAGAATGTGCAAGCTGAATTGTACTGCAAATCCAACGAGCAATCGTCTGCTTAGAAGCAGGAGCACCCAGCTTGTTGGGTGCATACAGGATAAACAGCGAGTCAGATTTTCTGACTCCAGCCGTCCTGGAAACATATATTTTCAGGGCCCTGACTACGTCCAGCAACTTGGAATCCTCCAAGTCCCTAGTAGCCGCAGGCACCACAATAGGTTGGTTTAAGTGAAATGCTGAAAACACCTTAGGGAGAAATTGAGGACGAGTCCTCAATTCCGCCCTGTCCAAATGGAAAATCAGATAAGGGCTTTTACAGGATAAAGCCGCCAATTCTGACACGCGCCTGGCCCAGGCCAGGGCCAACAGCATGACCACTTTCCATGTGAGATATTTTAACTCCACAGATTTAAGTGGTTCAAACCAATGTGACTTTTGGAATCCAAAAAAAAAAAACTACATTGAGATCCCAAGTGCCACTGGAGGCACAAAAGGAGGCTGTATATGCAGTACCCCTTTTACAAACGTCTGAACTTCAGGGACTGAAGCTAGTTCTTTTTGGAAGAAAATTGACAGGGCCGAAATTTGAACCTTAATGGACCCCAATTTCAGGCCCATAGACACTCCTGTTTGCAGGAAATGTAGGAATCGACCCAGTCGAATTTCCACCGTCGGGCCTTACTGGCCTCGCACCACGCAACATATTTTCGCCAATTGCGGTGATAATGTTTTTGCGGTTACATCCTTCCTGGCTTTGATCAGGATAGGGATGACTTCATCCGGAATGCCCTTTTTCCTTCAGGATCCGGCGTTCAACCGCCATGCCGTCAAACGCAGCCGCGGTAAGTCTTGGAACAGACAGGGTCCTTGCTGGAGCAGGTCCCTTCTTAGAGGTAGAGGCCACGGATCCTCCGTGAGCATCTCTTGAAGTTCCGGTTACCAAGTCCTTCTTGGCCAATCCGGAGCCACGAATATAGTGCTTACTCCTCACCATCTTATCAATCTCAGTACCTTGGGTATGAGAGGCAGAGGAGGAAACACATACCCTGACTGGTACACCCACGGTGTTACCAGAGCGTCTACAGCTATTGCCTGAGGGTCCCTGGACCTGGCGCAATACCTGTCGAGTTTTTCCCAACGGTTTATAATCCTGTGGAAGACTTCTGGGTGAAGTCCCCACTCTCCCCGGGTGGAGGTCGTGCTGAGGAAGTCTGCTTCCCAGTTGTCCACTCCCGGAATGAATACTGCTGACAATGCTATCCCATGATTTTCCGCCCAGCGAAGAATCCTTGCAGCTTCTGTCATTGCCCTTCTGCTTCTTGTGCCACCCTGTCTGTTTACGTGGGTGACTGCCGTGATGTTGTCCGACTGGATCAACACCGGCTGTCCTTGAAGCAAAGGTCTTGCTAAGCTTAGAGCATTGTAAATGTCCCTTAGCTTCAGGATATTTATGTGAAGTGATGTCTCCAGGCTTGACCATAAGTCCTGGATATTCCTTCCCTGTGTGACTGCTCCCCAGCCTCGCAGGCTGGCATCCGTGGTTACCAGGACCCAGTCCTGAATGCCGAATCTGCGGCCCTCTAGAAGATGAGCACTCTGCAACCACCACAGGAGGGACACCCTTGTCCTTGGTGACAGGGTTATCCGCTGATGCATCTGAAGATGCGACCCGGACCATTTGTCCAGCAGGTCCCACTGGAAAGTTCTTGCGTGGAATCTGCCAAATGGGATTGCTTAGTAGGAAGCCCCCATTTTACCCAGAACCCTTGTGCATTGATGCACTGAGACTTGGCTCGGTTTGAGGAGGTTCCTGACTAGCTCGGATAACTCCCTGGCTTTCTCCTCCGGGAGAAACACCTTTTTCTGGACTGTGTCCAGGATCATCCCTAGGAACAGAAGACACGTCGACGGAACCAGCTGCGATTTTGGAATATTGAGAATCCAATCGTGCTGCCGCAACACTATCTGAGATAGTGCTACACCGACCTCCAACTGTTCCCTGGATCTTACCCTTATCAGGGAATCGTCCAAGTAAGGGATAACTAAAATTCCCTTCCTTCGAAGGAACATCATCATTTCGGCCATTACCTTGGTAAAGACCCGGGGTGCCGTGGACCATCCCTACGGCAGCGTCTGAACTGATAGTGACAGTTCTGTACCATAAACCTGAGGTACCCTTGGTGAGAAGGGTAAATTTTGACATGAAGGTAAGCATCCTTGATGTCCCGAGACATCATGTAGTCCCCTTCTTCCAGGTTCGCAATCACTGCTCTGAGTGACTCAATCTTGAATTTGAACCTCTGTATGTAAGTGTTTAAAGATTTTAGAATCGGTCTCACCGAGCCGTCTGGCTTCGGTACCACAATAGTGTGGAATAATACCCCGTTCCCTGTTGCAGGAGGGGTACCTTGATTATCACCTGCTGGGAATACAGCTTGTGAATGGCTTCCAAAACTGCCTCCCTGTCAGAGGGAGACGTCGGTAAAGTCGACTTTTGGAAACGGCGAGGGGGAGACGTCTCGAATTCCAATATGTACCCCTGAGATATTACCTGAAGGATCCAGGGGTCTACTTGCGAGTGAGCCCACTGCGCACTGAAATTCATTGAGAACGGGCCCCCACCGTGCCTGAGCTTGTAAAGCCCTAGCGTCATACTGAGGGCTTGGCAGAGGCTGGAAAGGGTTTCTGTTCCTGGGAACTGGCTGATCTCTGCAGCCTTTTTCCTCTCCTTCTGTCACGAGCAGAAAAGAGGAACCTTTTGTCCGCTTGCCAACAAAGGACTGCGCCTGATAATACGGCGTCTTATTTTGAGAGGCGACCTGGGGTACAAACGTGGATTTCCCAGCTGTTGCCGTGGCCACCAGGTCTAAAAGACCGACCCCAAATGTCCCCTTTCAAAGGCAATACTTCCAAATGACGTTTGGAATCCGCATCACCTGACCATTTTACTGGTAGAATTGGACAACGCACTTATACTTGATGCCAGTCGGCAATTATTCCGCTGTGCATCATGCATATATAGAAATGCATCTTTTAAATGCTCTATAGGTAATAATATACTATCCTTATCTAGGATATCAATATTTCCAGTCAGGGAATCCGACCATGTCAACCCAGCACTGCACCTCCAGGCTGAGGCGATAGCTGGTCGCAGTATAACACCAGTATGTGTGTAAATACCTTTTTTTGGATACCCTCCTGCTTTCTATCAGCAGGATCCTTAAGGGCGGCCATCTCATGAGAGGGTAGAGCCCTTGTTCTTACAAGCGTGTGAGCGCCTTATCCCCCCTAGGGGGTGTTTCCCAATGCATCCTAACCTCTGGCGGGAAATACTTTTTAAGAAATTATTAATTGTTATCGGGGGGAAACCCACGCATCATCACACATTTTATTTTTCAGATTCAGGAAAACTACAGGTAGTTTTTCCCTCACCGAACATAATACCCCTTTTTTGGTGGTACTCGTATTATCAGAAATGTATAAAACATTTTCCATTGTCTCAATCATGTAACGTGTGGCCCTACTGGAAATCACGGTGGTCTCTTCACCGTCGACACAGGAGTCAGTATCCGTGTCGGCGTCTGTATCTGCCATCTGCCTGACGGCCTATGAGACGTCTGGACAGGCACAAGCTGAGTAGCCGGCTGTCTCATGTCAACCACTGTTTTTTTATATAGAGCCGACACTGTCACGTAATTTTCAACAGTACATCCACTCAGGTGTCGACCCCCTAGGGGGTGACATCACTGTTACAGACACTCTGCTCCGCCTCCACATCATTTTCCTCCTCATACATGTCGACACACACGTACCGACACCCAGCACACACACAGGGAATGCTCTGATAGAGGACAGGACCCACTTAGCCCTTTGGGGAGACAGAGGGAGAGTTTGCCAGCACACACCAGAGCGCTATATATGTATAGGGACAACCTTACAATAAGTGTCTATCCCTTATAGCTGCTTATATCTGTTATTTTGCCAAATAAGTGCCCCCCTCTCTTTTTTACCCTGTTTCTGTAGTTGCAGGATGCAGGGGAGATTCTGGGAGCCTTCCTACCAGCGGAGCTGTGTGGGAAAAATGGCACTGTGTGCTGAGGAGATAGGCCCCGCCCCCTTCACGGCGGGCTCTTCTCCCGCTTTTTACTGGAAAACTGGCAGGGGTTAAATACATCCATATAGCCCAGGAGCTATATGTGATGTATTTTTCGCCAACTAAGGTAAATTCATTGCTTCCCAGGACGCCCCCCCCCAGCGTCCTGCACCCTCAGTGACCGGAGTGTGAAGTGTGCTGAGAGCAATGGCGCACAGCTGCAGTGCTGTGCGCTACCTTATGAAGACAGGAAAGTCTTCTGCCGCCGATTTATGGACCTCTTCTTGCTTCAGCATCTGTAAGGGGGCCGGCGGCGCGGCTCCGGGACCCATCCATGGCTGGGCCTGTGATCGTCCCTCTGGAGCTAATGTCCAGTAGCCTAAGAAACCCAATCCACTCTGCACGCAGGTGAGTTCGTTTCTCTCCCCTAAGTCCCTCGATGCAGTGAGCCTGTTGCCAGCAGGTCTCACTGAAAATAAAAAACCTATTTAAACTTTTACTCTAAGCAGCTCAGGAGAGCCACCTAGATTGCACCCTTCTCGTTCGGGCACAAAATCTAACTGAGGCTTGGAGGAGGGTCATAGGGGGAGGAGCCAGTGCACACCAGCTAGTCCTAAAGCTTTTACTTTGTGCCCAGTCTCCTGCGGAGCCGCTATTCCCCATGGTCCTTTCGGAGTCCCCAGCATCCACTAGGACGTTAGAGAAAAGTATGTATGTATGAATCCATGTCTGAGGGGCATGTATCATTGTGCCGTAGATGTTCTAAATAAGCTTCGAGGCATTGCGAAGTATACATTAAATCCTTCTTATCCCGTATTAAGGGTCTGTAAGTGGGCCAACAAACACTACCGAGCTCTTTTCGGCTTCTTGTTAAACAAATGGGGTGCACATTTAGTTGATGATACATGGAGGGGGAACATATGTGAGTGCTAGTATATGTGGATATCACCTGTCGACTATGTGTGTCATTAACTGAAGGTTGTAGAGATGAAGATAAGACACATATCTAAAATACATTCACATAACATTTTCATAAACCTTTATATAAATATTCTTGGGTATGGTCGATGTCTTTTCCAGATGGGTGTATCTGGGCAGAGGGGGAGACAAAGGAAAAAATAAGAATTTACTTACCGATAATTCTATTTCTCGTAGTCCGTAGTGGATGCTAGGGACTCCGTAAGGACCATGGGGAATAGCGGCTCCGCAGGAGACTGGGCACAAAAGTAAAGCTTTAGAACTACCTGGTGTGCACTGGCTCCTCCCCCTATGACCCTCCTCCAAGCCTCAGTTAGGATACTGTGCCCGGACGAGCGTACACAATAAGGAAGGATTTTGAATCCCGGGTAAGACTCATACCAGCCACACCAATCACACCATATAACTTGTGATCTAAACCCAGTTAACAGCATGATAACAGAGGAGCCTCTAGAAAAGATGGCTCACTACAGCAATAACCCGATTTTTTGGTAACAATAACTATGTACCAGTATTGCAGACAATCTGCACTTGGGATGGGCGCCCAGCATCCACTACGGACTACGAGAAATAGAATTATCGGTAAGTAAATTCTTATTTTCTCCAACGTCCTAAGTGGATGCTGGGGACTCCGTAAGGACAGAATGTGCAAGCTGAATTGTACTACAAATCCAACGAGCAATAGTCTGCTTAGAAGCAGGAGCACCCAGCTTGTTGGGTGCATACAGAATAAACAACGAGTCAGATTTTCTGACTCCAGCCGTCCTGGAAACCTATATCTAGCAACTTGGAGTCCTCCAAGTCCCTAGTAGCCGCAGGCACCACAATAGGTTGATTCAGGTGAAACGCTGAAAACCACCTTAGGGAGAAACTGAGGACAAGTCCTCAATTCCGCCCTGTCCGAATGGAAAATCAGATGAGGGCTTTTACAGGATAAAGCCGCCAATTCTGACACGCACCTGGCCCAGGCCAGGGCCAACAGCATGACCACTTTCCATGTGAGATATTTTAACTCCACATATTTAAGTGGTTCAAACCAATGTGACTTTTGGAACCCAAAAACTACATTTAGATCCCAAGGTGCCACTGGAGGAACAAAAGGAGGCTGTATATACAGTACCCCTTTCACAAACGTCTGAACTTCAGGGACTGAAGCTAGTTCTTTTTGGAAGAAAATTGACAGGGCCGAAATTTGAACCTTAATGGACCCCCATTTCAGGCCCATAGACACTCCTGTTTGCAGGAAATGTAGGAATCGACCTAGTTGAAAATTCCTCCGTCGGGGCCTTACTGGCCTCGCACCACGCAACATATTTTCGCCAAATGCGGTGATAATGTTTTGCGGTTATATCTTTCCTGGCTTTGATCAGGATAGGGATGACTTCATCCGGAATGCCTTTTTCCTTCAGGATCCGGCGTTCAACCGCCCTGCCGTTAAACGCAGCCGCGGTAAGTCTTGGAACAGACAGGGTCCTTGCTGGAGCAGGTCCCTTCTTAGAGGTAGAGGCCACGGATCCTCCGTGAGCATCTCTTGAAGTTCCGGTTACCAAGTCCTTCTTGGCCAATCCGGAGCCACGAATATAGTGCTTACTCCTCTCCATCTTATAATTCTCAGTACCTTGGTTATGAGAGGCAGAGAAGGGAACACATACACTGACTGGTACACCCATTGTGTTACCAGAGCGTCTACAGCTATTGCCTGAGGGTCCCTTGACCTGGCGCAATACTTGTCGAGTTTTATAAACATGTGAAAGACTTCTGGGTGAAGTCCCCACTCTCCCGGGTGGAGGTCGTGTCTGCTGAGGAAGTCTGCTTCCCAGTTGTCCACTCCCGGAATGAATACTGCTGACAGTGCTATCACATGATTTTCCGCCCAGCGAAGAATCCTTGCAGCTTCTGCCATTGCCCTTCTGCTTCTTGTGTCACCCTGTCTGTTTACGTGGGTGACTGCCGTGATGTTGTCCGAATGGATCAACTCCGGGTGACCTTGAAGCAGAGGTCTTGCAGAGCTTAGAGCATTGTAAATGGCCCTTAGCTTCAGGATATTTATGTGAAGTGATGTCTCCAGGCTTGAGCGTAAGCTCTGGAAATTCCTTCCCTGTGTGACTGCTCCCCAGCCTCGCAGGCTGGCATCCGTGGTCACCAGGACCCAGTCCTGAATGTGCGGCCCTCTAGAAGATGAGCACTCTGCAACCACCACAGGAGAGACACCCTTGTGCTTGGTGACAGGGTTATCCGCTGATGCATCTGAAGATGCGACCCAGACCATTTGTCCAGCAGGTCCCACTGGAAAGTTCTTGCGTGGAATCTGCCGCATGGGATTGCTTCATAGGAAGCCACCATTTTTCCCAGAACCATCTCATTGATGTACTGAGACTTGGCTCGGTTATAGGAGGTTCCCGACTAGCTCGGATAACTCCCTGACTTTCTCCTCCGGGAGAAACACCTTTTTCTGAACTGTGTCCAGGATCATCCCTAAGAACAGAAGACGAGTCGTCGGAATGAGCTGCGATTTTGGAATATTGAGAATCCAATCGTGCTGCCGCAACACTACCTGAGATAGTGCTACACCGACCTCCAACTGTTCCCTGGATCTTACCCTTATCAGGGAATCGTCCAAGTAAGGGATAACTAAAATTCCCTTCCTTCGAAGGAGTATCATCATTTCGGCCATTACCTTGGTAAAGACCCGGGGTGCCGTGGACCATCCATACGGCAGCGTCTGAAACTGATAGTGACAGTTCTGTACCATAAACCTGAGGTACCCTTGGTGAGAAGGGTAAATTGGGACATGAAGGTAAGCATCCTTGATGTCCCGAGACATCATGTAGTCCTCTTCTTCCAGGTTCGCAATCACTGCTCTGAGTGACTCAATCTTGAATTTGAACCTCTGTATGTAAGTGTTCAAAGATTTTAGATTTAGAATCGGTCTCACCGAGCCGTCCGGCTTCGGTACCACAACAGTGTGGAATAATACCCCGTTCCCTGTTGCAGGAGGGGTACCTTGATTATCACCTGCTGGGAATACAGCTTGTGAATGGCTTCCAAAACTGTCTCCCTGTCAGAAGGAGACATCGGTAAAGCCGACTTTAGGAAACGGCGAGGGGGAGACGTCTCGAATTCCAATTTCTACCCCTGAGATATCACCTGAAGGATCCAGGGGTCTACTTGCGAGTGAGCCCACTGCGCGCTGAAATTCATTGAGACGGGCCCCCACCGTGACTGATTCTGCTTGTAAAGCCCCAGCGTCATACTGAGGGCTTGGCAGAGGCGGGAGAGGGTTTCTGTTCCTGGGAACTGGCTGATTTCTGCAGCCTTTTTCCTCTCCCTCTGTCACGGGGCAGAAATGAGGAACCTTTTGCCCGCTTGCCCACGAAAAGACTGCGCCTGATAATACGGCGTCTTCTCATGTTGAGAAGCGACCTGGGGTACAAACGTGGATTTCCCAGCTGTTGCCGTGGCCACCAGGTCTGAAAGACCGACCCCAAATAACTCCTCCCCTTAATAAGGCAATACTTCCAAATGCCGTTTGGAATCCGCATCACCTGACCACTGTCGTGTCCATAACCCTCTACTGGTAGAAATGGACAACGCACTTAGACTTGATGCCAGTCGGCAAATATTCCGCTGTGCATCACGCATATATAGAAATGCATCTTTTAAATGCTCTATAGGCAATAATATACTGTCCCTATCTAGGGTATCAATATTTTCAGTCAGGGAATCCGACCACGCCAACCCAGCACTGCACATCCAGGCTGAGGCGATCGCTGGTCGCAGTATAACACCAGTATGTGTGTAAATACCTTTTAGGAAGCCCTCCTGCTTTCTATCAGCAGGATCCTTAAGGGCGGCCATCTCAGGAGAGGGTAGAGCCCTTGTTCTTACAAGCGTGTGAGCGCTTTATCCACCCTAGGGGGTGTTTCCCAACGCACCCTAACCTCTGGCGGGAAAGGATATAATGCCAATAACATTTTAGAAATTATCAGTTGTTATCGGGGGAAAACCACGCATCATCACACACCTCATTTTATTTTCTCAGATTCAGGAAAACTACAGGTAGTTTTTCCTCACCGAACATAATACCCCTTTTTGGTGGTACTCGTATTATCAGAAATGTGTAAAACCTTTTTAATTGCCTCAATCATGTAACGTGTGGCCCTACTGGAAGTCACATTTGTCTCTTCACCGTCGACACTGGAGTCAGTATCCGTGTCGGCGTCTATATCTGCCATCTGAGGTAACGGGCGCTTTAGAGCCCCTGACGGCCTATGAGACGTCTGGACAGGCACAAGCTGAGTAGCCGGCTGTCTCATGTCAACCACTGTCTTTTATACAGAGCTGACACTGTTACGTAATTCCTTCCAACAGTTCATCCACTCAGGTGTCGACCCCCTAGGGGGTGACATCACTATTACAGGCAATCTGCTCCGTCTCCACATCATTTTTCTCCTCATACATGTCGACACAAACGTACCGACATACAGCACACACACAGGGAATGCTCTGATAGAGAACAGGACCCCACTAGCCCTTTGGGGAGACAGAGGGAGAGTTTGCCAGCACACACCAGAGCGCTATATATATATATACAGGGATAACCTTATATAAGTGTTTTTCCCCTTATAGCTGCTGTATCTTTAATACTGCGCGTAATTAGTGCCCCCCCTCTCTTTTTTAACCCTTTCTGTAGTGTAGTGACTGCAGGAGAGAGCCAGGGAGCTTCCCTCCAACGGAGCTGTGAGGGAAAATGGCGCCAGTGTGCTGAGGAGATAGGCTCCGCCCCCTTATCGGCGGCCTTATCTCCCGCTTTTCTATGTATTCTGGCAGGGGTTAAATTCATCCATATAGCCCAGGAGCTATATGTGATGCATTTTTTGCCATCCAAGGTGTTTTATTGCGTCTCAGGGCGCCCCCCCCCAGCGCCCTGCACCCTCAGTGACCGGAGTGTGAAGTGTGCTGAGAGCAATGGCGCACAGCTGCAGTGCTGTGCGCTACCTTGTTGAAGACAGGACGTCTTCTGCCGCCGATTTTCCGGACCTCTTCTGTCTTCTGGCTCTGTAAGGGGGCCGGCGGCGCGGCTCTGGGACCCATCCATGGCTGGGCCTGTGATCGTCCCTCTGGAGCTAATGTCCAGTAGCCTAAGAAGCCCAATCCACTCTGCACGCAGGTGAGTTCGCTTCTTCTCCCCTTAGTCCCTCGATGCAGTGAGCCTGTTGCCAGCAGGTCTCACTGAAAATAAAAAACCTAAAACTAAACTTTTCACTAAGCAGCTCAGGAGAGCCACCTAGTGTGCACCCTTCTCGTTCGGGCACAAAAATCTAACTGAGGCTTGGAGGAGGGTCATAGGGGGAGGAGCCAGTGCACACCAGGTAGTTCTAAAGCTTTACTTTTGTGCCCAGTCTCCTGCGGAGCCGCTATTCCCCATGGTCCTTACGGAGTCCCCAGCATCCACTTAGGACGTTAGAGAAACGGGTGAAAGAAACAGGCCATGGAATTCATTTGCAATCCTTATCATAACACTGTCTCTATGGATGGGTCGTAAATTAAATCTGCTGCTGTAACAGCGCCCCCCGCTCCTTAGACTCATCAATTTTGTGCCGTGCTTGCGCCGTGTTAGAATTCGAACACACCTAAATATCAAGCCAATAATTATGACGACTCCCAGGATACAAAGGAGAAACTTCCCTACACTCATAATAACATTTTGAGCCCACTCTCCTAAACCTGAGAACCAATTGCGTGGGTTCAACCATGAGACCCAGCCGGTCAGTTCATTACTCACAGTAGTCAGGGTAAGGTTGTGTCTCCTTCGGAACTCCCACTTCAACTGCAATATATCATCCATCTTTTGATCGATAATCTCTGTGGGGTCGTCAGTGCTGTTTGTAATATACGTGCAGCACTACACACCATATTGAGTTGCCAAAGTGACACAGTACCCACCCGTCACGGCTGTTATATAATTAAGGACCATCCTGTGCTGGATCAGTTCCGTCTTGTAAGCTTGTAACTCCCTTCCTGTATACCTGAAGGTGTCGTCATACATCTCAGTGATATTATCTATCAAGTTCGCTAGCGCATGGATATACCTATAATTTATAATTCCTCTGGCAGTACGGGTGATGTCTAATGCGAGAAGGAATTGAATCCCGGTGGATTCGTGGATCAAATCAGAGGCTACGTGCTCTGTCTTCTCTATGAGGTGTCTCTTGACGATGTGTTCATAGTGAGTATGAGTATAAGGAGCCTGAGCACTGCGGTGAACCTCTTTCATCGTGTCATGGGTTATGGTCATGACCTCTGGCAGCACTCTTCCAATATAACACAATCCTTCTGAGCTCGGGGCAAGCCACTTATACGCCTTCCTCCCACATATGAAATAGGCATCATCGGGGAGAACATAGGGGACAAAATATGACATCACCATATTACAAACTTTCCAAGTGAAAAACCCAATCCCTAGTTCTCCCATCTGCTCTGTATAAGTATCGGGCTGGATGATATGAGCACAGAACCCTGGTGATACTTTTCCAACCCACATGGTCTTGCCTCCTCGAGTATACCTATACCGGAAATACCTTCCACTGTTGGCTATTTGGCGTACAAGTTCAGAGTCTATGGGTATCCTATCAGCTCTGTGTGAAAAGGTCATTGTTTGGTTATTCCAGGTCACTTCCCAATTTCCCAGTTTTCGGTAATTGGAAATGTTTAAACACACTAAGGATCTATCTACATGATATTGGTGGAGCTTCAAGCTAGGGGGCCTAGAAATATTAAATTTCTTGTCCACCGGTCTCCCACCCCGTAATTCGAGTACCTCATCTATTGCTAAAGGGTATGGTACTAATCCTGACTTGCTCTGACCTTGAGGTACTTGTGAGCACACCCAGCATTCTGTCTGGTTTAAGACCTTACCCACTAGTGAGTGGTAATCACTCAATGGATGACGGTCCATGTTGATATTAAGGCTGGACTGACATCTTTGGATGCACCCATCCTCGACTATGTTCTCACAATTCCTACAAATGCAATTTTCCTCAGACAATAACCCTTCACAGTGCCTCCGAGCTCCTTGACTACCAGAGCGCTTTCTGATACTCGCCTTTGTTCGAGTGATGTGTTGTTCTTGAGATTCTACAAATCCGTCCTCGCCATCAGAACCCATTCCAGATCCCTTCTTGACCTCTCTGGGACCCTCACCGAAACAGACTGTCCTGGTCAACAACAGGATTAACAGGAAAACCCGGAACGCAGTCTCTTGGGGTAAGTCCATCTTGTTAAGGGAAGAGAAGGGAAACGAGAAGGGGGAGAAAGAGAAGGAGAGAAGGAGGGTAGTGGGAGATGGAGAAAATAATAATAAAAAAAAACTGGTGCGACAACCGCCTCTGATCTTGTTGTTCTCCGCGCTCAGGTGCCGTCTCAACAGTCCTGCCTCTCAACCTTCCCGGAACAGACACTCCAGTGATACGATGTTCTCTACACTCTGCTCTTTGTCACAGGTTCTCTCCGGGTCAGCGACCTTTCTGTAGGGAACATAAATCTTGCATTTCAATGTGTTTAACTGTTGTGTATTATCAGTTGTGTGAAGTAAACCATCTGTGGAAAGTGAAAAGAGAGGGGAAATAATAAAAAGAAAATTTGTCAGATTTGCGTTCACCATCAGGCTGTCACACCATCATGTATATCGGTATCTATGCACAGTCTCCCTTCACCAGTATTCCCATTCTCCACCCTTTGTGCATGTCCAGGCACACTGATACTGGTGTCCCTATGCTGGTAAGATATACTGGGTTTGGGCAGAACTCTGAAAAGACCGAGTAGGCCTGTGACGTTTGAACTGTAATCCTGTCGGTGAACGCAAGAGGATGAAGAGGGAGCTTTTGAAAACCAATCACATAGAGTTTAGTAACAGGTAAGCTTGTAAAGGCAAAGAAGATTTTACAAAGTTTGACATCTGGATTGGGCACTACGGGGAATGATTCCCTAATCGGTCTGTTCCCCTTAAAAAAAATTATGTGTGTGTTATATCTCTACTGGGACTATCCCTGCCATCAATCCAGTGTCTTGTCCATTCTAAGTTCATAGGGAACCCGGTATCCTTGAGATAATTTCCTCTACCTGTGATGGACATGCATCTAAAACAGTGAAATGCAACATTAGTCTTCGTGGTTATCTAACATATTTTGTGCTTCCTGGGTCGGAGTACTCTATATGTATACCATCTCTAACAAAACTCCTGTTAAGTTACTTAGAGGTCACTTCTGCTAGAGAGAGAAGCAGAAGTTTAGAGGCCTCCTCCTAACCCCAGTAAGTTCTGTCAGTAGGGTAAAGTTGCATTTATTCTGTTCTTCCCATTAACCGAATCTGTGTTTTATATATGTGGCTCGTGATTCCTTAATATATGTCCCTTGATCCTGTCTATGTGTTTAATAATGTGGCTTGTTTACTCTGTCTAGGGGTCTATATTGGCTATGTGCTGTACTACTCGTACAATCTCTAGCAAAATGTCCTTTATTTTTACAAATGTAACATATTCTCGGTCTGTTGTTACTACTAGGGTTTTGGGGTTTGGGCTGATGAGACTTTGGTGTAAGAGCCTGCATACTTTCAATCCTCAGCCTCTCCTCCTGCAGTTCTCTACGCCTAGCAATATTCTTATGGTGTTCAATCGCGCACTCTCTACGACAAGCTATCCAATCAGGCAGAAAAAAAAAAATGTTTGTACCCTGTCCCTTACTGTCTGATTGAGTCCGTCCATTAATACAGAAACAGCTACCTCCCTGTAATTCGCATCGTTCCCTGTATCTGATACCCCCATGTATCTATCTATTATTTGCAGGTCCTGATGGAAGTATTCAGATGTCATTTCATTTTCCCTCTGTTTTATGGAGAAAATTTTTCTCCACTTAACAGTTGTGGGGAAAAACAACTCTAGTTGCATGTTAATTTGCTCTAAGTTCTCCTGATTGTGTTTTGTCAGCCATAAGACTATTCGACTCTAATCTAAAATCAGTGATACATTTCAATATTGGGAGGTAGGCACGCTTTCAAAAATATCCGCCAGTGTTTGTTTGTCGGTTCATACGCATTACCCAGATCTCTGAAAAATTTCTGACATCTGGCTACATGCTTCCGAGGGTCGGGGAATTCTGAAATGATTGATCGCAGCTCATCTCTGGGCCACGGGCAATACATTGCATTATTCCTGGTGAGGATTATTCCCTGACTATCGGTTCCCCCATTGGGAGTTACTATTTCCAAGACAGGGTGTAATTCTACCATTCCGTTCCTAATCTGTTTACAGTGAGGTGTTGTCTCTGTGCAATGAACTGTCTCACACTTACCGGTAGCTGTGACCTCACCCGTTCTTTCATTGGGGAATATTGTTACTGCACTACCTGGTTGGACAGGCCCACCCCGAGTTTCCTGCAAGGTGACTGCTTGGAGGAGAGCTGCGATTTGGCTGAATCCTTCATCTTCCTGTGACCTAAAACCTTGGAGAGACTTCAAAACAGGATACATTTTGCAAAAGTTAGGGTTAATACATTGCTCTTTCATATTACTATCATTTACGGATGTATCATTGACTGTAGCCTTCTGTTCCCCTTCGACCTTTGTCGACAATGGTGTGTTTGTGTTCTCATTACCGCTGAGTTTAGAACCTGCTGCGTATGTTAATTTCCCTTGCATATCCCCTTCTTGTTGCCATAAATTTAAACAATCTGTATGTCTAATCCTTTGTTTTCTGGATTTTATTAGACATATCCTAATCCTTAAATTCTGTAATACCTCTGGTTCAAAACTGCCTACCTTAGGAAATGGTTCCCTATCTTCCGCAGTCATACGTTCCCATTCATTGCATAAAACTTCTGTGTGAACCATACTTTTCACACATCATGAACCTTGCTGACCTCTTGGGCCACGGTACTCTAAATGAACCTCGCTGACCCCCTGGGTATGTCAACCTGAACCCTGGTTGCACGTCCCTTACTTGAGCAACTGGCCCCCATAATTTGCAGGTATTACCCTTTCGGCTAATCCCACAAAAAAACAAAATACTCAATATAAGGCAACGGTGAAAGTTGTCCGAGTGCTTTCACCCACTCACGCCCACGTTGGCCAGAACTACCATACACTGTTGATAGCGAAGGCAATGTACCCAACCTAGGGCCCCTATGGAACCTCTATTTACTGGAAGTATCTGGGAATAACTTACCCTTTCCAGTAAATATCGGCCGTTGGAGTTTTCCTGAGAGAGGCCAGCGAAAACTCCCTAAACCTTTATTATACACAAATCACGCTTGCGTATGCTATATCCAGTGCTAATGATACCGCGATTTTACGCAAAGCTCGTAAAAAGGGTATCACGTTGCACTAAATATTGCACCCACGAACGCGCGGTCCAATCGCACAGCATATAGGTACTTGTTACTTATCCGCCGTACGACCAATGGAATCGATTTTCAAGCTGCGAAACCTCAGCCGGAGCGTATTAAAAAAAAAACTATATGGGTAAACCTCGCTGACCCCCTGGGCCGCGGTACTCTAAACCTTGCTGACCTTCTGGTCTGCAGTACTCTAAACCTCGCTGACCTTCTGGTCTGCGGTACTCTGCTACCTTGCTCCTTTGTACTTCAATCTATATTAACATGAGTCAGCTGCCTCAAACCACCAAGTCTCCACTCACTCGGTGTACCACTTCTACGGGATCCCGAATTCCTGGGGTCCACCACGTTCAATGTTACGCTCGCTCACTCAAATACACTTTGTTTTTTTTTTTCTGTACAGAAAATTAACTTTCATTCAGATAAAACAGCTTTATTCCCAGAGGCAATACAGTGAAAAAGGTCTTATTTAAACTAAATCTTGGAAACCGTGCAATTTGTGCTAATGTAGCGTGGCTGCTGTCCCTCCTTAAAACTAAACGATACTATTGTGTAATTTGTACTTAGCGGTCGTACCCTTACGCATGTTGCGTAAATACGCGACCGTGCGTATGTCTTTACGTTGCGTATGCAGTCCCGTACTTTGTCCGAGACACGTGTACAAAAACCGTACGTCCGCAATAGTACAAATCACACAATTCTATCAATGTGAGCAATATTAACTATAATCGCTCACTTAACACAACACACAGTTTCTTCTGTATAAACCGTTACAACTAGGCCAGGCTGCGTGTGTCTTACACTTCCTTAAATATTTTTTTTATTTTTTTTAACTATATAGCACCAAATATCTCCGGTTTTCACATAGTTCTAAATAAATCTAGCAATAATCAATAATTCAAATGGTATGATTCAGATTGGATAGCTATCTTGCAGAACATACACTGATATAAATATACACATAATTATAATAATATAATATATATTTATATAATATATATCACTTGACTCTCATAGAACCCCCACACAGTACACACCTACTGAATGAATGCATTTCCTTTAAAGTCTCTAATTTGCATATCAATGCTGTGTGCTTTTGACTGCCTGTTCAAGAGGGTTGTTCACTGCTAAGAAAAAGCAGTTACACAGGTTAATTTGCATTTCAATGGCTATCTTATAGTAAGCAGAGTTAGCTAAATCTTAGAGGTTAAAGAAAAAAAAGAAAGAAAAAAAACAGTTTTTTTTTCTGTGTGTACTTCTTACATCAAATATTCATCTCACTATTAACTTTCATTAAGCCCAATCTGAAACTATTTGTAATTGACTATGGCATGGGTTAAATAAATGCATTGGTAACTCATAAATGGTGATTGATGTGACCATGGAAAGCTGATTTTTCTGAGCAGACTGAAAATCAGCCATTTAGAAAAATGACCTTCCCAAAATGGCCGCTGCTCCTCCCCCTTCCACATCCATGAGGGTTATACAAAATGGTGGACAGGCCATGTGGTTAGTCCAAAATGGAGGACAGACCATGCGGCTTCCTTTGTCACAAAGAAATCACGCACCATGCAAGCACCTGAAGTTATTTTAGGCCTGAGTTAAAAATAAAAACTATATCAAAGCTATGCCGCAACTTTTAAATATACTTTTAAACCTACTTAACAGATAAACAATCCAATCTGAATCAAACACACTATGACTTATTTGAACCTTGTTTTGCAACAATAAAAATACATTTTAGCATCTTAAATATTATGAGAAACGCATTGTCCCTTGAAATTTTCATATCAGCGTCTTACTAATAACACAACACAATACACACGGATATGATTTTTTCATCAGCTTCTCAATGCGTCCATTGGAGCTGGTCCATTTCAGCCGCGTTTGTAATGTACAGTGCATTATCAAGAACGTGATATCGCGGACCAGAGCCCCCATCTATGAATGCCATTTTTAGATTTCTCACAAATATTTAAAATGCCCGCTCTAATATATATTGCAGACGCCAGGCACATCTTATTACCATATACGATAAAAATGCGCTGTACATCGCAAACACTGTATCCCTTAAGAGAAAACAATACACCCACACATTATCTGAGTTCCAAAGCTCATTGATGTATATATTTGTTATTAAAAAGGATACGCAGGAATGAAAGCTATACCTTACACACACTTTACACTTAAAACCTTCGCAGTAATGCAATGTAATGATATTACACTTTAAACCTTATGCAGCAATGCAGTGTGATGCTATTACACTTTAAACCTTATGCAGCAATACAGTGTGATGCTATTACACTTTAAACCTTAGCAGGGAAAAGGACACAACACCGATTTGTAGTTAATCACTGGGTTCCGACACCACAGAGTAATATTTCTGAAAGGGGGTTAACAATACAAATTATGCACTACAATACAACAGAGTAAATGGCTACAGTCAATGTACATACGTGAGTAGATTCGCTTGCGCAACCCGGCCCGGTCCTCCGCAATCAGGTTGATTGCGTTGAGAGTCTTGTGTCTGGGCAGGCTGCAGCATGCTTTATTTATACACTTCTTCCAAAAGCAATACAATGGATACTGTAATCCCTTTGTCCATTGGACACAGGAAAGCACCTTTACAGTACAGGAGAGGTCATAGGTTGATTTGAAAAGGTAGGCGATGTCTTTCTCAACTGCTCTTGTGGGTGGTCTCCTCTGGATTCCCGCCGCATACATAATATACAGTAAATACAGTTTAAACCTATATTCTGCTTCTGCACATAACTATCCTCAGGAACATGCGATCTTCCGCAAACCAACACCGGAATGTTACCCTTAAAATACCCTACAGCTGGATACCAAACACCACCTTATAACCTTAGTCTGTCCCCTCTTATCCTGCAAAGGTGAATCCCTTTGTTCTTGAATCATTTAAACTGTTGTTACTTTCTGATGTGGTGCAGGGGGACTGTGTACACAATGTGCACTATTTGGATTAAATATGTAATGTTATGATAGCCCTCCATGCGTTCACAAACTCCGCCGTAAATACCCACACCACGCGCAGGACCGCGGGAGAGACCATACGCAAATTGCGAATATGTGCACGCACGGCGGAACAAGTGCACACGCAGCGGGCATGTGTGTGTCGTTTGTACGTGATGTGTGTACTGCAATATTTTTCGACTTTGACATCCCACACAACAGAAAAAGGCACCACATCAGCAGATGCAGTCCTTTCGTCCAAATAAATACAAGTGTGGAAAAGGTTTGTCCTTCCTCGCTTCAAAGGGTAGAGGAAGGGGAAGAAAGTTGCCTGCAGTGTCAGGCGCCCAAGACCAAAAGTCCTCCCCTGCCTCTACCAAGTCCACCGCATGACGCTGGGGCTTCCCTGGGGGAGTCCGGACCGGTGGGGGGCCGTCTGCGGATCTTCAGTCAGGTCTGGGTTCAATCAGGCCTGGATCCTTGGGTCCTAGATATAGTATCTCAGGGATACAAGCTGGAGTTTCAGGAGGTGCCCCCTCACCGGTTTTTAATTTCGGCCTTACCAGTGTCTCTTCCGGACAGGGAGGTGGTGAAGGCAGCAATACAAAAGTTGTGTCAACAGAGGGTCATTGTTACCGTTCCCCCGTCCCAACAGGGGGGAGGGGTTCTACTCGAGCCTCTTTGTGGTACCGAAACCGGACGGTTCGGTCAGACCGATTCTGAACCTAAAATCCCTCAATCCATACTTGAAAGTTTTCAAGTTCAAGATGGAATCTCTTCGAGCTGTGATTTCCAGCCTAGTAGGGGGGGACTTTATGGCGTCAGTCGACATAAAGGATGCCTACTTACACGTCCCGATATATCCTCCGCATCAAGCTTTCCTCAGGTTTGCGATACAGGATTCTCATTACCAATTTCAGACGTTGCCGTTCGGGCTTTCCACGGCCCCGAGGATTTTCACCAAAGTCATGACAGTAATGATGGTTCTTCTTCGCAAGCAAGGGGTTACAATTATCCCGTACTTGGACGATCTCCTGATAAAGGCGAGGTCCAAGGAACGGTTGCTGAGAAATGTGAATTTGTCACTGTCGGTTCTGCGACAACACGGTTGGGTGCTAAATTTGCCAAAGTCTCAGTTGATTCCGACCACTCGGCTGCCCTTTCTGGGCATGATTCTGTGAAAAATATGTTTAGGTGTTACAAATGTGCGCAATTAAAAACAGAGTCATGCAGCAGAAACACACGTAAAATTGAGTGTTCATCCAACACTCAGAAAAACTGAATAATATTCTAAAGGATTTTTTACGTGCTCAATCTTGCGCTATTCTGCTTAACCATGTACAAACAAATACCAGGAATGTGCATAGGAGAAAACAAAAAATCATGCAAAAAGGTGTATACATGCAAAGCACCACATCCAAATATAATAGAAATTACTGAGCTTTTGTAAATGAATGATGAATTGATCACAGACTTCTGTGAGTAGCTTCTTAATGCATGTAGAAGTTGGTACCATCCAAGAATCTCTGAAATCAAAACAATCGTGCTTCCCTCACAGGGGTGTTACCCATTGCAGGGGGAGTCAGCACAGAGAATAAATGATAGTGCAGTATTTTGTATAAAAGAGGAAGCGTTTTAATACAAATTGCACTTACAACAAATAGAAATAAAAATCACATGTAAGACATCCTTTCATGGCAAAGACACAGGAACACTGCAAGCATATCACCAAAATCCTGCTGATGTGATCAGGAAGGGATTAGCGGCCACAGTTCCGGAACCTGTAGGAGCTTCTCCAAAATAGTGATGCAGAGTGAGTAAGTGTCCGACCAACAGGAGTTGTAGAGACCACACTTAACGCGTTTTGGACCTCGCTGGGTCCTTCATCAGAAGTGTGGTTACAGTCCCAGAATGAGTCTTTTAAAGGTTTACTAATTGCTAAAATAGCAGCAGCGGTGCGGGATCTTCATTTCCTGTTTCCCGACCGGAAGTGATGTCATCCGTTTATCGGCGCTGCGTTCCACGGCTATCCATTAGATGTATTCACCGAAAGCAGGAAGTACTCGCCTCCATACGTCAGCGCTGCGTTCCACTGCGGTCCATAGGGTCCACGCAATCAATACGGAAGTAGTTCATTCAGGTCCAGTTCTTTAATGCGCTACACGTATAGATAGCAATGTTGGTAACAAATTGTGTCCAAAACAGTATTAAAACAAACACTGGTTACTGGAATTCATGGGCATTTTCTAGTTTCACTAGTTATATTTGCTTTTTGGGTGTATATACATAAGTCTTCCAGGATCTCTTGAATGATCAGTAATAGCTGTTTGGGCTTCGATCACACCCTTCTGTTGTTGAGAATTAACTCCAAGCGAGTTAATTCTCAACAACAGAAGGGTGTGATCGAAGCCCAAACAGCTATTACTGATCATTCAAGAGATCCTGGAAGACTTATGTATATACACCCAAAAAGCAAATATAACTAGTGAAACTAGAAAATGCCCATGAATTCCAGTAACCAGTGTTTGTTTGAATACTGTTATGGACACAATTTGTTACCAACATTGCTATCTATACGTGTAGCGCATTAAAGAACTGGACCTGAATGAACTACTTCCGTATTGATTGCGTGGACCCTATGGACCGCAGCGCTGACGTATGGAGGCGAGTACTTCCTGCTTTCGGTGAATACATCTAATGGATAGCCGTGGAACGCAGCGCCGATAAACGGATGACATCACTTCCGGTCGGGAAACAGGAAATAAAGATCCCGCACCGCTGCTGCTATTTTAGCAATTAGTAAACCTTTAAAAGACTCATTCTGGGACTGTAACCACACTTCTGATGAAGGACCCAGCGAGGTCCAAAACGCGTTAAGTGTGGTCTCTACAACTCCTGTTGGTCGGACACTTACTCACTCTGCATCACTATTTTGGAGAAGCTCCTACAGGTTCCGGAACTGTGGCCGCTAATCCCTTCCTGATCACATCAGCAGGATTTTGGTGATATGCTTGCAGTGTTCCTGTGTCTTTGCCATGAAAGGATGTCTTACATGTGATTTTTATTTCTATTTGTTGTAAGTGCAATTTGTATTAAAACGCTTCCTCTTTTATACAAAATACTGCACTATCATTTATTCTCTGTGCTGACTCCCCCTGCAATGGGTAACACCCCTGTGAGGGAAGCACGATTGTTTTGATTTCAGAGATTCTTGGATGGTACCAACTTCTACATGCATTAAGAAGCTACTCACAGAAGTCCGTGATCAATTCATCATTCATTTACAAAAGCTCAGTAATTTCTATTATATTTGGATGTGGTGCTTTGCATGTATACACCTTTTTGCATGATTGTTTGCTTTCTCCTATGTACATTCCTGGTATTTGTTTGTACATGGGCATGATTCTGGACACGGAGTTACGGAGAGTGTTCCTTCCAGAAGACAAAGCTCTGGAACTGCAGACGATGGTCAGGGAGCTTCTGAGGCCGACAAGTGTGTCGATTCATCAATGTACTCGGGTTCTGGGGAAAATGGTTGCGGCGTACGAAGCCATTCCATTTGGCAGGTTTCATGCCCGGGTGTTTCAGTGGGATCTGCTGAGCAAATGGTCCGGGTCTCACCTGCACATGCACCGGAAGATAAGTCTATCTTCCAGGGCCAGGATTTCTCTCCTGTGGTGGCTACAAAGTTCTCACCTCCTAGGAGGGTGTCGGTTCGGTATCCAGGACTGGGTCCTACTGACAACAGATGCAAGTCTCCGAGGCTGGGGCACAGTCACCCAAGGAAGAAATTTCCAGGGGAAATGGTCACTCCAGGAATCTTGTCTCCACATAAATGTTCTCGAGTTAAGAGCCATTTACAACGGCCTGCTACAAGCAAGAAGCCTTCTTCAGGGTCGACCTGTCCTGATACAGTCGGACAACATAACAGCGGTGGCGCATATAAACCGTCAAGGCGGAACAAGGAGCAGGGCGGCTATGGCGGAGGCGACAAGAATCCTTCGCTGGGCGGAACAGCACGTGAGCGCTTTGTCAGCAGTCTTCCTTCCGGGAGTGGACAACTGGGAAGCAGACTTCCCCAGCAGACACGATCTCCATCCGGTAGAGTGGGCTCTTCACCAAGAGGTATTTGCAGAAGTGACGAAGCGTTGGGGAATTCCGCTGATCGACATGATGGCGTCTCGCCTCAACAAGAAGCTTCCGAGGTATTGTTCCAGGTCAAGGGATCCCCAAGCCAGTGCAGTGGACGCCCTGGAGACTCAGTGGGTGTTTCAGTCGGTGTTTGTGTTCCCTCCGCTTCCTCTCATTCCAAAGGTACTGGGAATCATTCGACGAGCAAGGGTGCAGGTGATTCTCGTTGTTCCAGATTGGCCAAGAAGGGCCTGGTATCCGGATCTTTAGGAATTACTTGTGGAAGATCCTTGTCCGCTTCCTCTAAGAGAGGACCTGTTATTGCAGGGACCATGCATGTTTCCAGACTTACCGCGGCTGCGTTTGATGGCATGGAAGTTGAGCGCCAAATCTTAGCTCGAAAGGGTATTCCCGGGGAGGTCATTCCCACTCTCCTTAAGGATAGGAAGGAGGTTACGGCGAAACATTATCACTGTATTTGGAGAAAGTATGTTTTGTGGTGTGACACTAAAACTGCTCCTACGGAAGAATTTCACTTGGGTCGGTTTCTCCATTTTTTGCAGGCAGGCGTCGATGCAGGCCTGAAATTGGGTTCCATCAAAGTGTAGATTTCGGCTTTATCTATTTTCTTTCAAAAGGAATTGGCTGTCCTCCCAGAGGTTCAGACTTTTGTGAAGGGAGTGATGCATATCCATCCTCCGTTTGTGCCCCCTGTGGCACCATGGGATCTTGAAGTGGTCTTACAGTTTCTTATGTCTTCCTGGTTTGAACCTTTGCGTAAGGTTGAGTTAAAGTTTCTCACTTGGAAGGTGGTCATGCTGTTGGCTCTGGCGTCTGCCAGGCGAGTGTCAGAGTTGGCCTTATCTCACAAGAGTCCGTACTTAATCTTCCATTCGGATAGAGCGGAATTGAGGACTCGTCAACAATTTCTGCCGAAGGTGGTTTCATCGTTTCACATTAACCAACCTATTGTGGTACCTGTGGCTACGGATGCTGTGGCAGTTCCAAAGTTTCTTGATGTTGTGCGAGCTTTGAAAATCTACGTCGCCAGAATGGCTGTTGCCAGGAAAATAGAGGCGCTGTTTGTCCTGTATGCTTCCAACAAGATTGGTCATCCTGCTTCGAAGCAGACTATTGCACGCCGGATTTGTAGTACAATTCAGCAAGCTCATTCTTCGGCTGGGCTACCGGTGCCGAAGTCAGTAAAGGCCCATTCTACCAGGAAAGTGGGCTCATCTTGGGCAGCTGCCCGAGGGGTCTCGGCACTTCAGCTCTGCCGAGCGGCTACGTGGTCGGGTTCAAACACCTTTGCGAAGTTTTACAAGTTTGATACCCTGGCTGAGGAGGACCTCATGTTTGCTCAATCGGTGCTGCAGAGTTGTCCGCACTCTCCCGCCTGTGTTGGAGCTTTGGTATAGACCCCATGGTCCTTTTGGAGTCCCCAGCATCCTCTAGGACGTAAGAGAAAATAGGATTTTAGTACCTACCGGTAAATCCTTTTCTCCTAGTCCGTAGAGGATGCTGGGCGCCCATCCCAGTGCGGACTGTTACTTGCAGTGTATTCTTGCTGGTTACATTAGTTTATACACGGGTTGTGTATTTGTTGTTTTCAGCTTGTTGCTGTTGTTAATTCATACTGTTATCTGGTTTACTGTTACTCCGGTTGTACGGTATGTTGTGGTGTGGGCTGATATGTTTCTAGCCCTTAGTTTAAACAAAAATCCTTTCCTCAAAATGTCCGTCTCTCCTGGGCACAGTTCCTATAACGGAGGTCTGGAGGAGGGGCATAGAGGGAGGAGCCAGTTCACACCCAGTCAAAGTCTTTTCAGTGTGCCCAAGCTCCTGCGGATCCCGTCTATACCCCATGGTCCTTTTGGAGTCCCCAGCATCCTCTACGGACTAGGAGAAAAGGATTTACCGGTAGGTACTAAAATCCTATTTTTGTCATGGTGGAATGGAAAGAAAAATCTGCACAAGTCAAGGCTTAGAGAGGAGCTTCAAGTAAGTCCCTTGTATATTGTTGTAGTAAGCTGTGTAATTAGGGCTACACCTCGGCCTTTCAGAGGCTGGTAGTGCATACTGGAACTTGTAGTACCAGAACAGCTGTAGATGCAGAGGTTACTTAATTCTGCCAGAGATGGAATCACTGCCATGACAGGTCCTGGCTGAAGCAATTCCTGGGCGACACCTGTTACTAGAGCCGGAATAGCCGGTAACACAGCTCTTGCCGTTCTCTTGCACAAGTGGATGTGTCATCTCATTGACCTAAAACTTCAAATATCCGCTTTCTACAAAAGTACCATTTTTATTGCCAACAAATAGCAACAGAGAATAAACAATTGTCAACTGTTTTATTGGGAAGATGTGGTATTGCAGAACTCAATCATGTTTATTAACAACTTCTAAATACAGACAACAATGCTAATGTACAGTACAGAGATGAACACAAATGCTACAAGTACAACTTATATGATAGGCCTACAGCTGGAAGGTCGCAGAGGTCTGTAACATGGCGTTGTAGATGAACGTGTTATTAAATGTAACAAACTGTTTTGTTATTATCTTTATAGCCTCCTGGGCAGCAGCTCCTGTAACAGGAAAACATGGGACAAAGGTAGTCAGTCAACAACTACATTTTATCTACATTGGATGAATTTCTGATTGAAAAGGATATCCAAGGTTACAACATTTAAAATATTGACGACGTTAATCCGGGTGTAACATGATTTATAGTTGTTAACTAGTCATAAAACATTCTTCAGCAGGTACAGTAAAATCAACTCAACTACATACAAAATACAGGTTGAACACAATGGGCATTATGCCTCTTTTCAACCTCAATTACTATGTTGCTACGGGTGGTCTTCAGTATACCGAATGTCGGGATCCCGGCGCACAGTATACCGGCGCCGGGATCCCGACACCTGGCATACCGACAGCTATTCTCCCTCGTGGGGGTCCACGACCCCCCTGGTGGGAGAATAAATAGCCGCGCGACTCCGTGCCCGCAGCGTGGCGAGCCCGCAAGGGGCTCCTTTGCGCTCACCACACTGTCGGTATGCCGGCGGTCGACCTCCCGGCGCCGGTATGCTGGTTGCCGGGAGCCCGGCCGCCGGCATACCGTACTACACCCTGTATGTTACTATCTGAGGACACCTTAACTGTAAAGAAGAATAACGAGCTATAACCTATAGCAATCAGATATCGGCTTCTAGTAGTGTAGTTAGACTAAATAAAGTGAATATCTGATTGGTTACAGTATTTAGGGCCTAATTCAGCATGGATCGTTATTCTGACTGCAATTGTCTGCGAGTAGAAAGGCGCCACCCTGACAGGAAAAAAACGCCCTGTGCAAGTTTGCCAAAGCATCACAGATCACAATCCATTCGCAAGAGGCATACGCAAATTCAGGAACATCGAAGATTTTTTGCCGTCTGAGCAAATGTAAGTAGGTCTGAGGCTACAACTAATCTGCAACTGAGACGGTGTGGAAGTGGTCTGCGCTGATGTCAGAGACCCTCCCCAAAAACGCCTGGGCACACTTGCGTTTTTTCTGACACCCCCAGAAAACATCAGGTTTACATCCCAGAAACGCTGGCTTCCTGTCAGTCAAACAGCGGCTCCATTGCGATTACGATCTGTGCGCCATTTCTCTCGCTATTACCCCTCGTGCATGCACAGTCATTTAATAATTGCTCAATTTGCAAATTCTTTCAATAGCGATCCATGCTGAATTAGGCCCTTAATTACATAAGTCCCACAGAGCAATGATGTGCTACTCTAAGACAGGGGGGCTTATTTATTAACATGGTGCAAAAAGGAATGAGGTGCTATAACCGACAACAACCACTCAAATATAAGCAGTTAGCGGTGTAATTACACAAATTAAAACAAATAGCTACTTCGTCGCTACCGGTTATACTATGTGCACTATTTGCACCATAAAAAGGAGTACTGAGAGTAAGTAGGGGTAGCAGAATAAAATATCTACTATCCATCACAAGAATCAATAAAGAGTTAAATGTACACGTAAAGACTGAAAATATTGCAAAGTGTAAAAGAAATCAAGGGCAATGAGTCAGATACTATGGTGTGTTCTAGGGGAAGGCAATCACGAGGGCACATGCCGGGATCCCGGCGGTCACAATGCCGACGCCGGAATCCCCCATGCGGTGAAATGCCGCTGCCAGAATACCGGGGACACAGGCTTATATCCCTCTGTGGGTGTCCATGAAACCCATAGAGGGATAATATAACCTGTGGCGAATGCAGCGAGCCACCGTGGCCGCAAGGGGCTTTCTAGCACTCGCCCCGCTGCCGAAATACTGCTGTCGGTATCTTGACAGCCGGCATCCCAGCTGCCGGTAAATAGTATGTAGTCTGTTCCAGGAGATGTAGTTTCAGATCAGCAAACAGCGAGTCTCTTGCAGTTTCAGACTTATGGTGTTCGTGAATTAAAGTGATATTATATAAGGCACTATGTAATGCACAACTAAAGTAGTGTTTAAATATAAATAGGATTATGCATAATTAAAATTTTCCTCTTAACAAATGGCTATTTTAGGACTATCGTACATTATTATGGTATATTGGGTTTATTTATAGAAAGGAAATTAGAGGTGCATGAAAAGGACCCATACTGTACATCAGTCATCAGGAAAATTCAACATGCTTAATATTCCCGATCACCTAACGGAAATTTAGAAAATCTATTGCAGATGTATGGGGGCCTTAAGTCCTAACCCGATCTTGCAGTAACACTTATAGATAGGGTTGTGTCTGTATTGACAGCTGTGGCTTGTAGAGTATTCTAGGACTCTATGTAAGCTCTGTGCCCATAAAACACAGCATAGGTCAATATAAAGAATAATTAAATGCCTCATTTACTATCATCACACTTGGGTTATGAACTCACTGTTGGTTTAACATCTGGACAGATTCACAAAGTGATCAATAAAAGTCCATGTAAACGGAGTATTTTCCAGAAAATACAATGCAGGACATACCTAAACTTCCCCATGAAAACCTACCCTTAAGGCTGGCCCAATCGCCCATCTGTACACAATATGGAAATATATGTGTGTGTGGTCAACTCGCATGAGCCCAGGTGTTCAGGCACCGGGCCTAATCATACGACTGCACTGTGCATCTGATCCGTCTGCAGGAATCCAATTCTAGGTCAGCGGACGAACCCAAACACACACAGCACGCAAGGACGTCTGGCAACCCAAGTTAATATTAGGATCAGACTTGCTTCAATACTCCGCTTGTAGAATAGGTCCACACTGGCTGACCAGATCTACTGTAAGTGTGTGTCTTCTGAGATGGGCACAACAACTATGTGTAAAAGCGACTTTAATAACTTTGTAGGGAATCTGAGCCAAAGTAACAGCTATGATTATTAAAGTGTACTGCCCATGTACATTTCTGTAAATTACCTGCTAACAATGAAGCGATGGTATGGGGCTCAGCAGCTCCGTATCGACAGCTGGAAAACAAGAAAATGTACACAATTACCATAGTGCTGCAGACAGCCCTCAGCTCCTGACCTACTTCCTGCAAGACAGTTGTCCAGACCAATCTCATCACTCTCCGTGCACCAGGGAACCTGGGTGTCTGTTTAACCCGAGGGGCTCAGTCCATGGTTATATTTAGCCTGTTTACTTGTGTTATCTGCTTTCAAGTCATTCTTCTGTTGAAAACACGACCATGAATGATTTTATTGCTGTATTATTCAGATGTGGGCTGCTGACAAAGGTCGAAAGACTGGACATGCAAGGGGACATTATTGCGTCATGTAAGTGATGCCTCTGACATTTCATGTAAGCAGCAGTACTAACCCTTCTGTGTGATATATGATATTTGTATACCACACGCAAAACACAAAAAATGTCCCACATCTGACTTTCTTGTGTGACACATTTGGTTAATCTCACTAACCAGTCTATTTTATTATCTTTCCCATTACATTATTCACTTACTCTTTAAAAAACAAACCTAGGAAATATTTGGTGGGTAATCAATTACCTGCGGTCAGTTACCGCGGGTAATTGTATTTCCAGGGGCTATCCAATTAGCCCTGATAAGCCGGCGCTTATTCCCCAATGCAAGTCCTTAGCGAGGATTATGTGAGGCAAACGAAGCATAATCCGCAATAAGTGCTCTTTCTCTTACGTCCTAGAGCAGGCATTCCCAACCACGGTCCTCAAGGCACACCAACAGTGCAGGATTTAGTGAATTCCAGGCTGCAGCACAGATGGTTAAATCAAAATAACTGAGCTACTAATTAAGTCACCTGTGCTGAAGCCTGGATATCACTAAAACCTGCACTGTTGGTGTGCCTTGAGGACCATGGTTGGGAATGCCTGTTTTAGAGGATGCTGTGGTCCACATTAGTACCATGGGGTATAGACGGGTCCACTGGGAGCCATTGGCACTTTAAGAGTTTGTGAGTGTGGGCTGGCTCCTCCCTCTATGCCCCTCCTACCAGACTCTGTTTAGAAAATGTGCCCAGAGGAGCCAGTCACAGCTAGGGGAGCTCTACAGAGCTCCTCTGGTAAAAGGTTTTTTTAGAGTTTATTATTTTACAGGAGGACTGCTGGCAACAGCCTCCCTGCTTCGTGGGACTAAGGGGGGGTGGGGGGGGGGGGGGGGGGGGGAGTAGTGTCCGCCGTGCGGAGTCTGAGCCACTATCTCCGCTGACAGGACACTGAGCTCCTGAGGGGATCGAACATTCCCCGCCACAGGGGATCGCTCACCCCAGCAGCATGCCGCCACCCCCTTACAGAGCCAGAAGCTCGGTGGCGAGTTAGTCACCGGCCCCCCTAGCAAGCGAGGAGCCGTTGTGAAGATGGCGGCAACAGGGTATGGAGCGCAGTACTAACTGCGCTCCGGGGCTTAGCAGTACATAGTGCGGCACTGTGAGGGGCGCCCTGAGCCAGCGCCTACACCCTACACTGACCTCCAAGCCTGTCAGGGTGCCAGGATCGCTGCCAGCACAATTCCTCAGGCCAGTATAATCTTCAGAAGAGCGGAAAGACCGCACCATGAAAGGGGCGGAGCTTCTCCTCAGAGCGGACCCAGCAGCGTTCAGCGCCATTTCTGCTGCGGGGTACACTGGGCTCCACAGGGAATGACATTGGAGTGTAGAGTAGGATCTTGATCCGAGGCACCAACAGGCTAAAAGCTTTGACTGTTCCCAGAATGCATAGCGCCGCCTCCTCTATAACCCCGCCTCCGTGCACAGGAGCCAAGTTTTGTAGTTGGTGCCATGCAGTGCAGGCATACAACAGGGGGGCTGCTCCAGCAGCCCTGAGAAGAGCTTTTAAAGTGAAAAATGAAGACTTCAAGGGCTGCAGCAAAGGCACTGTAAGTGTTAGATGTCAGTCAGAAATCTCCTGCTGCAGCTCCATCACTTCCCCCAGCGGCGCTGTACACTCCCGCGCCCTGGTTGCCGGGTACCTACAGCGGAGGCTCCGGTTTCTCTCAAGTTAGTCACACACACCACCGCTGCTCTCCAGGATCACGTGGCCGCACTCAGGGAGGAGGTGAGTGGGTCCCTCAGACGGGACCCGCTGGAAATCGCGATCCCGCGCAGCCGGTGGGAGGCAGGCCACGCTGGCGTGGACACTGTGGCAGTACAGGGACCTCACTAGACCACCAGTGCAAGGGCACAGGTCGGGTTTGATAAAAAACTGTTTATTATATAGCCCACAGTACCCGGTGGTGTAGTCCAGCAGGGGGATAAGGCTGTGACCTGTAGCCCCTCCCCCAGCCTCAGGGCGCCATTTAGAGTACATGTTCCCGCCCTGGAGCTGCATATCGCTCTCTCCCTCACTCCCTGTCAGCGTTTGGGCGCCATTAGGTCAAGCTGAGCTGATCCTGGGACTGTTTGGGCAAGTCCTCCTCTGTAAGCCGCCTGCATGTCAGCGCTGTGCATTTTACAGGACACTTAAGTATTCTACATGTCTGCTGACAGTGTTAGTTAAGAAAGAGTCCATTTAGTCAGGGTTCTATAGTACAAGTACCCTGTGATATACATCCAGTCTTTGCTGTGCATTGTTATAGCTATTGTCTGTATAGCTATACTTAGTACTGCTTTGTATTACTAGTCCAGTGCAGTTTTATTGCATGTCATAATTTCTGCATTGTACAATGGGCCTAATTCTGAGTTGATCGCAGCAGCAAGTTGGTTAGCAATTGGGCAAAACCATGTGCACTGCAGGGGGGGCAGATATAACATTTGCAGAGTGTTAGATTTGGGTGGGTTATTTCATTTCTGTGCAGGGTAAATACTGGCTGCTTTATTTTTACACTGCAATTTAGATTTCAGTTTGAATACACCCCACCCAAATCTAACTCTCTCTGCACATGTTATATCTGCCCCTCATGCAGTGCACATAGTTTTGCCCAACTGCTAAGAAATTTGCTGCTGTGATCAACTCAGAATGAGGGCCAATGTGACTATGTGTGTGCATATAGCTGCTGTGTGACCTCCATTTCATGTATCTCACTCAGATTGCTATCCCTATATTATATAACCTGAGGGAGCTAATTGCGTCATGTTTATCATTTATGATAGGTATTTCACAAGATATACTCAGTGTATATTTTTCTCTGTGATTTTTAGTCACCATATACCTCTTGAATTGCCTGTTTGTGCTGTTACACTGCACAGGGGTTCTTGTCAGGTATTGTGCTGCTGATATTGTACTGGGTTGCCCTGCATTGAGCTTTCGGATATGTCTGCTACAAAGGGCAATGGTGCTGGGGCTGATCCCACATTGGGCCTAATTCAGACCTGATCGTAGCAGCAAATTTGTTAGCAGATGGGCAAAACCATGTGCACTGCAGGTGGGGCAGATATAACATGTGCAGAGTTAGATTTGGGTGGGTTATATTGTTTCTGTGCAGGGTAAATTACTGGCTGCTTTATTTTTACACTGCAATTTAGATTTCCATTTGAACACACCCCACCCAAATCGAACCCCCAGTGGGATCGTAGCAACGGGGGTTCAAAATGACCCACCTTGGGCTACTTTCTCCACGCTAATGAATACGCTGGTAACTAGATTAACGCCCCTTATGGGACCTCCTGTGCCGGTACAACCGATTATGATCCCCGCGGTTAACCCACCATGGGCAGATCAACGGTCTGCTCAGTTACAGCAATTGAACCAATCACTGACTACATCGAAGTCTAACCCTCGCCCGCCTAAGACCAAGGGGTCCTCTAAGAGGGCAATTACTTCCTCACAATCCACCAACGTCCCAGACACCTCGTCTGATGAGGATGGCGTTTATACTGACCCCACAGATTCTGATCCTGACTCTTCTGATGGGGAATCTGTTTCACAGGTGGATGTTCTTGACTTGTTGGAGGCTATCAGGCTCATTCTTCAAATTACTGATAACCCGGAGCCTGATGCTGCCCCTAAGAAACCGGACATATTTAAACGTCAGAAAGTGGTTAAACAAGTTTTACCCCATTCTGATCATTTAGTTGACATTCGTCAGGAGTCCTGGGAAAATTCAGGATTCGCAGGTGGCGCGGCTAGTGGTATCCTCAGCTCTGCCAGTAACTACCATCACGTCTCTGAAAGAACAGACGGATAAGCGTGTGGAGGGTTGTTTAAAGGCGATTTACACCCTAGCAGGTGCTGCGCATCGTCCCACCATTGCAGCAACATGGGCAGAGGCTACTGAAGCGTGGGCTCAGGAGTTGGAATGCTTCTGGTCATGCAAGACAATGCTTATCGTATATTGTCACAGCTTCTCATTACAGTAAAGAGGCGGCTTCTGATGCCAGTATTCTGGCGACCAAGGCTTCTACTACGTCCATACTGGCTCGCCGGATTCTATGGTTGCGGTCCTGGTCCGTGGAGCTGGACTCTAAGAAAACCCTGGAGGTACATCCTTTTAAGGGAGACATTCTTTTCGGAGAAGACCTCAACAAGGTAAGTGGCTGACCTAGCTTCTGCTAAAACAGCTCGTCTACCTAGGACTGCTCCTTCGGTACCGAAGGCTAAGAGTACTTCCTTTCGCTCCTTTCGTCCTTCAGGGAAAGCAAAGGGTCAGGCATACCCGAAACAGGCTCGCACTTCTAAAACCAATAAGCCCAAACCCAAGACTGACTAGCCTGCCGCATGACGGGGCGGGCCTCCCTCTGGGGGATCCCAGGGTGAGGGGCCGACTTCTAGGGTATACCCAGGAATGGTTGAAGACCACTTTCGATGCCTGGGTACGGGAAGTCGTCACTCGAGGTTACGCCGTATCCTTCAAGAATCGTCCCCCTCATCGATTTTGCCTGACAGACGTCCCTTCGGGTCAGGTGAAGGCAAAAAAATCTTCATTCAGTTTACAGTCCCTGCTGGACACAGAAGTGGTAGTACCTCTGGCTCAGAGAGGCAAGGGGTACTATTCACCTCTGTTCCTAGTCCCGAAACCGAATGGGTCATCCCGGCCTATTCTCAACCTCAAGTCCTTGAACAAATTTGTGAGGGTCTCCAAGTTTCGTATGGAAACTCTTTGCTCTATTGTTCTGGCCTTGTAACCTGGGGATTATATGGTCTCCCTGGACATACAGGATGCTTACCTGCATATTCCCATTGCAATGTCGCATCAGCAATACCTGAGGTTTGTGGTTGGCAACCTCCATTACCAATTTCGGGTGTTACCTTTTGGTTTGACCAAGGCTCTGCGAGTCTTCACCAAGGTTATGGCGGTAATGACGGCTGTGCTCCGCCGTCAAGGGGTCGGGATCCTACCGTACCTGGATGACTTGTTGATCCTGGCAAATTCCCCAGAAATTCTCCTACGCCATCTGGATCTGACTATCCAGTTTCTGCAAGCCCCCTGGTCCTTGCTCAGAGCATGGTGCACCTGGGCGTTGTTGGACACTCACAACCAGCGGTTGTTCTGGTCTCAGGAGAAAGTCCTGAAGCTTCAGGACAGGATTCAAAGCTTCCTATCTCGTCTGCAAGTGTTGATACATTCGGCAATGCAAGTGCTAGGTCTCATGGTGTCGGCTTTCGACACGGTGGAGTATGCTCAATTCCATTCCTGCCCTCTGCAGAAGCTGATTCTTGCCAGCCAAGTGGGACGGCCTGCTTCACCGGATCAGGTCTCAAATGATCACCTTGTCTCCGGAAGTCCATCTGTCACTGAGCTGGTGGCTTCAGGACCAACGATTGAGCAGGGGTCGTCCCTTCTGGATCTCCAACTGGGTCCTTCTGACGACGGATGCCAGTCTGAGAGGTTGGGGCGCGGTGATGGAGCAACACTCCCTTCAGGGTCGGTGGACCAAGGAGGAGTCTCTCCTCCCGATAAACATTCTAGAATTGCGGGCGGTGTTCAACTCATTGAACTTGGCCCAGCATTTAATACAGAACAGACCGGTTCAAGTACAGTCGGACAATGCCACCACGGTGGCATACATCAATCATCAAGGCGGAACTCGAAGCCGCATGGCAATGAGGGAAGTATCAAGGATTCTTCAGTGGGCGGAACGCCACCTGCCAGCCATATCTGCAGTATTCATTCCGGGGGTCCTAAACTGGGTAGCGGACTCTCTCAGTCGTCCGGACGTACACGCCGGAGAGTGGAGCCTCCATCCAGAAGTGTTTCGACTTCTCGTGGACAGGTGGGAACTTCCAGATATGGACCTGATGGCGTCTCGACACAATCACAAGGTTCATATTTCTGCCTTGTCGGTTTGGTTTCAGAGAAAAATTGCGATGTTACCTGATGTACATACGTTCACTCAGGGTGTGTTGCGGATTCAACCTCCGTATGTCCCGCCTGTGGCCCCTTGAGACTTGGTGGTTTTGGAGGCGTTGCAAGGGTCTCCGTTTGAGCCTCTTGAATCTGCAGACCTTAAGTGGCTTTCTCTTAAGGTGTTGTTCCTGCTGGCTACTGCCTCGGCTAGACAGGTGTCGGATTTGGGTGGCTTATCTTGTAGGTCACCATATCTGATTTTTCACCGTGATCGGGCGGTTCTTAGAACACGTCCCGAGTAGTTACCTAAGGTGGTGTCTTTCCACCTTAATCAGGAGATTGTGGTTCCGGCCTTTGCCTCTCCGGAATTGTCTTCCAAAGAGCGGTCTTTGGATGTGGTTCGGGCTCTCCGTATCTATGTGAAGAGAACTGCCTCCATCAGGAAGTCGGATTTTCTTTTTATTCTGTTTGGTTTTCACAAACGTGGCTGGCCTTCTCACAAGCAGACCCTAGCCAGATGGATTAGAATGGTGACTCCACATACTTATGTACAGGCTGGCCTTCCAGCTCCTGTTACCATAAAGGCCCATTCTACTCGGTCGGTTGGACCTTCTTGAGCGGCCCGCCGTGGTGCGACCCTTGAACAATTGTGCAAGGCAGCTACATAGTCCTCAGTGAACACGTTCATAAGGTTCTATGCCTTCGATACTTCCGCCTCCCAGGATGCTTCCTTTGGACGCCAGGTTCTTGTGCCCGCAACAGTGCGTCCCCTCCCATAAGGAACTGCTTTGGACATTCCTAATGTCATTCCCTGTGGAGCCTAGTGTACCCCGCAGCAGAAAACGAGATTTATGGTAAGAACTTACCGTTGTTAAATCTCTTTCTGCGAGGTATACTGGGCTTCACAGAGCGCCAACCCTGATGCACTTAGCTTCTTTGGGTTGGTATGGCATTAGCCGCTGACAATTTCTCCTGTCGTGAGAGTGTGGTTTATGTGGCTACTAACAGTTGTCGTCTCTTTGCCTGCTACTGCATTGGACTGGTTAACAAAAACTGAGCTCCTGTGCATGGAGGCAGAGTTATAGAGGAGGCGGCGCTATGCATTCTGGGAACAGTCAAAGCTTTCAGCCTGTTGGTGCCTTGGATCAAGATCCTACTCTACGCCCCAATGTCATTCCCTGTGGAGCCCAGTGTACCTCGCAGAAAGAGATTTAACAACGGTAAGTTTGTTACCATAAATCTCGTTTTCCCTGCGTGCAGAAGTGCTGTCAGTGAGAGCTGTCCCTCCAATTCAACTTCAGCTACCTCTTACAGTACCAAAGGGTTGTAGAAGGGGGGGGGGGGGGGAGGCTGTGTAAAGACTGTGTAAACTATTAAGGTGCACAGTCAGCGCTGGTTAAGGGGGGGGGGGGGTCTCCCTATACCTTAAAAGCGCTGTGTGTGGGTTGGCTCCAATCTCTGTCTCTCTTGCCATTCTTGGGGGTGAAACTCTGTCCGTGTGTGTGTGTGGAGTGTCCGTGGCCTCCATTAAGCTATGTCCAGGGACTCTGTGTCATATGCTGCAGAGGATATGTCCTCTTAGGATGATCCCATTCCATGTAATCAGGATTGCACTGTCTTAGCGCAGATATCAGCAAGGGAGCCTGAATGGTTATCCTCTATTAAAACTATGATTTCTCAGATTTCTACTAGGGTTGCACAGAATGTATCTGAAACTCAGGTTTTACAGAACTCTATGGCAGTTTGGTCTGGTTCTGTTACCTCAGGACCCCCTACTGTATGTTCCCACAAACGTGCTCTTGTCCAGATTATATATTTGGAGAGGTACCGCACCGGTGTATAATAAGTATAGAGTATCAATTTGTTTTACCCAAATGAAGGATACAAAGAAAACATGGTTTTCTAATCATAATTTGGTGGTGCACCCTGAGTCAATGGGGCTGCTAACAACAACAGTATGGAGAAAAAAAGAGACTCTTTTGTGGGCGCACTCTTTACTTTTAAATAATGTAATATATGAAATATTAAAGATAAATATAAATGTAAAATGTAACTTTTATTAATATCATAGAATAAAAATTAGTCAGTGGTCAATAAGGTAACAATCAGATGATGTAATGAAGTAACTAGCAAATAAATGCTGATACTTGATAACACGAAAAAATTTAGATAAACGAAATAATAATTCAATTAATAAAAATTAAATGCTGATAATAGCATAATATGTTCCGGCTGCCAAAATACAATAAGAGTGCTTTAAGGAGTTAACATAAATTGTTCTGGAGACACATAAGCTGCCAATATGTGTTGCCCCCGTATTCATCCAAAATGAAACAGTTGTAAGGCTGAAATGTTGGAGACTCAAGATTGTAGTTTTGCCAATTTTAATAAGAGAAAAAACAGTGAGAGATAAGATAGCAAGGTGAATCTGCTGTCAGTGTTAGACTCTGAGCATGATGGACCAATATGAGCTCTACTACACTGGGTCTTCCTCAAGGGTCGCCCACTGGAGTACTGACCCAGCCCAACACTGATTAGCTTCCAAGATCAGACGGCTTTGGGCGTTTCCAGTGTGGTATGGTAGTAGCGAGATGCAAGATGACACGGATACCAATTCTGACACGGCAGACGGTGACTGGGATGTGCTGCGGGGGGCGGCATCTCTTGCAAAAGGGGTGCAGTTGATGATAGAGGCTATTAGAGATGTGTTGAATATTGCTGATACAACACCTGAGCAGGTTGAGGCTTACTTCACTGACAATATGAAGGCCTTGCTAACCTTCCCTGCGTCAAAAGAATTAAATGCTATGGGGTATATGCAATTGCGGTCGAATTTCGGGAATTTTTCGCCAAAAAAAAAAATTCGACAATGCAATTCAGTACTTTCCGACAAAAAAACGGACTTTTGAAATTCGACTTTTGCCAAATTCGACTTTTTTGCAATGATACACATACTGCAATTCGACCAAAGTCTATTCAATGGAAGTTTGGAAATTCGACAACAGTGCTTTTAGACAATAAATTCGTCATTTTCAATCCGCAACACTTTGGAGGGTGAAACTAATAAAAAAAATTTAAAACATGTTTTTTTTGTGTTTTTTTTTCTTGGTAATATCATATCTATTTATATTAGAAGGGATTAGGTACTTGGTTTGTCTTTTTTGGAGGCACAAGTATTATTTATATATTTTTAAAAATAATTTATTTTTATTTTTTTGGAAGGAATGGTAAAATCCCTGAAAAAAATGGCGTGGGGTCCCCCCTCCAAAGCATAACCAGCCTCGGGCTCTTCGAGCTGGTCCTGGTTCTAAAAATGCGGGGGAAAAATTGACAGGGGTTCCCCCGTATTTTTAAAACCAGCACCGGGCTCTGCGCCTGATGCTGGTGCAAAAAATACGGGGGACAAAAAGAGTAGGGGTCCCCCGTATTTTATACACCAGCATCGGGCTCCACTAGCTGGACAGATAATGCCACAGCCGGGGGTCACTTTTATACAGCGCCCTGTGGCCGTGGCATTAAATATCCAACTAGTCACCCCTGGCCGGGGTACCCTGGGGGAGTGGGGACCCCTTCAATCAAGGGGTCCCCCCCCTCCCAGCCACCCAAGGGTGAAGCCCGAGGCTGTCCCCCCCCATCCAAGGGCTGCGGATGGGAGGCTGATAGCCTTGAGAAAAATGTCAGAATATTGTTTTTTCCAGTAGTACTACAAGTCCCAGCAAGCCTCCCCCGCAAGCTGGTACTTGGAGAACCACAAGTACCAGCATGCGGGAGAAAAACGGGCCCGCTGGTACCTGTAGTTCTACTGGAAAAAAAATACCCAAATAAAAACAGGAGACCGACACCGTGAAAGTAAAACTTTATTTCATACGTCGACACACACATACTTACATATGTTCACACGCCGACATCGGTCCTCTTCTCCAAGTAGAATCCAGGGGTACCTGAAAAGAAAAGATAAATACACTCACCTCATCCATGGTCCAGAGGAAAATCCACGAACTTGTCAAAAAAACAAACCGGACACCCGTACCACACGGACTGAAAGGGGTCCCATGTTGACACATGGGACCCCTTTCCACGAATGCAGAGAAACCCCCCCGTGACAGCTGTCACTGAAAGGTCTCGTAAGCCAATCAGCGAGCGCAACGTCCTTGCACTCTGCTGATTGGCTCTGTGCGCGTCTGAGCTGACAGCGCATCGCAAAGCCTCTCCATTATATTCAATGGTGGGAACTTTGCGGCTAGCGATGGGGTCACCCGCCGGTCAGCGGCTGACCGCGGGTAACCCCACCACTGACGGCAAAGTTCCCACCATTGAAAGTAATGGGAGAGGCTTTGCGATGCGCTGTCTGAGGTCACACGCGCACAGCCAATCAGGTGAGCGCCACGGAAGTAGCGCTTCCTGATTGGCTGAAGGGACCTCAGTGACAGGAGTCACGTGGTGTCCCAGCATTCGTGGAAAGGGGTCTCATGTGTCAATATGGGACCCCTTTCAGTCCGTTGGTACGGGTGTGCGTGTTTTTATTTTGCCAAGTACGAGGATTTGATCCCTGGACGTGGATTTATCTTTGGACACTGGCAGGGGAGTATAATTTTTTTCACAGGTACCCTCGGATCGTCGGAGACTGTGCCAGTCGGCGTGTCAACATAGGTAAGTATGTGAGTGTCGGCGGTGTGTAATAAAGTTGTACTTGTCACGGTGTGTGTCTCCTGTTTTTATTTGGGTATTTTTTTTCCAGTAGTACTACAGGTACCAGCGGGCCCGTTTTTCTCCCGCATGCTGGTACTTGTGGTTCTCAAAGTACCAGCTTGCGGGGGAGGCTTGCTGGGACTTGTAGTACTACTGGAAAAAAACAATATTCTGTCATTTTACTCAAGGCTATCAGCCTCCCATCCGCAGCCTTTGGATGGGGGGGGGGGGGGGGGACAGCCTCGGGCTTCACCCCTGGCCCTTGGGTGGCTGGGGGGGGGGGACCCCTTGATTGAAGGGGTCCCCACTCCCCCAGGGTACCCCGGCCAGGGGTGACTAGTTGGATATTTAATGCCACGGCCGCAGGGCGCTGTATAAAAGTGACCCCCGGCTGTGGCATTATCTGTCCAGCTAGTGGAGCCCGATGCTGGTGTATAAAATACGGGGGGACCCCTACTCTTTTTGTCCCCCGTATTTTTTGCACCAGCATCAGGCGCAGAGCCCGGTGCTGGTTTTAAAAATACGGGGGATCCCATGTCAATTTTGTCCCCGCATTTTTAGAACCAGGACCAGCTCGAAGAGCCCGAGGCTGGTTATGCTTTGGAGGGGGGACCCCACGCCATTTTTTTCCGGGTTTTTCACGTTTTTTTAATTCGCGGCAAAATCCGGCAAATCGGCCGTTTTTCGCCCGCGGGAATGTCGAATCCGTTTTTCCTTGAATATGGTGAATTCCGGTAGCCACCTGCCGGAATTCACCTGTCGAATTAAAAAACGGCGATAATTTGCCGCGATTCGCCGTGAATTGCATATACCCCTATATTTGAGAAAGCATGGGAAAACCCGGAGAAAAAATTCCAGATCCCAGAAGGGTTCTGGTTGCTTTCCCCTTCCCTGAGGAGGATAGGAAAAAATGGGAAAACCCACCCATAGTTGACGCAACTGTATCCAGACTCTCTAAAAAGGTGGTTTTTCCTGTTCCAGGATCTACCGCCTTAGAAGCCGGCTGATCGCAAAATTGACACTACGCTCAAATCCATATACAAGGCTTCAGGGGCGATACTACATCCTACTATTGCCTGTGCATGGATTTCCAAAGCTATAGTAAAGTGGTCAGGCACGTTACTTGAGGATTTGGAAACAATGGATAAAAGTGATGTTGAATTGTTTTTACATAACATTCAGGATTCTGCAGAATTTATGGTGGAATCCATGAAAGACCTGGGTTCCATGGCTGCAGGGATATCTTCCATGTCTGTCTCAGCTCGTAGGGGACTTTGGTTGCGCCAGTGGTCTGCCGACGCAGAATCCAGGAGAGGTGTGGAGACCCTACCCTACACAGGTCAGGCTCTCTTTGGGGAATCGTTGGATGCGTGGATTTCCATGGCTACAGTGGGTAAGTCTCCTTTTCTTCCCTCAGCTGCACCTGCTACGAAGAAACCCTTTTCTTCAGCAGCTGCATCTCAGTCCTTTCGGACTGCCAAAGCACCTTCTTTAGAGGAGGTCGGCCAAAATCCAAGAAACCTGCTGCGGCGGGTTCCCAGGAACAGAAACCTACTTCAGGTACGCCAAAGTCCTCAGCATGACGGTGGACCGTGCGGCCTGGAGGTGGGGCCGGTGGGGGCGAGACTCAGGCATTTCAGTCACGTCTGGGTGTCGTCCGGCCTGGATCCCTGGGTACAAGATATTGTGTCCCAGGGGTACATGCTGGAATTTCAAGATCTCCCTCCTCACCAGTTCTTTAAAACAGGCTTGCCAGCTTTGCTGGCAGACAGGGCTATCCTACAGGAATCCATCCAGAAGTTGGCGGAGGCACAGGTTATTATACCAGTTCCACCCCATATGCAAGACAAAGGTTATTATTCGAACCTTTACGTGTTACCGAAACCGGATGGCTCGGTCAGGCCCAACTTAAAGTCGCTAAACCCCTTCCTGAGGGAGTTCAAGTTCAAAATGGAGTCTCTAAGGGCGTTGATATCAGGTCTGGTGGAGGGGGAATTCCTGGTATCCCTGGATATCAAGGATGCGTACCTCCACATTCCGATTTGGCCGCTACATCAAGCTCATCTCCGATTCGCACTGTTGGACTGTAATTTTCAATCCCAGGCCCTGCCATTCGGCCTCTCCACAGCACCGAGGGTATTCACCAAGGTGATGGCGGAAATGATGGTTCTCCTCCGCAGACCGGGGGTGAACATAATTCAATTTATCTGGACGATCTGCTGATAAAGGCATCGTCCAAGGAGAAGCTGTTACAGTCCATTGTTCTCACGACCCATCTACTCAGGGAACACGGTTGGATCCTGAATCTTCCATAATCACATTTGGAACCAACCAGGAGATTGTCCTTTCTTGGAATGATCCTCGACACGGAAGTGCAGAGGGTGTTTTTTCTAGAGGAAAAAGCGTTGGTGATACAAACAATGGTCCGGGATGTCCAGAAGCCAGCCCGGGTGTTGGTTCATCAGTGCATTCGCCTTCTGGGGGAGATGGTGGATCTTACGAGGCTCTGCAGTATAGGAGGTTTCATGCTCGGTCCTTCCAACTGGATCTCCTGGACAAGTGGTCTGGATCTCATCTACACATGCACCAGAGAATACGTCTGTCACCAAAGGCCAGGATTTCACTCCTCTGGTGGCTACAATTACCTCACCTTCTGGAGGGCCGCAGGTTTGGGATTCAGGACTGGATCCTTCTAACCACGGATGCAAGTCTCCGGGGCTGGGGCGCAGTCACTGAGGGGGAAACCTTTCAAGGAAGGTGGTCAAGCCTGGAATGCAGCCTACCAGTGAACATTCTGGAACTAAGAGCTGTCTACAACGGTCTTCTCCAAGTGGCCCATCGTCTGAGAAATCGGGCCATTCAAGTGCAGTCGGACAATGTGACGACAGTGGCTTACATAAACCGACAGGGCCGAACGAAGAGCAGAGCTGCAATGTCAGAGGTAACAAGAATCATCCTCTGGGCAGAAAAACACGCGTTGGCGCTGTCAGCAATCTTCATTCCGGGAGTAGACAACTGGGAAGCGGACTTCCTCAGCAGACACGATCTCCATCCAGGGGAGTGGGGTCTCCATCTGGAGGTGTTCACGGAGGTAACAGATCTTTGGGGTGTACCTCAAATAGACATGATGGCCTCTCGTCTCAACAAGAAACTTCAGAGATATTGTTCCAGGTCGAGGGACCCGCAAGCAGTGGCGGTGGACGCCCTAGTGAATCCGTGGGTGTTCCAGTCGGTGTACGTGTTTCCACCACTCCCACTCATTCCAAGAGTGCTAAAGCTCATAAGGAGAACAAGGGTTCAAGCAATCCTCATTGCTCCAGACTGGCCAAGATTGTCTTGGTACGCAGATCTTCTGCATCTACTGCTAGAAGAGCAGAGGCCTCTTCCTCTTTGGGAGGACCTGCTGCAGCAGGGGCCGTTTGCCTATCAAGACTTACCATGGCTACGTTTGACGGCATGGAGATTGAACGCCAGATACTAGCTCAGAAGGGCATTCCGAAAAAAAGGTTAATCCTACCCTGATACAGGCTAGGAAAGGAGTAACGTCTAAACATGGGTGTAGTATGGCTGACCGGCGGTCTCCTGACCGCTAGTCAGCTTACCGACGCCAGGATCCCGGCAGCATACCGATGCCGGGATCCCGTCGGGGAGGGGCGAGTGCAGCAAGCCCCTTGCGGGCTCGCTACGCTCGCCACGCTGCGGTCGCCACGCTGCGGTCGCCACGGGTTCTATTCCCACTCTATGGGTGTAGTGGACACCCACAAGTGGAAATAGTCCCTGTTAGTCGGCATGCCGACCATCGGGATACTGAGCCGGCGGGATGGTGGAGGAGGTCATGTGACTGTCGGTCAGCAGACCGCCGGTCACATGAATACCACCCCTAAACATTTCCATCGTATTTGGAAAAAATATGTATCTTGATGTGAGTCCAAGAAGTTTCCTACGGTGCAGTTTCAACTGGGACGATTTCTCCTCTTCCTGCAAGCAGGTGTGGATATAGGCCTGAGGTTAGGATCCGTAAAGGTCCAGATTTCGGCCCTATCCACTTTCTTCCAGAAACCGTTGGCTGCCCTCCCTGAGGTTCAGACATTTTTGAAGGGAGTTCTACACATCCAACCTCCCTTTGTACCGCCTACGGCGCCCTGTGATCTTAACGTGGTGTTGCAGTTCCTCCAGTCGGACTGGTTTGAGCCTCTACAGGAGCTTGAGGTCAAGTTTCTCACATGGAAGTCTATCACTTTGTTGGCCTTAGCTTCTGCTAGACGTGTGTCGGAGTTGGGGGCTTTGTCATGTAAAAGCCCATATTTGATCTTCCATGAAGATAGAGCTGAGCTCCGGACACGTCAGCAGTTTCTTCTGAAGTTTGTATCGGCATTTCATATCAACCAACCTATTGTGGTGCCAGTTGCGACTGACTCCTCAATTTCATCAAAGTCCTTAGATGTGGTAAGGACTCTCAAAATCTATGTGAGGAGGACTGCTCGTCACAGAAAATCGGACTCTCTGTTTGTTCTGTATGATCCCAAGAAACTTGGGTGTCCTGCTACTAAGCAGACGATCTCTCGCTGGATCAGGTTTCACTATCCAGCATGCATATTCTACGGCAGGCTTGCAGTGTCCTACGTCTATTAAGGCCCACTCTACTCGTAAGGTGGGTAATTCCTGGGCGGCTGCCCGGGGTGTCTCGGCTTTACAACTCTGCCGAGCGGCTACTTGGTCGGGGTCGAACACATTTGCAAAGTTCTCCAGGTTCGATACCTTGGCCTCTGAGGAACTGAAGATTGGTCAGTCAGTTCTGCAGGAGCCTCCGCGCTCTCCCTCCCGTCTGGGAGCTTTGGTACATCCCCGTGGTACTAATGTGGACCCCAGCATCCTCTGGAACATAAGAGAAAATAGGATTTTAATTACCTACCGGTAAATCCTTTTCTCGTAGTCCGTAGAGGATGCTGGGCGCCCGCCCAGCGCTTCGTTTTCCTGCAGTAGTTATCTGGTTCAGTACAACTTTGTTTTTAGTTTAGTACTGCATTGTTACTTGGTAAGTAATGTTTCAGCGGTTGCTGTGTTTCAAGCTAGTTAGCTTGGTTTGCCTTGTATGTGTGAGCTGGTATGAATCTCGCCACTATCTGTGTATAATCCTTCTCTTGAAGATGTCCGTGTCCTCGGACACAGTTTCTAGACTGAGTCTGGTAGGAGGGGCATAGAGGAAGGAACCAGCCCACACTCTCAAACTCCTAAAGTGCCAATGGCTCCTAGTGGACCCGTCTATACCCCATGGTACTAATGTGGACCCCAGCATCCTCTACGGACTACGAGAAAAGGATTTACCGGTAGGTAATTAAATTCCTATTTTTACATACATAGGTCCGCGGCTTTTCATGGGATCTATGTATTTCTTTCTTCATCCACTAGGGGGCACAGGAATACTGGATAATGGCTGGAGTCGAAGTCTGGGCACCAAACAGTAAAATTTTTCCTCCGGCATGCTCAGACTCCCTTATCCTGCTTACCCCGCCCCCAGTCACCGGCAAGCCATTTTTTTGTTCGGTGCTGACAGAAGCGGGCACCATTTTATTAGGGGAGCTGTGTTAGGTGGCTCCCCTGTTTTTTTTTTTTTTAAGTGCTCAGTGTCAGGCGTCCTATTGGACGTCCTCACTGCTGCTCCAGCACCAGTGGTGGCAGCACCGGCGACTGGTTCGGTGTCTACTGCTGCGGGCGCCAAGAGAATACCTCACACAGTCCCCTGCCCTTGAATTATACACAGCTATTTTCCCGCCTCATATGTCTCCTACTACCTCAGGACGCTGGTCAACCATTTTAGGCTCACAACTGCCTCAGCTCATGTGTTGGACCTTTCCACTACTCTGTCTTCCCTCACTATTTCAGAGATTTCTACGCAAATTCAAAATAGAGGGAGGCATGAGGACTCTCATAGCACCGATTGTCCAAGAAGATGATGGTACACAGGCCTTCAAAGCCTGGCAGTGGATGCTCCGTTACGTCTTCCACTTCGGCCAGACCTTCTGTCTCAGGGTCCATGTCTCCATCCAGATCTGGGCCGTCTTGCTTTGAAGGGGTGGCTCTTGAGACATCCATGTTAAGAGCAAAGGGCTTTTCCTCGAGAGTGATTCGCACTGTGCTTCAAACCCATAAACCTACTCTGGTTAGACTATCACTGGGTTTTGCAGTCTTACTTCAATCGATATTCGACTAGGGGTTTCAAGCCCAGATCTTTGACTCTCGAGGATACTCTCCTTTTTGCAGTCGGGGGTTGGATTTAGGGTTTAGACTTTCTTTGTTGAAAGTCCAGGTTTCTGTCCTTTCTGTGCTTTTGCAGAGACAGACTGCGATCTCACCTGCTAGTAAGACCTTTTTTCAGGGTGTCTTGCATACTCAACTGCCTTTTGTTCCCCCGGTGGCTCCGTGGGACCTAGTGCTGGTTTTGCAAGGGGTAGCAGTTGATTTAAAGATTGACACAATACAGATGATCATAATCTCGAAAGCCAAAATACAGACACGGTTAAAATACACATTCATTATGCCGACATGTTCAAAATGCCGAGTCAGAATACAGACATTTGAAATGCCGACATGCGGTTTTAAGGAATTTTTGCCCCAAAACAGACTTGTTCATACTTTACCATCCCAGTGGGCCTGGTGGGGGAATAGTGTGCCCGAAACCGCTCGCCGTGCGAGGAAACGGGTACACTTAGACGGTGTCCATGTCGACAATGACCCCCCCCCCCCCTCCAAAAAAAAACCCTCACGTCGTTATTTTGATATGTCGGCATTTCAAATGTCGGTATTCTGACCATGTCGGCATTTTGACCATGTCAGCATAATGAATGTCAGTATTTTGACCGCGTCAGTATTTTGACTAGGTCAATGGCTATTGGCATTATAACCGTCAGTATTGTGTCCGTCTGTAAATCATACTGAACCCTTTGCTTTAGTTGGCTCCTACTGAGCATTTGTCTACAGTGTTGCGTTGACTTACATGGAAGACTATCTTCTTGTTAGCTATAGTGTCAGCTCAGCAAGTCTCCGACCTGAGTGCCTTATCGTGTCGTGCTCCCTTTCTTATTTTCCATGCAGATAGGGCAGTTCTTCGTACTCGAGAAGGTTATCTTCCTAAGGCTGTCTCAAGATTTCACGTTAATCAGGAGACTGTTGTTCCAGCTTTTGATTCTTCGACTTCTTCTCTGAAGAAGGCCTCTCTAGATGTTGTGAGGGCTCTTCATGTTTATGTTGATAGAACCAGTGATCTACGTCCTTCAGATTTACTGTTTGTTTTGTATGATTTCAATAAGAGAGGCTGGCCAGCCTCTAAACAGACTGTGGCTAGGTGGCTCTGCTTAACTATTTCTCACACCTACTCTTCAGCGAATCTTCCGATCCCAGAGGGGATAACGACTCATTCCACCCAGTCGGTAAGACCTTGATGGGCAGCTCAGCGAGGTGCTTCAGCTGAGCAGCTCTGCAAAGTGGCCACGTAGTCTTCCGCTAGCACCTTTTTGCGTGTCTATGCCTTTGATACATTTGCATCTCCGGACTGCCATTTGGTCATTCTGTTCTCAGCGCAGCTCAGTGGTGTTCCCAACCTTAGGGGGACAGCTTTTGGATGTCCCAGTGTCCCCTAGTGGACGAAAAAAAGAAAATATGATTTATAGTCTTACCTGTTAAATCCCTTTCTTCGAGTTCATAGGGGGCAGATGGCGCCAACCCTAATGCAATTGGCTTGCCTTAGGTCCACAGTTCCGGTTTCTGTTAAACGATTGTTACCGTGTGTTTTCTGTATAATCGATGCTCCTTTTTCTTTCCTCGCTCCTGTCATTTGCTTGCTACCAAAACTGGCTTGTAGGAGAGGCAGTCTGAGCATGTTTGGAAAAAAGATTTGAGTGTTTGGTGCCCAGATTCCAACTCCAGAAATTACCCAGTGTCCCTGTGCCCCCTATGGGCTTGAAGAAAGGGATTTAAAATAAATCCCATTTTTCGCACAAGGTAATTGGATAGGGGTGTTAAATAACGTGTGCGGCACTATCGCGGGTAATTGAATACGATACCTCTCTTTATCTGAAACAACTAGTAACATTAACAAATATTGTGTTAGACACATCTATCCTTTTACCTATGCCATAGCATGGAATTGTCTACATACACATTTCTGGATAGGACAGGTGTATCATACACCTCAGACCCTGTGAAGACAAATCCATGCAGTATACTAAACACATTGTTTAAAATTATCCTATTTCTAGTACCAAACTCTGTCTGCTACATATCAACTGACCTGAACAGAAGTAATACCGCAAGTTAATTTGCACTTCATACCGTTCCACTAGCAATTAAAATTGTATTGTTCAAATGCCAGTGGTTACCCGGCTTTAGACTTGGTTCTCTACAGCTGGCAAATATAAGGTAGTGTGAACTGTTCCCTTCCATTGGTTAAAGATATCTTTTCTGAATTTGAATGCAAGTATAGCAATGATCAGGAAAACGGGATTTGAGTCAGTTTAACCCAACTTCGTCACCCCTGTGATAAACCAGCACGATTGTTGCAAATTGTACATCCATATGAAAGATGCCTACTATCAGCCTGAGGGTGGTAATCGTGCTGAAACATTTGGCAACATGATAGCCATTAATAACTGTGTATTTGACTTTAAAGAACCAGTTATAAAAGCTAAATCCAAGTCCAGACAGCTGGTGGTCAGCAATATGACAAACCAATGGATGACTGAATATTTCAATATTCCCCACCCACCTCAGTCACAGAAAAAGAACATTATCACAATTTCTCATACGTCCTAGAGGATGCTGGGGACGACATCAAGACCATGGGGTATAGACGGGATCCGCAGGAGACATGGGCACTCTAAAGACTTTTCATTGGGTGTGAACTGGCTCCTCCCTCTATGCCCCTCCTCCAGACCTCAGTTTTAGAAATGTGCCCAGGTCGACTGGATGCACTCTGGGGAGCTCTACTGAGTTTCTCTGAACAGACTTATGTTAGGTTTTTTATTTTCAGAGAGATCTGCTGGCATCAGACTCCCTGCTTCGTGGGACTTAGGGGGCAGAAGCAGAACCAACTTCCTCAGAGTTTCATGGCTCTGCTTCTGGCTGACAGGACATCATTAGCTCCTGAAGGCTAGTGTCTAGATGCTCACTCCCACAGCACGTCGTCACACCCCTCACAGAGCCAGAAGTCAGAAGACAGGTGAGTATGAGAAGAATGATCTTCAATCAAGTAAGTGACGGCTGAGGTGCGGCGCGGCTGGCGGGAGCGCAGCGCGCCATTGCTGCCCACACACACAGGCTCTGCAGGGCGCGCGCGCGGGGGACACACACACACACACGCCCTGGGCAGCAAGAAAAATACCTCAAACTGGCTAAAAGGGGGCATAAGATGCCCAGGCACAGCCCTACCCCCGCCAGTATAAATATTATGAAAAGTTTCTGAGGTAAAAAGGGCGGAGCTTCTTCCTCATGCAGCCAGCACACTACTCAGCACCATTTTCTCTCTCTCATCAGGCTGCAGAGAACACGCTGGTCCTCTCCTCCACTTCTGACAAGTACAGGGTGCTATAAAGGGGGGGCACAAAGCGATTGTGGTGCATTTGATGGTGTATATTACTATTTAAAAGCGCTTTTGGGCTGTGGACATACTGTGTTCACAGGCAATACTGGCGCTGGGTTTGTGAACTGGCTGCTCCTATCCTGTGTCCCTATGACAGATTTTACTGTGTGTCTGTCCCCAAAATAAGTCCCAGTGTGTCTGTGAGTGTGGTGTACACGTGTGAGGCAGGGAGTTCCTCCCCGGAGGAAGCCATTTTAGGGACACAGAGTTGTAATGTGGTGGCGCTACCGGCACACCAAGAGCCTGCATGGGTGAAAGAGTTACGTGACAGTATGCATCTGATTAACCATAGATTGGATAAGTCTAAATCTAAGGCTGCATGGAGAAAATCTGTGGAAGATGTGATTTTTCAGGATGCTGTTATTCCTTATGCGGGCGGCCCCTCTGGGTCACATAAGAGACCATTTGCAAATGTTGTAAACACGGATACCGACACGGATTCTGATTCTTGTGTCGACAATAGTGAATCCAGAGAAATAGATCATAAATTGGCAAAAAGTATACAATATATGATTGTGGCTGCAAGGGACGTGTTGGAGGTTACAGAAAGTACTCCTGTACATCAGGAGAAAGCTTATTTATGTAAGGAAAAGAAATCCAAAGTCACGTTCCCTCCTTCACACGAACTAAATGCTCTGTTTGAAGGGATGTGGGTGAATCCTGATAAAAAAAATTCATATTCCCAAAAGGATTCACATAGCTTATCCTTTCCCGGTTGAAGACAGGAAAAAATGGGAGTCACCCCCTGTGTTAGACAGTGCACTTTCCAGGTTGACAAAGAAGGTAATTCTCCCTGCTCCTGGCATGGCTTCTCTTAGAGAGCAGGCAGACCGCAAAATGGAAACGACATTGAAATCCATTTATGTTACCAATGGTACACTGCTCAGGCCTACTATTGCCTGCGCATGGGTGAGTCGCGCTATTGAAAAATGGTCAGAAAGCGTGTCATCAGAAATTGACACGATTGATAAAGATGAGATAATCCTTAAGTTAGGGAATATCAAGGACGCTGCCGCCTACATGCTGGAAGCAATGGAGGATATTGGACTCTTGAGTTCACAAGCCGCTACCATGGCAGTATCGGCTAGGCGGGCGTTTTGGATTCACCAGTGGAACGCGGATGCAGATTCCAAAAGAAACATGGAGGCTCTCCCATATAAAGGCGAGGCCTTATTTGGCAATGGCCTGGATGCGTTAGTCTCAGCGGCTACCGCAGGTAAGTCAACATTTTTGCCCTCTGCGCCTGCACCGGCAAAAAAGACCTATCACCCGCAAATGCAGTCCTTTCGGCCCAATAAATACAAAAAGACGAGAGGTTCACCCTTCTTTGCAGGAAGGGGAAAGAAGCCCACACCGGCTCCAGGTTCCCAAGAGCAAAAGTCTACCCCTAATTCTGCCAATTTCCCAGCATGACGCTGGAACTCCCTTGCGGGAGGCCGCTTGGGTGGGGGCACGTCTCAAACTCTTCAGCCAGGATTGGATTCTGACTGCCCTGGACCCCTGGGTGTTGCAAATAGTATCCCAGGGATACAAACTAGAGTTTCAAGGTGTTCCCCCATGCCGATTTTTCAAATCGACCTTGCCAGCTTCTCCGCCAGAGAGAGAAGCAGTAACAGCGGCAATCCAAAAACTTATGTCAAGACCAGGTCATAGTCCTGGTACCGTTGTCACAACAAGGGGGGTGTTTTATTCAAGCCTTTTTGTTGTTCCGAAGCCGTACGGCTTGGTCAGACCGATCCTAAATATAAAAAAATCTGAATTTCTTCCTGAAAAGGTTCAAGTTCAAGATGGAATCACTTCGGGCGGTGATTGCCAGTCTGGAGGAGGGGGACTACTTGGTGTCGGTGGACATAAAGGATGCTTACCTGCATGTTCCCATTTATCCTCCTTACCAGGCTTATCTGAGATTCGCGATTCAGGATTGCCATTACCAATTACCTTTTGGTCTCTCCACGGCGCCGAGGGTATTCACCAAGGTGATGGCGGAGATGATGGTCCTCCTTCGTCAGAAAGGAGTCAATATAATCCCTTATCTGGACGACCTCCTGATAAAAGCGAGATCCAGGTAGCAGTTAATACAAAACATATCCCTCTCCCTGTCAATACTCCAACAACACGAGTGGATTATAAATTACCCAAAGTCACAGTTGGAACAGACGACAAGGTTGTCTTTCCTCAGGATGATTCTGGACACAGAAGTTCAGAGAGTATTTCTTCCGCTGGAAAAGGCTCTGGAAATCCAGAAAATGGTAAAACAGATATTGAAACCATCAAGTGTGTCGATCCATCAGTGCATTCGGTTGTTGGGGAAGACGGTGGCGGCCTACGAGGCCATACAGTTTGGCAGGTTCCATGCCAGAGTATTCCAGTGGGACCTGTTGGACAAGTGGTCAGGGTCACACCTACACATGCACAGAAAGATAATCCTGTCGTCAAAAACCAGGATTTCGCTCCTCTGGTGGTTGCACAGCTCTCACCTGCTAGAGGGACGCAGGTTCGGCATTCAGGACTGGGTCCTAGTAACCACGGATGCAAGTCTCCGAGGCTGGGGAGCAGTCTCTCAGGGAGAAAACTTCCGGGGACGTTGTTCACATCAGGAAGCCTGCCTTCACATAAACGTGCTGGAGCTAAGAGACATTTACAACGGCCTTCAACAAGCGGTACATCTTCTTCAAGACCGTCCCGTGCAGATCCAGGCGGACAATGTAACAGCAGTCGCATACATAAACAGGTAGGGCGGAACGAGAAGCAGAGCGGCAATGGCAGAGGCGACAAAGATCCTCCTCTGGGCAGAAAGACATGCAAGAGCTCCTCGGCAATTTTCATTCCGGGAGTGGACAACTGGGAAGCAGACTTCCTCAGCAGACACGATCTCCATCCAGGAGAGTGGGGCCTCCACCAAAAAGTCTTCGCAGAGGTGACAAGTCTTTGGGGAGTTCCTTAAATAGATATGATGGCATCTCGTCTCAACAAGAAGCTTCAGAGATACTGTTCCAGGTCGAGAGACCCTCAAGCAGTAGCAGTGGATGCACTGGTGACCCAGTGGGTGTTTCCGTCAGTGTATGTTTTCCCTCCACTTCCGCTGATCCCAAAAGTACTCAAGATCATAAAAAAGACAAGGGTTCGAGCAGTCTTCATTGCCCCAGACTGGCCAAGAAGGGCTTGGTACCCAGATCTTCAGCAGTTACTCATAGGAGATCCTCGGCCTCTTCCTCCTCGGGAGGACCTGCTGCAGCAGGGGCCGTGTGTGTACCAAGACTTACCGCGGCTACGTTTGACGGCATGGCTGTTGAGCGCCGTATCCTAGCCAGGAAGGGTATTCCTAAGGAGGTCATCCCCACCCTTATCCAGTCCAGAAAGGGAGTAACGTCAAAACATTACCATCGTATTTGGAGAAAATGTGTGTCTTGGTGTGAATCCAAGAAAGCTCCTACGGAAGAATTTCACTTAGGACGTTTTCTCCATTTTTTTGCAGGATGGTGTGGAGACGGGCCTATGACTGGGATCAATCAAGGTCCAAATTTCGGCCTTGTCAGTGTTCTTCCAAAAACAATTGGCCTCTCTTCCAGAGGTTCAGACCTTCGTGAAAGGGGTTCTGCACATCCAGCCTCCATTCGTGCCTCCAGTGGCACCATGGGACCTTAACGTGGTATTCCAGTTCCTTCAATCGGATTGGTTTGAGCCTCTACAAAAGATAGAGTTGAAGTTTCTCACTTGGAAAGTGGTGATGCTTTTGGCATTGGCATCCGCAAGGCGGGTGTCTGAATTGGGGGCCTTGTCTCACAAGAGCCCTTACCTGATTTTCCATTAAGATAGGGCAGAGTTGTGGACTCGCCAACATTTTCTTCAAAAGGTGGTTTCTGCTTTTCACATAAACCAACCTATTGTGGTGCCAGTAGTTACTGACACATTCACCGATTCAAAGTCTCTAGATGTGGTTAGAGCTTTGAAAATCTATGTTGCTAGAACAGCTCGTATACGGAAAACAGAGGCTCTGTTTGTCCTGTATGATCACAACAAGATTGGCTGTCCTGCTTCCAAGCAGACTATTGCACGTTGGATTAGAAATACGATTCAGCAAGCTCATACTATGGCTGGATTGCCGTTACCGACGTCGGTAAAGGCCCACTCCACTAGGAAGGTGGGCTCATCCTGGGCGCCTGCTCGGGGGGCCTCGGCATTACAACTTTGCCGAGCAGCTACTTGGTCAGGGTCAAACACATTTGCTAAGTTCTACAAGTTTGACACCTTGGCCGATGAGGACCTAAAGTTTAGTCAATCGGTGCTGCAGGGTCATCCGCACTCTCCCGCCCGTACTGGAGCTTTGGTATAGACCCCATGGTCTTGATGTCGTCCCCAGCATCCTCTAGGACGTATGAGAAAATAGGATTTTGATAACCTACCGGTAAATCCTTTTCTCCTAGTCCGTAGAGGATGCTGGGCACCCGTCCCAGTGCGTACTTTACCTGCAGTTTAGTTATTACAGTTACACAAGTTGTGTTATCTTGGTTTCAGCATGTTGCTGCAATTAGTTCATGCCTGTTGGCGTGTGTTATGTTGAATGCCATGTGTGCGGCATGGTTGAGGGTGTGAGTTGGTAGATATCTCACCACTAGTTAAGTAATTCCTTTCCTCGAAATGTCAGTCTCCCTGGGCACAGTTCCTACAACTGAGGTCTGGAGGAGGGGCATAGAGGGAGGAGCCAGTTCACACCCAATGAAAAGTCTTTAGAGTGCCCATGTCTCCTGTGGATCCCGTCTATACCCCATGGTATTGATGTCGTCCCCAGCATCCTCTACGGTCTAGGAGAAAAGGATTTACCGGTAGGTTATCAAAATCCTATTTTTACCTCCTTAAGCTGGGTACACACTATACAATGCTCACGTAAGATAAGATGTTAACCAGGGGTTAAAGTGGGCCAGAACTGCATTGTCCCCTGGAATGGTAGGTGGAACTAGTAACATGCAAGACAAGGAAGTGGCACTCCACAGAGAGCCTACCCTGCCACCTGCACCAATAGGCGGCGTTAGTGTATGAAGCAGCAGCCGCCCCCTTCCCTTGTCCCACCGGTTGCTTTTTTGCAGAGCGGCTGTGGCATCTATAACGTGATGATGTGCCGCAGCTGCCCCAGTGCATGATGGGAAAGGTTCTTTTGGTGAAGGGGATCTAGGCTCTACCTGAATACCAGCACGATCCACTCCATATCCACGCCAGCCAGAGGCAGGGCCGGGGGCTGAGCCCGAGAGGCAGGGCCGGGGGCTGAGCCCGAGAGGCAGGGCCGGGGGCTGAGCCCGAGAGGCAGGGCCGGGGGCTGAGCCCGAGAGGCAGGGCCGGGGAGAAGAGCACTGAGCTGGAGACACAGAAGGGCACAGAGCTGGAGACACAGAAAGGGATTGAGCTTGAGAAGCACATAAGGATGGTCTTGGAGAGACGCATGGCGGTGAACAACAGTGTCACAGGAGACTGAGCTGTGGGAAGACGCAGGAAAATGGTGCTTGAGAGACACAGGGGGGTGAACAACAGTGTTGCAAGGGGTTGAGCTGGAGAGATGCAGGGAGGGTGGCGTTGGAGTGACGCAGGGAGAATGACGCTGTAAGATGCATTGGGTGGCGTTGTAGAGATGTAGGAGGATGGTGTCTCTCCAAGATATTTGACCAAGAAAGTTCACATTTTTCCCTGACTGAGAACTTCCATTACTATATATTATCTTGTTGAACCTCTGTTGTATGAAGATGACATATTATTCCAAAGCAAACAGGTGGCTTCTGTACCACATGATCTCCAATATGAGCACTGAATACTGGATCAAAGCACTGTCTGCCCAGGGAGGCTCAATTTCTTCTGAGGTCACCCTCTGCAGGAAACCACCAAATAGGTAAAAAAAGACTCAAGCACAGGGGATACATAGGGAGTTCCAAAAACACATGGGGTACACAAGTGACATGTACTTGGGGACCCCTTAAAAAAAAAAAAACCTCAGAGAGGTTGCATAAAAATAATTAAAAGTGACACTGATCATAGAACATTTTTTTCTATTTAAGTGACATTACATTATAGTCTCAGCTGGTGGCAAAAGTGGTAAAAAGCATATAAAATATATTTCACACTATGATAGTCCCTAAGGCTTCTGGGGGCCAAGGCAGCCCCCAGATACCCAATCATTCACATATTTAGAGAGAGAGAGAGAGAGAGAGAGAGAGAGAGAGAGAGAGAGAGAGAGAGAGAGAGAGAGAGAGAGAGAGAGACCTTATTTTGGAGCCAGATTTTTATGGGCAACACTTTTATTTACTCTGGGTACCATAAACCCCAGTGGTAAGGCACAACCTCATAGTAGCTCTGCCTAACGAAGAAGGGGGGGGGGGGGGAAGGGTCTTGCTGGCAGGGTAAATGAGTTCCACCACCTCTTCGGGACCAAGCACTGATGTTAGCTCACAAGTTTTCCTTGCGAGGAAACATCAGATACCATGCGTACACACCATACAATTGGTCCTTCTAATTGTCATAATTACTCTGTCCTAAAGATCGAAAGGAATTGAGCAGGCCTAACCAACCTTTGGCTCTCAAGCTGTTGTTAAAGTCCCAGCATACTTTACTAGCTGATCCGTGCAAAGGTATGCTGGGACTTGTAGTTTTACAACAGCTGGAGAGCCACAGGTTGGCCGGACCTGGAATAACACAACTATCTGTCTGCAAGTCAGTTTGTGAGAGGAACCAGATGATCACAGTCATTAATAGTAATGTTATTATTTCTTCAAGATTAAGATTTATTTATTTTGGTATTTTCAAGGGAGTTCACCAAGAAAAAAAGATGTATTAACCATTATTTAAGCTACAGTATATTGCTTGATTACCCATTAACAGGGGGAATGAAACCCAATGCCTGTTTCTAACTAAATAGCGCATATAGAATATGCAGGAGCTCTATAAATAAATGTTAAAGATAAATAATAAACCCCCTAGCAAACCTCAGGTGAGAAAAATTGACATCAAAAGTACAAAGACACTTACAATTCCTGGATATAATCCTCCTTCACACTGAATGACAAGCCGTATTCCTGGAGGAAATCATTCAGACATGTCTCCAGTTTCTCCAAATCCCCCTCGATTTGGTTGTCATAGACGCCTATTAAGAGTGTTTTAAACAAGTTGTATATATGAACTGTATCAAATAATCTAACTAACACAAAATCATATACACAGTCAAATCATTCGCTAATCTGATTACATCAGATTGATTTTCTGTCCCTGTAAATCTAAAAATCCTCTAATTTGCTGAATTTGGACTCAAATATGGAGATAGGTCACTTGCCACTTGGTATCTTAGTTACCTATGACACCCATATTTGGCATCCTACCTAGGGGTACTCGTGTGTCACTAGGAGTACGTAAATGAATGTTAATATGAGTGGCAGCAAAAATAATTTATTCTACAAAAGTGGATACAACCCACCATCTTCACTTTTTCTAGTAACGTTATCCCATGTCTTTAGGATGGATTGGCTGGAAGCCTCGCTGAAAAATGAAAAGCTTACGGAGTGCTTTTTTGACACATGGGAGAGCTACATTGACACTATGGGAGGAATTCAGACCTGATCGCTGGGCAGCGATTTTTGCAGCCCTGCGATCGGATAGTCGCCGCCTACAGGGGGAGTGTATTTTTGCTGTGCAAGTGTGCATTCGCATGTGTAGCAGAGCTGTACAAACACAGCCCAGGACTTACTCAGCCGATGCGCTGACTTCAGCCTGTCCGCGACCGGAATTGACGTCAGGAACCCTCCCTTACAACGTCTGAACACGCCTGCGTTTTTCCAGACACTCCCTGAAAACAGTCACTTGCCACCCACAAACACCCTCTTCCTGTCAATCTCCTTGCGAACACCCGTGCGATCGGATCCTTCACACAAACCCGCCGCTGACAGGCGATCCCCGTTGCTGTGGTCCATCGTGCCTGCGCATTGCGATGCATACGCAGTTCAGGCCTGATCGCCCGCTGTGTGAAAACACACAGCATTGATCAGGTCTGACTTACCCCCTATATCCTAACTACCTAGGGAACAACTGTGCAAATGTTTCTGGGGTACTGTACATTGTGGTATGAAACACGTATATATACTCCCAATATCCTCCAATTGCTGGTGGCTGTGATATGCAGGTCTGAGTCTAGTTATTTTATATGTTTACTAATACGTGGATATTGCTTCCGCTATACTACTTGTCTATGTGGTATTGACACCTTTGTGCATATATATTTTACTACTGTCATTCATGTCAAACTTGTTTTTGATATATTGTGTATTTATGTGAAAAAAAAAGTGTTTAAAAACAAATCCTAAAATTGTCTTATACCCCTTTTCCACCTATGAGCACAGGTCGCAGCCGGGAGCCTGACACGGGTGCTACCCGGCTGCGGCCCGTGCTCAGCCCCCTTTCCCATCAGCAGTCACCAACCCGGCATATTGGCGGGTTGGTGACGCTGCTAGTGACGCGGCAGGGGTGGCGCTGGGAGATCACATGATCTCCCAGCGCCGCCCTTCCATACATTGTAAACAGGAGCCGTGTCACATCGACACGGCTCTCGTTTACACTACAACCCTACCCGGATCATTCCCGTGTCCTACTTTTCCACTTGCAAAAATCACAGGTAAATGCGCACCCCGTGCATTTACCCGTATTTTTTGAGCTAGTGGAAAAAGGGGTATTAGATTGCGCATGCAACGTCACATTGTCAGATCACAAATGTAATGATCACTCGTTTTTTGACTTAGATGATCTTTAAATACACTTTCTTTCTTTTTTTTATTATTAACTGAAAAGCATATTTGATTCAATAATGGGGCAATTAAATAGAACCGTTTTGTAACTGCATTGCAAACAGACTGAACTGTTGTTAAAGCAAACATAATTCACCTGGATATCTCCCATGCTTTTTGTGAAATCTGTCCACAGCTCTCAGCATCAGATAAAAGACAATTTCATTGTCTGGATTCTCCATGAGAGACACTGGAAGAAAAGAGAAGATCCTTATCAGCTGGAAATGGGAGCACTTCCACAGTGAAACTCTTGCTGGAAATTCATGCTAGCAGATTTGAGACCGTGCAATTCACCATCATGCAAAGACATTGGACTTGATGCAGAGATGCCCACAGTTGCTCCCCAAAATGAAGATGCAATTTACTATGAAAGAAGCTGCAATTGCATGTATACTGTATGCAAAGCTGCAACTTTGCATCTGGTTTTCGCCGGGCATGCGACACATTCACTGCTTGTATACACAGTATGCACAATATCCTTTTGCTGTTGGACATTGATAAAACTCCAAATACTTTTCTAAAACAGAAACAAAAAACTCTGTCTAGCATTAAAAAAACAAAAACCTATTTGCTTAAACATGCAGAGAAAAGCATAAAATATGCCTGAGCTATGAAGAAAGCACCAATCAATATCTACTGCGCATTAAAAAAGGCAATCAGAAAAACTTCGCTAGTGCTTTGAGACCGGGACCTCATCTGCAATTAACCACACACAAATACAGGTGTGTCCTCATGCATCCAGCCTCAACATGTCATGCAGCGCAAGATACCTAGCGCGAGCGAGCCGCCAGGTCCCATGCTACTCTCCTGTCGGGCGCATTTTTTTTTGCTGAAAATGTGTCTTAGTCTCAATGCAATTAATGCAGATTTGTGCGACTCAAGAGATGTACGTTAGACTACGCCTTGGAAAAGTGAGTGTTCATACAATGTAGAACAGAGGCAGACACAGAAGCCTGAGAGAGCCGTACGTATTACAAATGTGTCCTTATACATCTTTGCTGCAGTTATGCCAAACAACCCCTCTCAGCACACCAGGTCATGTGAGAATCTTCAAGCGTTTATCGTTTTCTTTTTGCATTCTTTATGACCGAAAATGCATCTTAGTCGTAACGCAATGCGACTAGGGTGCACAAAGAGACTGTACTGATTAATTTGATATGCTGTACAGACTCAGTCGAACACATATACAAGTGTCATAATGTATATGGAACAGAACAGAAAAAAGCTGCGGCTGCTACATTGTAGAATGTCATATACATAGTCAGAGACTCAGTCGCTTACAATATACAAGTGTTCTATACTAAATTGTGCATTTTTCTTGGAGTGTGCGGAAACATTTTTACGTAACAAATACTACGCTGACTGGTCTAGTTATCACTCTGCATCAGGTTTCTACATAAAAAGAAAAATTCAATATAACAACACATATCCTATTCTGTCCACTTCACTTACCAATGTCTTTCTTTTTAGCAGTATCCAAACCATATTCTTCTGCCAACGATCTGCACCGCACAACTTGGAGGAAAGCACTATTTCTACCTGGACATGAAAGGACTGGTTTTATCATGTCATGCACATGAGGTTTCAGCACTATAGCTCACACAGTCATGACGTGTAGAATGTTCACAAGACAGATCTATACTTTTTGCTTATGGCAGACTGACAGAGACACTTTGCAAGTTGGCCTGTAAATACTGGTGCTGGAAGACTGGAACACTGCACATGCCTTTTCAACCCATTTTAGCTGCTTTGACATCACTGTTCTCTTTACTCAAAGACCATATCTACCCAACAAAATAAGCCAATGCTGCTGGTAGCATGTGTGTATGTTGAACAAATGCAGGCTGATCCTGCTGCTTCACAAGAGCACCAAATTCTAATTTACAGTAATAAATAGCAATAAAGTCTAATTATTTAGTAAACTTAATCCATCAGGAGAAGAGGAACTAATTTCTGCCATTGTAATAGCATGGGCATAATCCATGATGTACTCTTGCAGTAAACAAGATTCTTGTAAACAATAAAAAAGTATTAAGTACTTGACTCAAACCCAACACAGGAAACAGAATATATGGAGTCAGGAACAAGACTGCGAATTTAACATCTCAACACTTGCGGCCTACATTTCACTCCTTTAAATTGACTGTTAGAGACACCCCCGTATTTATAATTAAACAATCTTCCCACTTATCTGATGGATTCATAATTAGATTACCCTTAAAACATTTTGCAGGATGCAAACGGTTATTTAAGCTAGCTTTCAATTGTAGCTACACACTGACATCTTGTGGTCACTGTAACCATTGCTCAACAAAACGGGTAAAGGGCCCCATACACTACAACGATATGTCTGAGGCTGAAGTCGGGGGCGATTTCCATTGAACTCTCCCAGGAGCTTCCCGGGAGTGGTTCCATACGATTCGGTACATTTTGCATGCAATATATCGTATGCGATCCCAGCCATGCCTCCGCGAACTGACATATCACGAGTGCAGCAGTAACGATCTAGGGGAGCTGATCCGACCCTCACGGGAACGCGCATCGGAACGGATCGGAAACACCTCCAAAATGCCCGATTTCACCCGATATATCGGCCTGAATGCCCGAAATTGGATGAAATCGGGCATTATCGTTCTAGTGTATGGGACTCTTTAGTCTTCAATTGGGATATGTTAAGGTACTGAACCAACACAGTGGTGGAAATTAATTGTAGAGTTAGAATATATATGAAGAATAGTTACAAAAAAAATAAAAAAAAACTTACAGAACAGGCGGATGTCTCTTTCTGATATGCTTTCTGGGGGCTGCAAAGAAATGACAGGCACTCTAATAATCGTGGAAAGTTTATGTGAATACGCAAAGTAATACTATGTAATCAGAAATAAAGCAGTAGTTTTGCACATGGAAGCTTATACCCCTTTTACACCACTAATGCCGGATCCCACCCAGGATTTGGAAACGGGTCCTTCTCGGGTGGGATCCGGCATTGGACGCTGCTGCTGGCTTCCCCACCCAACCCGGCAATATGCCGGGTCGATACAGTGTCATCTCCACGCCGCCTCTCCCTGTTGTAGTGAACGGGTCCTGGGTCGATGCCCGTTTACGCTGCCACTGCTTTATTCCTGGCTTGAATTACCGGGTCAGGCGACCCGGGATTTCGACTATGGTGCTTTCACACAGCACGCCGACCCGTGTCGACTCGGCAATATGTCAGGTCGATACAGGGTTATGTGAAAATAGGATTTTGATACCTACCGGTAAATCCTTTTCTCTTAGTCCGTAGAGGATGCTGGGGATACCATAAGAACCATGGGGTATAGACGGGATCCGCAGGAGACATGGGCACTTTAAGACTTTAAAAGGGGTGTGAACTGGCTCCTCCCTCTATGCCCCTCCTCCAGACTCCAGTTATAGGAACTGTGCCCAGGGAGACGGACATTTCGAGGAAAGGATTTTATTGTTGAACTAAGCTGAGATTCATACCAGCTCACACCTCAAGCACGCCGTACTACTTTGCATTCAACATGACTCAACGCAATGTCAGCAACAAGCTGACTATAACGTAATCCAATCTGTGTGTAACCATAACTAATTACTGCAGACACAGACCGCACACGGACGGGCGCCCAGCATCCTCTACGGACTAAGAGAAAAGGATTTACCAGTAGGTATCAAAATCCTATTTTCTCATATGTCCTAGAGGATGCTGGGGATACGATAAGAACCATGGGGTTTATACCAAAGCTCTAGAACGGGCGGGAGAGTGCGGATGACTCTGCAGCACCGATTGACCAAACATGAGATCCTCATCGGCCAGGGTATCAAACCTGTAAAATTTAGCAAAAGTGTTTGGCCCCGACCAAGTCGCTGCTCGGCAGAGTTCTAATGCAGAGGCCCCCCGGGCAGCCGCCAGGACGAGCCCACCTTTCTGGTAGAATGGGCTTTCACCGATTTTGGCACCGGCAATCCAGCCGTAGAATGAGCATGCTGGATTGCATTACAGATCCAGCATGCAATATAGTCTGCTTGGTAGCAGGAGCCCCAATTTTGTTGGGAGCATACAGGACAAACAGAGCCTCTGTTTTCCTAATTTGAGCCGTTCTGGCGACATAAATTTTCAAAGCTCTGAACACATCCAGAGATTTCGACTCAATCAAGGTATCAGTAGCCACTGGCACCACAATAGGTTGGTTCATGTGGAAAGATGAAACCACCTTCGGCAGAAATTGCTGACGAGTCCACAACTCTGCTCTATCTACATGAAATATCATATAAGGGCTCTTGTGAGACAAAGCCGCTAACTCAGACACCCGTCTTGCGGATGCCAAGGCCAACAGCATGACCATTTTCCAAGTGACAAATTTCAACTCCACCTTCTGTAAAGGCTCAAATCAATGTGATTGAAGGAACTACAACACCACGTTAAGATCCCATGGTGCCACTGGGGGCACAAAGGGAGGTTGGATGTGCAACACACCTTTCACGAAAGTGTGAACTTCTGGAAGGGAGGCCAAGGGTTTCTGAAAGAAAACAGATAAGGCTGAAATCTGTACCTTAATTGAGCCCAACTTTAGGCCCGCATCCACACCTGCTTGCAGAAAATGGAGAAAACGTCCTAACTGAAATTCTTCCATAGGAGCCTTCTTGGATTCACACCAAGACACATTTTCTTCAAATACGGTGGTAATGTGTAGACGTTACTCCTTTTCTAGCCTGAAGAAGTGTGGGAATGACCTCACTGGGAATACCCTTTCGGGCTAGGATTTGGCGTTCAACCGCCATGCCCTCAAAACGTAGCCGTGGTAAGTCGTGGTATATGCACAGCCCCTGTTGTAACAGGTCCTCGCGTAGAGGAAGAGGCCAGGGATCTCCTTTGAGTAATTCCTGAAGATCTGGATACCAAGCCCTCCTTGGCCAGTCTGGAACAATGAGGATCGCCAGAACCTTTGTTCTTCTTATGATCTTTAGAACTTTCGGAATGAGAGGAAGTGGAGGGAATACATACACCGACTGAAAAACCCACGGTGTCACTAGGACGTCCACTGCTATTGCTTGAGGGTCCCTTGACCTGGAACAATATCTCTGAAGCTTCTTGTTGAGACAAGACGCCATCATGTCTATTTGAGGAGTTCCCCATAGACTCGTCTCTTCTGTGAAGAACTCTTGATGAAGACCCCACTCTCCTGGATGGAGATCGTGTCTGCTGAGGAAGTATGCTTCCCAGTTGTCCACTCCTGGAATGAAGATCGCTGACAACGCGCTTGTATGCCTTTCCGCCCAGCGGAGAATCTTTGTGGCCTCTGCCATTGCCGCTCTGCTTTTTGTTCCGCCCTGGCGGTTTATGTACGCTACTGCAGTTATATTGTCCGACTGGATCAGTACGGGCAGATTTCGAAGATGATGTTCCACTTGTAGAAGGCCGTTGTAAATGGCCCTTAACTCCAGAACGTTTATGTGTAGACAAGTTTCCTGGCTTGACCATCTTCCCTGGAAGTTTTCCCCCTGCGTGACTGCCCCCCAGCCTCGGAGACTCGCATCCGTGGTTACTAGGATCCAGTCCTGGATCCCGAACCTGCGCCCCTCTTAGGAGGTGAGAGCTGTGCAGCCACCACAGGAGTGAGATTCTGGTTTTTGAAGACAGGACTATCTTCCGGTGCATGTGCAGGTGGGATCCGGACCACTTGTTCAACAGGTCCCACTGAAAAACTCTGGCATGGAATCTGCCAAACTGAATGGCCTCGTAGGCCGCTACCATCTTCCCCAGTAATCGGGTGCATTGATGGATTGACACTTTTGCTGGTTTCAGAATTTGTTTGACCAGATTCTGAATTTCCAGAGCCTTTTCCACTGGAAGAAAAACTCTCTGTAATTCTGTGTCCAGAACCATTCCCAAAAAAGACAGCCGCTTCGTCGGAGTCAACTGCGATTTTGGCAAGTTTAGGAGCCAACCATGATGTTGCAGAACTGTCAGGGAGAGTGAAATGTTCTGGACGAGTTGGTCCCTGGATCTCGCCTTTATCAGGAGATCGTCCAAGTACGGGATAATTGTGACTCCCTGCTTGCGCAAGAGAACCATCATTTCCGCCATTACCTTGGTAAAATCTCTCGGAGCCGTGGACAGACCAAACGGCAACGTCTGAAATTGGTAATAACAATCCTGAATTGCAAACCTCAGATAAGCTTGATGCGGAGGATATATGGGGACATGTAAGTAGGCATCCTTTATGGCAGAGAAACTGGTAAGGCCGATTTGAAAAATCGTCGAGGGGGAACGTCCTGAAACTCCAATTTGTACCCCTGGGACACTATTTCTAATACCCATGGGTCCAGGTCCGAGCAAACCCAGAACTGACTGAAGAGTTTGAGACGTGCCCCCACCGGTGCGGACTCCCGCAAAGGAGCCCCAGCGTCATGTGCTGTATTTGGCAGAAACCGGGGAGGACCTGCTCCTGGGAACCTGCCACTGCCGGTGATTTTTTTCCTCTTCCCCTTCCTCTAGTAGCAAGGAAGGAAGAACCTCGGCCCTTTCTGTATTTATTGGGCCGAAAGGACTGCATCTGATAGTGGTGTGCTTTCTTTTGTTGTGGAGGTACATAAGGTAAAAATGATGACTTACCCGCGGTAGCCGTAGATACCAAATCAGCGAGACCGTCACCAAACAAGACACCACCTTTATATGGTAGAGATTCCATATTTTTCTTGGAGTCAGCATCAGCATTCCATTGATGAATCCACAAAGCTCGCCTTGCCGAGACTGCCATGGCATTGGCCTTTGATCCTAAAAGGCTTATATCTCTTGCCGCTTCCTTTAGGTAGGCCGCAGTGTCCCTGATATAACCCAGCGTTAAGAGGATGCTATCCCTATCTAGGGTATCTATATCAGATGACAAGTTATCTGCCCACTTCTTGATAGCACTACTCACCCACGCAGATGCAATTGTTGGTCTGAGAAGTGTATCTGTGGTGACATAAATGGATTTTAATGTAGTTTCCGGTCTACGATCCGCAGGATCCTTAAGGGCTGCCGTGTCAGGAGACGAGAAAGCCACCTTTTTTGACAACCGGGATAGAGCCTTGTCCACCATGGGTGGTGACTCCCACTTTTCTCTATCCCCAGAGGGAAACGGATACGCCGCCGGAATCCTTTTGGGAATTTTCAACTTTTTGTCAGGATTTTCCCAAAGCTTTTCAAAAAGTGTGTTCAGTTCATGAGAGGGAGGAAACGTTACCTCAGGTTTCTTTCCCTTGTACATACAGACCCTTTTATCTGGGACAGCAGGGTCTTCAGAGATATGTAATACGTATTTTATCGCCACAATCATGTACTGAATGCTCTTTGCCAATTTTGGATCTAATCTGACATCACTATAATCGACACTGGAGTTGGTGTCCGTGTCGGTATCAGTGTCTGCCGACTGGGCAAACAAACGTTTTTGTGACCCCGAGGGGTCTGAACTTGTAATAACACATCCTCCACAGATTTCCTCCATGCCTGGTTCTGAGATTCAGATTTATCTAATCTCTTGGTAATAAAAGCAACATTAGCATTTAAAGCATTCAACACATTTACCCAATCAGGAGTCGCTTCAGCCCCGCTGTTTTTCAAAATCTTTATACTGGCGGGGGTTAGGACAGTGGCTTGGCACCTTGTCCCCTCTTGCCAGTCACTTTTTAGAGGTATATATGCTGCCCAGGGCGCCCCCGCGCCCTGTAGTGCCGCTGAGTGTGGGAGCATGGCACGCAGCGCAGCCGTTGTGCGGTACCTCTGAAGCCGTCACTGAAGTCTTCTTCTACTCACCTGTCTTCTGACTTGCTCTGCAAGGGGGGTGACGGCCGGCTCTGGGAATGAGCCCCTAGGCGTACCTAGTGATCAAACCCTCAGGAGCTAATGGTGTCCTGTAGCCAAGAAGCAGTGCCTTTAACTCACTGGAAGTAGGTCTAACTTCTCTCCCCTACGTCCCACGAAGCAGGGAGACTGTTGCCAGCAGTGCTCCCTGAAAATAAAAAACCTAACAAAGTCTTTTCAGAGAAACTCAGTAGAGCTCCTCAGAGTGCATCCAGTCTGCCTGGGCACAAGTCTAAAACTGGAGTCTGGAGGAGGGGCATAGAGGGAGGAGCCAGTTCACACCCTTTTAAAGTCTTAAAGTGCCCATGTCTCCTGCAGATCCCGTCTATACCCCATGGTTCTTATGGTATCCCCAGCATCCTCTAGGACGTATGAGAAAGGGGTATTACAGTGTCAGGACGACCATCACTCACTAACAATCCAGGTTTTAGTGATATACATGCTTCAGCACAGGTGACTTAGTTAGTACCTTGTTATTTTTTATTTAACCATCTGTGCTGAAACATGGCTATCACTAAAACCTGGACTGTCTGTGTGCCTTGAGGACCAAGGTTGGGGAATGCCTGCTCTAGACTGTCAACTCTTGCGTGCAGTACTTGACAAAGTGGTAGCCATTTGAGACCATATATACCACTTGGGACTGCTGTATTCTCATTTGCACAGTAGTCACCAGTAAATGTCAGAAATCTTCATGCTTACAACAGCTAAAAGAAGACATAACAGGAACCTGAAGTACAGTACTACACAAGCGGTTAGAAAACGAAGAGGCTGGCGGAGGAGACATCAATTTTGGGAATAATGTACCCCTGCTATAATCTAGGAGTATATTCAACATCAAACCATTGTGTAAATATATATAGAGACACTAAAATGCTGGCCAATGCTTTTATACAGCGGTTTATAATTGATAGGGAGTACAGGTTTTATGTGACACAAACCTTTTCAATTAAGAAAATATGAGACCATACTATTTAATATGCAGAGTGGTGTATCTGAGACACAACTATAGGGAAAGATATACTGATCAGATCAGTAAGCAGTATTTATAAAGAAGTACAGAACTTTATTTTTAATAACACATGTATTATATGATGATGATTGAAAGAGGATTTATAAAAGGTCTATGATTTTTGGTATAATTGCAGTATTCCAGTGTTGCCCCTATTCAGTGTAATACAATACATACTTACTCTGCCTATAGACTGCAGGAGTTTGGAGACATAGTTTTTAACAGCTGCTGCATCATTTTTAGCTTTCTCCTGGTACCTAAACAGCCAACAGTAAATACAATATAAGGTGATCATGTGCCGATCATACAACGGTCATGCTTTGTATTAGGTTTTACTTAGTTATATATTTTCCTTTGAACTAGGCCCAGGTCCTAAGTCCCTAGTTCCCCACCATATAACCCTTTCAGGAAAACACAGAAGCAACGCCAAAGACATTCTGGTTTGGTTTGTACCAATGTACTTGTATCAGACAACTGGAGCCATTTACAACAGATAGCCATGAGACTGTGACCAATGTGAATAGGAAGTGACATTCCTGAGTGCTTCATGCCTTATCCCTCAGTGATATCTCTAGCCAGTGGTTCTCAAACTCCGTCCTCAGGACATGGAGGACCTTCTTTGTCTACATGCCCTACCAGCTACACAGTGGAGCTTTACCCAAGAGTTCATACAGTTTCAAATAGCTCAGTGTTCATGGTAGGAAAAATCTTTGCCGTTATGAATGTGACAACATATCCTTTACATTGTATGGATGGATGGATGTGTATGTCAGCCATTGCTTCGTTCTAAAGTGGTAAACAGAGCACATTCACTGAAAAACAAAAAGTACAGAAAAACTTACACATTCTGTAATTTAATGAATTTAGCAGAGTCTGAAAACATATCTGGAATTGTTCCTCGCAGCGGCAAATTTCCTTTCCCTTCACCTTCTGTAAAATTCTTAACCGCTCGCGCCAAAATCCAGAACGGGGAAGACTAATAATACAGAGAGAGCTTGTAACCATATTATCTTTGCCATTAAAAAAATAAAATAAGTCAGAAGTTTTTTTTCTTGTAAGGAGGAAGAAATGACATCATACCTGTTGACAAATATTTGTGCAGCATTCGTCATTGAAAATATCTTCCACGCTACTGGGAAGCTGAAAGAAAACCGTAAACAAATAAAGACTATTAAAACACCTACTGACCAATTTAGGAGGCTGAAAAGTCTGCAGTAAAAACTGATATGCACAATAAATATTTTTTGCTGAAATGTCCAACTGAGAGTCTGCGTGGTTTTTAACTGTTGAATAACTGGTTATGACTTGAGTTCATTATTTTGACAAATTGCTATAAGGCCATATACAGTATATTTGTATGTGAATACATTTTTTTTTTAATTAATTATCCAATCAGGCAGCGCTTCTTATTTTTATACACTATTTGTTAAAACACAAGTCTACAAAAATCAGTGCAAAAAGGAATCATATCTAATAGCTTTCCTAAAAAGTTTGGGTTGTCCCCTTAATGGAACAATCCTGGAACAGGTGAGAACAGCGGTCTCATACCTTTGTAGTGTTTAAAGCAGTGTTCACATTCTTCACAGCCTCCTCAAAGTTCTCCTCATCTTCAGGGATTCCATTCTCATTCTTCAGGATGCCTGACAAACCACATAATCAGATTAGAGTCCACAACGGTCAATCTACAAGGGGTCTTAGAACCAGGAAGAAAAGCTCACCTTTCCTGATCAGATCTCGGAACATTTCTTTTTCTCTGTAACTTTTTGGCATCTGTCCTGCATTCTACAACAAATGGCACAATGGTCAAAGCAATAAGCAACCAGACTGGCCTGCGGTTATACCAAGTGACATTTGGGCAGAAACATACCTCCCGGCGCCATTTCTCTAAGTATTTGGCAACCACAACAATCCATGGAGTGTGACTGTGATCCTGAATGGAAAACAAACCGAATCATTTTTTTTAATTTTAAATAGATACCACCAGCAATTTTGGCCTCCAAATGGTGCAAAACCCCCGCACAACAGTAACTGAGGTTTATGAAAGGTGTAGTCTGCTACAACTGGCATCGAGATGTTAAATGTGTTTTTCTTATTCCGTCCACTAGGGAGCGCGGGGAACACTGGGGTATAGTCAGGAAAGATAACAGATAACATTTTGTTTCCCAGCATGCTCAGGCTCCCTTTCTTCTATACCCTGCTCCCAGCCAGCAAGTTATAGTAGCAAGGCCATGGCAGCAGCGAGGCGAAGGAAGACCGGCACACACACATACATGTGTAAGTGATATGGATACCTGCCCCCAGCTAGACAGTTTTCAGTTTGGTTGCAAAGAAGAACCTATACCAAGGTGCAAATCGGGTGCTGAATGTATGAGAACCTCTGCTAAGCTGCAGCCAGAGATAAAGGGGAAGTCACTCCCACAATAGGTACAAGGTAAAATGAAAATGGAGGCTGCGCTCAGATGTTTTGACACAATGGTAACTGTCAATATGTATAATTAAAAATAACATTTTAATAAAAATAAAAAAAATACACAAATGTATACAAGCACATTAAAAATGGCATGAATTCATACTTGATGTTTAAAAAAGGTATATTTACCCTAAATATCAAGTCATGGACGATGTTGGAATTTCATATAGGAGTCCGTTCCAAGAGTGCCCTTCTGGACAAATAAGGTCCAATGCAGTAAGAGTCTCTTTAATAAGAGAGTACAATTTCTGGTGCAGTTTCAATTTACCTAGTAGATGGCTGTGAAATGTCCCATCAAATGAGTGGGTTCCTTATGCAATACGGTATCTGGTACACCGAAGTCCTCTCTGAGTCTCTTTTGATGGAAGTATAGTTGTCCAGGACTGCTTCGGCTCCAATTAGGTAAAGCGTCCTGACCAGATCAGCAACCACTGATGCGTTTCGCTGCATGTAACCTGCAGCTTTTTCAAAAGGTATATAGTTATAGTTTTCAGTTTGGTGCCGGCAGGGATCAGGTACCATTTTGCGTGGGGACTGCTTTTAGTAGTCCCCCATGGTCTTTTCCTTTTTTATTCTATTATGTATGCCTTTTAACGCACATCTGAGTCCTCTGTTAGGCCTTTACACAATCTGTGCAGGGCTTAGCTCAGGTTTCTATCTCCTAGACAGAGATACACAATGTGTCCACATACATCTTTGCTATATCCCGCCATGTACGGCACAGTTTTGCATGCCATAGACTCAGAGATTTAGCCATGCCTTGTGATTTTTCTTAATTTGCTTCTTTAATATGTTACTTTATACATATTCTATCATGGCAAACAATTTTTTTTAAATCCATCCACTTGCTACTCGTGAAAAACAGCTTAGCCGTGTTTTGCATGTTGTTCCAAATTGAGCAAAATAGCAAAGATGTAAGTGGACACATCTCTAAACATCGTTCGTCTAGAAGGGAAAGCTCTACTCCCCTCTCTGACGATGAATCAGACAATGATTTCTGCTCAGACCAGGCGGCTAGTCTTCTATCACCTTGGAAGTTGAGACCTCCGCTATGCCAGATGGGTCCATATCACTGGCAGAGGCAGATGCACTAGTAATGGCAGTCAGATCGGTTCTGCTGGTTGAGGAGTCAGAATAGGCCACGGAGGACTAGGGGCCCAGTTTTCAGCTGAGTTTCCTTTCTCTGCATAGAGGACCTAAAAGAAGCTCGGGCTCAGTTCTCTAGGTTTTCCTTCTATTTCAGCCCGCTAAAGACAGAGTTAAGTGGAATAATCCGTCGCCTGTAAATGCTGAAGTCCGGTTTTGGCGTCTACATGAGGGGGGGCGCTAAGGCAATTAGCTGCTGATTTGAGGAGGGCCTTTCGTAAGACCCCATTACCCTTAGTAGCTCATACTAAATCGCCTATCTGGGAGAAGCTGCTGTGGATGCTGGGGTCTTGGCTTCTATGGTTTCTGCATCAGAGTGGGCGCGTGAAGGGCTCTCTGGCTGCGTACCTGGTGAGCCAACATTAACTCCAAAAGGCCTTAGAACCATTGCACTGTTCAGGGGATGTTCTTTTTGGACCAGAGTAAGAAAAGATTGTCGCCACCTTAGCAGCATCCAAGACGGCTTTTTTCCCATCAGCTGCACCACCTAGAGCTAAGACCACATATTGTTCCTATCGTCCTCAGCAAAGGTCAGACGCCCTCTAAATATCAGGGTGCTTCCTCAAAGTGATCTTATCAACCTTGGACTACCAGGTGGCCTCCATCCCGGGAGACCGGCTTGTGTCATTTGACGAAGTTTGGAAAGGAATCGCATTGGGGGCATGGGTCAGGGGCGTCTTCTACACACGGATACGCTCTAACCTTCTGGAAACGCCCTCCAAGCAGGTTCTTTTCCACCGGATTTTCAGAAAATCCGGGACAAGGCAGAAGCTCTTAGGGGATTTGTGCGTCCCTTTCTGGCCCCTGGAGTCATTCTCACGCTAACCCCCTCTCAATGAAATACAGGCTTCCACACAAGCCTCTTCCTAGTACGGAAGCTGGATGGTTCATTTCTGCCTATTCTCAACCTAAAATGCATTGAACCGGTACCTTTGATTCCCCAGGTTTTGTATGGAATCTATTTATTCCATTATACTAGCACTGGAACCAGGGGATTTTATGACATATCTGCACATTCAGGATGCCTATCTTACATCCCTATCAGGGAGGCACATCAACGCTTCCTCAGGTTTGCTAGCCGGACACATGCGTTGTCAGGGGGTAAGGATTCTTCCTTGCCTCAAGGACCTGCTGCTTCCAGCACAGTCGCTGAAACTCTTATCCAACCACATGCTGGACATTGGACCTTCTACAGTCTAACGGCTGGATGATCAATTGGCGCAATTCCGCATCAACTCCTTCCTAAGGAATGTTGAATCCACTACTGGATTCTCACTCTCAATCGGTAAAGTCTGTTCCTTAATTAGCACCCTCAAGCTCAGGGCTATCTATAGGGCCCTTTACCAGTGGAGGGGCAGTCAAACAATGCAACAACGTTCGCTTACATCAGTCACAAGGGTGGCACTCTCTGCAGTGGCGCTATGTAGGAAGCCAGTTCCATCCTCCGCTGGGCAGAGCACCGCGTTCATTCCAGGCTTCCAAAATTGGGAGGCGGACTTCCTCAGTCGCCAGGACGTTTATTACGGCGTATGGCCTCTATGTCCAGATGTATTTCAGACGCTAGTCAGCCTTTGGGGTCATCCGGACATAGACATGATGGCATCTCGACACAGCCATCATGTTGCAGTACTTCTCTCGGACCTAGTATCGCAGGGCTTTTCTTGTGGATGTTCTGGTCGTAGCATGGGCGTTTCCGCTTATCTATGTCTTCCCCCCTTCTCGATGATCACCAGAGTGCTTCACAAGTTTAAGCTAGTGCGAGGCACGATTCTTGTGACCAAGGATCTCCGCCCCACTGCGCCTTCCTCTGCAGCCAGTTCTCTGGTCGCAGGGTCTGTGTTCCATCTGGATCTTGGCCAACTTGCTTGATAGCGTTGCTCTTCAGACCCCCGTCTTGAGAAAAATAAGATTTTAAACCTACCGGTAAATCTTTTTCTCGTAGTCCGTAGAAGATGCTGGGGACTCCGTAAGGACCATGGGGATAGACGGGCTCCGCAGGAGACATGGGCACTTTAAGAAAGACTTTGACTCTGGGTGTGTACTGGCTCCTCCCTCTATGCCCCTCCTCCAGACCTCAGTTAGAGAAACTATGCCCAGAGGAGACGGACAGTACGAGGAAAGGATTTTAGTTAATCCAAGGGTAAGATTCACACCAGCTACACCAATCACACCGTATAACTTGTGATATACTATCTAGTTAACAGTATGAAAAAACAACATATCATCGGTCCAAAACCGATGAAACTATAACATAACCCTTATGTAAGCAATAACTGTATACAAGTCTTGCAGAAGTAGTCCGCACTTGGGACGGGCGCCCAGCATCCTCTACGGACTACGAGAAAAAGATTTACCGGTAGGTTTAAAATCTTATTTTCTCTAACGTCCTAGAGGATGCTGGGGACTCCGTAAGGACCATGGGGATTATACCAAAGCTCCCAAACGGGCGGGAGAGTGCGGATGACTCTGCAGCACCGATTGAGCAAACAGGAGGTCCTCCTCAGCCAGGGTATCAAACTTATAGAACTTTGCAAAGGTGTTTGACCCCGACCAAGTAGCAGCTCGGCACAGCTGTAGTGCCGAGACCCCTCGGGCAGCCGCCCAAGACGAGCCCACCTTCCTAGTGGAATGGGCCTTAACAGATTTTGGTAACGGCAATCCTGCCAAAGAATGCGCCTGCTGAATCGTGTTACAGATCCAGCGAGCAATAGTCTGCTTTGAAGCAGTGCCGCCAACCTTGTTGGCTGCATACAGGACAAACAGTGCTTCTGTTTTTCTGATCCTAGCCGTTCTGGCCACGTAAATTTTCAAAGCCCTGACCACATCCAGGGACTCTGAATCCTCCAAGTCACGTGTAGCCACAGGCACGACAATAGGTTGGTTCATATGAAAGGATGAGACCACCTTAGGTAGGAGTTGAGGACGGGCCGCAATTCCGCTCTATCCATATGGAAAACCAGATAGGGGCTTTTATGTGATAAAGCCGCCAATTCCGAAACTTGCCTAGCCGAAGCCAAGGCTAACAACATGACCACCTTCCAAGTGAGATATTTCAACTCCACTGCTTTAAGTGGTTCAAACCAATGTGACTTAAGGAAACTTAACACCACGTTAAGGTCCCAAGGCGCCACCGGAGGTACAAAAGGAGGCTGAATATGCAGTACTCCCTTCACAAAAGTCTTTACTTCAGGTAAAGAGGCCAATTCCTTTTGAAAGAAAATGGATAAGGCCGAAATCTGAACTTTAATGGAGCCTAACTTTAGGCCCAAATTCACTCCAGTCTGTAGGAAGTGAAGAAAACGGCCTAGATGGAATTCTTCCGTAGGAGCATTCCTGGCCTCACACCAAGAAACATATTTACGCCATATTCGGTGATAATGTTTAGATGTCACGTCCTTCCTAGCCTTTATTAACGTAGGAATAACCTCATCCGGAATACCTTTTTCCGCTAGGATCCGGCGTTCAACCGCCATGCCGTCAAACGCAGCCGCGGTAAATCTTGGAACAGACAGGGACCTTGCTGTAACAGGTCCTGCCTTAGAGGAAGAGGCCACGGATCTTCTGTGAGCATTTCCTGCAAATTCGGATACCAGGTCCTTCGTGGCCAATCCGGAACAATGAGTATTGTTCTCACTCCTCTTTTTCTTATTATCCTCAACACCTTGGGTATGAGAGGAAGAGGAGGAAACACATAGACCGACTGGAACACCCACGGTGTCACTAGGGCGTCCACAGCTACCGCCTGAGGGTCTCTTGACCTGGCGCCATACCTTTGCAGCTTTTTGTTGAGACGGGACGCCATCATGTCTATTTGGAGCAGTCCCCACCGACTTGCAATCTGCGCGAAGACTTCTTGATGAAGTCCCCACTCTCCCGGATGCAGGTCGTGTCTGCTGAGGAAGTCTGCTTCCCAGTTGTCCACTCCCGGAATGAACACTGCTGACAGAGCGCTTACTTGAGTCTCTGCCCAGCGAAGAATTCTGGTGGCTTTCGCCATTGCCACCCTGCTCCTTGTGCCGCCTTGGCGGTTTACATGAGCTACTGCGGTGACGTTGTCTGACTGGATCAGAACTGGTCGATCGCGAAGTAAGATCTCCGCTTGACGTAGGGCGTTGTATATGGCCCTTAGTTCCAGGATGTTGATGTGAAGACAAGTCTCTTGATTTGACCAAAGGCCTTGGAAATTTCTTCCCTGTGTGACTGCTCCCCAACCTCAGGGGCTCGCGTCCGTGGTCACCAGGATCCAGTCCCGAATGCCGAACCTGCGGCCCTCTAGAAGGTGAGCACTTTTCAGCCACCACAGGAGAGAGACTCTGGCCCTGGGGGACAGGGTGATCCGCTGATGCATTTGCAGATGTGACCCGGACCATTTGTCCAATAGGTCCCATTGGAATGTCCTTGCATGAAATCTGCCGTAGGGAATGGCTTCATATGTCGCCACCATTTTTCCCAGGACTTGAGTGCAATGACGTATTGACACTTGTTTTGGCTTCAACAGGTTCATGACTAGAGTCATGAGTTCCTGCGCTTTTTCTGTCGGAAGAAAAATCCTCTTCTGGTCTGTGTCCAGAATCATGCCCAAGAAGGGCAGACGAGTTGTAGGATTCAGCTGCGATTTTGGAATATTGAAAATCCAGCCGTGTCGCTGTAACACAGTCAGTGAAAGTGAGACGCTGTTCAGCAACTTCTCCCGTGATCTCGCTTTTATGAGGCGATCGTCCAAGTACGGGATAATTGTGACACCCTGTTTGCGCAGGAGCACCATCATTTCCGCCATTACCTTTGTGAAAATTCTCGGAGCCGTGGAAAGCCCAAACGGCAACGTCTGAAATTGGTAATGACAATCCTGTACCGCAAATCTCAGGTACGCCTGATGAGGAGGATATATGGGAACATGCAGGTATGCATCCTTTATGTCCAGAGATACCATAAAATCTCCCCCTTCCAGGCTGGCGATGACCGCTCTGAGCGATTCCATCTTGAACTTGAACTGTTTTAAGTAAAGGTTCAGGGATTTTAAATTCAAAATGGGTCTGACCGAACCGTCCGGTTTCGGGACCACAAACAGAGTTGAGTAGTACCCCTTCCCTCTTTGAAGCAGGGGAACCTCTACCACCACTTGTTGAAGACACAATTTGCGAATCGCATGTAACACTATCTCCCTTTCCAGGGGGGAAATCGGTAGGGCCGATTTGAAAAACTGGCGAGGAGGCACCTCTTCGAATTCCAGCTTGTAACCCTGGGAAACAATTTCTATTGCCCAGGGATCCACCTGTGAGTGAACCCAGATGTGGCTGAACAGTCGAAGACGTGCCCCCACTGGGGCGGACTCCCTCAGGGGAGCCCCAGCGTCATGCGGTGGATTTTGCAGAGGCCAGGGAGGACTTCTGTTCCTGGGAACTAGCTGTGTTATGCAGCTTCTTCCCTCTGCCCTTACCTCTGGCAAGAAAGGACGATCCACGTACTCTCTTGCTTTTATTGGAACGAAAGGACTGCATTTGATAATGAGGCGCTTTCTTAGATTGTGAGGGAATATATGGCAAAAAATTTGATTTACCTGCCGTAGCGACGAGGTCCAAGAGGCCCTCTCCAAACAATTCCTCACCCTTGTAAGGCAACAACTCCATATGTCTCTTGGAGTCGGCATCACCTGACCACTGTCGGGTCCATAAGACACGCCTAGCAGAAATAGACATAGCGTTTTTCCTGGAACCCAGTAAACTAAGGTCTCTTTGAGCATCCCTCATATATAAGACAGCATCTTTTATATGCCCTAGGATCATTAAAATGGTATCCTTATCAAGGGTCTCAATATCCGCTGATAATGAATCTGTGCATGCTGCTACAGCACTACAAACCCAGGCCGACGCAATAGCCGGTCTGAGTAACGTACCAGAATGTGAGTAAATGGACTTCAAGGTAACCTACTGCTTGCGGTCAGCAGGATCCTTGAGGGTAGCCGTATCTTGGGATGGAAGCGCTATCTTTTTTGATAAGCGCATCAAAGCTTTGTCTACCCTAGGGGAGGATTCCCACCGGATTCTGTCCTGCGACGGGAAAGGATACGCTATTAGAATTCTTTTGGGAATCTGCAGTTTTTTGTCTGGAGTTTCCCACTTCGCATAATTCGTTCAGCTCATGTGATGAGGGAAAGGTGACCTCAGGTTTCTTTCCCTTATACATGTGTACCCTCGTGTCAGGGACAGGGGGTTCCTCAGTGATACGCAAAACATCTTTTATTGCGATAATCATATATCGAATACATTTAGCCACCTTTGGCTGTAATTTTGCATCATCGTAGTCGACACTGGAGTCCGAATCCGTGTCGGTATCTGTGTCAACTATTTGGGATAGTGGGCGCTTCTGAGACCCCGAAGGTCCAGGCGACATTGGGACAGGCATGGGTTGACTCCCTGACTATACCCCAGCTTCAGCTTTGTCTAATCTTTTGTGCAATAAATTAACATTAGCACTTAAAACATTCCACATATCCATCCAGTCAGGTGTCGGCACTGCCGACGGAGACCTAACATTCATACACTCCCCCTCCTCCTTAGGTGAGCCTTCAATCTCAGACACACCACACACAGGGAAGCTCTTTTCTGAAGACAGGTTCCCCACCAGGCCCTTTGGAGACACAGAGAGAGAGTATGCCAGCACACACCCCAGCGCTATATGACCCAGGAAAAAACACAGTATGTTTACCCAGTAGCGCTTTTGTTATGTATATGCGCCAATTATGTGCCCCCCCTCTACTTTAAAACCCTTCTTTCACCATGTGTTAAGCAGGGGAGAGTCCGGTGAGCTTCCTCTCAGCGGTGCTGTGGAGAAAAATGGCGCTGGTGAGTGCTGAGGGAGAAGCCCCGCCCCCACGGCGGCGGGCTTCTGTCCCGCTTAAATTTCTCAATGACATGGCGGGGGCTCTTTATATACATGTACAGTGCCCAGCTGTACATGTATATATCTATATATGCCACAGGAGAGGTTTATATATTACAGTGACCGAGGTGTGCGAGGTGAATGGGAGCAATGGCGCACAGCTGCAGTGCTGTGCGTTACCTCTATGAAGATCAAGGTGTCTTCTGCCGCCTCTGATGTTCTTTTCCTCAATACTCACCCGGCTTCAATCTTCCGGCTCTGCAAGGAGGACGGCGGCTCTGGGACGGACGGCTAGGGTGAGACCTGCGTACCAATCCCTCTGGAGCTAATGGTGTCCAGTAGCCTAAGAAACAGAGCCCTGAAACTCAGAGAAGTGGGTCTGTTTCTCTCTCCTCAGACCCTCGATGCAGGGAGTCTGTTGCCAGCAGTCTCCCTGAACATAAAAAACCTAACTAAAATGCTTTCTTTACAGGAAACTCAGGAGAGCTCCTGAAATGCACCCAGTCTCCACTGGGCACAGTATCAAACTGAGGTCTGGAGGAAGGGCATAGAGGGAGGAGCCAGTGCACACCCAGAGTCAAAGTCTTTCTTAAAGTGCCCATGTCTCCTGCGGAGCCCGTCTATCCACATGGTCCTTACGGAGTCCCCAGAATCCTCTAGGACGTTAGAGAAAAAAGTTTTCTGGGAGTGTGATATGAACTCTGCTATCACTCATAAACCGCCTCCCTCCAAGTTTCTAGACTCTTTTCTTTTTTGCAGTCAGGGTTGGACTTAGGACTCAGTCAACTGTACTAAAAGGTTCAGGTATCGACCCTACCTATTTGCAACGCCAACTTGCCTCATTGCAGGTCGTCAGAATGTTTTTGCAGGGCGTGCTCCATGTGCAGCCATGGTGGGTCTTCGTTGGATTACATGGCTGACTTTCATCCTACTTGCGTTGCGTCAGCCCTACAGGTGTCCGACTTAAGCACTTTGTTTTAGCGTTCTCCATTTCTCTTCTTTCATGATCACAGGGCAGTACTCTGCCCTCGTATGGGTTTCTTACCCAAGGTAGTATCTCGATTCCACATCAGTCCGGAGATTGTGGTACCTGCTTTCATTTCTCCGCCTGCTTTTCCGAAGGGGGTGTCGCTGGATCTCGTGGGAGCTCTCCGTGTTTACATGGACTGGACCTAGGCTGTCCGTAGGTCGGATTCCTTGTTGGTCCTGTACAATGGGGGTAATTCAGAGTTGATCGCAGCAGCAAATTTGTTAGCAGATGGGCAAAACCCTGGGGGTCATTCCGAGTTGTTCGCTCGTTGCCGATTTTCGCTATATTGCGATTAGTCGTTTACTGCGCATGCGCAAGGTTCGCAGAGCGCATGCTCTTAGTTATTTTACACAAAAGTTTGGTATTTTACTCACGGCATAACGAGGTTTTTTCATCGTTCTGATGATCATACTGTGATTGACAGGAAGTGGGTGTTTCTGGGCGGAAACTTGTCGTTTTCTGGGCGTGTGCGAAAAAACGCTGGCGTTTCTGGCAAAAACGCGGGAGTGTCTGAAGAAACGGGGGAGTGTCTGGGCGAACGCTGGGTGTGTTTGTGACGTCAAACCAGGAACGAAACTGACTGAACTGATCGCAATGGCTGAGTAAGTCTCGAGCTACTCAGAAACTGCTAAGAAATTTCTATTCGCAATTCTGCTAATCTTTCGTTCGCTATTCTGCTAAGCTAAGATACACTCCCAGAGGGTGGCGGCTTAGCGTGTGCAATGCTGCTAAAAGCAGCTAGCGAGCGAACAACTCGGAATGAGGGCCCATGTGCACTGCAGGTGTGGCAGATATAACATCTGCAGAGAGTTAGATTTGGGTGGGTTATTTTGTTTCTGTGCAGGGTAAATATTGGCTGCTTTATTTTTACACTGCAATTTAGATTTCAGTTTGAACACACCCCACCCAAATCTAACTCTCTCTGCACATCTTATATCTGCCCCTCTATATCTGTGTGTGTGCCGGTCTTCCTTCTCCTTCGCCTCGCTCCTGCCATGGGCTTGCTACTGTAACTGGTTGGCTGGAGGCGGGGTATAGAGGAGAGGGAGCCTGAGCATTCTGGGAAAAATTTTTATCTGTTGGTTGCCCAGACTGTCCTCTCCAGACTATACCCCAGTGTTCCCTGTGGCCTCTACTGACGTGAAGAAAAGGATTTAACAAGGTAAGACCATAAATCCTATTTTTGTTATTTGTTTTTTTAATGAATGCATCAAATAATTCATTTACTGTACCCAATTCTTTCATTTTTAAATGTGTGTATATTGAATTCAACAGCCAGCAAACCCATTGTTAGACATTAATATATACCGAAGCCTGTGTATTATCGAGCTAAATCTCATACCTGGAATACACCGATAGTACTTAGGTGCTTCTCTATCTGGCATAACTCTGAGGCAGTCCACAAACCATAGGTTATGACCGTCCTTTCTTGTGTGCGCCAAAACAGAACTGCTTTGCACACACCACAGATTGGTGTATTATCTCTATACTACTACCATACCTTTTACTTTGCATGTCACTGTCCGCACGCTGTTATTCATGTTCTATCATTGAACAGTTTCATTTACTTTACTTTTCTCTACAAAGTTAAAATACCTTATGCTAAGTTAAATAAGAGCAGGCACACAAAAATCTATATTGACATTTCACAGCATAATAAATCAATATATATGTGGAATTGCAGTTTTACCTTTCGGTCCATGTGATCCAGGTCATAGAGTTGGAGATGATCCTTCAGTTCAAAGAATGGCTGGTCCAGTCTCAGATCCTCTAACGCATTATCAGGATGGGATTCTATAACTGGGACATCCAAGGAAAAAGCAATTACATACAGGTTTATTTACATTATTTATTGGTCCTGGTTCCCATATATCTGTGTGCCTTATGTTTATTATTATCATTATTACTAATAATCAAATAAATGGCAAATACCGACATTCATTTTTAGGTTTAGGTAGCAGATTTACTATAACACCTATCACCTACAAAATTCCCAGCCTACTGAGCACATCGTGAAGGGTTGTGTTACCTGTACATTGTAAGTTTGCTATCACTCAGGTGTTAATGTTAGATCTATTTACACTAAATGTACCACTTTAGTAACAGTTTACCCTACCAGTAACCTTGGGAAGTATTATTTTGCTATGAGACAGTTACTAGTGTTTATATGCCAACCTCTATTTTTTTTAATAATTATCTTTAGTATCAAAGTCGAAAAATATCATGATTCACATGCCTTGTACTAACCCCATGCACATGCCCGCTGCGCCTGCACACGCTCTGCCGTGCGTTTGTATATTCGCACTTAGCGTAATGGAGCTTCTACGGCCGTGCACTTTGGCGCGTGGTATGCGCATTTACGGTAGAGTTTGTGAGCGTCTAGCGGGCGACTCGATCGCAACATATTTAACTCATATAGAGTGTTTTATAGTTAATATTCCCCCAGACAACGTCAGCAAGTATGTTAAGTTTAAACGGTTCTTGGACAGAGAGATTCCTCTTTACATGCTAGGAAGGCTCAGATAAAGGTTGAAAGGTGGTGTTTAGTATCCAGCTGTAGGGTATTTAAGGGTTATATTCCTATGATAGTTAGGAAAGATTCGCATATTCCTGCGCAGAAGTAGAAAATAGATAAATTGTATTTAAAATAAATTACAAATAAGTGCAGGGTAAGTGAATGGAATTCAGTCATTTCTTTCCCACAGACTGAATTCAATGGCCTTATTTACACTAAGCTTTGAGATTCTATGAAGAGGGCTTACACCTTTGTTTATGAATAGGGCCAGGTTTCTCTCCAGAATAATGAGTGCTGAGTTGTCATTGTGCCAACTGAAGGAGGGGACAGTGGGGTAAACAAAGCCCAGAGATAGAGTTTGTTTGGAAGATCCGAAACAATAGCTACCCACAACAATCCAGACAGACAGGAATTTGGAATACTAACAAGTCCTAGTCATCACCCACTTCTTGAACTAACCAATGGCCCCTGGTGCAGGACATGTCCCACCCCCTAACCAATGGAAAAAGAGCACACAGTGTCTATTGTAGTATGTCTTGAGCTAGTGAATAAATATAGCTTGCAACAGGCTTTGACACACAAGACTCTGAAGGCTTTCTCCTTGATAGCTGAGGACGGAATGCAGGTTGCGCCGGCGAAACATTCTCACGTATGTATATTTCTCTGTAGCCATTTTGTTACCTTTTTGTGTATGCCATTCATTCTCAATCTGTGTACTTGTATTTGCGATCGCTTTGCAAATGTTTGTTTTTCCTCGTTATTCTGTTTAGATATTGATGTTAGGACTGTAGTGTATAAGCTGTAATTGTTTTCCCCTTTTTATACTAAAAGAATCTTCTATGAAGGTGTTGGAACCTTACCAAGTTTTGTGTATTTCACCATTTATTACTAAGGGTTTCTGAGCATCTCAATCGCTCAAACAGCTTGCTTAATAACAAGGTTAACCAGTGTTACATCATTGCAGTATCTCAGTACTAAGGTTTATAGTATAAGCATATTCTGTGTTTAAGGTTTAAAAGGTTATTGACTGTGTGTGCGCTCGCTGTGTGTATTCCGTACACCCAGTGCAGCGTGTGTACGTTACTTGCGTACCACGTGCAAAGTCTTTATACGCAAATAGCGTACAAAGTGCGTAGCACGTGCACGTGGTTTAGCGGCCATAACGGCTTCACGGTATTAGTACATAGCTTATGTTCAAAGGTAAATATTTGACTTTATCAATTAGATTGTCAAGAATGTTAGTTTTTGTTTCTTCTTCAGGGTCCACAGGGCTCCACAGGGAATACCTTGGGGTGTAGGTGGTCGGATAGGGCCAGGCACCAAACAGTTAAAGCTTTAACAGTTCCCAGGATGATCCGGTGCTTCTCCCTATACCCCGCCCACAGCCCAGGCTATTAAGTTTTGTTGCCGGCAGGAGCCAAGTGCATCTTTAACAGTGGGGCTGCTATTAAGCAGCCTCAAGCTTTATTTTAGGATTTACTTTATTTTCTTTTTACTTCAGACAGAACTAGCAGCGCTAGGTAATCCTAAGGATACCAGCGCTGCTGTTCCATGTACTCCCTGCTGGCGCCGCAACACCAGAGAGTGGACTGGTGATCCCGGCAGGGCTCCCCTCAGGACATTGTACAGAAAGGTTTGTGTGCATCTTGCTATATCCCACCTAACCAGCCGGCCTCTCCAGCTCCTTTTAGGATCCCCCACATGGGCTTTCTTTTCACAGGTGTTGGAACAGATTTCGGACCGATTAGCAATCCCTGCGGTTTGTTCCCCCTATGGGATTCCCACAGCAGGTACACCCTGCTATATCAGTCACTGCTATTTCCCCTTCCTGGGTGGATGTGCCATCTATCTCAGTACAGAGTCTAGCTACTAGCTCTGCTACTTTTCAACAGATGTTACAGGGTGAAAGACCCTTACCCACTAAGGCAACTAGGCGTGCTGAGCCATCCTCAGTCTATGCAGCTTTCAGATTCCGAGGTGTCCTCTGGGGAGGCAGAGGACGCAGATGCCTCTCTCACCGAGCCCCCCCTCCGGGGAGAAGGAGCATCAGTCTACATTGCATATACCTGCGCTAGTGAGTACCGTCAAAACCATCCTTCAAATAGAAGAGGAGGAGCCTGCTCCTAAACTAAAAGCCCACTTTTTAAGCTCCAGGAGGTCGTTGAGGTGGAATTTCCTCAGTCAGATCAGATTACTGAACTCATGCCTGAAGCTTGGAATACCCTGGTAAAAAGTTCCAGCTACCAAAGCACCTGGCTTCTTTTTACACTATCCCAGCTGTTGATTGTGCTAAGTGGGAGGTTTCCCCTGCAGCAGATTCCCATGTGGCACGTCTGGTTAAAATCGCTACTTTACCTATCTCCACAGCATCTTCCCTAAAGGAGACTACAGATAGGAAGATTGAAGCCTGTCTCAAATCTATTCTCTTACAGGCGCTATTACTCGACCGGCTATGTCGACTGCCTGGGTGGCTCAAGCCAATGAGAGCTGGGCAGAGGCTCTGGAGGAAAGTCTTCCCACATCTGTCCCACATCTCGAATATCACAGATACAGCCTCCTACTTAGGTGAAGCTACTTTGAATACTGGGTTCCTGGATTCCAAGGCGTTGTCTACTCCGGTGGTAGCCAGTCGCATCATCTGGCGATACTCATAGAAAGTTGACACGAACTCTAAGAAGGCCCTGGAATCACTGCCTTACACTAGGGAGATACTGTTTTGTGCAGAACTGGACAAAATTTTGGCTACTCTGGCAGCCTCTAAAACTGCTTTCCTGCCCTCAGCATCTACCCCGAGGCCTCGGACATCTTCCTTATGGTCTGTTCACCCCCAGGGCAAAGCTAAAGGACAGTCCTGCCCTCGGCAGTTGGCTTCCACAAAGGCCTCCAAGCCAAGGGACAAGCACGCCACCTGACATGGCAGGACTCCTCCTATGGGACCACAGGGCGGGAGGCAGACTTCTTCAGTTTGCACAACCCTTACGTTAGACCACAACAGACGCCTGGGTGCAAGAAGTGGTCTCTCATGGGTAGGCTCTCTCATTCCTGAGATGCTCCCTCACTCTAGCAGTTCTTTTAACACAGACCCTCCATCAGCCCCAAACAAAGCCCTGGCCCTCCAGAAGGCCATTAAATCCCTACTGTATTCGGGGTAGTAAGCCCTGTTCCTTCGTCAGTGAGGGATGGGTTTTTACTCTATCCTTCTCTTGGTTCAGAGACCCAATGGGTCTCATCAGCCTATCTTCAACCTCAAATCCCTGAACAAAGTTTATCAAAGTACCCAGGATTCGTATGGAAACCCTCCAATCCATTGTCCTGGCTATTGAGCCTGGAGACTTTATGTCGTCTCTGGACATTCAGGTTACCTACATGTTCCTATAGCCCTTTTCTTCAGTAATTTGTAAGGATTGCAGTCCTCCGGTTGCATTTCCAATTTCGGGTACAGCACTTTGGTCTTTCTACTGCTCCGAGGGTCTTTAGCAAAATCATGGCCGTGAAGACGGTCCAGCTTCGTTATTAGGGGATCAGAATACTCCCATACCTGAACGACCTGCTCATTCTGGGACACTCTCTGGAGGTGCTTTACCTCCATCTTCAGCTGACTATTGCCTTTCTGCAAACACAAGGCTGGCTAATCAACTGGAAAAAGTCATCCCTGATGCCTTTGCAAAAGATGTTTTAACTGGGAGCTCTCCTGGATTATCAGGTACAGCAAATTTTTATACCAGCAGACAAGATTGTGAAAATTACTTCACAGCCAAGTGTCAATCCACTCAGTGTCAATCTTGAGGTCCATAGTCTCTACCTTCGACATGGTGGGGTACGCCTAGTTCCACTCCAGACCCTTTCAATTCCTGATCCTCTCTAGATGGAATGGGCAGTTGCATCTGATCAGATGCCAGACGATGGTTCTCTCTCTGGAGGTTCGACCGTCCTAAGTCTGGTGGCTACAGACGTCTCTCTTGGACCCTTCTGGAGCACGGATTGGGTACTTCTCACCACGGATGCCAGTCTCGGCGGATGGGTTCTATGCCTTTGATACTTTTGTCTCTCAGGATGCTTCATTTGGACACCATATTCTCCTCTCAGCTCAGGAGTTTCCCCTCCCTTGAATAACTGCATTGAGACATCTCCAAGGTATTCCATGCAGAGCCCTACTGACCCTGAAGAAGAAAAGGAGAGTTATGGTAGACTTACCTTTGTTAACTCTCTTTCTTCAAAGTCCATAGAGTCCACAGGGCAACCACCGTGACGCACCTTGCTTTTATGGTTTTTTCCTCTTGTTCACCGTTTCCCTTCTCTGTTGTGTGAGAGTGTGATTCTTCCTTCTATCCTATGCTGCTTTGGGCTTGTTACGAAAACGGAATAGCCTGGGCTGTGGGCGATGTATAGGGGGGGGGGGGGGGGGGGGAGGACCGGAGCATCCCTGGTGCTATAAAAGTTTCAACTGTTTGGTGCCCAGTCCTATCCAACCACCTACACCCCAAGGTTAACAAAGGTAAGTCTACCATAACTCTTTTTTGTATTATATCAAATATGATCATATATTATTCTTTGCCTTGTATTAGTCTTTGAATAGAGTGCAGTATTTAGAGGCATTGCTGTTTTTTTATTGTTATTATTAACATTGAGGTCTTCTGAACACCTAACGACTCCATACCACAGTCTGCTGCTGTAGCCCCATTTCATGCATTTCCTTCTCACAAACGCATCCGGCACAATTTAGAAAAACTATACTCTAACCTACTGATTCCCAAACTCAGTCCTCAAAGATTCCTATAACAGTACCTGGAACCACTTCCAAGTGGAAGTGGCAACTGGAACCACTTCTTCCAGGCTTCTACCTTGGGCACCGGGAACTGCCTATTTCTGAGTATGTGTGGCCCCTTTTCTGCAACACCTCCTGGGTAGTGTCAGCTAATTCCCACTGGATCTTAACTATGGGCCAGCCTGCATTGGTAGCTGCCAAAGGCTTTTAGCCTGGAGATACTGGGTTTAATCAAGAACAGAATATCATTTTAGGTAGTGCTGCTGTAGTCTATTCAAAATTGCGCCAGGTGCATCTACAACATTTGAAACTGGCACCCTTTACAGTACGGCCTGTTTGAAAATGGTGCCACGGCACGAGTGCCGCGATCACGATTTTAGACACATGGGCCGGATCTCTGGCAAAATGCCAAAAACATTTGACTTTTTTTTTTTTTTACCATAAAAATACAAAAAACAATCTTACTCGTATGTTCCTTTACAATAATTCTCATGTAGCCAATAAAACCATAAGTCCGGCAAATCAACAGAGGAATATTATAGTTCCAGAGGGATTCAGCCAAGTGCAGCAAAGAGCTAAAACAAACAGACAGATTAGTGAGATTAGAAGTCACATAACTGAACGCCAGGCTCGCAGATCTTGGCGAATGCAGACGCACCTCTCTGGCAGCTGAGTGGCGATCACTAAAGTGAACTTGCAGAAGAAAGATGGATCATTATCTAGAAGCTTGTCTGGGTTCTGCAAAATGGAAGGAAGTTATCACTTTAATTAAAGCATTACATAGCCTCTAAACACTTGACTGGCTAATATTTTTTCCCAAAACAGAGATGGCCAAAAAATCAGTTCATTGATGATTGGAAACGTTGCACCCAGCAGCCCTCGCACATTGAGATTTCTGACTGGTCGCATCTGAGGCAACAAAGCCAGGCAAGTGGCTAAAGAGTTTTTCCGAGGACAGAGAAATTTTAAAGGAGTGTGCACTGTAATGAGTATGGGCCTGATTCAGAACTGGACGCTAATGCTTACGCTACTGCCATCCCTTACGCAGAATAAGTGCGAAAACATGCAAATGCTAGTTTAAGCCTTTCCCACATGTACGAGCGTGAGCTGAACTGTGCAAAACGTGAAATGGCCACTTATCTGAGCACTATGCAGATCCGCCAGTAGGTGTGTGCACTCCGACATCGATGCTGCATCCATCCAAAATCGACTGCTCAAGTAAGTCCTGGATCGCGCAGATTGAACCATGTAACGTTTACCAAGTATAGCCACTGTGGCAGTGGTACTGCGAGAGAGAACCGCCTCTTTGTGTGTTTAAGTTTGGTTACTGTCCAGATTTACAAGTGCTCTGCAGTGGTCTTCTCATCTCATTGTGATTATGTAACTGGGTGCTCTTATCGCAAATGCAGTACACGCGTGCGCAGTAAAGGTCACCGTGAATATTAGCAAAACACTGGCCATCTGAGAAAAAGAAACGCCACTGCGTCCAATTCTGATTCGGGCCCTATGTGCATATAATAAGTGACTTTCTGCCACAATGTTCAGCTCAGCAGTCACACGCCGATCAGGAGCAATTCCTGTAATTCTAAGACATCGTTTCTGCTCCTCTCCCCTCCAAATCTGCCCAAGACGGCCGCAGCAAAAATGTACATTTCCAAACGAATTAACACATTGGATTACTTTTTTTTTTTTTAAACGGATGAGGATAGCCTATGATATTATAACATAACATATACAGTACAACAATCTGGTATGAGACAACAATAATCGTTTACTGATAAACATCTGCAAACCTCAGGAATGAAGTGTCCTGTGACGTCTTCATTTAGTTCTTGCAAAAGCTCCATGGTGGATTGGGCCCGATTCTGTTAATGAAACATGACGTATTACAAGCATTTATGAGTAAGCCGCGTGAAGCAGCAGAATAAGCACAGGATCTTGTAAGCGCTATAATAATATAAATAGTATATATAGGGCTGGGGTCATTTTTATACGATGGGAGTGAAGAGCTTTTCCAGGACGGAATATTGCAGCCAGAGACATGGAAAGTGTTTCCTTGTACCCCACAGAGATGAACAGGAAAACGTGCAACGTCAATGGTACAGAATATGGCGGATAAGTGCCCAGCCCAGTATCACTGCCATAGTCAGTAGCACATCGCACTGAGATGAAACAGCCCCACAGAGTCCTCTGGAGTCTGAGAGTTTCATCAGTCTGATCCCCACTGTACCAAGTCCCACTCTGATAAAGTGAGAAGTCTGTCCCAAACCCATATGCCCGTACATAATGACCTGAGAATCACCTGACAGATCTGGGAACCGTGCCAATGAGCAACAGCTGCTCCATTACATGTGGTGTAGCAGGTGGGCACTTTGTAAATTGATTCCACCGATTACCATTTATTTCAAAATAAAACAAAAAAATCTTACCTTCCCGATACTTCTTCTCTCGAGGAAAAAGCTGGAGGGAGAGAGATTTATATTAACTCACGCAACAGGAAAAAGAGCACTTAACACTCTACAAATGAAGCCATTTACATTGCACCACAGTGTGCGTCTCTTTGTTAGCTAGTTCCACTTGCAAGTGGCTAGAGCAGGCACTCTCAATCGCGTTCTTCAAGGCACACTAACAGTGCAGGTTTTAGTGATATCCAGCTTTCCGCACAGATGGTTAAATCAAAATAGCTGAGATACTAATTAAGTCACCTGTGCTTAAGCCTGGATATCACTAAAACCTGGACTGTTAAGCCGGGTACACATTAGAAGATACGCTCTATGAGCAATATCGTCTCGTGTTTGTTCTTGACTCCCGGGTTAACGATATAGTGCGTACACATGAAACAATATCACCAACAATATCATTCAGTGACATCACCCTGCCGACGGGCCGAGCATGCAGTTTTAGACTATATAGTCCAAATTTCCCTGCACAGACGGGGTCGTTAATGACCTGCAGGAGCGCACATCGTTAATGATACAGTGCGTACACACTAGACAATATGTACAAAAATATTGTTAACGGTATCGTTAAAAACTCTTGTCAAATGTGCACCCAGCTGTAGTGTGCCTTGAGGACAGAGGTTGGGAAAGCCTGGGCTAGAGCAATCTATAGCCAACCCAAGCATTACACTGTTCCTATACACAGTATGGTGATTTTGTGAGGACTATTCTGCAACAAAAGCTAAGTGGTTCAGACCAAGCACTGATCAGGCTAGGCAGTAAGCCGTGACCGGGACTGCGATCATTAGCCAACAGGAAACATCAAGTCCGTCACTGCACAAGTGTTACAGACTGGGGTTCAACACATGTGGCTACAGATCCTGTTGTTCACCAATGGTCACAAACAGCAGAAACGTAACATGAACGGTCAGTGCAAACATTCAGCAGTAAAGCTGCTTTGCAGAAGCTGATTGGTAACAATAATCATCTCCTCCAGTCTTTAGTAGGTGTGAGACATCTCCCCCCAGGAATCACTGTGCTGAAGGAAGACACACGGGCCCTGCCAGTAATGTAAGGAGGCATCAGTCACTGTGATCTACATGGACTTCCATCCTACATTCCAGCTGGAGAGCATTGCTCACACCCCTGACATGTCACTAGTCTCTATAACTTATATAAAGCACCTGTATTGTGTTATGGCATGTCTCATCATTGTGAGAGCAGACTTACTTGTTGCCGACATCCTCCGCGCTGACTACATTACCGTCCACAATAGTGAAGGAGCCAATACCTGGAACACAGACCACACGGGATGAAGCGTTTACATGTAGGTCCTGTTGTTTTATGTAACAGCATGTAAGGGTGAAGTATAGAGAGTGACACATACTGTAGATAGATATAAGTATGTAATGATAAGCAGTAAATGGGGCAGAGGCTTTCCCATAATATCATAGCACTCAGCAGGGTAATTCCAGTCATACACTACCCAACAGTCCAATTGTTGTATCATGTGACACACACAAATCAATGTGGCAGATAGGCATGGTCGCTGTGTACCTCAGGCAGGGTGGTATACAGTGGGCATAATAGTGGTATGCGGTGTGTAAAAATAAGAATTTACTCACCGGTAATTCTATTTCTCGTAGTCCGTAGTGGATGCTGGGAACTCCGTAAGGACCATGGGGAATAGCGGGCTCCGAAGGAGGCTGGGCACTCTAGAAAGATTTAGGACTACCTGGTGTGCACTGGCTCCTCCCACTATGACCCTCCTCCAAGCCTCAGTTAGGACACCGTGCCCGGACGAGCAGACATAATAAGGAAGGATTTAGAATCCCGGGTAAGACTCTTACCAGCCACACCAATCACACCGTACAACTCGTGATACTATATCCAGTTTGACAGTATGAAAACAACTGAGCCTCTCAACAGATGGCTCAACAATAACCCTTTAGTTAACAATAACTATTTACAAGTATTGCAGACAATCCGCACTTGGGATGGGCGCCCAGCATCCACTACGGACTACGAGAAATAGAATTACCGGTGAGTAAATTCTTATTTTCTCTGACGTCCTAGTGGATGCTGGGAACTCCGTAAGGACCATGGGGATTATACCAAAGCTCCCAAAAGGGCGGGAGAGTGCGGATGACTCGCACCGAATGAGAGAACTCCAGGTCCTCCTCAGCCAGGGTATCAAATTTGTAGAATTTTGCAAACGTGTTTGCCCCTGACCAAGTAGCTGCTCGGCAAAGTTGTAAAGCCGAGACCCCTCGGGCAGCCGCCCAAGATGAGCCCACCTTCCTTGTGGAATGGGCATTTACAGATTTTGGCTGTGGCAGGCCTGCCACAGAATGTGCAAGCTGAATTGTACTACAAATCCAGCGAGCAATAGACTGCTTAGAAGCAGGAGCACCCAGCTTGTTGGGTGCATACAGGATAAACAGCGAGTCAGAGTTTCTGACTCCAGCCGTCCTGGAAACATATATTTTCAGGGCCCTGACAACGTCTAGCAACTTGGAGTCCTCCAAATCCCTAGTAGCCGCAGGCACCACAATAGGCTGGTTCAGGTGAAACGCTGACACCACCTTAGGGAGAAATTGGGGACGAGTCCTCAATTCTGCCCTATCCATATGGAAAATCAGATAAGGGCTTTTACATGATAAAGCCGCCAATTCTGACACTCGCCTGGCTGAAGCCAAGGCCAATAACATGACCACTTTCCACGTGAGATATTTCAGATCCACGGTTTTTAGTGGCTCAAACCAATGTGATTTTAAGAAACTCAACACCACGTTGAGATCCCAAGGTGCCACAGGAGGCACAAACGGGGGCTGAATATGCAGCACTCCTTTCACAAATGTCTGAACTTCAGGTACTGAAGCTAGTTCTTTTTGAAAGAAAATCGACAGAGCCGAGATCTGTACTTTAATGGAGCCTAGTTTTAGGCCCATATTCACTCCTGCTTGCAGGAAATGCAGAAATCGACCTAGTTGAAATTCCTCTGTTGGGGCCTTTTTGGCCTCGCACCATGCAACATATTTCCGCCATATGCGGTGATAATGCTTTGCCGTAACATCTTTCCTGGCCTTAATAAGCGTAGGAATGACTTCTTCCGGAATACCCTTTTCCTTTAGGATCCGGTGTTCAACCGCCATGCCGTCAAACGCAGCCGCGGTAAGTCTTGGAACAGACAGGGCCCCTGTTGTAGCAGGTCCTGTCTGAGCGGTAGAGGCCACGGGTCCTCTGAGAGCATCTCTTGAAGTTCCGGGTACCACGAGAATGGTGTTTACTCCTCGCTTTCTTATTATTCTCAATACCTTTGGTATGAGAGGCAGAGGAGGGAACACATAAACCGACTGGTACACCCACGGTGTCACTAGAGCGTCCACAGCTATCGCCTGAGGGTCCCTTGACCAGGGGCAATATCTTTTTAACTTTTTGTTGAGGCGGGACGCCATCATGTCCACCTGTGGTTTTTCCCAACGGTTTACCAGCATCTGGAAGACTTCTGGATGAAGTCCCCACTCTCCCGGGTGGAGGTCGTGTCTGCTGAGGAAGTCTGCTTCCCAGTTGTCCACTCCCGGAATGAACACTGCTGACAGTGCTAGTACATGATTCTCCGCCCATCTGAGAATTCTTGTGGCTTCCGCCATCGCCATCCTGCTTCTTGTGCCGCCCTGTCGATTTACATGGGCGACTGCCGTGATGTTGTCTGACTGGATCAGCACCGGCTGGTGTAGGAGCAGGGATTTTGCTTGACTTAGGGCATTGTAGATGGCCCTTAGTTCCAGAATATTTATGTGAAGGGAAGTCTCCTGACTCGACCATAGTCCTTGAAAGTTTCTTCCCTGTGTGACTGCCCCCCAGCCTCGAAGGCTGGCATCCGTGGTCACCAGGACCCAGTCCTGTCCATCTTTCCCAGGACCCGCGTGCAGCGATGCACTGATACCTGTTTTGGTTTCAGGAGGTCTCTGACTAGAGATGACAACTCCCTGGCTTTCTCCTCCGGGAGAAACACTTTTTTCTGGACTGTATCCAGAATCATTCCCAGGAACATTAGACGTGTCGTCGGAACCAGCTGTGACTTTGGGATATTCAGAATCCAGCCGTGCTGGTGCAGCACCTCCTGAGATAGTGCTACTCCCACCAACAACTGTTCCGTGGACCTCGCTTTTATTAGGAGATCGTCCAAGTACGGGATAATTAAAACTCCCTTTTTTCGAAGGAGTATCATCATTTCCGCCATCACCTTGGTAAATACCCTCGGTGCCGTGGACAGTCCAAACGGCAGCGTCTGGAATTGGTAATGGCAATCCTGTACCACAAATCTGAGGTACTCCTGGTGAGGATGGTAAATGGGGACATGCAAGTAAGCATCCTTGATGTCCAGGGATACCATGTAATCCCCCTCGTCCAGGCTCGCAATAACCGCCCTGAGCGATTCCATCTTGAACTTGAATTTTTTTATGTATGTGTTCAAGGATTTCAAATTTAAAATGGGTCTCACCGAACCGTCCGGTTTCGGTACCACAAATAGTGTGGAATAGTAACCCCGGCCTTGTTGAAGTAGGGGTACCTTGATTATCACCTGCTGGGAATACAGCTTGTGAATTGCCGCTAGCACCGCCTCCCTGTCTGAGGGAGCAATCGGCAAGGCAGATTTTAGGAACCGGTGGGGTGGAGACGCCTCGAATTCCAGTTTGTACCCCTGAGATACTATTTGAAGGATCCAGGGATCCACCTGTGAGCGAGCCCACTGATCGCTGAAATTCTTGAGGCGGCCCCCCACCGTACCTGGCTCCGCCTGTGGAGCCCCACCGTCATGCGGCGGACTTGGAAGAAGAAGCGGGGGAGGACTTTTGCTCCTGGGAACCTGCTGTTTGTTGCAGTCTTTTTCCCCTACCTCTGCCTCTGGACAGAAAGGACCCGCCTTTTCCACGCCTGTTTTTCTGGGTCCGAAAGGACTGAACCTGATAAAACGGCGCCTTCTTAGGCTGTGAGGGGACATGGGGTAAAAATGCTGACTTCCCAGACGTTGCTGTGGAAACTAGGTCCGAGAGACCATCCCCAAATAATTCCTCACCCTTATATGGTAACACTTCCATGTGCTTTTTTGAATCTGCATCTCCTGTCCACTGGCGAGTCCATAAGCCTCTCCTAGCAGAAAAGGACAATGCACTTACTTTAGATGCCAATCGGCAGATTTCCCTTTGTGCATCTCTCATATATAAGACTGAGTCTTTTATATGGTCTATGGTTAACAGGATCGTGTCTCTGTCTAATGTGTCAATATTTTCTGACAGTTTATCTGACCACGCAGCGGCAGCACTGCACATCCAAGCTGACGCAATAGCTGGCCTAAGTATAATGCCTGTGTGTGTATATACAGACTTCAGGTTCGCCTCCTGCTTTCTATCAGCAGGTTCCTTGAGGGCGGCCGTATCCGGAGACGGTAGTGCCACCTTTTTAGACAAACGTGTGAGCGCTTTATCCACTCTAGGGGGTGTTTCCCAACGTGACCTATCCTCTGGCGGGAAAGGGAACGCCATTAGTACCTTCTTAGGAATTACCAATTTTTTATCAGGGAAAGCCCACGCTTCTTCACACACTTCATTTAATTCATCTGATGGGGGAAAAACTACGGGTAGTTTTTTCTCTCCAAACATAATACCCTTTTTAGTGGTACCAGTAGTTATATCAGAAATGTTTAACACCTCTTTCATTGCCTCAATCATACAGTGAATGGCCTTAGTGGGCATCAGGTTTGACTCATCGTCGTCGACACTGGTGTCAGTATCCGTGTCGACATCTGGGTCTGCTTGAGGTAGCGGGCGTTTTAGAGCCCCTGACGACCCATGCGACGCCTGGGCAGGCACGAGCTGAGAAGTCGGCTGTCCCACATTTGGCATGTCGTCGATTTGCTTATATAAGGAGTCTATACGTGCACTCATTACTTTCCATAAGCCCATCCACTCAGGTGTCTGCCCCGCAGGGGGTGACATCCCTTCTAAAGGCATCTGCTCCGCCTCCACATCATTATCCTCATCAAACATGTCGACACAGCCGTACCGACACACACACAAGGAGTGCTCCGAATGAGGACAGGACCCACAAAAGCCCTTTGGGGGGGACAGAGTGAGAGTATGCCAGCACACACCAGAGCGCTATATAATGCAGGGACTAACTAAGTTATGTCCCCTATAGCTGCTTTTTATATTATATATGTATTGCGCCCAAATTTAGTGCCCCCCCTCTCTGTTTTTACCCTGTTCTGAAGTGTAGACTGCAGGGGAGAGCCAGGGAGCTTCCTTCCAGCGGATCTGTGAAGGAGAAATGGCGCCAGTGTGTCTGAGGGAGATAGCACCGCCCCTTTTCCGCGGCCTATTCTCCCGCTTTTTTCTGGATTCTGGCAGGGGAATTTACCACATATATAGCCTCTAGGGCTATATATTGTGGTATTTTTGCCAGCCAAGGTGTTTTTATTGCAGCTCAGGGCGCCCCCCCCCCCAAGCGCCCTGCACCCTCAGTGACCGGAGTGTGAAGTGTGCATGAGGAGCAATGGCGCACAGCTGCAGTGCTGTGCGCTACCTTGGTGAAGACTGATGTCTTCTGCCGCCGATTTTCCGGACCTCTTCTTGCTTCTGGCTCTGTAAGGGGGACGGCGGCGCGGCTCCGGGACCGAACGCCAAGGACTGGGCCTGCGGTCGATCCCTCTGGAGCTAATGGTGTCCAGTAGCCTAAGAAGCCCAATCCGGCTGCAAGCAGGCGAGTTCGCTTCTTCTCCCCTTAGTCCCTCGCTGCAGTGAGCCTGTTGCCAGCAGGTCTCACTGAAAATAAAAAACCTAAAATTATACTTTCTTTCTAAGGGCTCAGGAGAGCCCCTAGTGTGCATCCAACCTCGGCCGGGCACGAAATCTAACTGAGGCTTGGAGGAGGGTCATAGTGGGAGGAGCCAGTACACACCATGTAGTCCTAAATCTTTCTAGAGTGCCCAGCCTCCTTCGGAGCCCGCTATTCCCCATGGTCCTTACGGAGTTCCCAGCATCCACTAGGACGTCAGAGAAACAGTGGTTCCCAAACTGGGTGCAACGGGCTGGTGGTCCATGACCAAATCAAATTATATATGGTCCGTGCGATAGGCAAAACCAAAGATGGTTTCACAATAAAAAAAATTTGGCCTAAGGGTGCAGTGAAAATAAAATGCTTCTCCACTCGGGAGTCCGTGATTCAAAAAAGTTTGGGAAGCACTGGTGTAAGACAGTCTTAAGGGCCCTACACATTGTCCGATTCGCCGCCGAGCTGCCCGACGGTGGGGGGGCAGTGACGGGGGGAGTGAAGTTTCTTCACTCCCCCCATCCCCCGGCTCCATAGAAGTGCAGGCAAATATGGACGAGATCGTCCATATTAGCCTGCAAGCACAGCCAACGGGGCACCAGCGATGAACGAGCACGGGGCCGCGCATTGTTCATCGCTGGTGCCTCCACACTCAAAGATATGAACGGTATCTTGTTCATTAATTATTCATTATTAATGAACAAGATCGTTCATATCTTTGAGTGATATCGCCCAGTGTGTAGGGTTTATTAGGTGAGGTGGCAGCCTGCACCTGCCAATTATACTGATCAGTCACATTACAAATGTAAGTGCATTAATTAGGAAATATCTCAGCTGTGATAAAACATTTCTGGAACCACAACAGGATTTATGAGAAAGGATTATATTTAAAACAGAACACTATCCACGCAACATATAAACAGCGCTGTCTCTGTATATACCAGTGGTTCCCAAACTGGGTGCCTTGGGGCACTTGCAGGGGTGCCCTGGGTTGATGGTCCAGGACCAATTCAAATTATAGTCAATGTGATTGGCAGTCACCAGCACTGGTTTTGCCTATCATAAAACGTGTGCGAATCGTTTCTCAGCACATACCTGACCATAAGGACGACATATAAACACACTGCACTTCATTCAGACCTTTTTTCCCCAGAATTTCTCCATTATCCCCCTTTCTCTATCGTCCTAAGTGGATGCTGGGGTTCCTGAAAGGACCATGGGGAATAGCGGCTCCGCAGGAGACAGGGCACAAAAAAGTAAAGCTTTACTAGGTCAGGTGGTGTGCACTGGCTCCTCCCCCTATGACCCTCCTCCAGACTCCAGTTAGATTTTGTGCCCGAACGAGAAGGGTGCAATCTAGGTGGCTCTCCTAAAGAGCTGCTTAGAGAAAGTTTAGTTTAGGTTTTTTTCTTTACAGTGAGTCCTGCTGGCAACAGGATCACTGCAACGTGGGACTTAGGGGGAAAGTAGTAAACTCACCTGCATGCAGAGTGGATTTGCTGCTTGGCTACTGGACACCATTAGCTCCAGAGGGATCGAACACAGGCCCAGCCGTGGAGTCCGGTCCCGGAGCCGCGCCGCCGACCCCCTTGCAGATGCTGAAGCGTGAAGAGGTCCGGAAACCGGCGGCTGAAGACTCCTCAGTCTTCATAAGGTAGCGCACAGCACTGCAGCTGTGCGCCATTTTCCTCTCAGCACACTTCACTGGGCAGTCACTGAGGGTGCAGAGCGCTGGGGGGGGGCGCTCTGAGAGGCAAATATAAACCTTATACAAGGCTAAAAATACCTCACATATAGCCCATAGGGGCTATATGGAGATATTTAACCCCTGCCTGACTGGAAAAATAGCGGGAGAAGAACCCGCCGAAAAAGGGGCGGGGCCTATCTCCTCAGCACACGGCGCCATTTTCTGTCACAGCTCCGCTGGTCAGAACGGCTCCCAGGTCTCTCCCCTGCACTGCACTACAGAAACAGGGTAAAACAGAGAGGGGGGGCACATTAATGGCTATATATATATATATATTAAAGCAGCTATAAGGGAGCACTTAATATAAGGATATCCCTTGTATATATAGCGCTTTGTGGTGTGTGCTGGCAGACTCTCCCTCTGTCTCCCCAAAAGGGCTAGTGGGTCCTGTCTTCATTAGAGCATTCCCTGTGAGTTTGCGGTGTGTGTCGGTACGTGGTGTCGACATGTATGAGGACGATATTGGTGTGGAGGCGGAGCAATTGCCAAATATGCAGATGTCACCCCCCAGGGGGTCGACACCAGAATGGATGCCTTTATTTGTGGAATTACGTGATGGTTTATCTTCCCTTAAACAGTCAGTTGAGGACATGAGGCGGCCGGACAATCAATTAATGCCTGTCCAGGCGCCTCAAACACCGTCAGGGGCTGTAAAACGCCCTTTGCCTCAGTCGGTCGACACAGACCCAGACACGGGCACTGATTCCAGTGACGACGGTAGAAATTCAAACGTATTTTCCAGTAGGGCCACACGTTATATGATTTTGGCAATGAAGGAGACGTTACATTTAGCTGATACTACAGATACCGTAAAACAGGGTATTATGTATGGTGTGAAAAAACTACAAACAGTTTTTCCTGAATCAGAAGAATTAAATGACGTGTGTGATGAAGCGTGGGTTGCTCCTGATAAAAAGTTGATAATTTCAAAAAAGTTATTGGCATTATACCCTTTCCCGCCAGAGGTTAGGGCGCGCTGGGAAACACCCCCTAAGGTGGACAAGGCGCTCACACGCTTATCCAAACAAGTGGCGTTACCCTCTCCTGAGACGGCCGCACTTAAGGATCCATCAGATAGAAAGATGGAAGTTATTCAAAAGAATATATACACACATGCAGGTGTTATACTACGACCAGCTATAGCAACTGCCTGGATGTGCAGTGCTGGAGTAGTTTGGTCAGAATCCCTGATTGAAAATATTGATACCCTAGATAGGGACAATGTTTTACTGTCGTTAGAACAAATAAAGGATGCATTTATCTATATGCGTGATGCACAGAGGGATATTTGCACACTGGCATCTCGGGTGAGTGCTATGTCCATTTCAGCCAGAAGAGCCTTATGGACACGACAGTGGACAGGCGATGCGGATTCAAAACGTCACATGGAGGTTTTGCCGTATAAAGGGGAGGAGTTATTTGGAGTTGGTCTATCAGACTTGGTGGCCACGGCTACTGCCGGGAAATCCACTTTTTTACCTCAAGTCACTCCCCAACAGAGAAAGGCACCGACCTTTCAACCGCAGCCTTTTCGCTCCTACAAAAATAAGAGAGCAAAGGGCTTGTCATACCTGCCACGAGGCAGAGGAAGAGGGAAGAGACACCAACAGGCAGCTCCTTCCCAGGAACAGAAGCCCTCCCCGGCTCCTGCAAAAACCTCAGCATGACGCTGGGGCCTCTCAAGCGGACTCGGGGACAGTGGGGGGCCGTCTCAAAAATTACAGCGCGCAGTGGGCTCACTCGCAGGTAGACCCCTGGATCCTGCAGATAATATCTCAGGGGTACAGGTTGGAATTAGAGACGGATCCTCCTCATCGTTTCCTGAAGTCTGCCTTACCAACCGTCTCTTCCGAAAGGGAGAGGGTGTTGGAAGCCATTCACAAGCTGTACGCTCAGCAGGTGATAGTCAAAGTACCCCTATTACAACAAGGAAAGGGGTATTATTCCACTCTATTTGTGGTACCGAAGCCGGATGGCTCGGTAAGGCCTATTCTAAATCTGAAGTCCTTGAACCTCTACATAAAAAAGTTCAAGTTCAAGATGGAGTCACTCAGAGCAGTGATAGCGAACCTGGAAGAAGGGGACTTTATGGTATCCTTGGACATCAAGGATGCGTATCTACACGTTCCGATTTACCCCGCACACCAGGGGTACCTCAGGTTCATTGTTCAAAACTGTCACTATCAGTTTCAGACGCTGCCGTTCGGATTGTCCACGGCGCCTCGGGTCTTTACCAAGGTAATGGCCGAGATGATGATTCTTCTTCGAAGAAAAGGCGTATTAGTTATCCCATACTTGGACGATCTCCTAATAAGGGCAAGGTCCAGAGAACAGCTGGAGACAGCTTTAGCACTATCTCAAGAGGTGCTAAGACAACACGGGTGGATTCTGAATATTCCAAAATCCCATTTAATCCCGACAACTCGTCTGCTGTTCCTAGGAATGATTCTGGACACGGTTCAGAAAAAGGTTTTCCTTCCAGAGGAAAAAGCCAAGGAGTTATCCGATCTGGTCAGGAACCTCCTAAAACCAGGAAAAGTGTCAGTACATCAATGCACAAGAGTCCTGGGAAAAATGGTGGCTTCTTACGAAGCAATTCCATTCGGCAGATTCCATGCAAGAATATTCCAAAGGGATCTGTTGGACAAATGGTCAGGGTCGCATCTGCAGATGCACCTGCGAATAACCCTGTCACCAAAGACAAGGGTGTCACTTCTGTGGTGGTTGCAGAAGGCTCACCTATTAGAAGGCCGCAGATTCGGCATTCAGGATTGGATCCTGGTGACCACGGACGCCAGCCTGAGAGGCTGGGGAGCAGTCACACAAGGAAGAAACTTCCAGGGAGTATGGACGAGTCTGGAAAAGTCTCTTCACATAAACATTCTGGAACTAAGAGCAATCTACAATGCTCTAAGCCAGGCGGAACTTCTCCTGCAAGGAAAGCCGGTGTTGATTCGGTCGGACAACATCACGGCGGTCGCCCATGTAAACAGGCAGGGCGGCACAAGAAGCAGGAGTGCAATGGCAGAAGCTGCCAAGATTCTTCGCTGGGCGGAGAATCACGTGATAGCACTGTCAGCAGTGTTCATCCCGGGCGTGGACAACTGGGAAGCAGACTTCCTCAGCAGACACGATCTTCATCCGGGAGAGTGGGGTCTACATCCAGAAGTCTTCAACATGTTAATAGACCGTTGGGAAAGACCAATTGTAGACATGATGGCGTCTCGCCTCAACAAGAAACTGGACAAATATTGCGCCAGGTCAAGAGATCCACAGGCAATAGCTGTGGACGCACTGGTAACTCCTTGGGTGTACCAGTCAGTGTATGTGTTTCCTCCTCTGCCGCTCATACCAAAGGTATTGAAGATCATACGGCAAAGAAGAGTAAGAACAATACTAGTGGTTCCGGATTGGCCGAGAAGGACTTGGTATCCGGAACTTCAAGAGATGCTCACGGACGAACCGTGGCCTCTACCTCTGAGAAGGGACCTGCTACAGCAGGGTCCCTGTCTTTTTCAAGACTTACCGCGGCTGCGTTTGACGCCATGGCGGTTGAACGCCAGATCCTAAAAGGGAAAGGCATTCCAGAAGAAGTCATTCCTACCTTGATTAAGGCACGGAAGGAAGTCACCGTGAAACATTATCACCGCATTTGGCGAAAATATGTAGCGTGGTGCGAGGATCGGAGGGTTCCGACGGAGGAATTCCAACTGGGTCGTTTCCTACATTTCCTGCAATCAGGATTATCTATGGGTCTCAAATTGGGATCCATTAAGGTTCAAATTTCGGCCCTGTCAATATTCTTCCAAAAAGAATTGGCCTCTGTCCCTGAGGTCCAGACTTTTGTCAAGGGAGTACTGCATATACAGCCTCCTGTGGTGCCTCCGGTGGCACCGTGGGATCTAAATGTAGTTTTAGATTTCCTCAAATCCCATTGGTTTGAACCATTGAAAAAGGTGGATTTGAAATATCTCACATTGAAAGTGACTATGTTACTAGCCCTGGCCTCTGCCAGGAGAGTATCTGAATTGGCGGCTTTATCTTATAAAAGTCCTTATCTAATCTTCCATTCGGATAGGGCAGAACTGCGGACTCGTCCGCATTTTCTCCCTAAAGTGGTATCAGCATTTCATCTGAACCAACCTATTGTGGTGCCTGCGGCCACTAGCGACTTGGAGGACTCCAAGTTGTTGGACGTTGTCAGAGCCTTAAAAATATACATTGCAAGGACGGCTGGAGTCAGAAAATCTGACTCGCTGTTTATATTGTATGCACCCAACAAGTTGGGCGCACCTGCTTCTAAGCAGTCGATTGCTCGTTGGATTTGTAACACAATTCAACTTGCACATTCTGTGGCAGGCCTGCCACAGCCTAAAACTGTAAAAGCCCACTCCACAAGGAAGGTGGGCTCATCTTGGGCGGCTGCCCGAGGGGTCTCGGCATTACAACTCTGCCGAGCAGCTACGTGGTCGGGGGAGAACACGTTTGTAAAATTTTACAAATTTGATACCCTGGCAAAGGAGGACCTGGAGTTCTCTCATTCGGTGCTGCAGAGTCATCCGCACTCTCCCGCCCGTTTGGGAGCTTTGGTATAATCCCCATGGTCCTTTCAGGAACCCCAGCATCCACTTAGGACGATAGAGAAAATAAGAATTTACTTACCGATAATTCTATTTCTCGGAGTCCGTAGTGGATGCTGGGCGCCCATCCCAAGTGCGGATTATCTGCAATACTTGTACATAGTTATTGTTAACTAATTCGGGTTATTGTTAAGGAGCCATCTTTAAGAGGCCCTTTCTGTTGTCATACTGTTAACTGGGTTTAGATCACAAGTTGTACGGTGTGATTGGTGTGGCTGGTATGAGTCTTACCCGGGATTCAAAATGCCTCCCTTATTGTGTATGCTCGTCCGGGCACAGTACCTAACTGGAGTCTGGAGGAGGGTCATAGGGGGAGGAGCCAGTGCACACCACCTGACCTAGTAAAGCTTTACTTTTTTGTGCCCTGTCTCCTGCGGAGCCGCTATTCCCCATGGTCCTTTCAGGAACCCCAGCATCCACTACGGACTCCGAGAAATAGAATTATCGGTAAGTAAATTCTTATTTTCAGGCACGTGACCCGGGAAGTTGCAGGTCTAGCAGCCAGTAAATTCCTGGGTGTAAGCTCCGTGACCCTGGTCGGGAGTAGGGTCAGGGACCCAGGAGTAAGTCCTATGACACATGCAGAATTCCTGGTTTGATGCGTGTTCACAGGAATAAACCCGGTATTTAGCTGCATGTCTGAAAGGGGTATAAGAAACGTTTGGCCTTGGGGTGATATGAATAACAATATGATACTCTAGGGCGCCGTGATTCGAAAAAGTTTTGGAACCACAGGTATATACATTGTAGAGATTGTTGTAGTTATTCAGGGCTAATGAGACCAGCTTTCTACTCACCAGGCAGCACTAAGTTCTTTAGGGTCTCTGTACCAGTGGCTGTGGCATTTATCAGGCACACGTGAGCTGATTCCAGGGCTTCCTGACCATGGTCACCCCATAACCTGTATAGTAAATAACCAAAAACCAGGCTCATCATGGGTACCCTTGTCAGTGTGCTGGATAAGAGCAGGAGGATGTACATTTGGCATGGGGCCTTGGCTGTATATAGGCGTATATACTAGGTATTTATAAACTGTGGCTGGTGAAAAGGCAAATAAAGTACTAATCTTACATTTCATTAGGCTCAAAGCTGGAAGTAAAGCAGAGACATTATTTACTACCAGTTATTTATATAGCGCACACATATTTTCCACAGCGCTTTACAGAGAATATTTGGCCACTCACATCAGTCCCTGCTCCCAGTGGAACTTACAATCTATATTCCCTACCACATGTACACACACAGGTTAATTTTGTTTGGAGCTATGTTTAGAATGTGGGAGGAAACCAGTGCACCCGGAAGAAACCCATGCAAGCACGGGGAGAACATACAAACTCCACACAGTTTGGGCCATGGTGGGAATCAAACCCATGACCTCAATGCTGTGAGGCAGTAATGCTAACCATTACACCATCCCAACTGCCCCATACAGAGACAAGAGAACTTGCCTAACCTGCACTAGATGGATAAGAGTGGACAGGTTGCTGTGGGTCAGTGCACATCTTGTAGTTACATGCAGATTAGCAAATGAGACCTAAAGGTGGTCATTCCGAGTTATTCGCTTGTTGCCGTTTTTCGCAACGCATCGATTAGGTGAAAAATGCGCATGCGCATGGTACGCAGCGCGCATGTGCTAAGTTATTTAACACAAAACTTAGTAGATTTGCTGGTGTTCCTGCGGCACTTTTCATTCGCACTGCTGATCGGTGAGTGATTGACAGGAAAGGGGCGTTTCTGGGAGGTAATTGGCCGTTTTCAGGGAGTGTGCTAAAAAACGCAGGCGTGCCAGGGAAAAACGCAGGAGTGGCTGGAGAAACGGGGGAGTGGCTGGCTGAACGCAGGGCGTGTTTGTGACCTCAAAGCAGGAACTAAACGGACTGAGGTGATCGCAGTCTAGGAGTAGGTCTGGAGATACTCAGAAACTGCAAGGAATTATTTAGTAGCAATTCTGCTAATCTTTCGTTCGCTATTCTGCTAAGATACACTCCCAGAGGGCGGCGGCCTAGCGTGTGCAATGCTGCTAAAAGCAGCTAGCGAGCGAACAACTCGGAATGAGGGCCAATGTGCAAAACTAGAGTCTGCGCAGCTGATACTGGTAGGAAAGTATATTCTCATACAGGTGCGTGCACACAGCTTATATACACCCATGTGATCAAGGTGAGGGGTAATATTGTGTTTTACTTACTGCGATGATCAGTGATTATGATTAAGATCAGTGATGATGAGGAAGATCAGTGATGATGAGGAAGATCAGTGATGATGATGATGATGATGAGGAAGATCAGTGATGATGATGATGATGATGATGAGGAAGATCAGTGATGATGATTAAGATCAGGGGGTGCGGGGGCTGGTGCACAGACCCATGATGATGACATACTGACCTATATAACAGGCCTACTGACATATATAACAAGCCATGTAAGTTATAACAAGGACATGTAATGTGGACACCGTATAGAGGGCCTAATTCAGACTTTATCGTAGCAGCAAATTTGTTAGCAGTTTGTCAAAACCATGTGCACTGCAGGTGGGGCAGATATAACATGTGCAGAGAGAGTTAGATTTGGGTGTGGTGTGTTCAAACGGAAATCTAAATTGCAGTGTAAAGATAAGCAGCCAGTATTTACCCTGCACAGAAACAATATAACCCACCCACATCTAACTGTCTCTGCAAATGTTATATCTGCCCCCCCCCCACCGTGCACATGGTTTTGCCCAATTGCTAACAAACTTGCTGCTGCGATCAACTCAGAATTACCCCCAGAAAGCACTGTATGGTATGGATAGCAGCATGCATGACACATACAGAGACTACCTTAGAGCACTGTAACTAGGAATATGCGATATGCTGCATACAGGGTACTGTGTGGTCACCAGCATGTTTATCCAGAGCACGCAGTGGTAGACACATGTATGGTGTATAAGGTACATACACTGCATTATATATAGGCCCTATATTATAGGGGTACACACAGCGGAGAGCAGAGACGCCATGTCCCATACACAGTAACACAGCATGGGCCACACAATAACCAGCAACATACACTGCCGGGTACAAGCGGCGCTACCTGAGCTGTCTGTCATATTTCTGCTCCTTCGCCAGCACACTCCCGGCGGCTCCCTGCGCCATCACTGTCACCCGGAAGCAGTAAGCAGCAGCACCGCGCCCTCTCCGCCACCAGAGGGCACCCGTGCTGTGCAGATGACATGATGCAGCAGCAGCAACCCAGCACTCGGACTTGTATGCAATCTGTCTGTGTGTGTTATATATCAGGTATCATCAGCTGCAGGAGACTGTTGTACAGTAGCTGCGATTACTCTTATCACTTTTTCTTGTGCAATCTCCCATATGCTGATGTAAAGGCAGGCTCCTCGTAACTGTGTGGAACTACAGCTCCCAGCATTTACTGCCAGCCTACAGCCACAAATAAATACTAAGGGGTCCATTCAATCAGGCCAGCACTCACATACTGCACTTAGGGTAGCCCGAGATGGTATATTTTTTTACACCCCCCTATCTGGCTGTAAACAAAAAATGTGGGTTTTGAGATGACATCGGGGTGCAACGAGGCGATTGAGTGTGCCATTGCACCAGTATATCACAGACATCGCCCAAAATAATGTAAATCCCTAATATTGTAAAACCATATACATTTTATTGAAAAATGTGAAATTATTTTTTTATTTTTTTTTATTTTACACAATTGCACAACCACCCTTCCACCCCCCAAAACGATATTGCAAAGGCTGTGTCATAAGTAGGCTTACCACATACCATCCAACCATACCTTTTTGGCAGGTACAGTACTTTTTACTTATGGTCTGTACCTGCCAAAAAGGGCTTTGCACCAATTTTTTACTCCAAATTTTCATTGAAAGTATAGCGCGGTTTTTAAGTATAAAATGTTGGCGGGTATATTACCATACTATCCCTTTAAACTGGGACACTCATGAATTACACAAATAACCGACGTGTGTGGTAGAGCCCACAGAACACCGATAAAAGAAAATTCCTTTGTTTGGAGCACTCTTTTTTAAACAAATATAAATGTGTGATGATGGAATGTTGAATCTAAATTAAAACATAACCTTTGTTTATCAAATTTAGACTAAAATATATGAGGGGTAATATAACTCAAGTAATATATACACAATTCCCCCAGGAAAATAATATTGGACATAAAATTTGTCCTTGTGGCAAAAAATTTAAACAAAATCATATATAATCATAAAATATTGAGTCTATAATTCCTCTACAACTCAAAAGACAGTAATCTGTCTGTATTCCAGCCAGTAGCATACATGATATATTAACGGTCATCAAATCCTGTGGCTAGGAGAAGATATGCATATACATTTAACATGTTCACCTGAATCCTAGTTTAAATAACACAGTTATGAAAGTTAAATTGGCACACCTCCTCTGTGGCTACCCAACCTGCTGGCTGGGCATATCATGAAGAATATACAATATATACAATCAAGGATTAACATGGCATAATTTTCCTTTTTGCAGAACAATGTAATATTGTGCCAATCCTAGATTGATAAATTTAATTGTGGTATCATGAGTATCACGTGTGCGTGTGACTATTCGCACATGATATCTGGGCAGAACAAATGAGACGGAAAGGTAGAAAAAATGGGCACTCTAGTTCACTTAACCCTTCTGCTGTCTGACCTCATCTGAGAGCGGAGGGCAGATGAGAGTGGGAGGGTGAGCTGTGTCCAGAAAAAAACGAGATGCACGAGTACCTTTAATCCTCACGTGGTGTTAGGTGAACCTTGATGCCAAAAAGCATTGCAGGGTCCAAATGCGCCACTGGAAAAATGATAATTGTACATATAGAAAAATGGAAATGTGAGAAGAAGAAAAGTTTTGGAATTTAAAAATCCCCCAAACAGCCTAATTAATTAGCTGATTGAGATGACAATTAAATGCACACAAGTGGCCTGACAAGCTAGTAAAGTGTGTTAGCAACCGTTGGCAAGATCATATTGTATAAGTTCCTGCCGCATAGTTATATCTGCTTAAAAAATCCCCCAAACAGCCTAATTAATTAGCTGATTGAGATGACAATTAAATGCACACAAATGGCCTGACAAGCTAGTAAAGTGTGTTAGCAACAGTTGGCAAGATCATATTGTATAGATTCCTGCCGCATAGTTAAATCTGCAAGGCAGTATCAAATTGTATGTGTACTGCCAATTACATTTCAATATAACCCATGGTTTAAACTGCTATTAAGTTGCCATGCAGAAGGGGAAAATTCCCAATTGTAGAAAAATATAAATGATTAAAGTGTGGACAGTGGAGAAAGAAAGCAGGGGGACCGAGGAAAAAAGAAACTGTGAGCACTTTACCCGGGGATCTCTTCTGCTATCTGACCTCATCAGAGAGCGGAGGACAGATGAGAGTGAGACCGCGGGTGGTGCCGTGAAAAACAAAGAGAGAACTGGCGGCGGCTCGTGGTCCCGTAGGTGGTGTTAGGCGAACCCTGATGCCGAGGCCTTGCAGGATTCGGATGCGCCACCGAGCCAGAGCCTCCGTCAAAACCGGAAAAAGGAGAAAGAAGAAGGGGATACCGTTCGGCCGTTGTCCGCCGTTCAAAGCCACTTCTGCCGCTGTATGCTCATGCTGCTGGTCACGGCTCCCCCTGCAGTGGGGAGCCCATGAAGCCGGAAAGGACGTACGTTTCACCACATAGGCTTGCTCACCTTGCAGGCTATAGTGGTGTTCAGGTGACGTGCTTAAAACAGGAGCATTAGCCAATGCCCTTGCTAGTATGTAAATCCATGTGTTGCGTTTTACCCAACACACCTGTATTGCAAATTAAAGACTGGGCCTTGTCTAATAATTACTGATTACAAACATCCTTGGAGGGGTATCAGAGACATCAAGTCAAAATTTGAGGTTCAATAGTGGTAGAACAATATATATGTATATATACGCAGGTATAAATATAACTATAAATATAAATATTACGAAATATATGGATATAAATATAAATGTAAATATAAAAATAAAGAAAATGTAAAAATAAAGACAAAAATAAATATAAAAATAAATATAAATAATAAAATTAAAAAAACTGTGTGATCCAAGTATGCAAACAAATATACTTTGACTGAAGTAGATATGTATGAATACGTGTAGAAAGGGAATATAACTAAATGAATAAGAATAAGTTTATAAACAGTGTAGGAAAATAAAAATAAAAATAATTGTGAAAATATCAGTAAAGAATGAAATGAAGCAATTAAAGGATACTTATTGGTTAATTACACTGAGAAGCCCAGTACTACCCCACCGTAATGTCTGTGAGTATAAGTGACGGAAATAATAACGGGTGAAAATGTGTGAACAAAGATGAAAATGTAAAGTGCCGTGAAGTGACGGAAAAAATTGATATGAGTGTTGTATAATAAAAAGAAGGGGGGGAGGGGGGAGGGAAAAAAAGAAATAAGGAAAAGGAAATATTAATCCTAATGCAGTGTGGTTATTATGTGATAAAGATTGAACTGAGAATGTGAATGTATAAAAGGGACAAGAAGTGAGTGATATGTGAAAAAGATATGTGATTTTTAGTGGGTCGATCAGACTAATCTATTGAAAGGAGAGTACGTGAGAAAGGAAAAGTGTGGGGGGGAGGGGGTTAAAAATATATGACAAACATGACCCAGAGTGATAAAATATACCAATTTGAAAATAATACAATGGATTAGAGAAAAAGGAATATGGGGAGAGATAAAGATGAAAAATGATTAGGTGAGTACTTGTCCCTTTGAATGTAGTGTAATAAACGGGTGTGATAATAGAAAATGATACAGGAGTCGTAGGATAAAAGGAGAGAAAAAAAAAAAGTGAGGAGGATAGAAGAATAGTTGGAATGTTTGAACTGTGAAGAAATAGACGTGGTCAAAGTGTAGATAAAAATAAATATAGAAATTCAAAATGAGGACAAAAAAAGATGACACTAAATCATATAAGGGGTTATTACAGGAACACCGTATAGTTTATGTGTTCATTAAGTCCAAGCGGAGCAAGACTTCCCAACATGTAGGTCCACTGGCTCTCCTTTTTCAGTAGTTCCTGCATTATATCCCCTCCTCTAATACCAAGTTTAACCTTTTCCAGGCCAAAAACTTGCATCTTGTGGCATTTATCCTGGCGGTGTAGGAAAAAATGTCTCGCCACCGTCGTGATCTGTCGAAAGTTCTGCAGGTCTCTGTCCACATTCCTAATAGTGCCTGCATGTTCAAGTATGCGCTGTTTAAACATGCGTGTGGTTATACCAACATATCTTTTTCCACATAGGCACTGAAGACAGTAAACCACATTAGTTGTTTTACAGTTGAAGAAATCATTAATCCTATGTTGCTTGCCAAATTTATCAGTAATTTCCTGTGTCGGTAAGATAAAATTACAGGCCCTGCATGATCCACACGGGAAGGTACCCCTCACTGTAGGAGATATAGAGGGGTTCCGCTGATAATGGCTTTGTACCCAATGATCCTTCAAATTAGGTGACCTCCTCCAGCTCATGGAGACCTTGTCTCCCAAGCTGGTCGCCAGATCTGGGTCAGATAGGAGCACATGCCAATGTTTTTGTATACCATTCTTAAGGTGTCTCCATTCCTGACAAAAATCTCCCACAAATCTGAGTTCCTCTTGATCACTTTCCTTTTTCTCTTGAAAAATAAGTGAGTTTCTACTTGTCTTTAGAAGGGAATTACGTGCTTTTTTGATGGACCTATGACTATATCCTCGTTCCTTGAGACGGATGGTAACCTCCTCGCTTCTATGTCGGTAGGTTTCCACATCGGAGTAATTCCTCTTGAGCCTAAGGAACTCCCCTTTTGGTATATTAGATATAGTGGGAGGAAAGTGTGAGCTGGAATTGTGGAGAATGCTATTCGTAGCAGTCTCCTTTCGGTGTAATTCCGTGGCCAGCATATTTCCTCCATCCCGATAGATTCTCAAGTCAAGAAAGGGGATTTCCTGGCGGCTGTGGTTCATCGTGAGTCTCAAGTTAAGATCGTTGGTATTTAACTCTGTAAGGAACTCGTGCAGTTCACATTCAGAGCCGCTCCAAATAATGAGGACATCATCAATATAGCGTAACCAAGTGATGATATGCCGTGTATGGTGATCTTTTTCATCGGAAAATACATGTTCCCTTTCCCACCACCCCAGGAAGAGGTTGGCATATGTGGGCGCACAGGCCGCCCCCATAGCTGTCCCTCTTACCTGGAGGTAGTAGCGATCATCAAAGACAAAATAGTTTCTGTTCAGCACAAATTTCAATAGCTGCAAAAGAAAAAGTTGAAAATCACCTATCCCTTCCATCCGCAGGAAATATTCCACTGCTTTCAAACCTAGATCGTGGGAGATGCAAGTATAAAGGGACTCCACGTCCATACTCACTAAGATGTAATTATCCTCCAGTTGGATATCATTTAATCTTCTCAGAACATCAGGCGTATCTTTAACGTATGATGCTAACTGAGTCACGTGTGATCTAAGATGAGTATCTATGAAAATGCTCGCCTTCTCAGAGAGTCCACCTATCCCAGATACAATGGGGCGTCCCGGAGGTTCCTGTAGATTTTTGTGGACCTTCGGGAGTAAGTAAAAAGTGGGAATCTTTGGATTAATGGTTTGTAAAAAATCACGTTCCTCCTTGAGAATAACGCCTCTTGTAAAAGCACGTTCAATCATGTTGTTATAGGCCTCCTTGTAATTTTGGGTGGGATTGAATGTGAGTCTCTGATAACAGGTTGTATCATTAAGCTGTCTTAGTGCTTCCCTCATGTATAATACTTTAGGCCACAAAACCGTGTTACCCCCTTTATCAGAGGGCTTAATTATGATATCGTCCCATCCCTTGATCTCAGCTAGGGCTAGTCTTTCCTTTCTACTCAGATTCCCTGACCATCTAAGATGTCCAGCTCTCTTATAAATTTGATCGAATTCTTTGGATACTAAGTTCAGGAAAACCGTAGTTTCTGGGCTGATTGTTTCAGGAGGAACAAAAGTAGATCTGGGACACTCATGAATTACACAGGTTCTGTGCCTGGCTGACATCAAGCATGCATTTCATCTGGCTGTCATCAGCCACAGAATTTGTGTAATCCATGAGCATCCCGGTTTAAAGGGACGGTATGATAATGTGCCATACAACCTTAAAGATTATCTGTCCAATTTGTCTGATTGGAAAGAAAATCTGGCAATATCTGGGAGCAAATGACAATCAATCATTTGCTCCCAAAAAATTAGAAAATGGACAAAAATGGTTGTTCAGATAAATTGGTTTAATGAAACAAACTTAACCAATTTGTCTGAAAGTCCATTTTTGTCTGTTTTCCAGTGCAAATGGTCAATTGTCATTTGGTTCCATACATCACCAGATTTTTGCACCAATCAGAAAGACTGGACAGATAATCTTTAAGTGTGTAGGGCCCATTAGCCTACTCAACGGTAGTTTCTCTACTCCAGAGGTTCTCAAACTCGGTCCTCAGGACCCCACACAGTGCATGTTTTGCAGGTAACCCAGCAGGTGCACAGGTGTATTAATTACTCACTGACACATTTTAAAAGGTCCGCAGGTGGAGATAATTATTTAATTATTTATTTTGCGATTCTGTGAGACCTGCAAAACATGTACTTTGTGGGGTCCTGAGGACCGAGTTTGAGAACCTATGCTCTACTCCTATCTCTTGGCCTGATTCAGTAGCACAGCTGCTGCATCTTTGAATGCTATAATATTCTAATGCCGCAGAGTGTGTCTTGTGTAACTAGACGGCTCCTGTGATCCGCTGCTGCATCTGGCAACGCAGCATCGGATCACTCTGCATGAACATTGGTGAGGATGGCCAGTGTTCTTGCTCAGCCCTCCATGGGCGTAAGGTCCCAAGGATTCGGCTACTGTCCTCAGCACGCACAGAAAATGGAGCCCAACACTCCCCCATTTTCTGTAATGTTGGCCGTGCCCATCCCTTCTCCGTCCCCAAACGGTCACATCAGCCAGTCACGCTGCGGTGTATATTCATTTTAGGTATGGCCAATGCTGCTCACCCAGGTTAGTTTTAGAGTTGCACCACAGGTGACTGATAAGTGGGACAGCTACTATACTACGAGCCAGAAGAAGGCTGGAAATATGCAGCTCCCCGTGCAAATGTCATTCTGTGATGTTTTGTACAACTGACGCCTGTGTGGGTAAAAGCGCGCTACATATATGTGACGGTAACTAGTAGGGGCAACATTAAGCTTTTGATGGGAGGATGGGTGCTGAATGTGGGCTAATAGGAATAAAGCACATCAGATATTAAAACAGCAATTCCACATAGATTCTGCTTTTTCCCCTTAAATACCAAAGTTAAGCACCTTTTGTGATTGACACATTACTTGCCATTTCTCCTAGAAATCATTATATAACGTTCAGTATCTATCTACAGGTAAAACAAGTATGCCGGACAGACACAACACTGTCAGCCTGCTACTAGTACACAGACCCGCAGCATGCCGTGTAGAGGCTAATGGGGGAGATGAAGGGGGAGGATGTCACATTGCACGCAAAAGCACAGAGGGGCATCCCAACACCCCTCAGCTCACTACATCATGGGGGTCATTATGAGTTGTTCGCTCGTTGCTGATTTTCGCAACGGAGCGATTAAGGCAAAAATGCGCATGGTACGCAGTGCGCATGCGCTAAGTAATTTAGCACAAAACTTAGTAGATTTACTCACGTCCGAACGAAGAATTTTCATCGTTGAAGTGATCGGTGAGTGATTGACAGGAAGTGGGTGTTTCTAGGCAGAAACTGACCGTTTTCTGGGAGTGTGCGGAAAAACGCAGGCGTGCCAGAATAAAACGCAGGAGTGTCTTAAAAAACGGGGGAGTGGCTGGCCGAACGCAGGGTGTGCTTGTGACGTCAAACCAGGAACGAAACGGGCTGAGCTGATCGCAGTGTAGGAGTAAGTCTCGAGCTACTCAGAAACTGCTAAGAATTTTCTATTCGCAATTCTGCTAATCGTTCATTCGCAATTCTGCTAAGCTAAGATTCACTCCCAGAGGGCGACGGCTTATCGTGTGCAATGCTGCTAAAATCTGCTAGCGAGCGAACAACTCGGAATGACTTTGACATGTGACTTTGGTTGCTATAGTAGTCACATGAGGTAATCTGGGCATACACTGTATACAGTTATCTGGCAGATCATCTGTCCAATCTGGCTGGTTGGAATGAAATTCTGGTAATGTGTAGGAGCAAATGACCTTCAACCACCTGCTCTTAAGGCCCGTACACACTGGTCGATATATCGGCCATTCTCTTGAACGGCCGATATATCGCGGGACCGTCGGCCAGTGTGTACGGCCGATACGTCTGTGAACCCCGTCGTTCACAGACGTATCGCGTCGGCCGCGCAGCATAGCCGATGGCCAATATATACCGATATATTGGCGCGTCGCTGTGTGTGTACGGGGCGGTCGGCCGACCGCCCGTACACATGCTGCGGTGGCCGGCGGTGATTGACAGCTGAACTGGGCGGGCATGTGTAGACGCCCGCCCAGTTCATGACGTCAGTCCCCGACGGATCGGGCAGTGTGTATGCTGAACACACTGCCCGATCTGTTGATAGATATATCTGCAGATCAATTGATAAATAATTTGTCTAAGCTCCTATTTTTGACTGCTGAGCTGAGGTGGCGGCTTTTATGGGGAGAACTGCAGTCCTGCAGCCCATAGGTAAAACCACCACTGGCCGTATTAGTAATACAGGTGGGAGCTTCTCATCTGCAGATGTCACCTTTGCACTGTAGTGGCCAATTGTAGGAAAGAATATCCAGATAATTAATAGCTACTAATGTGGATGCAGGTATGATCATGTCATGTGTTCAATAATTAAATACCTGTCACATTTTACCCTCCACTGGGTATTGTCAGTGACTGTAATGTTAGCATTGCAAATCTATCTATCTATCTATCTATCTATCTATCTATCTATCTATCTATCTATCTATCTATATACAGGGGGATATCCAATTTGTTTTTCACACTTTTTTTCTGATGTTTCACTGATGTGAGGTTTGGCCCCATATTCACTATACCAGCACTTTGGGGGTCATTCCGACCTGATCGCACGCTGCACTTCTTCGCAGCGGTTACGATCGGGTCAGAACTGCGCATGCACGGCGTGCACATTGCGCACGCGCATTGTTACGCAATAACGCCGGGAACGATGAAAGCGGTCACAGCGGCGACCGCAAAAAGATTGACAGGAGGAAGGCGTGTCGGGGAGTCAACTGACTGTTTTCCGGGAGTGGTCCAGCGAACGCAGGCGTGCCCAGGCGTTTTGAGGGCGGATGTCTGACGTCAAATCCGGGACCTGCATCGCTGGATCCGTCGCAAATGGTAAGTAGGTGCAGGGTTGGTCTTGTTTTGCTAGAAACTTTTTTAGCCTAGCAGGGCTGCACAAGCATTCGCAGCTCTGCTATGCTAAAATACACTCCCCCCGTCAGGTTGATCGCACGAGCAGCAAAAAGTTGCTACGTGCGATGAACTCGGAATGACCCCCTTAGTTCTTGATTATAGTAACCTTAATTTTCAGTAGTAGTAGTAGTAGTAGTAGTAGTAGTAGTAGTAGTAGTAGTAGTAGGCAACAGATTTGCCAAGAAGGTGCCATGGTGTCCTCTCTCCTATAATTTCCTAGAAGTCCCTCTGTTAATGTCTGATGAAGTTGTAGCTATCTGACAATAAAACGTGCCATACCTGAGCTTGACAAGAATCTATATGGTCCATCCTGATTGGATGCAGAGTGCTACCACAAAATCTAAAGTGTTCCTAGCACTGCTTGCTGGGCTATACTCCAAATGGGAGAGAAAATGTGTTGCCCACTTTTGTACTGATCAGTGGGTCCCAGTGGAAACTGAATGCTTTGGTGATATCCCCAGCCCTAAACGGCAAACCAAAAAGATAACAACTAAAGAGAGAAGACTTTCGTTAAATTCCCATCACATACTAAATTAACCTTTTATGTCTCATTTTAGGCCTATATTTATATAAGCCATATAGCAATATAAGATACTAATATACAATACTGATTATTTTCATCTGCTGTGAGATTATTTAGATTATATTTGTAGAGTTACTTTTTGTGGCTGATGCACGTGCCACGGGCTTTTCGTTTGCGTACAAAACATTGATTTTGTAGACATTATGTGGATTGGTAAATATGATGCATTACAAAAGAAATGGACACTTTTGTAACATAGTTTATTTTTGGAAATGATGAACATTTGCACACAGAACAATACATTGCGATTGTGCAGTACAGCAATCTAGATGATAGGTCGACAGTACTAAGGTCAACATGCATTAGATCGACACTGACAAAATTGTCAATATGGCAATGGTCATCACAGGAAAAAGTCAACAAAAGTTTGTTTGTTTTTTAAATAATGTTCATCTTTTTTCTACTTTACCATCCAAATGGACTAAGACTGGGAATAGTAACCCTCTGCATAGTGAGTGAAGGAAGGGGGCGCGGTGCACTAATTGGGGTTCCCAGTCATTTTACAGAGAAAATTACACCTAAAAATGTAAAAAACATGCAACTTTTCATGTGTCGACCTTTTGGCAAAGTCCCCCTTTTTCCCCAAGTTGACCTTGTGCCTGTCAACCTTTTTCAGGTCGACCCATTGATCCATAACCGTGTAGCACAGTATAGTGCACTGATTCCCAGCTGCAGTACATTCCACGCTATTACACTGCAGGCGGTTCCTTCCTGTGCAGAATGCGGATGGAGATGCAGGTAGGTAGATGGCCAAGGGGCATGTGAAAAAAGCAAGTGTGCCGGGGGACATCTGAGGATAATTGGCGAGCAGGGTGCATGTGAGAATAAAGCTGGTGAGTAGAGGGGCATGTGAGAGTAACACTGGTGAGTAGAGGGGCATGTGAAGGCAATGCTGGTGAGTAGAGGGACATGTGAGAGTAACACTGGTGAGTAGAGGGACATGTGAGGGCAAAGCCTAGGGCATTTGGCATGCTTAGGGACACCAGCAGCTTCTGATTAAAGCTGGTGGATGGAGGGTCAACGCGAGGGTAAAGCTGGTGGGTGGAGGGTCATGTTGGTGGGTAGAGGGGAATGCAAGGGTAAAGCTGGTGAGTAGAGGGACATGTGAAGGCAATGCTGATGGGTGGAGAGTCATGTGAGAGTAAAGCTGGTGTTTAGAGGGGCATGTAAAGGCAATGCTGGTCCTTAGAGGGACATGTGAAGGTAACACTGGTGAGTAGAGGGACATGTGAGGGCAAAGTTGGTGGGTAGAGGGGCATGTGAGGCTAAAGCAGGTGAGTAGAGGGGCATGTGAGGATAACACTGGTGAGTAGAGGGACATGTGAGGGTAACACTGGTGAGTAGAGGGACATGTGAGGGTAAAGCTGGTGGGTGGAGAGTCATGTGAGGGTAAAGCTGGTGAGTAGAGGGACATGTGAAGGCATTGCTGGTGAGTAGAGGGACATGTGAGGGTAAAGTTGGTGGGGGTAGAGGGGCATGTGAAGGCAATGCTGGTGAGTAGAGGGACAAGTGACGGTAAAGCTGGTGAGTAGAGGGACATGTGAGAGTAACACTGGTGAGTATAGGGATATGTGAGGGCAAAGCTAGAGGGGCAAAGCTGGTGGGTAGAAGGGCATGTGAGGGCAAAGCTGGTGAGTACTTGGACATGTGAGGGAAAAGCTGGTGGGTAGAGGGGCATATGAGGGCAAAGCTAGAGGGGTAGAGGGGCATGTGAGGGTAACACTGGTGAGTAGAGGGACATGTGAGGGTAATACTGGTGAGTAGAGGGACATGTGAGGCTAATACTGGTGGGTGGAGAGTCATGTGAGAATAAAGCTGGTGGGTAGAGGAGCAAGTGAAGGCAATGCTGGTGAGTACCGGGACATGTGAAGGCAATGCTGGTGAGTAGAGGGACATATGAGGGTAAAGCTGCTGGGTGGAGGGTCATGTGAGGGTAAAGCTGGTGGGTGAAGGGTCATGTGAGAATAAATCTGGTGGGTAGAGGGGCATGTGAAGGCAATGCTGAGAGAAAAGGGACATATGAGGGTAAAGCTGGTGGGTAGAGAGTCATGTGAGAATAAAGCTGGGGTGGGTAGAGGGACATGTGACGACAATGCTGGTGAATAGAGGGACATGTTAGGGTAAAGCTGGTGGGTAGAGGGTCATGTGAGGGTAAAGCTGGTGTGTAGAGGGACATGTGAGGGTAACACTGGTGAGTAGAGGGACATGTGAGGGCAAAGCTGGTGGGTAGAGGGGCATGTGAGGGTAAAGCAGATGAGTAGAGGGGCAAGTGAGGGTAACTCTAGTGAGTAGAGGGACATGTGATGGTAACACTGGTGGGTAGAGGGACATGTGAAGGCAATGCTGGTGAGTAGAGGGACATGTGAGGGTAAAGCTGGTGTGTGGAGGGAGGGTCATGTGAGGGTAAAGCTGGTGGGTGAAGGGTCATGTGAGAATAAAGCTGGTGGGTAGAGGGGCATGTGAAGGCAATGCTGGTGAGTAGAGGGACATGTGAGGGTAAAGCTGTTGGGAGGAGGGGCATGTAAAGGCAATGCTGGTGAGTAGAGGGACATGTTAGGGTAAAGCTGGTGGGTAGAGGGACATGTGAGGGTAAAGCTGGTTAGTAGAGGGACATGTTAGGGTAAAGCTGGTGGGTGGAGGGTCATGTGAAGGCAATGCTGGTGAGTAGAGGGACATAAGAGGGTAACACTGGTGAGCAGATGGACATGTGACGGTAAAGCTGGTGGGTGGAGGGTCATGTGAGGGTAACACTGGTGAGTAGAGGGACATGTGAGGGCAAAGCTGGTGGGTAGAGGGGCATGTGAGGGTAAAGCAAATGAGTAGAGGGGCAAGTGAGGGTAACACTAGTGAGTAGAGGGACATGTGATGGTAACACTGGTGAGTAGAGGGACATGTGAGGGTAACACTAGTGAGTAGAGGGACATGTGAGGGTAAAACTGATGGACAGTCATGTGAGAATAAAGCTGGTGGGTAGAGGGGCAAGCGAAGGCAATGCTGGTGAGTAGAGGGACATGTGAAGGCAATGCTGGTGAGTAGAGGGACATGTGAGGGTAAAGCTGGTGTGTGGAGGGTCATGTGAGGGTAAAGCTGGTGGGTGAAGGGTCATGTGAGTATAAAGCTGGTGGGTAGAGGGGCATGTGAAGGCAATGCTGGTGAGTAGAGGGACATGTGAGGGTAAAGCTGGTGTGTGGAGGGAGGGTCATGTGAGGGTAAAGCTGGTGGGTGAAGGGTCATGTGAGAATAAAGCTTGTGGGTAGAGGGGCATGTGAAGGCAATGCTGGTGAGTAGAGGGACATGTGAGGGTAAAGCTGTTGGGAGGAGGGGCATGTAAAGGCAATGCTGGTGAGTAGAGGGACATGTTAGGGTAAAGATGGTGGGTAGAGGGACATGTGAGGGTAACACTGGTGAGTAGATGGACATGTGAGGGTAAAGCTGGTGGGTGGAGGGTCATGTGAAGGCAATGCTGGTGAGTAGAGGGACATGTGAGGGTAAAGCTGGTAGGAAGAGGGACATGTGCGGGTAAAGCTGGTGAGTAGAGGGACATGTGAGGGTAAGACTGGTGAGTAGATGGACATGTGAGGGCAAAGCTGGTGAGAAGAGGGGCATGTGAGGGTAAAGCAGGTGAGTAGAGGGGCATGTGAGGGTAAAGCTGGTGGGTAGAGGGGGTCGGGCATGTGAAGGTAATACTGTTGAGTAGAGGTATATGTGAGGGTAAAGCTGGTGGGTAGAGACATTGAAAAAAAAAACCACAATAACACACAGCTGTGAAGAACCTCCTCAAAATAATGGGGGTCATTCCGAGTTGTTCGCTCGCTGCCGCTTTTTAGCAGAATTGCGATCAGGCTAAAAACCGTCAGTTCTGCGCACGCGCTAAGTACTTTCTCACAAAACTATGCAATTTTACACAGGGCCGAGCAACGCTTTTCAGTCGCTCTGCTGATCGGTGAGTGATTGACAGGAAGTGGGTGTTTCTGGGCGGAAACTGAGCGTTTTCCGGGAGTGTGCTAAAAAACGCAGGCGTGCCAGCCAAAAAATGCAGGAGTGGCTGGAGAAACGGGGGAGTGGCTGGCCGAACGCAGGGCGTGTTTGTGACATCAAACCAGGAACCAAACAGTCTGCAGTGATCGCAATCTAGGAGTACGTCTGGAGCTACTCAGAAACTGCAGGGAAATATTTAATAGCAGAACTGCTAACCTTTCGTTAGCAATTCTGCTAAGCTAAGATACACTCCCAGAGGGCGGCGGCCTAGCGTGTGCATTGCTGCTAAAAGCAGCTAGCGAGCGAACAACTCGGAATGAGGGCCTATAATCCACAGTGAAGACTTTGGAGAAGACTGAATTCAAATAGTTTTTGATCACTGTCCAATCCAATTACGGGAGAGAGAAGTTAGGACAGCAAGGATGGATTTGTGTGTGATTGTCGCTCTCAGGATCTGTATACTGGACCTAATTCAGAGTTGCACAATATGTTTTCGCAATTGAGCGATTATAGTCAGACTGCACATGCGCTGTGATCACACTGCGCATGTGTACAGGTGTCTGCGATTACGCTCGCAGTGAGGATTTCACTGCAGAGTGATTGACAGGAAGTGACCATTTGGGGGTGGTAACGGGAAATGGCTGTTTTCAGGGCGTGTATCTGATGTCGGCTTCAATCATATACGCAGAGAAACATGGCACCTGCGTTGCTACTACCGCGGCCAGTCTGTGTTGCCATAGACCTACTCAAACAGTCGATGTTCCCCACTGCTGAGTGTAGGCTGCGAATGTGTATGCAGTTGCAAATGGGTTTGCGATTGCTCCGGTGAGAGTCTCTTTTTATTTTCTGGGCGGCAGCTGTGGACATTAGCAGTTCCGTAGCCTAGAAAATTGCAATGGCATTAGCGTACAACTTTGAGACAGGGCCTATTGTATTTATAATGACTGAATACATATTATAGGAGGCTTGTCTCTGTAGTATTACATAAGGGAGAATATAACATCTATACAACCATACCGCAGGGGGTGGGGCTAGGCAGTTCATGGAAGAGTGATACCAAACAAACTTCAGAAACTCCATTCCATATGCACTCCATTCAGAAATTCTAAACCTCAAACAGTGTAATATTGTTTGTTGATATGTTAGAATATAAATATTCTTAGAATAATATTTTTTGCATAGCATCACCTATACTGAATCTGAAATGATACGAGGCCTCCACTTGGCTATCCCTAGCTTGTGCTTCTTGCCAGGGTGCTCTGCATTGGAATCCCAGCATTCCTCTCGGTGGCACTGATTACACTCCCTGCTTGAGATAATAGGTCTGATTCAGAGGTGTCGAGGTCAGATGCAAGCTGACGATGTTGTCCGTGCATGCATCCGAGCCGCACTGCGCATGCGTCCATATGTTACTGCATGAAGACGCAGATGGAAATTGCTCATAGATCCATGCAATTTCATAGGTGTTTACGGGTGGTAACAAGGTAGATCCTAGCCACATGCGGGTGTGTCACGGTCACAGGCTGCGTCGAAAGACACAGTTGCACTGACACTAGTGCCATGTTCAGGTGGAGATCCTGCGCCTCCATAGGGCTGGTGTGATGTTCGATGGTGCGTTTTATTAGACGCAGCAGCAGATTCATGCCGCAGACGGTGGGCTCCTCAATAGGAAGATCTGCGGCTGCAGCATTACAGGCTGCGGCAAAAGATCCAGTCACATCTGCTACTGCGTCCACCTCTGAATCAGGCCTAATATTGGATGATCTTAGCTATTTTAAGGACCTATTCAGTATAAATTATATGTCAGTATTAGGAATGATTTGGGGCGTGGGGCCTCCTGGGTTGGTGTAGCCGGGCTGATTCGAGGCTGTCACGATCCGGGTATCTGGACGCCATTACTTGCCTTTTAGATGCCTTCTGAGGCTTGCTCAGCGTTCCAGGGCCGGATCTCATCTGTGTTACTGATGTCCACATTCTGCATATCCCTCCTGTCACTCTGAGACGCTGTCACAGCGGCGCCATGTTTGAATCTAGCATGGCGTCTCCCGTCCTCCGCGGCCTCCGCCGCCGCTCCTGTGTTCCAGTATGCAGGTTGTCAGAGTGGTGCTCCATGCCTGCCGCGGCCTCCGCTGTCATCCATGTGTCTCAGTGTGCAGTTGTCAGTTTGGCGTCTCCTGTCCTCCGCGGCCGGCGCCGCCATTGCTGCTGTGTTTCCACATGGTTTTCCAAACCAACTTTCCCTCCAGTACTAACATGGGCGCAGCCATGTTTGTTCCAGTCACATGTTCAGTCTCCACCAATCCGTTGCACTGTGAATCTGCATGATTGGCCAGCCAATGCCTGCCCTGCAGCAGGTATGAGTATCCTGTGCCTGAACCAGGAAATGGTCAGTGCTTTGAATGTCAAACCTTGTTCCAGTCTCTCTCTCCTGTGGTTGTTTCTCCAGGTTCCAGCTCCTGTCTCCAGCAGCCACTACGAGACCCGCACCTGCCTTCCATCCTGCGGTGCAGCCTGACTCTGCAGCCCTCCGTGGCTATTCCAGCTTCCAGCTATTAACCCATCTGCTTCCAGCGGTCAGCTTCCAGCAGTATCCAGTTTTCTTCAAAGTGCCGGTGTTATTCCAGCGGATCCCTACTTACCAGCAGTATCCACTACCACCGGTAACTCCTTTTCAACTCTTCTGTTTCCACGCTCCCTAGCATCTTACAGTCTTCACCACCTGGCTGATTCCATTCAGCATCCACTCCGTGTCTTCATCACCTGACTGGTTCCATCCAGCATCCACTCCATGTCTTCATCACCTGGCTGATTCCATTCAGCATCCACTCCGTGTCTTCACTACCTGGCTGATTCCATTCAGCATCCACTCCGTGTCTTTACCACCTGGCTGGTTCCATCCAGTATCTACAACAGTCTGTTCAAGTTACCAACTACATCTACACTTCTACTGGCGTGTTCCTCAGCTATCTTCACTACTACAGCCAGGCCTGGTAAGGTTATTCCATCAAAGGACTTTAACATCTATTCCTTAACCTACCAGTGCTCTGTGATACCTCCCATGGTTATAAGTGATCCAGGAACTCTATTATTGCCATTTGCTTTTATCAACTGTGAATACTGTTGTTTCTACACGGAGTCTGTTAATAAAACTCTTATTGACTTTTAACCTGGTTGTCATGGTCACACCTTCGGGTAATCCTTCTACACTTACATGTCCAGGGGTCTGATTAAACCTCCCAAGTTTAATTTCATTTCACCCCCTGCAACTGAGGCTTCCTCCTGTCAGCCTAAACCCTCAGTTGTGACAGTAAGCACTGACCATATGAATCCAGTCGGAGACCAGGATCAAGCGGCCAGGCCGATGCAAGAACTGGCAGCCAGACTTGAACATCAGGAGGCTGCACAAGGCCACATCATCCGCTGTCTCCAGGATCTCTCTACCCGACTGGATGGGATTCAAACGACCCTCCGTGGACCTGGCACGTCCGGTGCGTCCACCACAGTGACACCAGCTGTAACCCCCCCACCTTACCCATTTCTACTCCACGTCTTCATCTTCCAACGCCAGCAAAATTTGACGGATCTCCAAGACTCTGCAGGGGATTTCTCAACCAATGTGAAATCCATTTTGAGCTACAACCTGGCAATTTCCCCAGTGACCGTACTAAAATTGCCTATATTATTTCCCTTCTCTGTGGCTCAGCCCTTGACTAGGCATCACCTTTATGGGAGAAGTCTGTTACCCTGTTGTCTTCCTATACTGACTTTGTAGCTACATTCAGGCGCATCTTCGACGAGCCAGGCCGGATAACCTCTGCTTCATCTGAGATTCTCCGTTTACACCAGGGAACACGTCTCTCTGTCTCTACTGTGCAGCTCCGTCTCACGCTATCAATGCTTGTCCCAAACGTCCGGGAAACTCCAAATCCTAGCTCGCCAAGGAGAGGGCCGGCTAGGAGTAATGATCTCCTCTCCATCTCCTCATGATTGTAATCTCCCAGTCTCGCTTCAAATTGCTCAACGTTATAGGAACGTCATTGCCCTCCTTGATTCCGGAGCAGCTGGGAATTTCATAACCGAAGCTTATGTTAAACGGTGGTCCCTACCCACCGAGAGACTTCCTACGTCTATTTCCTTGACTGCCGTGGATGGCAGTAAGATTTTTGACGCAGTTATTTCTTTAAGGACTCTACCAGTTCGTCTGAGAGTAGGAGTTCTTCATTCAGAATTTATTTCCTTTCTAGTGATTCCAAGAGCCACACATCCAGTGGTTTTGGGCCTTCCATGGCTCCGTCTTCACAATCCATCGATTGACTGGACGACTACGCAGATACTAGCATGGGGTCCCTCCTGTGCTGAGACCTGTTTGTCCAAAGTGCTTCCTGTTTGTTCTTCTTCCCCCAGGTCGTCTGATGTTCCACCTCCTCCATATCAAGACTACACAGATGTGTTCAGTAAAGCCTCCGCTGATATCCTTCCTCCTCATAGAGAATGGGACTGTCCAATTGATCTCATCCCAGGGAAGGTTCCACCTCGAGGCCGAACTTATCCGTTGTCCCTTCCAGAGACGCATTCCATGGAGGAGTACATCAAAGAGAACCTGGCGAATGGTTTTATTAGACCTTTCTCTTCTCCAGCTGGCGCAGGCTTCTTTTTCGTTAAGAAAAAAGACGGTGGCCTGCGGCCGTGCATCGACTACAGAGGTTTGAACGACATTACCGTTAAGAACCGTTATCCTTTACCCTTGATTACAGAGCTCTTCGATAGAGTTAGCGGAGCTACCATCTTTACAAAGTTGGATTTGAGGGGTGCCTACAATCTCATCCGGATCCGTGAGGGTGACGAGTGGAAGACCGCCTTTAACACCCGGGATGGACACTATGAGTACCTCGTCATGCCCTTCGGATTGAGCAACGCTCCAGCTGTTTTTCAGCATTTCGTAAATGAAATCTTCAGAGACATCCTGTACCGCCATGTCGTGGTTTATCTAGATGATATCCTTATCTTTGCCAATAATCTAGAGGAACATCGCTTCTGGGTAAAGGAGGTTCTGTCCCATCTCCGTGTCAATCATCTCTATTGCAAATTAGAGAAATGTGTTTTTGAAGTCAAATCCATTCCGTTTCTAGGTTACATTGTGTCCGGTTCCGGACTAGAGATGGATCCTGAGAAACTACAAGCAATCCAGAATTGGCCGATTCCCCTAACCCTCAAAGGGGTCCAGAGGTTCTTAGGGTTCGCCAATTACTACAGAAAGTTTATACGAGACTTTTCCACCATTGTGGCGCCTATCACTGCTTTTACCAAGAAGGGTGCTAACCCGTCCAAGTGGTCTGAAGAAGCTACGCAAGCTTTTTATCTATTAAAGCAACGCTTCATCTCTGCACCAGTTCTGAAACAGCCCGACATCGACTCTCCTTTCATCCTTGAGGTAGATGCCTCCTCCGTTGGAGTAGGAGCGGTGTTATCCCAGAGGGCTAAAGATGGTCATCTACATCCTTGCAGTTTCTTCTCCCTGAAGTTCTCCCCAGCTGAGCGCAGCTATGCCATTGGCGACCAGGAGTTGCCAGCCATCAAGCTCGCTCTGGAAGAATGGAGTTATCTGTTAGAGGGAGCTTCCCATTCAGTCACTATACTTACCGACCACAAAAATCTTTTATATCTGAAAAGCGCACAATGTCTTAACCCTCGTCAAGCCAGATGGGCACTTTTCTTTTCCAGGTTCGACTTTAAACTCCAGTTCTGTCCGGGTTCTCAGAATCGCAAGGCCGATGCCCTTTCCCGCTCATGGGAGCAAGAAAATTAGTCAGAGTCTTCGGACAAGCATCCTATTATTAATCCGTTGGCATTCTCCACGGTAGGGATGGACTCTACGCCTCCACCAGGGAAAAGTTTTGTGAAGCTGGTGTTAAGGAAGAAGCTCATGCATTGAGCCCATGCTTCCCGTTTTGCCGGACATACAGGCATCCAGAAAACCCTTGAGTTTATCTCTAGGTCCTATTGGTGGCCAACTCTGAAGAAGGACGTCATGGAGTTTATTGCCTCTTGCCCAAAGTGTGCCCAACACAAAGTCTCCCGCCAGTCGCCTGCGGGGCAACTGGTTCCATAATCTGTTCCCCGTCGACCGTGGACCCATTTGTCGATGGACTTCGTTACAGACCTGCCTATGTGCAACAAGTTTAATACCATCTGGGTGGTAGTTGACCGGTTCACCAAGATGGCACATTTCATACCTATCACCGGTCTTCCGTCAGCTTCCAAGCTGGCTCAAGTGTTTATTCAAGAGATCTTCCGACTCCACGGTCTTCCTGAAGAGATCATCTCTGATCGTGGTGTACAATTTGTAGCCAAGTTTTGGCGAAGTTTATGTCAAGCCCTCCAAGTCAAGTTGAAGTTTTCTGCAGCTTACCATCCTCAGACCAATGGTCAAACCGAGAGGGTGAATCAGGACTTGGAGGCCTTCCTCCGCATTTATGTGTCTTCCTCTCAAGATGACTGGGTTCAACTCCTTCCTTGGGCCGAGTTCAGCCACAACAATCAATACCATTCCTCATCTTCTTCAACACCATTCTTCATCAACTATGGATTCCACCCTAAAGTTCCAGAATTCCAACCGCTTCCAGCAACTTCTGTTCCAGCAGTGGATGTCACCTTGCGTCAGTTTTCTAACAACTGGAAGAGTGTGCGAGCGGCCCTGCTCAAAGCCTCGTTCAGGTACAAGAAGTTTGCTGATAGGAAGCGTAGAGCGGTTCCTGCTCTCAAGGTGGGTGATCGTGTGTGGTTGTCCACGAAGAATTTGAGGTTGAGAGTTCCCAGCATGAAATTTGCACCTCGTTACATCGGTCCTTTCAAAATTGAACAAGTCATCAATCCTGTTGCCTACAAACTCCAGTTACCTCCCTTCCTGAAGATACCCAGGACATTCCATGTTTCCCTGTTGAAACCGCTTATCCTGAATCGGTTTCATTCTGCACTTCCTCCGGCTCAGAAAGTTCAAACTCAACGGGGAGTTGAGTATGAAGTTGCCAAGATTCTGGATTCACGTTTCCGTTACGGTCAATTGCAGTATCTTATTGACTGGAAGAGCTATGGTCCTGAAGAACGCTCTTGGACCAATGCGTCAGATGTCCATGCTCCTGCCTTGGTCCGGAATTTCCACTCCAAGTTTCCTCAAAAGCCGAAGAAGTGTCCTGGGGCCACTCCTAAAGGGGATGGGGGGGGTGCTGTCACGATCCGGGTATCTGGACGCCATTACTTGCCTTTTAGATGCCTTCTGAGGCTTGCTCAGCGTTCCAGGGCCGGATCTCATCTGTGTTACTGATGTCCACATTCTGCATATCCCTCCTGTCACTCTGAGACGCTGTCACAGCGGCGCCATGTTTGAATCTAGCATGGCGTCTCCCATCCTCCGCGGCCTCCGCCGCCGCTCCTGTGTTCCAGTATGCAGGTTGTCAGAGTGGTGTCCCATGCCTGCCGCGGCCTCCGCTGTCATCCATGTGTCCCAGTGTGTAGTTGTCAGTTTGGCGTCTCCTGTCCTCCGCGGCCGGCGCCGCCATTGCTGCTGTGTTTCCACATGGTTTTCCAAACCAACTTTCCCTCCAGTACTTACATGGGCGCAGCCATGTTTGTTCCAGTTACATGTTCAGTCTCCACCAATCCGTTGCACTGTGAATCTGCATGATTGGCCAGCCAATGCCTGCCCTGCAGCAGGTATGAGTATCCTGTGCCTGAACCAGGAAATGGTCAGTGCTTTGAATGTCAAACCTTGTTCCAGTCTCTCTCTCCTGTGGTTGTTTCTCCAGGTTCCAGCTCCTGTCTCCAGCAGCCACTACGAGACCCGCACCTGCCTTCCATCCTGCGGTGCAGCCTGACTCTGCAACCCTCCGTGGCTATTCCAGCTTCCAGCTATTAACCCATCTGCTTCCAGCGGTCAGCTTCCAGCAGTATCCAGTTTTCTTCAAAGTGTCGGTGTTATTCCAGCGGATCCCTACTTACCAGCAGTATCCACTACCACCGGTAACTCCTTTTCAACTCTTCTGTTTCCACGCTCCCTAGCATCTTACAGTCTTCACCACCTGGCTGATTCCATTCAGCATCCACTCCGTGTCTTCATCACCTGACTGGTTCCATCCAGCATCCACTCCGTGTCTTCATCACCTGGCTGTTTCCATTCAGCATCCACTCCGTGTCTTCACTACCTGGCTGATTCCATTCAGCATCCACTCCGTGTCTTTACCACCTGGCTGGTTCCATCCAGTATCTACAACAGTCTGTTCAAGTTACCAACTACATCTACACTTCTACTGGCGTGTTCCTCGGCTATCTTCACTACTACAGGCAGGCCTGGTAAGGTTATTCCATCAAAGGACTTTAACATCTATTCCTTAACCTACCAGTGCTCTGTGATACCTCCCATGGTTATAAGTGATCCAGGAACTCTATTATTGCCATTTGCTTTTATCAACTGTGAATACTGTTGTTTCTACACGGAGTCTGTTAATAAAACTCTTATTGACTTTTAACCTGGTTGCCATGGTCACACCTTCGGGTAATCCTTCTACACTTACATGTCCAGGGGTCTGATTAAACCTCCCAAGTTTAATTTCATTTCACCCCCTGCAACTGAGGTTTCCTCCTGTCAGCCTAAACCCTCAGTTGTGACAGAGGCATCATTATTGTAACACTTAACGTAACTCTTTTTAGCACTTAAACTGATTTTTACTAATGTAACACTGTTTAACACTTTGGGTGGAATTCAAATGTTTGAAAAGTCAGTTAGGTGTCTGTTTTTTCCTGTTTATTAGATAGGAAACAACAGACTCCCAACTGACTTTTCAAACATTTGAATCTCCCCCTTTAATTGCTACTTCTCAACTATGGAACGCTTTTAGCACTAAAGCTACTACTTCTTATTAATGTAGCACATTGTAACAAAACATCTACTTCTTACTAGTGTGACGCCTTGGGGTGATTGGGTTGTGCTGGCCCGGAGGAGTCCCGTGTTCTGGACTTGATTCCTTAGGAATGTTAGAGACCCAACTGGCCGTGATATGTGGGCTCATATTTTTGGCCAAAAATTATGCCAATAACCTCAATTTTACTCCATGTTAAATTGCAGAGTTTATTATACTTATTCTGATTACCAGTGTTCTTAGTGCCTAGAGTGTGCACCTGCATTTTCCCTTTTTTTCTATTAAGTATTATCCTATCTGATCTCCCCGACCAACGTGCTGGGTCTAGACCAGGGGCGGATCTAGACTTTTCCTATAGGGGGGACGATTTTAAAATTAATCCGGACTCCTCCCCCTTCCAGTCCAGTCCGCTAGGCCCTAGTGATACACCATACATACACTACTAACACACACACAGACACTAGTGGTACACCATACATACACTACTAACACACACACACACACACACACACACACACACACACACACACACACTAGTGATACACCACACATACACTACTAATGTGCACACACGCACACACACACACACACACACACACTAGTGATACACCATACATTCACTACTAACACACACACTAGTGATACACCATACATACACTACAAACACACACAGACACCCACCCGCAAACACAGACACTAGTGATACACCATACACTACTAACACACACATACACACACACTAGTGATACACCATACATATACTACCAGACTAGTCTGAGCCTAGTGTCACTGACGCTATATAGCATCCACCCTAGTCTGAGCCTAGTGTCACTGTCGCTGTATAGCATCCAGCCTAGTCTGAGCCTAGTGTCACTGTCGCTGTATAGCATCCACCCTAGTCTGAGCCTAGTGTCACTGTCGCTGTATAGCATCCAGCCTAGTCTGAGCCTAGTGTCACTGTCGCTGTATAGCATCCAGCCTTGTCTGAGCCTAGTGTCACTGTCACTGTATAGCATCCAGACTAGTCTGAGCCTAGTGTCACTGTCGCTGTATAGCATCCACCCTAGTCTGAGCCTAGTGTCACTGTTGCTGTATAGCATCCAGACTAGTCTGAGCCTAGTGTCACTGTCGCTGTATAGCATCCAGCCTAGTCTGAGCCTAGTGTCACTGTCGCTGTATAGCATCCAGCCTTGTCTGAGCCTAGTGTCACTGTCACTGTATAGCATCCAGACTAGTCTGAGCCTAGTGTCACTGTCACTGTATAGTATCCAGACTAGTCTGAGCCTAGTGTCACTGTCGCTGTATAGCATCCACCCTAGTCTGAGCCTAGTGTCACTGTTGCTGTATAGCATCCAGACTAGTCTGAGCCTAGTGTCACTGTCGCTGTATAGCATCCACCCTAGTCTGAGCCTAGTGTCACTGTCACTGTATAGCATCCAGACTAGTCTGAGCCTAGTGTCACTGTCGCTGTATAGCATCCAGACTAGAATGAGCCTAGTGTCACTGTCGCTGTATAGTATCCAGACTAGTCTGAGCCTAGTGTCACTGTCGCTGTATAGTATCCAGACTAGTCTGAGCCTAGTGTCACTGTCGCTGTATAGCATCCACACTAGTCTGAGCCTAGTGTCACTGTATAGCATCCAGACTAGTCTGAGCCTAGTGTCACTGTCGCTGTATAGCATCCAGCCTAGTCTGAGCCTAGTGTCACTGTCGCTGTATAGCATCCAGACTAGTCTGAGCCTAGTGTCACTGTCGCTGTATAGTATCCAGACTAGTCTGAGCCTAGTGTCACTGTCGCTGTATAGCATCCACACTAGTCTGAGCCTAGTGTCACTGTATAGCATCCAGACTAGTCTGAGCCTAGTGTCACTGTCGCTGTATAGCATCCAGCCTAGTCTGAGCCTAGTGTCACTGTCGCTGTATAGCATCCAGACTAGTCTGAGCCTAGTGTCACTGTCGCTGTACAGCATCCAGCCTAGTCTGAGCCTAGTGTCACTGTCGCTGTATAGCATCCAGCCTAGTCTGAGCCTAGTGTCACTGTCGCTGTATAGCATCCAGACTAGTCTGAGCCTAGTGTCACTGTCGCTGTATAGCATCCAGACTAGTCTGAGCCTAGTGTCACTGTCGCTGTATAGCATCCAGACTAGTCTGAACCTAGTGTCACTGTCGCTGTACAGCATCCAGACTAGTCTGAGCCTAGTGTCACTGTCGCTGTATAGCATCCAGACTAGTCTGAGCCTAGTGTCACTGTCGCTGTACAGCATCCAGACTAGTCTGAGCCTAGTGTCACTGACGCTGTATAGCATCCAGCCTAGTCTGAGCCTAGTGTCACTGTCGCTGTATAGCATCCAGACTAGTCTGAGCCTAGTGTCACTGTCGCTGTATAGCATCCAGACTAGTCTGAGCCTAGTGTCACTGTCGCTGTATAGCATCCAGACTAGTCTGAACCTAGTGTCACTGTCGCTGTACAGCATCCAGACTAGTCTGAGCCTAGTGTCACTGTCGCTGTATAGCATCCAGACTAGTCTGAGCCTAGTGTCACTGTCGCTGTATAGCATCCAGCCTAGTCTGATCCTAGTGTCACTGTCGCTGTATAGCATCCAGCCTAGTCTGAGCCTAGTGTCACTGTCGCTGTATAGCATCCAGCCTAGTCTGAGCCTAGTGTCACTGTCGCTGTATAACATCCACCCTAGTCTGACCCTAGTGTCACTGTCGCTGTATAGCATCCAGCCTAGTCTGAGCCTAGTGTCACTGTCGCTGTATAGCATCCAGCCTAGTCTGAGCCTAGTGTCACTGTCGCTGTATAGCATCCAGACTAGTCTGAACCTAGTGTCACTGTCGCTGTACAGCATCCAGACTAGTCTGAGCCTAGTGTCACTGTCGCTGTATAGCATCCAGCCTAGTCTGAGCCTAGTGTCACTGTCGCTGTATAGTATCCAGACTAGTCTGAGCCTAGTGTCACTGTCGCTGTATAGCATCCACCCTAATTTGAGCCTAGTGTCACTGTCGCTGTATAGCATCCACCCTAGTCTGAGCCTAGTGTCACTGTCACTGTATAGCATCCACCCTAGTTTGAGCCTAGTGTCACTGTCGCTGTATAGCATCCAGCCTAGTCTGAGCCTAGTGTCACTGTCGCTGTATAGCATCCAGACTATTCTGAGCCTAGTGTCACTGTCGCTGTATACAGGGCCGGTGCAAGGTTTCCCAGCACCCTAGGCAAATCAGCAGCGTCCCCCCCCCCCATCCCTTACCACCACCACCACCACCACCACAATACAGAGCCCCTCAGATGAAAAAATGCGGACACAGCATCTCTTATAAGTTCCATAGCCACCTCCTGATAATTTAGCGGTTTGAGTTATGGTATGGGCTGGGGTTAGTCCAGGGTCCAGCAGCTCCGTGGCCTTACTGCATGGTTTGTGGTCCCGGCGGAGATAGCAGATCTTGTAAATCTGCACGGTCATCAGGTTGTGCAGGCAGTGCAGGAGAGGGGAGGTGGGAACAGCGCCAAATATGTGGCTCCAACCCTTCAGATCCAACACCAGGTGAGCCGGGAGCGGGTGCCTCACATCCCTCATGGCGATCACAGAGAACAGTCACTTCATTTCTCTGACGTCCTGGTGGATGCTGGGAACTCCGTAAGGACCATGGGGAATAGCGGGCTCCGAAGGAGGCTGGGCACTCTAGAAAGATTTAGGACTACCTGGTGTGCACTGGCTCCTCCCACTATGACCCTCCTCCAAGCCTCAGTTAGATTTCGTGCCCGGCCGAGGTTGGATGCACACTAGGGGCTCTCCTGAGCCCTTAGAAAGAAAGTATAATTTTAGGTTTTTTATTTTCAGTGAGACCTGCTGGCAACAGGCTCACTGCAGCGAGGGACTAAGGGGAGAAGAAGCGAACTCGCCTGCTTGCAGCCGGATTGGGCTTCTTAGGCTACTGGACACCATTAGCTCCAGAGGGATCGACCGCAGGCCCAGTCCTTGGTGTTCGGTCCCGGAGCCGCGCCGCCGTCCCCCTTACAGAGCCAGAAGCAAGAAGAGGTCCGGAAAATCGGCGGCAGAAGACATCAGTCTTCACCAAGGTAGCGCACAGCACTGCAGCTGTGCGCCATTGCTCCTCATGCACACTTCACACTCCGGTCACTGAGGGTGCAGGGCGCTTGGGGGGGGGGCGCCCTGAGCTGCAATAAAAACACCTTGGCTGGCAAAAATACCACAATATATAGCCCTAGAGGCTATATATGTGGTAAATTCCCCTGCCAGAATCCAGAAAAAAGCGGGAGAATAGGCCGCGGAAAAGGGGCGGAGCTATCTCCCTCAGACACACTGGCGCCATTTCTCCTTCACAGATCCGCTGGAAGGAAGCTCCCTGGCTCTCCCCTGCAATCTACACTTCAGAACAGGGTAAAAACAGAGAGGGGGGGCACTAAATTTGGGCACAATACATATATAATATAAAAAGCAGCTATAGGGGACATAACTTAGTTAGTCCCTGCATTATATAGCGCTCTGGTGTGTGCTGGCATACTCTCACTCTGTCCCCCCAAAGGGCTTTTGTGGGTCCTGTCCTCATTCGGAGCATTCCTTGTGTGTGTGCGGTGTGTCGGTACGGCTGTGTCGACATGTTTGATGAGGATAATGATGTGGAGGCGGAGCAGATGCCTTTAGAAGGGATGTCACCCCCTGCGGGGCAGACACCTGAGTGGATGGGCTTATGGAAAGTAATGAGTGCACGTATAGACTCCTTATATAAGAAAATCGACGACATGCCAAATGTGGGACAGCCGACTTCTCAGCTCGTGCCTGCCCAGGCGTCGCATGGGTCGTCAGGGGCTCTAAAACGCCCGCTACCTCAAGCAGACCCAGATGTCGACACGGATACTGACACCAGTGTCGACGACGATGAGTCAAACCTGATGCCCACTAAGGCCATTCACTGTATGATTGAGGCAATGAAAGAGGTGTTAAACATTTCTGATATAACTACTGGTACCACTAAAAAGGGTATTATGTTTGGAGAGAAAAAACTACCCGTAGTTTTTCCCCCATCAGATGAATTAAATGAAGTGTGTGAAGAAGCGTGGGCTTTCCCTGATAAAAAATTGGTAATTCCTAAGAAGGTACTAATGGCGTTCCCTTTCCCGCCAGAGGATAGGTCACGTTGGGAAACACCCCCTAGAGTGGATAAAGCGCTCACACGTTTGTCTAAAAAGGTGACACTACCGTCTCCGGATACGGCCGCCCTCAAGGAACCTGCTGATAGAAAGCAGGAGGCGATCCTGAAGTCTGTATATACACACACAGGCATTATACTTAGGCCAGCTATTGCGTCAGCTTGGCTGTGCAGTGCTGCCGCTGCGTGGTCAGATAAACTGTCAGAAAATATTGACACATTAGACAGAGACACGATCCTGTTAACCATAGACCATATAAAAGACTCCGTCTTATATATGAGAGATGCACAAAGGGAAATCTGCCGATTGGCATCTAAAGTAAGTGCATTGTCCATTTCTGCTAGGAGAGGCTTATGGACTCGCCAGTGGACAGGAGATGCAGATTCAAAAAAGCACATGGAAGTGTTACCATATAAGGGTGAGGAATTATTTGGGGATGGTCTCTCGGACCTAGTTTCCACAGCAACGTCTGGGAAGTCAGCATTTTTACCCCATGTCCCCTCACAGCCTAAGAAGGCGCCGCTTTATCAGGTTCAGTCCTTTCGGACCCAGAAAAACAGGCGTGGAAAAGGCGGGTCCTTTCTGTCCAGAGGCAGAGGTAGGGGAAAAAGACTGCAACAAACAGCAGGTTCCCAGGAGCAAAAGTCCTCCCCCGCTTCTTCTTCCAAGTCCGCCGCATGACGGTGGGGCTCCATAGGCGGAGCCAGGTACGGTGGGGGGCCGCCTCAAGAATTTCAGCGATCAGTGGGCTCGCTCACAGGTGGATCCCTGGATCCTTCAAATAGTATCTCAGGGGTACAAACTGGAATTCGAGGCGTCTCCACCCCACCGGTTCCTAAAATCTGCCTTGCCGATTGCTCCCTCAGACAGGGAGGCGGTGCTAGCGGCAATTCACAAGCTGTATTCCCAGCAGGTGATAATCAAGGTACCCCTACTTCAACAAGGCCGGGGTTACTATTCCACACTATTTGTGGTACCGAAACCGGACGGTTCGGTGAGACCCATTTTAAATTTGAAATCCTTGAACACATACATAAAAAAATTCAAGTTCAAGATGGAATCGCTCAGGGCGGTTATTGCGAGCCTGGACGAGGGGGATTACATGGTATCCCTGGACATCAAGGATGCTTACTTGCATGTCCCCATTTACCATCCTAACCAGGAGTACCTCAGATTTGTGGTACAGGATTGCCATTACCAATTCCAGACGCTGCCGTTTGGACTGTCCACGGCACCGAGGGTATTTACCAAGGTGATGGCGGAAATGATGATACTCCTTCGAAAAAAGGGAGTTTTAATTATCCCGTACTTGGACGATCTCCTAATAAAAGCGAGGTCCAAGGAACAGTTGTTGGTGGGAGTAGCACTATCTCAGGAGGTGCTGCACCAGCACGGCTGGATTCTGAATATCCCAAAGTCACAGCTGGTTCCGACGACACGACTACTGTTCCTGGGTATGATTCTGGATACAGTCCAGAAAAAAGTGTTTCTCCCGGAGGAGAAAGCCAGGGAGTTGTCATCTCTAGTCAGAGACCTTCTGAAACCAAAACAGGTATCAGTGCATCGCTGCACGCGGGTCCTGGGAAAGATGGTGGCTTCTTACGAAGCAATTCCCTTCGGCAGGTTCCATGCCAGAATCTTTCAGTGGGACCTGTTGGACCAGTGGTCCGGATCGCATCTTCAGATGCATCGCTTGATAACCCTGTCTCCAAGAACCAGGGTGTCGCTACTGTGGTGGCTGCAGAGTGCCCATCTTCTAGAGGGCCGCAGGTTCGGCATACAGGACTGGGTCCTGGTGACCACGGATGCCAGCCTTCGAGGCTGGGGGGCAGTCACACAGGGAAGAAACTTCCAAGGACTATGGTCGAGTCAGGAGACTTCCCTTCACATAAATATTCTGGAACTAAGGGCCATCTACAATGCCCTAAGTCAAGCAAAATCCCTGCTCCTACACCAGCCGGTGCTGATCCAGTCAGACAACATCACGGCAGTCGCCCATGTAAATCGACAGGGCGGCACAAGAAGCAGGATGGCGATGGCGGAAGCCACAAGAATTCTCCGATGGGCGGAGAATCATGTACTAGCACTGTCAGCAGTGTTCATTCCGGGAGTGGACAACTGGGAAGCAGACTTCCTCAGCAGACACGACCTCCACCCGGGAGAGTGGGGACTTCATCCAGAAGTCTTCCAGATGCTGGTAAACCGTTGGGAAAAACCACAGGTGGACATGATGGCGTCCCGCCTCAACAAAAAGTTAAAAAGATATTGCGCCAGGTCAAGGGACCCTCAGGCGATAGCTGTGGACGCTCTAGTGACACCGTGGGTGTACCAGTCGGTTTATGTGTTCCCTCCTCTGCCTCTCATACCAAAGGTATTGAGAATAATAAGAAAGCGAGGAGTAAACACCATTCTCGTGGTTCCGGATTGGCCAAGACGAGCATGGTACCCGGAACTTCAAGAGATGCTCTCAGAGGACCCGTGGCCTCTAACGCTCAGACAGGACCTGCTACAACAGGGGCCCTGTCTGTTCCAAGACTTACCGCGGCTGCGTTTGACGGCATGGCGGTTGAACACCGGATCTTAAAGGAAAAGGGTATTCCGGAAGAAGTCATTCCTACGCTTATTAAGGCCAGGAAAGATGTTACGGCAAAGCATTATCACCGCATATGGCGGAAATATGTTGCATGGTGCGAGGCCAAAAAGGCCCCAACAGAGGAATTTCAACTAGGTCGATTTCTGCATTTCCTGCAAGCAGGAGTGAATATGGGCCTAAAACTAGGCTCCATTAAAGTACAGATCTCGGCTCTGTCGATTTTCTTTCAAAAAGAACTAGCTTCAGTACCTGAAGTTCAGACATTTGTGAAAGGAGTGCTGCATATTCAGCCCCCATTTGTGCCTCCTGTGGCACCTTGGGATCTCAACGTGATGTTGAGTTTCTTAAAATCACACTGGTTTGAGCCACTAAAAACCGTGGATCTGAAATATCTCACGTGGAAAGTGGTCATGTTATTGGCCTTGGCTTCAGCCAGGCGAGTGTCAGAATTGGCGGCTTTATCATGTAAAAGCCCTTATCTGATTTTCCATATGGATAGGGCAGAATTGAGGACTCGTCCCCAGTTTCTCCCTAAGGTGGTGTCAGCGTTTCACCTGAACCAGCCTATTGTGGTGCCTGCGGCTACTAAGGATTTGGAGGACTCCAAGTTGCTAGACGTTGTCAGGGCCCTGAAAATATATGTTTCCAGGACGGCTGGAGTCAGAAAATCTGACTCGCTGTTTATCCTGTATGCACCCAACAAGCTGGGTGCTCCTGCTTCTAAGCAGTCTATTGCTCGCTGGATTTGTAGTACAATTCAGCTTGCACATTCTGTGGCAGGCATGCCACAGCCAAAATCTGTGAATGCCCATTCCACAAGGAAGGTGGGCTCATCTTGGGCGGCTGCCCGAGGGGTCTCGGCTTTACAACTTTGCCGAGCAGCTACTTGGTCAGGGGCAAACACGTTTGCAAAATTCTACAAATTTGATACCCTGGCTGAGGAGGACCTGGAGTTCTCTCATTCGGTGCTGCAGTCATCCGCACTCTCCCGCCCGTTTGGGAGCTTTGGTATAATCCCCATGGTCCTTACGGAGTTCCCAGCATCCACTAGGACGTCAGAGAAAATAAGAATTTACTCACCGGTAATTCTATTTCTCGTAGTCCGTAGTGGATGCTGGGCGCCCATCCCAAGTGCGGTTTGTCTGCAATACTTGTAAATAGTTATTGTTAACTAAAGGGTTATTGTTGAGCCATCTGTTGAGAGGCTCAGTTGTTTTCATACTGTCAAACTGGATATAGTATCACGAGTTGTACGGTGTGATTGGTGTGGCTGGTAAGAGTCTTACCCGGGATTCAAAATCCTTCCTTATTATGTCTGCTCGTCCGGGCACGGTGTCCTAACTGAGGCTTGGAGGAGGGTCATAGTGGGAGGAGCCAGTGCACACCAGGTAGTCCTAAATCTTTCTAGAGTGCCCAGCCTCCTTCGGAGCCCGCTATTCCCCATGGTCCTTACGGAGTTCCCAGCATCCACTACGGACTACGAGAAATAGAATTACCGGTGAGTAAATTCTTATTTTTTTTTGTTGCACTTAGTACCACCCTTCAAGTGGCGGTAGCGCCTGCCCTGATTATATACCACATCACAGTGAGTCACGGGGGATCAGGATACTAGAGCTGCAGCATACCGGGTATTGATAGCCGGATTCTGAGGAGGGGGATGTGCTTCCACTATGAAGGGCCCACCTTCAGGTGCGCTAGATGGGCACCCGGCAGCAATCTAATCACTGTCAGCTTGCCGGGACTCAAACAGTCCAAAGCTGGGACTTTTTCGGCGGAGCTCATGGCCCACCAAAAAATAGAAATACCCTCCAATGCACTATGATTCAATACTGTCAGTGAGCCCCCAGGGACCCGCGGCCGCTTGGGTTGCCTAACAGTAAATCCGCTAATGGGGAGAAGTCTGGGACATAGGGAGCAGTCAGGGGTGTATCTGGGACATGGGGAGCAGTCAGGGGCATAGGGAGCAGTCAGGGGTGTATCTGGGACACAGGGAGCAGTCAGGGGCATAGGGAGCAGTCAGGGGTGTATCTGGGACACAGGGAGCAGTCAGGGGCATAGGGAGCAGTCAGGGGTGTATCTGGGACACAGGGAGCAGTCAGGGGCATAGGGAGCAGTCAGGGGTGTATCTGGGACACAGGGAGCAGTCAGGGGCATAGGAAGCAGTCAGGGGTGTATCTGGGACATGGGGAGCAGTCAGGGGCATAGGGAGCAGTCAGGGGTGTATCTGGGACACAGGGAGCAGTCAGGTGCATAGGGAGCAGTCAGGGGTGTATCTGGGACATAGGGATCAGTCAGGGACATAGGGAGCAGTCAGGGATGTGTCAGTAACATAGGGAGCAGTCAGGGACATAGGTAGCAGTCAGGGGTATAGGGAGCAGTCAAGGACATGTCAGTAACATAGGGAGCAGTCAGGGACATATGTAGCAGTCAGGGGTATAGGGAGCAGTCAGAGACATAGGGAGCAGTCAGAGACATAGGGAGCAGTCAGAGACATAGGGAGCAGTCAGGGGTATAGGGAGCAGTCAGAGACATAGGGAGCAGTCAGAGACATAGGGAGCAATTGGGGGCATAGGGCGCAGTCAGCAGTGTATATGGGACATAGGGAGCAATTACGGGTGCAGCATATTGTAGGGAATGGGGCTGTACTAGTGACCTGCTGCGGGTATACATCAGGCAAGCAGAGACGGTGACTGACCTGAAACAGCATCAGCAGCGCCAGTCCAGCTTCCCCCGGCCTCCTGTGTTCAGTGCTGGGGCTTCATAATGTCCACTCCCCGTGGAAGATCCTATGCGGGGCGGAATCATTGCCGACGAATGATCAGGGTCAGATTCAGTTGCTTGCAAAGAGAGGTGGCCGCTGGTCCCTGGGGAGGGGTCAGCCAGCCACCCGGAAGTGCATGGTAATCTTAGCCGGCTCCAGCAGTGTGCCCTGGAGCCGGCTCACAGACAGCCATCTGTACTATAGCACCCTGAGCGTCATCCGCCTCTCAGTGCTGTGGACTCCTGCCAGCGGGTGCTGGGCGGCATTGTAAATAAAAAATGTATTTCCAGGCTACGCACCCGCCCATACTGAGTCCGCCCTGAATCCGCCACTGGCCGCGGCCTCCTGCTCGGGCTCCAGCAGCTCCGTTCCTTAATTATTATTTTTGTTATTGCACTCAGTGCCGCCTTTCAGGAGCTGGCGCCCATAGGCAGCTGCCTAAAGCTGCCTAATGGTAGCGCCGGCCCTGGCTGTATAGCATCCACCCTAGTTTGAGCCTAGTGTCACTGTCGCTGTATAGCATCCACCCTAGTCTGAGCCTATTGTCACTGTCACTGTATAGCATCCACCCTAGTTTGAGCCTAGTGTCACTGTCGCTGTATAGCATCCACCCTAGTTTGAGCCTAGTGTCACTGTCGCTGTATAGCAGCCACCCTAGTCTGAGCCTAGTGTCACTGTCACTGTATAGCATCCAGACTAGTCTGAGCCTAGTGTCACTGTCGCTGTATAGCATCCAGACTAGTCTGAGCCTAGTGTCACTGTCGCTGTATAGCATCCAGACTAGTCTGAGCCTAGTGTCACTGTCGCTGTATAAGATCCAGCCTAGTCTGAGCCTAGTGTCACTGTCACTGTATAGCATCCAGACTAGTCTGAGCCTATTGTCACTGTCGCTGTATAGCATCCAGACTAGTCTGAGCCTAGTGTCACTGTCGCTGTATAGCATCCAGACTAGTCTGAGCCTAGTGTCACTGTCACTGTATAGCATCCAGACTAGTCTGAGCCTAGTGTCACTGTCGCTGTATAAGATCCAGCCTAGTCTGAGTCTAGTGTCACTGTCGCTGTATAGCATCCAGACTAGTCTGAGCCTATTGTCACTGTCACTGTATAGCATCCAGACTAGTCTGAGCCTAGTGTCACTGTCGCTGTATAGCATCCAGACTAGTCTGAGCCTAGTGTCACTGTCGCTGTATAACATCCAGCCTAGTCTGAGCCTAGTGTCACTGTCGCTGTATAGCATCCACCCTAGTTTGAGCCTAGTGTCACTGTCGCTGTATAGCATCCAGACTAGTCTGAGCCTAGTGTCACTGTCGCTGTATAGCATCCAGACTAGTCTGAGCCTAGTGTCACTGTCACTGTATAGCATCCAGACTAGTCTGAGCCTAGTGTCACTGTCGCTGTATAGCATCCAGACTAGTCTGAGCCTAGTGTCACTGTCGCTGTATAGCATCCAGACTAGTCTGAGCTTAGTGTCACTGTCGCTGTATAGCATCCACCCTAGTCTGAGCCTAGTGTCACTGTCGCTGTATATCATCCAGACTAGTCTGAGCCTAGTGTCACTGTTGCTGTATAGCATCCAGCCTAGTCTGAGCCTAGTGTCACTGATGCTGTATAGCATCCAGCCTAGTCTGAGTCTAGTGTCACTGATGCTGTATAGCATCCAGACTAGTCTGAGCCTAGTGTCACTGTCGCTGTATATCATCCAGACTAGTCTGAGCCTAGTGTCACTGTTGCTGTATAGCATCCACCCTAGTCTGAGCCTAGTGTCACTGTCGCTGTATAGCATCCAGACTAGTCTGAGCCTAGTGTCACTGTCGCTGTATAGCATCCAGCCTAGTCTGAGCCTAGTGTCACTGATGCTGTATAGCATCCAACCAAGTCTGAGCCTAGTGTCACTGTCACTGTATAGCATCCAGACTAGTCTGAGCCTAGTGTCACTGTCGCTGTATAGCATCCAGACTAGTCTGAGCCTAGTGTCACTGTCGCTGTATAGCATCCACCCTAGTCTGAGCCTAGTGTCACTGTCGCTGTATAGCATCCAGACTAGTCTGAGCCTAGTGTCACTGTCGCTGTATAGCATCCAGACTAGTCTGAGCCTAGTGTCACTGTCGCTGTATAGCATCCAGCCTAGTCTGAGCCTAGTGTCACTGTCGCTGTATAGCATCCACCCTAGTCTGAGCCTAGTGTCACTGTCGCTGTATAGCATCCAACCAAGTCTGAGCCTAGTGTCACTGTCGCTGTATAGCATCCACCCTAGTCTGAGCCTAGTGTCACTGTCGCTGTATAGCATCCAGACTAGTCTGAGCCTAGTGTCACTGTCGCTGTATAGCATCCAGACTAGTCTGAGCCTAGTGTCACTGTCGCTGTATAGCATCCACCCTAGTCTGAGCCTAGTGTCACTGTCGCTGTATAGCATCCAGCCTAGTCTGAGCCCAGTGTCACTGTCGCTGTATAGCATCCAGACTAGTCTGAGCCTAGTGTCACTGTCGCTGTACAGCATCCAGCCTAGTCTGAGCCTAGTGTCACTGTCGCTGTATAGCATCCAGACTAGTCTGAGCCTAGTGTCACTGTCGCTGTATAGCATCCAGACTAGTCTGAGCCTAGTGTCACTGTCGCTGTATAGTATCCAGACTAGTCTGAGCCTAGTGTCACTGTCGCTGTATAGCATCCAGCCTAGCCTGAGCCTAGTGTCACTGTCGCTGTATAGCATACAGACTAGTCTGAGCCTAGTGTCACTGTCACTGTATAGCATCCACCCTAGTCTGAGCCTAGTGTCACTGTCGCTGTATAGCATCCAGCCTAGTCTGAGCCCAGTGTCACTGTCGCTGTATAGCATCCAGACTAGTCTGAGCCTAGTGTCACTGTCGCTGTATAGCATCCACCCTAGTCTGAGCCTAGTGTCACTGTCGCTGTATAGCATCCAGACTAGTCTGAGCCTAGTGTCACTGTCGCTGTACAGCATCCAGCCTAGTCTGAGCCTAGTGTCACTGTCGCTGTATAGCATCCAGACTAGTCTGAGCCTAGTGTCTCTGTCACTATACAGCATCCAGCCTAGTCTGAGCCTAGTGTCACTGTCGCTGTATAACATCCAGCCTAGTCTGAGCCTAGTGTCACTGTCACTGTATAGCATCCAGCCTAGTCTGAGCCTAGTGTCTCTGTCACTATACAGCATCCAGCCTAGTCTGAGCCTAGTGTCACTGTCGCTGTATAGCATCCACCCTAGTGTGAGCCTAGTGTCACTGTCACTGTCCAGCATCCAAGCTAATCTGAGCCTAGTGTCGCAGTCACTGTCCAGCATCCACCCTAGTCTGAGCCTAGTGTCACTGTCACTGTATAGCATCCAGACTAGTCTGAGCCTAGTGTCACTGTTGCTGTATAGTATACAGACTAGTCTGAGCCTAGTGTCACTGTCGCTGTATAGTATCCAGACTAGTCTGAGCCTAGTGTCACTGTCGCTGTATAGCATCCACCCTAGTCTGAGCCTAGTGTCACTGTCGCTGTATAGCATCCACCCTAGTCTGAGCCTAGTGTCACTGTCGCTGTATAGCATCCAGACTAGTCTGAGCCTAGTGTCACTGTCGCTGTGTAGCATCCACCCTAGTCTGAGCCTAGTGTCACTGTCGCTGTATAGCATCCACCCTAGTCTGAGCCTAGTGTCACTGTCGCTGCATAGCATCCAGACTAGTCTGAGCCTAGTGTCACTGTCGCTGTATAGCATCCAGACTAGTCTGAGCCTAGTGTCACTGTCGCTGTATAGCATCCACCCTAGTCTGAGCCTAGTGTCACTGTTGCTGTATAGCATCCAGACTAGTCTGAGCCTAGTGTCACTGTCGCTGTATAGCATCCAGACTAGTCTGAGCCTAGTGTCACTGTCGCTGTATAGCATCCACCCTAGTCTGAGCCTAGTGTCACTGTCACTGTATAGCATCCACCCTAGTCTGAGCCTAGTGTCACTGTTGCTGTATAGCATCCAGACTAGTCTGAGCCTAGTGTCACTGTTGCTGTATAGCATCCAGCCTAGTCTGAGCCTAGTGTCACTGTTGCTGTATAGCATCCAGCCTAGTCTGAGCCTAGTGTCACTGTCGCTGTATAGTATCCAGACTAGTCTGAGCCTAGTGTCACTATCGCTGTATAGTATCCAGACTAGTCTGAGCCTAGTGTCACTGTATAGCATCCACCCTAGTCTGAGCCTAGTGTCACTGTTGCTGTATAGCATCCAGACTAGTCTGAGCCTAGTGTCACTGTCGCTGTATAGCATCCAGACTAGTCTGAGCCTAGTGTCACTGTCGCTATATAGCATCCACCCTAGTCTGATCCTAGTGTCACTGTATAGCATCCAGACTAGTCTGAGCCTAGTGTCACTGTCGCTGTATAGCATCCACCCCAGGTCTGAGCCTAGTGTCACTGTCGCTGTATAGCATCCAGACTAGTCTGAGCCTAGTGTCACTGTCGCTGTGTAGCATCCAGACTAGTCTGAGCCTAGTGTCACTGTCGCTGTATAGCATCCAGACTAGTCTGAGCCTAGTGTCACTGTCGTTGTATAGCATCCAGACTAGTCTGAACCTAGTGTCACTGTCGCTGTATAGCATCCACCCTAGTCTGAGCCTAGTGTCACTGTCGCTGTACAGCATCCAGACTAGTCTGAGCCTAGTGTCACTGTCGCTGTATAGCATCCAGCCTAGTCTGAGCCTAGTGTCACTGTCACTGTATAACATCCACCCTAGTCTGAGCCTAGTGTCACTGTCGCTGTATAGCATCCACCCTAGTCTGAGTTTAGTGTCACTGTCGCTGTATAGTATCCAGACTAGTCTGACCCTAGTGTCACTGTCGTTGTATAGCATCCAGACTAGTCTGAACCTAGTGTCACTGTCGCTGTATAGCATCCACCCTAGTCTGAGCCTAGTTTCACTGTCGCTGTATAGCATCCACCCTAGTCTGAGCCTAGTGTCACTGTCGCTGTATAGCATCCAGACTAGTCTGAGCCTAGTGTCACTGTCGCTGTATAGCATCCACCCTAGTCTGAGCCTAGTGTCACTGTCGCTGTATAGCATCCACCCTAGTCTGAGCCTAGTGTCACTGTCGCTGTATAGCATCCACCCTAGTCTGAGCCTAGTGTCACTGTCGCTGTATAGCATCCAGCCTAGTCTGAGCCTAGTGTCACTGTCGCTGTATAACATCCAGCCTAGTCTGAGCCTAGTGTCACTGTCGCTGTATAGCATCCAGCCTAGTCTGATCCTAGTGTCACTGTCGCTGTACAGCATCCAGACTAGTCTGAGCCTAGTGTCACTGTCGCTGTATAGCATCCAGACTAGTCTGAGCCTAGTGTCACTGTCGCTGTATAGCATCCAGCCTAGTCTGAGCCTAGTGTCACTGTCGCTGTATAGCATCCAGACTAGTCTGAGCCTAGTGTCACTGTCGCTGTATAGCATCCAGCCTAGTCTGAGCCTAGTGTCACTGTCGCTGTATAGCATCCACCCTAGTCTGAGCCTAGTGTCACTGTCGCTGTATAAGATCCACCCTAGTCTGAGCCTAGTGTCACTGTCGCTGTATAGCATCCAGACTAGTCTGAGCCTAGTGTCACTGTCGCTGTATAGCATCCAGCCTAGTGTCACTGTCGCTGTATAGCATCCAGACTAGTCTGAGCCTAGTGTCACTGTCGCTGTATAGCATCCAGACTAGTCTGAGCCTAGTGTCACTGTCTCTGTATAGCATCCACCCTAGTCTGATCCTAGTGTCACTGTCGCTGTATAGCATCCAGACTAGAATGAGCCTAGTGTCACTGTCGCTGTATAGCATCCAGACTAGTCTGAGCCTAGTGTCACTGTCGCTGTATAGCATCCAGACTAGTCTGAGCCTAGTGTCACTGTCGCTGTATAGCATCCAGCCTAGTCTGAGCCTAGTGTCACTGTCGCTGTATAGCATCCACCCTAGTCTGAGCCTAGTGTCACTGTCGCTGTATAAGATCCACCCTAGTCTGAGCCTAGTGTCACTGTCGCTGTATAGCATCCAGCCTAGTCTGAGCCTAGTGTCACTGTCGCTGTACAGCATCCAGACTAGTCTGAGCCTAGTGTCACTGTCGCTGTATAGTATCCAGACTAGTCTGAGCCTAGTGTCACTGTCGCTGTATAGTATCCAGACTAGTCTGAGCCTAGTGTCACTGTCGCTGTATAGTATCCAGACTAGTCTGAGCCTAGTGTCACTGTCGCTGTATAGCATCCAGCCTAGTCTGAGCCTAGTGTCACTGTCGCTGTATAGCATCCAGACTAGTCTGAGCCTAGTGTCACTGTCGCTGTATAGCATCCAGACTAGTCTGAGCCTAGTGTCACTGTCGCTGTATAGCATCCAGACTAGTCTGAACCTAGTGTCACTGTCGCTGTACAGCATCCAGACTAGTCTGAGCCTAGTGTCACTGTCGCTGTATAGCATCCAGACTAGTCTGAGCCTAGTGTCACTGTCGCTGTATAGTATCCAGACTAGTCTGAGCCTAGTGTCACTGTCGCTGTATAGCATCCAGCCTAGTCTGAGCCTAGTGTCACTGTCGCTGTATAGCATCCAGACTAGTCTGAGCCTAGTGTCACTGTCGCTGTATAGCATCCAGACTAGTCTGAGCCTAGTGTCACTGTCGCTGTATAGCATCCAGACTAGTCTGAACCTAGTGTCACTGTCGCTGTACAGCATCCAGACTAGTCTGAGCCTAGTGTCACTGTCGCTGTATAGCATCCAGACTAGTCTGAGCCTAGTGTCACTGTCGCTGTATAGCATCCAGACTAGTCTGAGCCTAGTGTCACTGTCGCTGTATAGCATCCAGCCTAGTCTGAGCCTAGTGTCACTGACGCTGTATAGCATCCACCCTAGTCTGAGCCTAGTGTCACTTTCACTATACAGCATCCAGCCTAGTCTGAGCCCAGTGTCACTGTCGCTGTATAGCATCCAGCCTAGTCTGAGCCTAGTGTCACTGTCACTATACAGCATCCAGCCTAGTCTGAGCCTAGTGTCACTGTCACTATACAGCATCCAGCCTAGTCTGAGCCCAGTGTTACTGTCGCTGTATAGCATCCAGACTAGTCTGAGCCTAGTGTCACTGTCGCTGTATAGCATCCAACCAAGTCTGAGCCTAGTGTCACTGTCGCTGTATAGCATCCAGACTAGTCTGAGCCTAGTGTCACTGTCACTGTATAGCATCCAGCCTAGTCTGAGCCTAGTGTCTCTGTCACTATACAGCATCCAGCCTAGTCTGAGCCTAGTGTCACTGTCGCTGTATAGCATCCACCCTAGTGTGAGCCTAGTGTCACTGTCACTGTCCAGCATCCAAGCTAATCTGAGCCTAGTGTCGCAGTCACTGTCCAGCATCCACCCTAGTCTGAGCCTAGTGTCACTGTCACTGTATAGCATCCAGACTAGTCTGAGCCTAGTGTCACTGTTGCTGTATAGTATACAGACTAGTCTGAGCCTAGTGTCACTGTCGCTGTATAGTATCCAGACTAGTCTGAGCCTAGTGTCACTGTCGCTGTATAGCATCCACCCTAGTCTGAGCCTAGTGTCACTGTCGCTGTATAGCATCCAGACTAGTCTGAGCCTAGTGTCACTGTCGCTGTGTAGCATCCACCCTAGTCTGAGCCTAGTGTCACTGTCGCTGTATAGCATCCACCCTAGTCTGAGCCTAGTGTCACTGTCGCTGCATAGCATCCAGACTAGTCTGAGCCTAGTGTCACTGTCGCTGTATAGCATCCAGACTAGTCTGAGCCTAGTGTCACTGTCGCTGTATAGCATCCACCCTAGTCTGAGCCTAGTGTCACTGTCACTGTATAGCATCCACCCTAGTCTGAGCCTAGTGTCACTGTCACTGTATAGCATCCTGACTAGTCTGAGCCTAGTGTCACTGTTGCTGTATAGCATCCAGACTAGTCTGAGCCTAGTGTCACTGTCGCTGTATAGCATCCAGACTAGTCTGAGCCTAGTGTCACTGTATAGCATCCACCCTAGTCTGAGCCTAGTGTCACTGTTGCTGTATAGCATCCAGACTAGTCTGAGCCTAGTGTCACTGTTGCTGTATAGCATCCAGCCTAGTCTGAGCCTAGTGTCACTATCGCTGTATAGTATCCAGACTAGTCTGAGCCTAGTGTCACTGTCGCTGTATAGTATCCAGACTAGTCTGAGCCTAGTGTCACTGTCACTGTATAGCATCCAGCCTAGTCTGAGCTTAGTGTCAATGCGCTGTATAGCATCCACCCTAGTCTGAGCCTAGTGTCACTGTCGCTGTATAGCATCCAGACTAGTCTGAGCCTAGTGTCACTGTCGCTATATAGCATCCAGCCTAGTCTGATCCTAGTGTCACTGTATAGCATCCAGACTAGTCTGAGCCTAGTGTCACTGTCGCTGTATAGCATCCACCCCAGGTCTGAGCCTAGTGTCACTGTCGCTGTATAGCATCCAGACTAGTCTGAGCCTAGTGTCACTGTCGCTGTGTAGCATCCAGACTAGTCTGAGCCTAGTGTCACTGTCGCTGTATAGCATCCAGACTAGTCTGAGCCTAGTGTCACTGTCGTTGTATAGCATCCAGACTAGTCTGAACCTAGTGTCACTGTCACTGTATAACATCCACCCTAGTCTGAGCCTAGTGTCACTGTCGCTGTATAGCATCCACCCTAGTCTGAGTTTAGTGTCACTGTCGCTGTATAGTATCCAGACTAGTCTGACCCTAGTGTCACTGTCGTTGTATAGCATCCAGACTAGTCTGAACCTAGTGTCACTGTCGCTGTATAGCATCCACCCTAGTCTGAGCCTAGTTTCACTGTCGCTGTATAGCATCCACCCTAGTCTGAGCCTAGTGTCACTGTCGCTGTATAGCATCCAGACTAGTCTGAGCCTAGTGTCACTGTCGCTGTATAGCATCCACCCTAGTCTGAGCCTAGTGTCACTGTCGCTGTATAGCATCCACCCTAGTCTGAGCCTAGTGTCACTGTCGCTGTATAGCATCCAGCCTAGTCTGAGCCTAGTGTCACTGTCGCTGTATAACATCCAGCCTAGTCTGAGCCTAGTGTCACTGTCGCTGTATAGCATCCAGCCTAGTCTGATCCTAGTGTCACTGTCGCTGTACAGCATCCAGACTAGTCTGAGCCTAGTGTCACTGTCGCTGTATAGCATACAGACTAGTCTGAGCCTAGTGTCACTGTCGCTGTATAGCATCCAGCCTAGTCTGAGCCTAGTGTCACTGTCGCTGTATAGCATCCAGACTAGTCTGAGCCTAGTGTCACTGTCGCTGTATAGCATCCAGACTAGTCTGAGCCTAGTGTCACTGTCGCTGTATAGCATCCAGACTAGTCTGAGCCTAGTGTCACTGTCGCTGTATAGCATCCAGACTAGTCTGAGCCTATTGTCACTGTCACTGTATAGCATCCACCCTAGTCTGAGCCTAGTGTCACTGTCGCTGTATAGCTCAGACCTGGGGTGGATGCTATACAGCGACAGTGACACTAGGCTCAGACTAGTCTGGATGCTATACAGCGACAGTGACACTAGGCTCAGACTAGTCTGGATGCTATACAGCGACAGTGACACTAGGCTCAGACTAGGCTGGATGCTATACAGCGACAGTGACACTAGGCTCAGACTAGTCTGGATGCTATACAGCGACAGTGACACTAGGCTCAGACTAGTCTGGATGATATACAGCGACAGTGACACTGGGCTCAGACTAGGCTGGATGCTATACAGTGACAGTGACACTAGGCTCAGACTAGTCTGGATACTATACAGCGACAGTGACACTAGGCTCAGACTAGTCTGGATGCTATACAGCGACAGTGACACTAGGCTCAGACTAGTCTGGATACTATACAGCGACAGTGACACTAGGCTCAGACTAGTCTGGATGCTATACAGCAACAGTGACACTAGGCTCAGACTAGGCTGGATGCTATACAGCGACAGTGACACTAGGCTCAGACTAGTCTGGATGCTATACAGCGACAGTGACACTAGGCTCAGACCTGGGGTGGATGCTATACAGCGACAGTGACAGCGACTGTCGCTGTATAGCATCCAGACTAGTCTGAGCCTAGTGTCACTGTCGCTGTATAGCATCCAGACTAGTCTGAGCCTAGTGTCACTGTCGCTGTATAGTATCCAGCCTAGTCTGAGCCTAGTGTCACTGTCGCTGTATAGCATCCAGCCTAGTCTGAGCCTAGTGTCACTGTCGCTGTATAGCATCCACCCTAGTCTGAGCCTAGTGTCACTGTAGCTGTATAAGATCCACCCTAGTCTGAGCCTAGTGTCACTGTCGCTGTATAGCATCCAGCCTAGTCTGAGCCTAGTGTCACTGTCACTGTATAGCATCCAGACTAGTCTGAGCCTAGTGTCACTGTCGCTGTATAGCATCCAGACTAGTCTGAGCCTAGTGTCACTGTCGCTGTATAGCATCCAGCCTAGTCTGAGCCTAGTGTCACTGTCGCTGTATAGCATCCACCCTAGTCTGAGCCTAGTGTCACTGTAGCTGTATAAGATCCACCCTAGTCTGAGCCTAGTGTCACTGTCGCTGTATAGCATCCAGCCTAGTCTGAGCCTAGTGTCACTGTCGCTGTACAGCATCCAGACTAGTCTGAGCCTAGTGTCACTGTCGCTGTATAGTATCCAGACTAGTCTGAGCCTAGTGTCACTGTCGCTGTATAGCATCCAGCCTAGTCTGAGCCTAGTGTCACTGTCGCTGTATAGCATCCAGCCTAGTCTGAGCCTAGTGTCACTGTCGCTGTATAGCATCCAGACTAGTCTGAGCCTAGTGTCACTGTCGCTGTATAGCATCCAGACTAGTCTGAGCCTAGTGTCACTGTCGCTGTATAGCATCCAGACTAGTCTGAGCCTAGTGTCACTGTCGCTGTATAGCATCCAGACTAGTCTGAACCTAGTGTCACTGTCGCTGTACAGCATCCAGACTAGTCTGAGCCTAGTGTCACTGTCGCTGTATAGCATCCAGACTAGTCTGAGCCTAGTGTCACTGTCGCTGTATAGCATCCAGCCTAGTCTGAGCCTAGTGTCACTGTCGCTGTATAACATCCACCCTAGTCTGAGCCTAGTGTCACTGTCGCTGTATAGTATCCAGACTAGTCTGAGCCTAGTGTCACTGTCGCTGTATAGCATCCACCCTAATTTGAGCCTAGTGTCACTGTCGCTGTATAGCATCCACCCTAGTCTGAGCCTAGTGTCACTGTCACTGTATAGCATCCACCCTAGTTTGAGCCTAGTGTCACTGTCGCTGTATAGCATCCAGCCTAGTCTGAGCCTAGTGTCACTGTCGCTGTATAGCATCCAGCCTAGTCTGAGCCTAGTGTCACTGTCGCTGTATAGCATCCACCCTAGTCTGAGCCTAGTGTCACTGTCGCTGTATAGCATCCAGACTATTCTGAGCCTAGTGTCACTGTCGCTGTATACAGGGCCGGTGCAAGGTTTCCCAGCACCCTAGGCAAATCAGCAGCGTCCCCCCCCCCATCCCTTACCACCACCACCACCACCACCACCACAATACAGAGCCCCTCAGATGAAAAAATGCGGACACAGCATCTCTTATAAGTTCCATAGCCACCTCCTGATAATTTAGCGGTTTGAGTTATGGTATGGGCTGGGGTTAGTCCAGGGTCCAGCAGCTCCGTGGCCTTACTGCATGGTTTGTGGTCCCGGCGGAGATAGCAGATCTTGTAAATCTGCACGGTCATCAGGTTGTGCAGGCAGTGCAGGAGAGGGGAGGTGGGAACAGCGCCAAATATGTGGCTCCAACCCTTCAGATCCAACACCAGGTGAGCCGGGAGCGGGTGCCTCACATCCCTGATGGCGATCACAGAGAACAGTCACTTCATTTCTCTGACGTCCTAGTGGATGCTGGGAACTCCGTAAGGACCATGGGGAATAGCGGGCTCCGAAGGAGGCTGGGCACTCTAGAAAGATTTAGGACTACCTGGTGTGCACTGGCTCCTCCCACTATGACCCTCCTCCAAGCCTCAGTTAGATTTCGTGCCCGGCCGAGGTTGGATGCACACTAGGGGCTCTCCTGAGCCCTTAGAAAGAAAGTATAATTTTAGGTTTTTTATTTTCAGTGAGACCTGCTGGCAACAGGCTCACTGCAGCGAGGGACTAAGGGGAGAAGAAGCGAACTCGCCTGCTTGCAGCCGGATTGGGCTTCTTAGGCTACTGGACACCATTAGCTCCAGAGGGATCGACCGCAGGCCCAGTCCTTGGTGTTCGGTCCCGGAGCCGCGCCGCCGTCCCCCTTACAGAGCCAGAAGCAAGAAGAGGTCCGGAAAATCGGCGGCAGAAGACATCAGTCTTCACCAAGGTAGCGCACAGCACTGCAGCTGTGCGCCATTGCTCCTCATGCACACTTCACACTCCGGTCACTGAGGGTGCAGGGCGCTTGGGGGGGGGCGCCCTGAGCTGCAATAAAAACACCTTGGCTGGCAAAAATACCACAATATATAGCCCTAGAGGCTATATATGTGGTAAATTCCCCTGCCAGAATCCAGAAAAAAAGCGGGAGAATAGGCCGCGGAAAAGGGGCGGAGCTATCTCCCTCAGACACACTGGCGCCATTTCTCCTTCACAGATCCGCTGGAAGGAAGCTCCCTGGCTCTCCCCTGCAATCTACACTTCAGAACAGGGTAAAAACAGAGAGGGGGGGGCACTAAATTTGGGCACAATACATATATAATATAAAAAGCAGCTATAGGGGACATAACTTAGTTAGTCCCTGCATTATATAGCGCTCTGGTGTGTGCTGGCATACTCTCACTCTGTCCCCCCAAAGGGCTTTTGTGGGTCCTGTCCTCATTCGGAGCATTCCTTGTGTGTGTGCGGTGTGTCGGTACGGCTGTGTCGACATGTTTGATGAGGATAATGATGTGGAGGCGGAGCAGATGCCTTTAGAAGGGATGTCACCCCCTGCGGGGCAGACACCTGAGTGGATGGGCTTATGGAAAGTAATGAGTGCACGTATAGACTCCTTATATAAGAAAATCGACGACATGCCAAATGTGGGACAGCCGACTTCTCAGCTCGTGCCTGCCCAGGCGTCGCATGGGTCGTCAGGGGCTCTAAAACGCCCGCTACCTCAAGCAGACCCAGATGTCGACACGGATACTGACACCAGTGTCGACGACGATGAGTCAAACCTGATGCCCACTAAGGCCATTCACTGTATGATTGAGGCAATGAAAGAGGTGTTAAACATTTCTGATATAACTACTGGTACCACTAAAAAGGGTATTATGTTTGGAGAGAAAAAACTACCCGTAGTTTTTCCCCCATCAGATGAATTAAATGAAGTGTGTGAAGAAGCGTGGGCTTTCCCTGATAAAAAATTGGTAATTCCTAAGAAGGTACTAATGGCGTTCCCTTTCCCGCCAGAGGATAGGTCACGTTGGGAAACACCCCCTAGAGTGGATAAAGCGCTCACACGTTTGTCTAAAAAGGTGACACTACCGTCTCCGGATACGGCCGCCCTCAAGGAACCTGCTGATAGAAAGCAGGAGGCGATCCTGAAGTCTGTATATACACACACAGGCATTATACTTAGGCCAGCTATTGCGTCAGCTTGGCTGTGCAGTGCTGCCGCTGCGTGGTCAGATAAACTGTCAGAAAATATTGACACATTAGACAGAGACACGATCCTGTTAACCATAGACCATATAAAAGACTCAGTCTTATATATGAGAGATGCACAAAGGGAAATCTGCCGATTGGCATCTAAAGTAAGTGCATTGTCCATTTCTGCTAGGAGAGGCTTATGGACTCGCCAGTGGACAGGAGATGCAGATTCAAAAAAGCACATGGAAGTGTTACCATATAAGGGTGAGGAATTATTTGGGGATGGTCTCTCGGACCTAGTTTCCACAGCAACGTCTGGGAAGTCAGCATTTTTACCCCATGTCCCCTCACAGCCTAAGAAGGCGCCGTTTTATCAGGTTCAGTCCTTTCGGACCCAGAAAAACAGGCGTGGAAAAGGCGGGTCCTTTCTGTCCAGAGGCAGAGGTAGGGGAAAAAGACTGCAACAAACAGCAGGTTCCCAGGAGCAAAAGTCCTCCCCCGCTTCTTCTTCCAAGTCCGCCGCATGACGGTGGGGCTCCACAGGCGGAGCCAGGTACGGTGGGGGGCCGCCTCAAGAATTTCAGCGATCAGTGGGCTCGCTCACAGGTGGATCCCTGGATCCTTCAAATAGTATCTCAGGGGTACAAACTGGAATTCGAGGCGTCTCCACCCCACCGGTTCCTAAAATCTGCCTTGCCGATTGCTCCCTCAGACAGGGAGGCGGTGCTAGCGGCAATTCACAAGCTGTATTCCCAGCAGGTGATAATCAAGGTACCCCTACTTCAACAAGGCCGGGGTTACTATTCCACACTATTTGTGGTACCGAAACCGGACGGTTCGGTGAGACCCATTTTAAATTTGAAATCCTTGAACACATACATAAAAAAATTCAAGTTCAAGATGGAATCGCTCAGGGCGGTTATTGCGAGCCTGGACGAGGGGGATTACATGGTATCCCTGGACATCAAGGATGCTTACTTGCATGTCCCCATTTACCATCCTAACCAGGAGTACCTCAGATTTGTGGTACAGGATTGCCATTACCAATTCCAGACGCTGCCGTTTGGACTGTCCACGGCACCGAGGGTATTTACCAAGGTGATGGCGGAAATGATGATACTCCTTCGAAAAAAGGGAGTTTTAATTATCCCGTACTTGGACGATCTCCTAATAAAAGCGAGGTCCAAGGAACAGTTGTTGGTGGGAGTAGCACTATCTCAGGAGGTGCTGCACCAGCACGGCTGGATTCTGAATATCCCAAAGTCACAGCTGGTTCCGACGACACGACTACTGTTCCTGGGTATGATTCTGGATACAGTCCAGAAAAAAGTGTTTCTCCCGGAGGAGAAAGCCAGGGAGTTGTCATCTCTAGTCAGAGACCTTCTGAAACCAAAACAGGTATCAGTGCATCGCTGCACGCGGGTCCTGGGAAAGATGGTGGCTTCTTACGAAGCAATTCCCTTCGGCAGGTTCCATGCCAGAACCTTTCAGTGGGACCTGTTGGACCAGTGGTCCGGATCGCATCTTCAGATGCATCGCTTGATAACCCTGTCTCCAAGAACCAGGGTGTCGCTACTGTGGTGGCTGCAGAGTGCCCATCTTCTAGAGGGCCGCAGGTTCGGCATACAGGACTGGGTCCTGGTGACCACGGATGCCAGCCTTCGAGGCTGGGGGGCAGTCACACAGGGAAGAAACTTCCAAGGACTATGGTCGAGTCAGGAGACTTCCCTTCACATAAATATTCTGGAACTAAGGGCCATCTACAATGCCCTAAGTCAAGCAAAATCCCTGCTCCTACACCAGCCGGTGCTGATCCAGTCAGACAACATCACGGCAGTCGCCCATGTAAATCGACAGGGCGGCACAAGAAGCAGGATGGCGATGGCGGAAGCCACAAGAATTCTCCGATGGGCGGAGAATCATGTACTAGCACTGTCAGCAGTGTTCATTCCGGGAGTGGACAACTGGGAAGCAGACTTCCTCAGCAGACACGACCTCCACCCGGGAGAGTGGGGACTTCATCCAGAAGTCTTCCAGATGCTGGTAAACCGTTGGGAAAAACCACAGGTGGACATGATGGCGTCCCGCCTCAACAAAAAGTTAAAAAGATATTGCGCCAGGTCAAGGGACCCTCAGGCGATAGCTGTGGACGCTCTAGTGACACCGTGGGTGTACCAGTCGGTTTATGTGTTCCCTCCTCTGCCTCTCATACCAAAGGTATTGAGAATAATAAGAAAGCGAGGAGTAAACACCATTCTCGTGGTTCCGGATTGGCCAAGACGAGCGTGGTACCCGGAACTTCAAGAGATGCTCTCAGAGGACCCGTGGCCTCTAACGCTCAGACAGGACCTGCTACAACAGGGGCCCTGTCTGTTCCAAGACTTACCGCGGCTGCGTTTGACGGCATGGCGGTTGAACACCGGATCCTAAAGGAAAAGGGTATTCCGGAAGAAGTCATTCCTACGCTTATTAAGGCCAGGAAAGATGTTACGGCAAAGCATTATCACCGCATATGGCGGAAATATGTTGCATGGTGCGAGGCCAAAAAGGCCCCAACAGAGGAATTTCAACTAGGTCGATTTCTGCATTTCCTGCAAGCAGGAGTGAATATGGGCCTAAAACTAGGCTCCATTAAAGTACAGATCTCGGCTCTGTCGATTTTCTTTCAAAAAGAACTAGCTTCAGTACCTGAAGTTCAGACATTTGTGAAAGGAGTGCTGCATATTCAGCCCCCATTTGTGCCTCCTGTGGCACCTTGGGATCTCAACGTGATGTTGAGTTTCTTAAAATCACACTGGTTTGAGCCACTAAAAACCGTGGATCTGAAATATCTCACGTGGAAAGTGGTCATGTTATTGGCCTTGGCTTCAGCCAGGCGAGTGTCAGAATTGGCGGCTTTATCATGTAAAAGCCCTTATCTGATTTTCCATATGGATAGGGCAGAATTGAGGACTCGTCCCCAGTTTCTCCCTAAGGTGGTGTCAGCGTTTCACCTGAACCAGCCTATTGTGGTGCCTGCGGCTACTAAGGATTTGGAGGACTCCAAGTTGCTAGACGTTGTCAGGGCCCTGAAAATATATGTTTCCAGGACGGCTGGAGTCAGAAAATCTGACTCGCTGTTTATCCTGTATGCACCCAACAAGCTGGGTGCTCCTGCTTCTAAGCAGTCTATTGCTCGCTGGATTTGTAGTACAATTCAGCTTGCACATTCTGTGGCAGGCATGCCACAGCCAAAATCTGTGAATGCCCATTCCACAAGGAAGGTGGGCTCATCTTGGGCGGCTGCCCGAGGGGTCTCGGCTTTACAACTTTGCCGAGCAGCTACTTGGTCAGGGGCAAACACGTTTGCAAAATTCTACAAATTTGATACCCTGGCTGAGGAGGACCTGGAGTTCTCTCATTCGGTGCTGCAGTCATCCGCACTCTCCCGCCCGTTTGGGAGCTTTGGTATAATCCCCATGGTCCTTACGGAGTTCCCAGCATCCACTAGGACGTCAGAGAAAATAAGAATTTACTCACCGGTAATTCTATTTCTCGTAGTCCGTAGTGGATGCTGGGCGCCCATCCCAAGTGCGGTTTGTCTGCAATACTTGTAAATAGTTATTGTTAACTAAAGGGTTATTGTTGAGCCATCTGTTGAGAGGCTCAGTTGTTTTCATACTGTCAAACTGGATATAGTATCACGAGTTGTACGGTGTGATTGGTGTGGCTGGTAAGAGTCTTACCCGGGATTCAAAATCCTTCCTTATTATGTCTGCTCGTCCGGGCACGGTGTCCTAACTGAGGCTTGGAGGAGGGTCATAGTGGGAGGAGCCAGTGCACACCAGGTAGTCCTAAATCTTTCTAGAGTGCCCAGCCTCCTTCGGAGCCCGCTATTCCCCATGGTCCTTACGGAGTTCCCAGCATCCACTACGGACTACGAGAAATAGAATTACCGGTGAGTAAATTCTTATTTTTTGTTGTTGCACTTAGTACCACCCTTCAAGTGGCGGTAGCGCCTGCCCTGATTATATACCACATCACAGTGAGTCACGGGGGATCAGGATACTAGAGCTGCAGCATACCGGGTATTGATAGCCGGATTCTGAGGAGGGGGATGTGCTTCCACTATGAAGGGCCCACCTTCAGGTGCGCTAGATGGGCACCCGGCAGCAATCTAATCACTGTCAGCTTGCCGGGACTCAAACAGTCCAAAGCTGGGACTTTTTCGGCGGAGCTCATGGCCCACCAAAAAATAGAAATACCCTCCAATGCACTATGATTCAATACTGTCAGTGAGCCCCCAGGGACCCGCGGCCGCTTGGGTTGCCTAACAGTAAATCCGCTAATGGGGAGAAGTCTGGGACATAGGGAGCAGTCAGGGGTGTATCTGGGACATGGGGAGCAGTCAGGGGCATAGGGAGCAGTCAGGGGTGTATCTGGGACACAGGGAGCAGTCAGGGGCATAGGGAGCAGTCAGGGGTGTATCTGGGACACAGGGAGCAGTCAGGGGCATAGGGAGCAGTCAGGGGTGTATCTGGGACACAGGGAGCAGTCAGGGGCATAGGAAGCAGTCAGGGGTGTATCTGGGACATGGGGAGCAGTCAGGGGCATAGGGAGCAGTCAGGGGTGTATCTGGGACACAGGGAGCAGTCAGGTGCATAGGGAGCAGTCAGGGGTGTATCTGGGACATAGGGATCAGTCAGGGACATAGGGAGCAGTCAGGGATGTGTCAGTAACATAGGGAGCAGTCAGGGACATAGGTAGCAGTCAGGGGTATAGGGAGCAGTCAAGGACATGTCAGTAACATAGGGAGCAGTCAGGGACATAGGTAGCAGTCAGGGGTATAGGGAGCAGTCAGAGACATAGGGAGCAGTCAGAGACATAGGGAGCAGTCAGAGACATAGGGAGCAGTCAGGGGTATAGGGAGCAGTCAGAGACATAGGGAGCAGTCAGAGACATAGGGAGCAATTGGGGGCATAGGGCGCAGTCAGCAGTGTATATGGGACATAGGGAGCAATTACGGGTGCAGCATATTGTAGGGAATGGGGCTGTACTAGTGACCTGCTGCGGGTATACATCAGGCAAGCAGAGACGGTGACTGACCTGAAACAGCATCAGCAGCGCCAGTCCAGCTTCCCCCGGCCTCCTGTGTTCAGTGCTGGGGCTTCATAATGTCCACTCCCCGTGGAAGATCCTATGCGGGGCGGAATCATTGCCGACGAATGATCAGGGTCAGATTCAGTTGCTTGCAAAGAGAGGCGGCCGCTGGTCCCTGGGGAGGGGTCAGCCAGCCACCCGGAAGTGCATGGTAATCTTAGCCGGCTCCAGCAGTGTGCCCTGGAGCCGGCTCACAGACAGCCATCTGTACTATAGCACCCTGAGCGTCATCCGCCTCTCAGTGCTGTGGACTCCTGCCAGCGGGTGCTGGGCGGCATTGTAAATAAAAAATGTATTTCCAGGCTACGCACCCGCCCATACTGAGTCCGCCCTGAATCCGCCACTGGCCGCGGCCTCCTGCTCGGGCTCCAGCAGCTCCGTTCCTTAATTATTATTTTTGTTATTGCACTCAGTGCCGCCTTTCAGGAGCTGGCGCCCATAGGCAGCTGCCTAAAGCTGCCTAATGGTAGCGCCGGCCCTGGCTGTATAGCATCCACCCTAGTTTGAGCCTAGTGTCACTGTCGCTGTATAGCATCCACCCTAGTCTGAGCCTATTGTCACTGTCGCTGTATAGCATCCACCCTAGTTTGAGCCTAGTGTCACTGTCGCTGTATAGCATCCACCCTAGTTTGAGCCTAGTGTCACTGTCGCTGTATAGCAGCCACCCTAGTCTGAGCCTAGTGTCACTGTCACTGTATAGCATCCAGACTAGTCTGAGCCTAGTGTCACTGTCGCTGTATAGCATCCAGACTAGTCTGAGCCTATTGTCACTGTCACTGTATAGCATCCACCCTAGTTTGAGCCTAGTGTCACTGTCGCTGTATAGCATCCACCCTAGTTTGAGCCTAGTGTCACTGTCGCTGTATAGCAGCCACCCTAGTCTGAGCCTAGTGTCACTGTCACTGTATAGCATCCAGACTAGTCTGAGCCTAGTGTCACTGTCGCTGTATAGCATCCAGACTAGTCTGAGCCTAGTGTCACTGTCACTGTATAGCATCCAGCCTAGTCTGAGCCTAGTGTCACTGTCGCTGTATAGCATCCACCCTAGTTTGAGCCTAGTGTCACTGTCGCTGTATAGCAGCCACCCTAGTCTGAGCCTAGTGTCACTGTCACTGTATAGCATCCAGACTAGTCTGAGCCTAGTGTCACTGTCGCTGTATAGCATCCAGACTAGTCTGAGCCTAGTGTCACTGTCACTGTGTAGCATCCAACCAAGTCTGAGCCTAGTGTCACTGTCGCTGTATAGCATCCAGACTAGTCTGAGCCTAGTGTCACTGTCGCTGTATAGCATCCAGACTAGTCTGAGCCTAGTGTCACTGTCACTGTATAGCATCCAGCCTAGTCTGAGCCTAGTGTCACTGTCACTGTATAGCATCCAGACTAGTCTGAGCCTAGTGTCACTGTCGCTGTATAGCATCCAGCCTAGTCTGAGCCCAGTGTCACTGTCACTATACAGCATCCAGCCTAGTCTGAGCCTAGTGTCACTGTCACTATACAGCATCCAGCCTAGTCTGAGCCTAGTGTCACTGTCGCTGTATAGCATCCAGACTAGTCTGAGCCTAGTGTCACTGTCGCTGTATAGCATCCAACCAAGTCTGAGCCTAGTGTCACTGTCGCTGTATAGCATCCAGACTAGTCTGAGCCTAGTGTCACTGTCGCTGTATAGCATCCACCCTAGTGTGAGCCTAGTGTCACTGTCGCTATATAGCATCCACCCTAGTCTGAGGCTAGTGTCACAGTCACTGTCCAGCATCCAGCCTTGTCTGAGCCTAGTGTCGCAGTCACTGTCCAGCATCCAAGCTAATCTGAGCCTAGTGTCGCAGTCACTGTCCAGCATCCACCCTAGTCTGAGCCTAGTGTCACTGTCGCTGTATAGCATCCAGCCTAGTCTGAGCCTAGTGTCACTGTCGCTGTATAGCATCCAGACTAGTCTGAGCCTAGTGTCACTGTCGCTGTATAGCATCCACCCTAGTCTGAGCCTAGTGTCACTGTCACTGTATAGCATCCTGACTAGTCTGAGCCTAGTGTCACTGTTGCTGTATAGCATCCAGACTAGTCTGAGCCTAGTGTCACTGTCGCTGTATAGCATCCACCCTAGTCTTAGCCTAGTGTCACTGTCGCTGTATAGCATCCAGACTAGTCTGAGCCTAGTGTCACTGTTGCTGTATAGTATCCAGACTAGTCTGAGCCTAGTGATACTGTCACTGTATAGCATCCTGACTAGTCTGAGCCTAGTGTCACTGTCGCTATATAGCATCCACCCTAGCCTGAGCCTAGTGTCACTGTCACTGTATAGCATCCACCCTAGTCTGAGCCTAGTGTCACTGTCGCTGTATAGCATCCAGACTAGTCTGAGCCTAGTGTCACTGTCGCTATATAGCATCCACCCCAGGTCTGAGCCTAGTGTCACTGTCGCTGTATAGCATCCAGACTAGTCTGAGCCTAGTGTCACTGTCACTGTATAGCATCCAGCCTAGTCTGATCCTAGTGTCACTGTATAGCATCCAGACTAGTCTGAGCCTAGTGTCACTGTCGCTGTATAGCATCCACCCCAGGTCTGAGCCTAGTGTCACTGTCGCTGTATAGCATCCAGACTAGTCTGAGCCTAGTGTCACTGTCGCTGTATAGCATCCAGACTAGTCTGAGCCTAGTGTCACTGTCGCTGTATAGCATCCAGACTAGTCTGAGCCTAGTGTCACTGTCGCTGTATAGCATCCAGACTAGTCTGAGCCTAGTGTCACTGTCGATGTATAGCATCCAGCCTAGTCTGAGCCTAGTGTCACTGTCGCTGTGTAGCATCCAGACTAGTCTGAGCCTAGTGTCACTGTCGCTGTATAGCATCCAGACTAGTCTGAGCCTAGTGTCACTGTCGTTGTATAGCATCCAGACTAGTCTGAACCTAGTGTCACTGTCACTGTATAGCATCCACCCTAGTCTGAGCCTAGTGTCACTGTCGCTGTATAGCATCCACCCTAGTCTGAGCCTAGTGTCACTGTCGCTGTACAGCATCCAGACTAGTCTGAGCCTAGTGTCACTGTCGCTGTATAGCATCCAGCCTAGTCTGAGCCTAGTGTCACTGTCACTGTATAACATCCACCCTAGTCTGAGCCTAGTGTCACTGTCGCTGTATAGCATCCACCCTAGTCTGAGTTTAGTGTCACTGTCGCTGTATAGTATCCAGACTAGTCTGAGCCTAGTGTCACTGTCGTTGTATAGCATCCAGACTAGTCTGAGCCTAGTGTCACTGTCACTGTATAGCATCCAGACTAGTCTGAGCCTAGTGTCACTGTCGCTGTATAGCATCCACCCTAGTCTGAGTTTAGTGTCACTGTCGCTGTATAGTATCCAGACTAGTCTGAGCCTAGTGTCACTGTCGCTGTATAGCATCCACCCTAGTCTGAGTTTAGTGTCACTGTCGCTGTATAGTATCCAGACTAGTCTGAGCCTAGTGTCACTGTCGCTGTATAGTATCCAGACTAGTCTGAGCCTAGTGTCACTGTCGCTGTATAGCATCCAGACTAGTCTGAGCCTAGTGTCACTGTCGCTGTATAACATCCAGCCTAGTCTGAGCCTAGTGTCACTGTCGCTGTATAGCATCCAGCCTAGTCTGAGCCTAGTGTCACTGTCGCTGTACAGCATCCAGACTAGTCTGAGCCTAGTGTCACTGTCGCTGTATAGCATCCAGCCTAGCCTGAGCCTAGTGTCACTGTCGCTGTATAGCATCCAGACTAGTCTGAGTCTAGTGTCACTGTCGCTGTATAGCATCCAGCCTAGCCTGAGCCTATTGTCACTGTCGCTGTATAGCATCCAGACTAGTCTGAGCCTATTGTCACTGTCGCTGTATAGCATCCAGCCTAGCCTGAGCCTATTGTCACTGTCGCTGTATAGCATCCACCCTAGTCTGAGTCTAGTGTCACTGTCGCTGTATAGCATCCAGCCTAGCCTGAGCCTATTGTCACTGTCGCTGTATAGCATCCAGACTAGTCTGAGCCTAGTGTCACTGTCGCTGTATAGCATCCAGACTAGTCTGAGCCTAGTGTCACTGTCGCTGTATAGCATCCACCCTAGTCTGAGCCTAGTGTCACTGTCGCTGTATAGCATCCACCCTAGTCTGAGTCTAGTGTCACTGTCGCTGTATAGCTCAGACCTGGGGTGGATGCTATACAGCGACAGTGACACTAGGCTCAGACTAGGGTGGATGCTATACAGCGACAGTGACACTAGGCTCAGACTAGGGTGGATGCTATACAGCGACAGTGACACTAGGCTCAGACTAGTCTGGATGCTATACAGCGACAGTGACACTAGGCTCAGACTAGGCTGGATGCTATACAGCGACAGTGACACTAGGCTCAGACTAGGCTGGATACTATACAGCGACAGTGACACTAGGCTCAGACTAGGGTGGATGCTATACAGCGACAGTGACACTAGGCTCAGACTAGTCTGGATACTATACAGCGACAGTGACACTAGGCTCAGACTAGGGTGGATGCTATACAGCGACAGTGACACTAGGCTCAGACTAGTCTGGATGCTATACAGCGACAGTGACACTAGGCTCAGACTAGGCTGGATGCTATACAGCGACAGTGACACTAGGCTCAGACTAGGGTGGATGCTATACAGCGACAGTGACACTAGGCTCAGACTAGTCTGGATACTATACAGCGACAGTGACACTAGGCTCAGACTAGGGTGGATGCTATACAGCGACAGTGACACTAGGCTCAGACTAGTCTGGATGCTATACAGCGACAGTGACACTAGGCTCAGACTAGGCTGGATGCTATACAGTGACAGTGACACTAGGCTCAGACTAGTCTGGATACTATACAGCGACAGTGACACTAGGCTCAGACTAGGGTGGATGCTATACAGCGACAGTGACACTAGGCTCAGACTAGTCTGGATGCTATACAGCGACAGTGACACTAGGCTCAGACTAGGCTGGATGCTATACAGCGACAGTGACACTAGGCTCAGACTAGGCTGGATGCTATACAGTGACAGTGACACTAGGCTCAGACTAGGCTGGATGCTATACAGCGACAGTGACACTAGGCTCAGACTAGGGTGGATGCTATACAGCGACAGTGACACTAGGCTCATTCTAGTCTGGATGCTATACAGCGACAGTGACACTAGGCTCAGACTAGGGTGGATGCTATACAGCGACAGTGACACTAGGCTCAGACTAGGGTGGATGCTATACAGCGACAGTGACACTAGGCTCAGACTAGGGTGGATGCTATACAGCGACAGTGACACTAGGCTCAGACTAGGGTGGATGCTATACAGCGACAGTGACACTAGGCTCAGACTAGTCTGGATGCTATACAGCGACAGTGACACTAGGCTCAGACTAGGCTGGATGCTATACAGCGACAGTGACACTAGGCTCAGACTAGTCTGGATGCTATACAGCGACAGTGACACTAGGCTCAGACCTGGGGTGGATGCTATACAGCGACAGTGACACTAGGCTCAGACTAGGCTGGATACTATACAGCGACAGTGACACTAGGCTCAGACTAGGGTGGATGCTATACAGCGACAGTGACACTAGGCTCAGACTAGTCTGGATACTATACAGCGACAGTGACACTAGGCTCAGACTAGGGTGGATGCTATACAGCGACAGTGACACTAGGCTCAGACTAGTCTGGATGCTATACAGCGACAGTGACACTAGGCTCAGACTAGGCTGGATGCTATACAGCGACAGTGACACTAGGCTCAGACTAGGGTGGATGCTATACAGCGACAGTGACACTAGGCTCAGACTAGTCTGGATACTATACAGCGACAGTGACACTAGGCTCAGACTAGGGTGGATGCTATACAGCGACAGTGACACTAGGCTCAGACTAGTCTGGATGCTATACAGCGACAGTGACACTAGGCTCAGACTAGGCTGGATGCTATACAGTGACAGTGACACTAGGCTCAGACTAGTCTGGATACTATACAGCGACAGTGACAGTAGGCTCAGACTAGGGTGGATGCTATACAGCGACAGTGACACTAGGCTCAGACTAGTCTGGATGCTATACAGCGACAGTGACACTAGGCTCAGACTAGGCTGGATGCTATACAGCGACAGTGACACTAGGCTCAGACTAGGCTGGATGCTATACAGTGACAGTGACACTAGGCTCAGACTAGGCTGGATGCTATACAGCGACAGTGACACTAGGCTCAGACTAGGGTGGATGCTATACAGCGACAGTGACACTAGGCTCATTCTAGTCTGGATGCTATACAGCGACAGTGACACTAGGCTCAGACTAGGGTGGATGCTATACAGCGACAGTGACACTAGGCTCAGACTAGGGTGGATGCTATACAGCGACAGTGACACTAGGCTCAGACTAGGGTGGATGCTATACAGCGACAGTGACACTAGGCTCAGACTAGGGTGGATGCTATACAGCGACAGTGACACTAGGCTCAGACTAGTCTGGATGCTATACAGCGACAGTGACACTAGGCTCAGACTAGGCTGGATGCTATACAGCGACAGTGACACTAGGCTCAGACTAGTCTGGATGCTATACAGCGACAGTGACACTAGGCTCAGACCTGGGGTGGATGCTATACAGCGACAGTGACAGCGACTGTCGCTGTATAGCATCCAGACTAGTCTGAGCCTAGTGTCACTGTCGCTGTATAGCATCCAGCCTAGTCTGAGCCTAGTGTCACTGTCGCTGTATAGCATCCAGACTAGTCTGAGCCTAGTGTCACTGTCGCTGTATAGCATCCACCCTAGTCTGAGCCTAGTGTCACTGTCGCTGTATAGCATCCACCCTAGTCTGAGCCTAGTGTCACTGTCGCTGTATAGCATCCACCCTAGTCTGAGCCTAGTGTCACTGTCGCTGTATAGCATCCAGACTAGTCTGAGCCTAGTGTCACTGTCGCTGTATAGCATCCAGCCTAGTCTGAGCCTAGTGTCACTGTCGCTGTATAGCATCCAGACTAGTCTGAGCCTAGTGTCACTGTCGCTGTATAGCATCCACCCTAGTCTGAGCCCAGTGTCACTGTCGCTGTATAGCATCCACCCTAGTCTGAGCCTAGTGTCACTGTCGCTGTATAGCATCCACCCTAGTCTGAGCCTAGTGTCACTGTCGCTGTATAGCATCCAGACTAGAATGAGCCTAGTGTCACTGTCGCTGTATAGCATCCAGACTAGTCTGAGCCTAGTGTCACTGTCACTGTATAGCATCCACCCTAGTCTGAGCCTAGTGTCACTGTCGCTGTATAGCATCCACCCTAGTCTGAGCCTAGTGTCACTGTCGCTGTATAGCATCCAGCCTAGTCTGAGCCCAGTGTCACTGTCGCTGTATAGCATCCAGACTAGTCTGAGCCTAGTGTCACTGTCGCTGTATAGCATCCAGACTAGTCTGAGCCTAGTGTCACTGTCGCTGTATAGCATCCAGCCTAGTCTGAGCCTAGTGTCACTGTCACTGTATAGCATCCAGACTAGTCTGAGCCTAGTGTCACTGTCGCTGTATAGCATCCAGACTAGTCTGAGCCTAGTGTCACTGTCGCTGTATAGCATCCACACTAGTCTGAGCCTAGTGTCACTGTCGCTGTATAGCATCCAGACTAGTCTGAGCCTAGTGTCACTGTCGCTGTATAGCATCCAGACTAGTCTGAGCCTAGTGTCACTGTCGCTGTATAGCATCCAGACTAGTCTGAGCCTAGTGTCACTGTCGCTGTATAGCATCCACCCTAGTCTGAGCCTAGTGTCACTGTCGCTGTATAGCATCCAGCCTAGTCTGAGCCTAGTGTCACTGTCGCTGTATAGCATCCAGACTAGTCTGAGCCTAGTGTCACTGTCGCTGTATAGCATCCAGACTAGTCTGAGCCCAGTGTCACTGTCGCTGTATAGCATCCAGCCTAGTCTGAGCCTAGTGTCACTGTCGCTGTATATCATCCAGACTAGTCTGAGCCTAGTGTCACTGTCACTGTATAGCATCCAGACTAGTCTGAGCCTAGTGTCACTGTCACTGTATAGCATCCTGACTAGTCTGAGCCTAGTGTCACTGTTGCTGTATAGCATCCACCCTAGTCTGAGCCTAGTGTCACTGTCGCTGTATAGCATCCAGACTAGTCTGAGCCTAGTGTCACTGTCGCTGTATAGCATCCAGCCTAGTCTGAGCCTAGTGTCACTGTCGCTGTATAGCATCCAGCCTAGTCTGAGCCTAGTGTCACTGTCGCTGTATATCATCCAGACTAGTCTGAGCCTAGTGTCACTGTCGCTGTATAGCATCCAGACTAGTCTGAGCCTAGTGTCACTGTCACTGTATAGCATCCTGACTAGTCTGAGCCTAGTGTCACTGTCGCTGTATAGCATCCAGACTAGTCTGAGCCTAGTGTCACTGTCGCTGTATAGCATCCTGACTAGTCTGAGCCTAGTGTCACTGTCGCTGTATAGCATCCAGACTAGTCTGAGCCTAGTGTCACTGTCGCTGTATAGCATCCAGCCTAGTCTGAGCCTAGTGTCACTGTCACTGTATAGCATCCACCCTAGTCTGAGCCTAGTGTCACTGTGTAGCATCCAGCCTAGTCTGAGCCTAGTGGCACTGTCGCTGTATAGCATCCAGACTAGTCTGAGCCTAGTGTCACTGTCGCTGTATAGCATCCTGCCTAGTCTGAGCCTAGTGTCACTGTTGCTGTATAGCATCCAGACTAGTCTGAGCCTAGTGTCACTGTATAGCATCCAGCCTAGTCTGAGCCTAGTGTCACTGTCACTGTATAGCATCCACCCTAGTCTGAGCCCAGTGTCACTGTGTAGCATCCAGCCTAGTCTGAGCCTAGTGGCACTGTCGCTGTATAGCATCCAGACTAGTCTGAGCCTAGTGTCACTGTATAGCATCCAGACTAGTCTGAGCCTAGTGTCACTGTCGCTGTATAGCATCCTGCCTAGTCTGAGCCTAGTGTCACTGTTGCTGTATAGCATCCAGACTAGTCTGAGCCTAGTGTCACTGTATAGCATCCAGCCTAGTCTGAGCCTAGTGTCACTGTCGCTGTATAGCATCCAGCCTAGTCTGAGCCTAGTGTCACTGTCGCTGTATAGCATCCAGCCTAGTCTGAGCCTAGTGTCACTGTCGCTGTATAGCATCCAGACTAGTCTGAGCCTAGTGTCACTGTCGCTGTGTAGCATCCAGCCTAGTCTGAGCCTAGTGTCAATGTCGCTGTATAGCATCCAGCCTAGTCTGAGCCTAGTGTCACTGTCGCTGTATAGCATCCAGACTAGTCTGAGCCTAGTGTCACTGTCGCTGTATAGCATCCTGCCTAGTCTGAGCCTAGTGTCACTGTTGCTGTATAGCATCCACCCTAGTCTGAGCCTAGTGTCACTGTCGCTGTATAGCATCCAGACTAGTCTGAGCCTAGTGTCACTGTCGCTGTATAGCATCCTGCCTAGTCTGAGCCTAGTGTCACTGTTGCTGTATAGCATCCAGACTAGTCTGAGCCTAGTGTCACTGTATAGCATCCAGCCTAGTCTGAGCCTAGTGTCACTGTCGCTGTATAGCATCCAGCCTAGTCTGAGCCTAGTGTCACTGTCGCTGTATAGCATCCAGCCTAGTCTGAGCCTAGTGTCACTGTCGCTGTATAGCATCCAGACTAGTCTGAGCCTAGTGTCACTGTCGCTGTGTAGCATCCAGCCTAGTCTGAGCCTAGTGTCAATGTCGCTGTATAGCATCCAGACTAGTCTGAGCCTAGTGTCACTGTTGCTGTATAGCATCCAGACTAGTCTGAGCCTAGTGTCACTGAGAGATATTTGAAGAAGGTTTGCACATATAATAGGGATGATGGTGATATCACTATGGAGAACATATCACAGGGGATAAATAATTAAAAAATATATGCACTTTTCACATAATATTGATGAAAGGATATTATTATTACAAGGATTCATAGGATTAGAACATCAATATGCAGAACAATGACTAATATTAAGATATAATTAATGAGATCATCGAGCAATTAATAATTATTGGCTGTTCTAATATCTTATTAGGAGAAACTACCAGTTCATAAGTTAAATTAAATGGGAACATTAGATATAAAGAATGAGAAACAATTAATTAATATTGGATGAAATAGAACTAGGGTGGATGAATAAATAAAAATCATGAGACTCCAACTATGTGAGAATTCTTTGAATAAAATATATGCAATTTTTCATAGAATTAAATTGTGTATTTTCAAAGAAATTGCAAAAACCCAACAATGATAATTGTCAGAGAAGAAATGCACCATGGGAATTATTGTTGGGAATGATTAGGTATTCATCAATATAATAAAATTCCATATAATATCTCAACAATATCGACATATTTATTTTCATCCTTCAATCATAATAACAAAAATAAATTAGAAAGGAATGCAACATTATTGCGGAAATATTAGGATTAACAATGATATTACCATCAGAATAATGGCCCTCATTCCGAGTTGTTCGCTCGCAAGCTGCTTTTAGCAGCTTTACACACGCTAAGCCGCCGCCTACTGGGAGTGAATCTTAGCTTCTTAAAATTGCGAACGAAAGATTCGCAATATAGCGAAAAGACATCTCTGTGCAGTTTCTGAGTAGCTCGAGACTTGCTCGGCATCTGCGATCAGTTCAGTGCTTGTCGTTCCTGGTTTGACGTCATAAACACACCCAGCGTTCGCCCAGACACTCCTCCGTTTCTCCAGCCACTCCCGCGTTTTTCCCAGAAACGGTCGCGTTTTTTCGCACACACCCATAAAACGGCCAGTTTCCGCCCAGAAACACCCACTTCCTGTCAATCACATTACGATCACCAGAACGAAGAAAAAACCGTGAGTAAAAAACCTAACTGCATAGCAAATTTACTTGGCGCAGTCGCACTGCGGACATTGCGCATGCGCACTAAGCGGAAAATCGCTGCGATGCGAAAAAATTTACCGAGCGAATAACTCGGAATGACCTCCAATGTCAGAAGCCATGTTAAAAGCAAGTAGCAGGATTTGAGTGATTGACAGTTTAAGATCCAATCAGAATAATACAGGGGGGATATAAGGAGACGGAAACAGTGGCTCTGGTTAGTGCCCTGAGGAAGCCTAAGGTGGAACGGCCGTGGGCTGCTTCCGAATGGTGGAAAAAACTCAAAGTTAAACAAATGTTATAAATGTGTCTATAGTATATTGTCCTCCCACTGAGAAAGGCAGCACTGTTACAAGGATCGCTCCCTCTCATGATCCCCGTTACCAGCAGCGGCCTGGCGTGCAGGGCCGTCAGACGGAGAGAGGAGAGAGAGAGCGGGGAGTCTCTGCGTCAGCCCGCATACACGCTGAGCTCCGTGCGGCCAGCGGTAATTAGACAGGCGGCCATTCTCCAGTGCTCTCCTGCATAGTGATCACAGCATCCAAAGCTTACATGGTGCTGTGATCATAAAGCATCAAATATACAAGCTATATCACAATTGTAATTAATAAGCATTATTGGAAAAGGAAATAAATGAATATAAAGAAAACACCATTGATGCTGGGAGACGTTAATGAAGTAGCAGTGTTATGTATGAATGCCTGATTAATATATGATGGGAAAGATTTCCTTTGAAATTTAACATTTAAAGGATAATGTGTTAATAATTGGGCAAATACATTATAAAAATAAAGCTAATAATATCTAAGCAGCTATAATACATAAGAGCATTTCTGTAAATGTGGTATCAGTCCAAGATAATCAGTGGAGGAATTGTTTCCCCTGTATAAAGGACTAATAGTGACACATCCTTGGAATAAAGCTAATAACATACTTCATGTTATAAGAGCAGCCAAATAGCTACAATTTATAAAAGCTTGTATGTAAATGTAGCAAAAGGATAAGTAACAATACAGCTGGCTTGTTATACCCATCGAAGAAAGTAATATATGGGACAATACTAACAGAAGACACAGATATCTAGCTTTAGGCAATATACCCTTTATTTCGGTTGACACTTTGAGGGATCACCATTCGGAAATTAGTAGTTTTTATTATCACATTCTGTTTTTCTTATTCACACTATGGGGTAAATTTACTAAGATTCGTATTGTTACCGATTTGGAGAGAGAATCATCACGAATGACATCGAAAGTGTAAAACTGCAACTTTTTGAATTGATTACGACTAATTTACTAAGCTGTCGTAATTGTATTTTTAGTGTTGTCCGATGTCGATGTCATTCGTGTTTTTTTGATGTGTAATGCGGCCGATTTTGTTGTTTTGCGGCCGTGTTCTTAGTGTTTTTTTACGACTGCGTCACATGTCTGTTACGGCAGTGTTTTTCCATTTCCGGACGCGTTTTTTTACTAAGTTTCGTTTTTGTCACTCGTCCGTGATTGGTTGTATTCGTGATGGAGGAGTGTCTGTGCACATTACTATAAAAATGCCCCAAACCGTCCGCACCTCGTGGGTTTAGCTAGTGGAGAGGAGAGAGGAAGGTGTATTAGGAGTTGGTGAGTTTGGAGGAGTTTTTGGTGGATTTGTAGCGGAGTTTTGCGATTGTTGAGTGCTGTACTGTGTGTAAGTAGTCTTGTCATACTTGTTATGTAGTTTTTTTGAAGTTTGTCTACTTTTTTGTCATTGTTTTTTTTTTCAAGTCTATTGTCATTGTTTGTGAGTGAGTGTGTGTGTGTTGTGTGTGTGGTGTGTAGTGGTAGTGGAGGAGTGTGTTTTCTGTTTTTTTTCTCAGTGTTTTGTGTAGTTTGTGGGGATTATGTCTCAGTCAGAGGTCAGTGTGGTGGAGGAGGTTAGTGAGAGGGAGGAGGTGAGTGAGGTGGAGGAGGTTAGTGAGAGGGAGGAGGTGAGTGAGGTGGAGGAGGTTAGTGAGAGGGAGGAGGTTAGTGAGGAGGAGGAGGAGGAGGGGGTGCCTGTTGTAGCGTTCTCCAGTGATAGTGATGGTGCTGTGGCTCCGCAGCCACGCACCACTACCAAGACTGGGCGCAATGTGAAGTTCAGCTATGCTGAAAACATGGCTTTGGTGCGGGAGCTGATGAGGCATCATCGCCAATTGTTTGGGCAGGATGCTGCCAAGGTGTCCTCACGTAGGAAGTCGGTCCTGTGGGGAAAAGTTATTGCTGCAGTCAATAGTGAGGGTGTGGTGAGGCGGACTGAGGACACGTGTAGAAAAAGGTTTTATGACATCAAGCGCCGTGTCAAGGCCAAGATGGCCAAGGAGGCCAAATCAGCCCGCCAAACCGGGGGTGGACACCCTTTCCGTGCCACTTTTCGTGATTGGGAGGAGCCTGTGCGGTCACTTATTCCTGCAGAAGTGGTGTCAGCGACTCATGTCCGGGATTCGGACCGTCCAAGGTAGGATGGTGAGTTGTATTTTAAATTTTTTTGGCTCTTGTTATTTTTAAAATGATAATGCTGCTAATTGTTACGGTGTTTGTAAATATGCAAACATTGTGTTGGTAATGTCGTGCAGGCCTGTGCAACCTGTAGCTGTAAATGTGTTTCAAAACTACAAGGCCCATCATGCATTGCCAGAGTTTTGCTATTAGTGAATGTGAAATCTGTTGCAGTGCATGCTGGTATGTGTAGTTATAATACATAATCATAGATTTTGCTTGTCCCTATCTGTTTTTTCAAATGGCCTTTTTATTTTTTAACTTTTTCAATAAATTGTTGCATTTTTTATTATGGTTTTTATGTTGTTTGTGTGAAATTTTATATTAAAATTATCTGCAATATATTGTGTCGAATTAAGCTATGTTTCTGGATTATTTAGTGCAACATCATCTTAATTTAAGAATACACACCCAATTAATTAATCCAGAATAGCTTAAACATAAAATAGTTAACTTAACATTAGGTGTGAGATGTTTACATTACAATAATGATTTTCAGATAACAATGAGTTTTAAAAGTATGGTCATAATGTTTTGTGCAATTTTTCAACAGTACGCCAGAGACGCGCCACAGACAGGCCACAGCCAACTGATGAAGCTGCAGGGAATGCAGGTAAGAAATCAGTGTAGTCACATATTCTGCAAACACATAGAACCACAAAATATTAATGTTGCTATTTTCACATAGGTTCTTCTTCTGCAAGCCGCCCTCCTCTAAGGCGGCCATCACAGGGCTCTGTGACTTTAACTAGGAGGCCCACTAAGACGCGGCGTGTGGAGTCGGAATCTGCGCCTCCTTCTTCACCACCCAGGCGGCGCATCTCGGCAGTCTTGCCCCAGCCACCACAGGCATTTTTGGCTAGTCCCCAAAGTGATGAGCCACGATCACCTCAGCTGTCTGGTGAGTAAAAACTTAAAAGAAATACATTCAAACATTTCGACACAGTACATTTACTATGATGTGAGCTCAATGTGAGATGGCATGTTTCCCGTAGCAACCAATCAGATTCCAGGTATTATCTTCTTGAAGGTGCCAAATAAATGTGAATTAAAGTCTTATTGGTTGCTATGGGCCACATCACATTTTAAATAGAACACCCACTTTACTAAATTGAGCCCACAGACGTGCACAGAAAATGAATAGCGGGTTTCTCACCGGACTTAACCCACCCCCCCCTTCCACAGTATTATAGTCTTCTCACACCTCCCCTGTCCGGGATGTAGACTGCTTACCTGATGCGCTCCTCTGGTCCGTCCAGGTGAGAAGTCTATATACAGGACAGGGGAGGTGAGAGAACACTATAATGCTGTGGAGGGGGGGAAGTTCGGTGCGGAACCCGCCAGTCAGTCTCTGCGCACGCCTGTTATGGCACATATGTGTTTGTAAAGGAAAGATTCCTAGTTTTAAAAAAAACACCTCAAATCAAAAATTTACATTAAAAAAATTAAGTATGGAATGTTTAGGACAAGCAAAGATATTTAATTATAACTAAACAGTGCCTGTTGGCCACCCCATACAGAACCAACCTTCATGGGAGACGATGACCAGCAGGAACCAGACCAACAGGCAACCTATACACTGCAACTTACGCCCGTTGATCCTACCCAGCCAACCCAGCCGCAGGATATGCCCCAAGCCTCCTTAAGTCCACAATTGATACCAACTCCACCCCAGCAACAAATGTCCGCTGACTTTTGGTCCAGTTGGGCAACGCAACAGGCCCAAAACACTGCCTGCCTGAACACACACACACAACACCTTGCCAGTCTGCCCCATCATCTTCCGCGCATTAGTCGGAACTCGGGCAGACTGATTGTTCAGGTAGGCAGAATTGCGACATCGATGGAACAAATCAGGGCGGACAACACGCAAATGCTGGCAAATTTGACGCGCATCATCGATGAGCAACAGCGGCATCAACAAGCCCTGATACAAGTGATCCAACACAATCAGGTAGTAAATGAGACTTTGTCTAGGATTGTGGCCAGCCACACTGCCAGTAATAATCAACTGAATGCCAGTATACATAACTTGAGCCAAAGCATCACTCTGATGTCAGCACAACATCTCAGCTCCAGCTCAGGAACGACTACCCCTAGCCAGACCCCAGTTACCTCCCCTGTTCGACGATCATCCAGAACACGGGCCAGAGACCCTGCTTAAACCTCGGCACCCAGCACACAAAAGAAAAAATAATGAATCTGACATGACATTTGTGTAACACAATAAAAATTTAAATATTGTCTTCACCAAAAATCCTGTGTCCGTGTCAAACATTGTAAAACACGCTATGTGTGTATGGTTTAATGGGGTAATGAGTGTCAATGTTTTAATACAAAATTAAAATACAAAATTACACAACAGTATAAAGAACAAACAATACTGTGTTCTAAGACCTACCAGACGCAACACTTAGACATAGACGTGTATGTATTTTTCAACACACCTGTTTCAAAAATTTTGAAAAGGTTGGCTGGGAAATAACAATGACGTCGCCTGTCACAGCCTGGAAGCTGCCAGTAGCCATAAAGTGCTACACAGCCAGGAGTTTGTGCAAGCCTGAGACAGAGCGTGAGCGTGCTGTCTCAGGATATAGTCCCAGTTTGACAAGGTCATACAGACGGCAAATGTTGGATGTTTTTAGGGGAAACATCTGTATGACCCTATCATCAGACAATGCGTTTAAGTTTAAACGTCCCCTAAACAAACGTGGCTGGCGCAGCCTCCGCGGAACCTGTTCAACCTGCTGACCATGTACACTTACCTGGGCCAGATTTCTTGAAGAGTCATGGAGCACTCTCAGGTATCCCCCAGCAAACAAAAAATCTGTTGCACACACCACAGCAGCCATTTCAGAGTGAGAGATATTCAAAATGTGCCTGGGAACCTTTTATAGGGCCAAACATTCAGGTGTGAGTAATGGATAATTGACTACACATGTAAACACGCTTCTCAAAAGCAGCTCTGTTTTTTTTTAGGACTTTTTTACGAAATGTATTTTTTCACGGCCGCAAATGCATTTTCACGGTAGACATTACAAATACGAATGGTTAGTAAATGACCGAGATTCATATCTAAACAGCCGCGTTTTGACCGATGGTGTATTCATTCGTATTTTTAAACTTGAACTTCCAAAAAAATACGAATGTACTCATCACTGCCGTGATTTTTGCTTAGTAAATTACCGAGATGACACTTTGAAGAAAAAACGGCATCTCGGTCAAAATCGGGACCTTAGTAAATATACCCCTATATGTTAATATTTCACCAATTCCTTGATACTATAATTTTAATGCATACCTATTAAAGATAAGACATTTTAAGAAAATGAACAGTGGTTAAGTGCGTCCAAAAAAATGCTTCTTTTTTCTTTATTTTTTTCTGATTACATTGTGTGGATCTAGGACCCAAAAGCATTTGGAGAGCACCTGCGTTTAGAGTAAGAGATAGGGTTCAACAAACCCAATATATTTCAGTAGCGCAGAATTTACCACAATACATCCAAGTTATATATATATAAGAAAATATTTAATAAAACTGGTGTGGGATTATATAATCTTTATGTATACACTATGGAGTATGCCCTATCATCTGTGCTGCACTATAACACTATGGAGTATGCCCTATGATGTGTGCTGCACTATTACACTATAGAGTATGTCCGATCCTCTGTGACACACTATTATATTATGGAATGTGTCCTATCATCTGTGCTGTACTATTACACTGTGGAGTATGTCCTATCATCTATGACGCACTATTACACTATGGAGTATGTCCTATCATCTGTGCTACACTATTACACTATAGAGTATGTCCGATCCTCTGTGACACACTATTATACTATGGAATGTGTCCTATCATCTGTGCTGCACTATTACACTATGGAGTGTGCCCTATCATCTGTGCTGCACTATTACACTATGGAGTATGTCCTATCATCTGTGTCGCACTATTACACTATGGAGTATGTCCTATCATCTGTGCTACACTATTACACTATAGAGTATGTCCGATCCTCTGTGACACACTATTATACTACTAGGCGATTCATCGCGCCCTACGGGCGCTCTTCACACCGTCGTTAGGGGCTTCGCCCCGTTAACCTCTGCACGGCTTTGCAGCGGGTGGGGGAGGGGGCAGTTAGCCGGGGTGGTGCGGTTGGGGGTGAGTGGGTGTGAGGGTGCTATGGTTGCAGGGGCGGGTGGGGGTGGTGCTGCAGGTAGGGGAGGGGTGGGGGTGCGGGAGCAGGGGTGCTGTGCGTAGTGGAGGGTCAGGGTGCCATGGGTGGGGAGTTGGGAGCAGGGGTGATGTGGGTTTGGGAGGGCTGTGGGAGAAGCTGGTGTGGGAGTGCTGTGGGTAGGGGAGGGGGGGAGGGGGGGGGCGTTGTGCCATGGGTGGGGGACAGGTGTGGGGGGGCAGTGGTGGTGCGGATGGGGGGTGGAAGGTGGCTGCGGGGGTCCTGAGGGTTGGGGGTGTGGCGTGGGTGGGGGAGGGGGTGCAGGAGCAGGGGTGTGGCGGATGGGAGAGGGGTGGGTGCAGGAAGGGCAGATGCGGTGGTGGTGTGGGTGGAGTGGAGGATGCAGGGGTGTAGCGGGGGGAGAGGTGGGTATGGGGGTGGAGTAGGGGGGTGCCACGGGTGGGGGAGGGGGCGGTTTGCCGGTGTGGTGGGTTTGAGGGTGCCACGGTTGCAGGGGCGGGTGCTACAGGTAGGGGAGGGGTCGGGGTGCGGGAGCAGGGGTGCTGTGCATAGGAGAGGGGCGGGGGTGCCATGGGTGGGGGGTTGGGAGCAGGGGTGATGTGGGTGTGGTAGAAGCTGGTGTGGGAGTGCCGTGGATGGGGGAGGGGGGGTGCTGGGGGTGGGGGCGTGGTGCCATGGGTGGGGGCTGGAGCAGTGGTGGTGCAGTTGGGTGGTGGGAGGCAGCAGCTGGGGTTCCGAGGGTTGGGGGGGGGGGGGTGCGGGTGGGGGAGGGGGGGGTGCAGGAGGGACAGATGCGGTGGTGGTGCGGGTTGGGTGAAGGGTGCAGCGGGGGGGGAGAGGTGGGTATGGGGGAGGGGTGCTGCAGGTGTGGGAGCTACGGGTGGGGGCGGGAGTGCCGCGGGTGGGAGCGGATGTGGGGGATGCGTTGGGTGCCGCAGGGGGTGGCAGCAGGTGTTGGTGCTGTGGGTGGGGGAGGGGGCAGAGTGCCACGGGTGGTGCGGGTGTTGGTGCTGCGGGTGGGGGAGGGAGTGGAGTGCCACGGGTGGTGGGTGGATGAGGTGGGTGCCGCGGGTAGGTGGCGCGGGTGTTGGTGCTGCGGGTGGGGGAGAGGGTGGGTATGGGGGAGGGGCAGGGTTGCAGCGGGTGGGGGAGGGGCGGGGGGTGCTGCAGGTGTGGGAGCTACGGGTGGGAGTGCCGCGGGTGGGAGCGGATGTGGGGGATGCGTTGGGTGCCGCTGGGGGGGGGGCAGTGGGTGTTGGTGCTGTGGGTGGGGGAGGGGGCAGAGTGCCACGGGTGGTGCGGGTGTTGGTGCTGTGGGTGGGGGGAGTGCCACGGGTGGTGGGTGGATGCGGTGGGTGCCGCGGGTGTTGGTGCTGCGGGTGGGGGAGAGGGTGGGAGTGCCGCGGGTGGGGGGCGAATGCGGTTGGTTGCCGCGGGTGTTGGTGCAGGGGGCGGGAGTTCCGTAGGTGGGTGGCGCGGGTGTTTGTGCTCTGGGTGGGGGAGGGGACGGGAGTGCCGCGGGTGGTGCGCGTGTTGGTGCAGCGGGTGGGGGAGGGGGGGGGGAGTGCCACGGGTGTTGGGTGGATGCGGTGGGTGCCGCGGGTGTTGGTGCTGCGGGTGGGGGAGGGGGTGGAGTGCCACGGGTGGTGGGTGGATGCGGTGGGTGCTGCGGGAAGGTGGCGCGGGTGTTGGTGCTGCGGGTGGGGGAGAGGGTGGGAGTGCAGCGAGTGGGAGGCGAATGCGGTTGGTTACCGCAGGTGTTGGTGCTACGGGTGGGGGAGGGGGCGGGAGTTCTGCGGGTGGGTGGCGCGGGTGTTTGTGCTCTGGGTGGGGGAGGGGACGGGAGTGCCGCGGGTGGTGCGGGTGTTGGTGCAGCGGGTGGGGGAGGGGGGGGGGTGCCACGGGTGGTGGGTGGATGCGGTGGGTGCCGCGGGTGTTGGTGCTGCGGGTGGGGTGCGAATGCGGTTGGTTGCCGCGGGTGTTGGTGCTACGGGTTGAGGGAGGGGGCGGGAGTTCCGCGGGTGGGTGGCGCGGGTGTTTGTGCTCTGGGTGGGGGAGGGGACGGGAGTGCCGCGGGTGGTGGGTGGATGCGGTGGGTGCCGCGGGTGTTGGTGCTGCGGGTGGGGGAGGAGTGCCACGGGTGGTGGGTGGATGCGGTGGGTGCTGCGGGTAGGTGGCGCGGGTGTTGGTTCTGCGGGTGGGGGAGAGGGTGTGTGTGCAGCGGGTGGGGGGCGAATGCGGTTGGTTACCGCGGGTGTTGGTGCTACGGGTGGGGGAGGGGGCGGGAGTTCCGCGGGTGGGTTGCGTGGGTGTTTGTGCTCTGGGTGGGGGAGGGGACAGGAGTACCGCGGGTGGTGGGTGGAGACGGTGGGTGTTTGTGCTACGGGTGGGGGAGGGGGCAGGAGCAGTGGCGCCACAACGTGGGTGCGGGGAGTGCGGCCCGCACCCGGGTGTTACCCTCTGAGGGGTGACACCAAAGTGCCGGCTCCTGTCACAGCGCAGAAGCCAGCACTGCAGATTCAGCAGTGTCCCCCGAACCACAAAACGGGGGTCGGGACGCGAAGCCACGCCCCTTCCGTGAAGCCACGCCCCCTTTTCGCCCGCGACCGCAGCGGGTGTTAGAAAAGTGAAGACTCTGGGCGGGAGTGCTGCGGATGTTGGTGCTGCGGGAGGGGGAGGGGACGGGAGTGCCGCGGGAGGGGGGCAGATGCGGGTGGTTGCCGCGGGCGGGAGGGAGGGGGGGGGGGGCGACTCACTGTTCAGCATGTCTCCCTGACTCAGTGGCAGCCGCAAGACTGTGAGCTTGTGAGGCGGGTAATGTGAGTTCCGCTCACAGTCAGCGGCTGCGGTGTCACCACTCACCAGGGGCAGTACGGGGAGAAGGGAGACAGGGGACTGGGCGGAGATCGGGAGGGGACTGGGCGGAGAGAGGGAGGGGACTGTTCCTGGCCAGATCAGTGCCTGTGACTCCGCCCAGCGTTACGGCCAGCACAGAGTCACATACTTGGGCAAATATATAGGAGATGGAAGTGTCCTATCATCTGTGCTGTACTATTGCACTATGGAGTGTGTCCTATCATCTGTGTCGCACTATTACACTATGCAGTATACCCTATCATCTGTGACGCACTATTACACTATGGAGTATGTCCTATCAGGTGTGACGCACTATAACACTATAGGGTATTTCCTATCATCTGTGCTGCACTATTACACTATGGAGTATGTCCTATCATCTGTAAAACACTATTACACTATGGAGTATGTCCTATCATCTGTGTCGCACTATTACACTATGGAGTATGTCCTATCAGGTGTGACGCACTATAACACTATAGGGTATTTCCTATCATCTGTGCTGCACTATTACACTATGGAGTATGTCCTATCATCTGTAAAACACTATTACACTATGGAGTATGTCCTATCATCTGTAAAACACTATTACACTATGGAGTATGTCCTATCATCTATGCTGCACTATTACACTATGGAGTATACCCTATCATCTGTTCTACACTATGGAGTATGTCCTATCATCTGTGCTGCACTATTACACTATGGAGTATGCCCTATCATCTGTTCTACACTATTACACTATGGAGTATGTCCTATCATCTGTGCTGCACTATTACACTATGGAGTATGCCCTATCACCTGTGCCGCACTATTACACTATAGAGAATACACTATCATCTGTGAGGCACTATTACACTATGGAGTATGTCCTATCATCTGTGACACACTATTACACTATGGAGTATGTCCTATCATCTGTGCTGCACTATTACACTATGGAGTATGCCCTATCATCTGTGCCGCACTATTACACTATAGAGAATACACTATCATCTGTGAGGCACTATTACACTATGGAGTATGTCCTATCATCTGTGCTGCACTGTTACACTATAGAGTATGTCCGATCCTCTGTGACACACTATTATACTATGGAATGTGTCCTATCATCTGTGCTGTACTATTACACTATGGAGTATGTCCTATCATCTGTGACGCACGATTACACTATGGAGTATGTCCTATCAGGTGTGACGCACTATTACACTATGGAGTATGTCCTATCATCTGTGCTACACTATTACACTATAGAGTATGTCCGATCCTCTGTGACACACTGTTATACTATGGAATGTGTCCTATCATCTGTGCTGTACTATTACACTATGGAGTATGTCCTATCATCTGTGTCGCACTATTACACTATGGAGTATGTCCTATCAAGTGTGATGCACTATAACACTATAGGGTATTTCCTATCATCTGTGCTGCACTATTACACTATGGAGTATGTCCTATCATCTATGCTGCACTATTACACTATGGAGTATACCCTATCATCTGTGACGCACGATTACACTATGTAGTATGTCCTATCATCTGTGCCGCACTATTACACTATAGAGAACACACTATCATCTGTGAGGCACTATTACACTATGGAGTATGTCCTATCATCTGTGAGGCACTATTACACTATGGAGTATGTCCTATCATCTGTGACACACTATTACACTATGGAGTATGTCCTATGATGTGTGCTGCACTGTTACACTATAGAGTATGTCCGATCCTCTGTGACACACTATTATACTATGGAATGTGTCCTATCATCTGTGCTGCACTATTACACTATGGAGTATGTCCTATCATCTGTGACGCACGATTACACTATGGAGTATGTCCTATCATCTGTGACGCACGATTACACTATGGAGTATGTCCTATCATCTGTGAGGCACTATTACACTATGGAGTATGTCCTATCATCTGTGACACACTATTACACTATGGAGTATGTCCTATGATGTGTGCTGCACTGTTACACTATAAAGTATGTCCGATCCTCTGTGACACACTATTATACTATGGAATGTGTCCTATCATCTGTGCTGCACTATTACACTATGGAGTATGTCCTATCATCTGTGCTGCACTATTACACTATGGAGTATGTCCTATCATCTGTGCTGCACTATTACACTATGGAGTATGCCCTATCATCTGTGCCACACTATTACACTATGGAGTATGTCCTATCAGGTGTGACGCACTATTACACTATGGAGTATGTCCTATCATCTGTGCTACACTATTACACTATAGAGTATGTCCGATCCTCTGTGACACACTGTTATACTATGGAATGTGTCCTATCATCTGTGCTGTACTATTACACTATGGAGTATGTCCTATCATCTGTGTCGCACTATTACACTATGGAGTATGTCCTATCAGGTGTGACGCACTATAACACTATAGGGTATTTCCTATCATCTGTGCTGCACTATTACACTATGGAGTATGTCCTATCATCTATGCTGCACTATTACACTATGGAGTATGTCCTATCATCTGTGTCGCACTATTACACTATGGAGTATGTCCTATCAGGTGTGACGCACTATAACACTATAGGGTATTTCCTATCATCTGTGCTGCACTATTACACTATGGAGTATGTCCTATCATCTGTAAAACACTATTACACTATGGAGTATGTCCTATCTGTTATGATTCCAGCACTCTGGTCTGAGGTGGTCCTATTGCAAGGACCGGAGCACTGGAACGGAATTTTGGGGAAGGGAGCGGGAATAGAAAGTAGCCCCTGGCGCCCTAACTCCGTTGTCTCGCCCGTGTTGTCAGAAATCCCCTGCGAGACTATGGTTGCTTGAGCCCATGGCAGCCGCGTTTGAAGGGCGGATTATGGCCCTCATTCCGAGTTGATCGGTCGCAAGGCGAATTTAGCAGAGTTACACACGCTAAGCCGCCGCCTACTGGGAGTGTATCTTAGCATCTTAAAATTGCGACCGATGTATTCGCAATATTGCGCTCACAAACTACTTAGCAGTTTTAGAGTAGCTCCAGACTTACTCTGCCTGTGCGATCAGTTCAGTGCTTGTCGTTCCTGGTTTGACGTCACAAACACACCCAGCGTTCGCCCAACCACTCCCCCGTTTCTCCGGCCACTCCTGCGTTTTTTCCGGAAACGGTAGCGTTTTCAGCCACACTCCCATAAAACGGCCTGTTTCCGCCCAGTAACACCCATTTCCTGTCAATCACATTACGATCGCCGGAGCGATGAAAAAGCCGTGAGTAAAAATACTATCTTCATAGCAAAGATACTTGGCGCAGTCGCAGTGCGAATATTGCGCATGCGCACTAAGCGGAATTTCACTGCGATGCGATGAAAAATACAGAGCGAACGACTCGGAATGAGGGCCTATGTCTGCCCAACTCCGATGCCCCCTCAGGTCTTAATGGGAGACAAAGGGAAATCCGAGACAGGGTGATAACAAGGGGCCCTCTGACTAAACAACCAGGCCAGGGGCTACAAGCTAACTGACTAAACCTGAGGTATGTGCGGTAACCCGCCAGGGAAAAGGACAACCAAAATCCACTAGTCCGTACTCCTACCCAGCACCGCTGGATACCAGAGTGGATCTGTGGGAGCGGAATCCTCCGCAAAAGCTCCGAAGCACAAATAATAAATGACAAATAATAAAGCGGCCCAAGCCGCAACACACGGCTACGCCGTGACTCACGAACACCACTGGATGTTCAAAAGGTGCTCAGTCAGGACTCCAGGAACAGATGACGACTTCCGAGTTCAGGACAACTGAGAACAGGAACGACCGGATACAGCAGGACTGGAAACACTCACAGCAAACAGATTCAGCATGCAGGAAGCTATTACCGGCGTCTGTGAGAAGCCCAGGAAGTGTATTTAACAGGGAGTCCTCCAATCAGCTGTTTGGAGGCTGATTGGATTAGATGCCATACAGCTGCCAAGCTGCATGGCCAGGAAAACATATATCTATTAATTAAATTGAACCCAGCAACGGGGAAACGCAGTCCGTAAGTGGCGTCCCCGTTGCTAGGGTCCGTGCGGCTCCGTGCGCCCGGCGTCTAGCGTTGCCAGGGAGCCGGCGGCTGAACGCGCACGGCGTCCCTGGTTGCTAGGCGCCGGGCCGCACCGACGAGCGGACCCCGGCGCCTAACAGTACCCCCCCCTTGAGGAGGGGTCAAGGAACCCCTAAAGCCAGGTTTCCGAGGAAATTCCCGAAAAAATGCCCTCTTGAGCCTCGGGGCATGGAGATCCTTATCCAGGACCCAAGACCTTTCCTCTGGACCATAGCCTCTCCAGTGCACCAGAAAATAAAGCCGACCCCGGGACAATTTGGAATCGAGAACCTTCTCCACCAAGAACTCCTGATGACCCTGTACATCTACTGGTGATTTCCCCTGAGAGATCTTCCGAGGAAATCTACTGGAAGAAACGTATGGTTTCAACAAGGAGCAATGGAACGTATTTCCGATCCGGAGAGCTCTTGGTAAACGTAACCGGAAAGCAACTGGATTGATTTTTTTAATAATATGAAATGGTCCAATAAATTTGGGGCCCAATCTAGCTGAGGTTTGTCGAAGTTTAATGTTACGAGTCGACAACCATACCCTATCTCCCACCTTAAAAGTGCAAGGCCGCCGGAGCCTGTCAGAAAAATTTTTCTCTCGAAATGCCGCTTTTCTGAGAGCAAGGTGCACTTTTCTCCAAATGAGTCTGAGATGAGAGGTTAAGGTTAGCGAGGAGACAGAGGAATGTTGAAAAAAAAAATTAGCTCTGGGGTGAAAACCAAAAACTGAAAAGAATGGAGACACATTAGTGGAGGAATGACAAGAATTGTTGTAAGCAAACTCCGCCAAAGGAAGAAACTCGGACCAATCATTCTGGAGTTTGGCTGAGTACAAACGCAAATACTGTTTTAATGATTGATTAACTCGCTCGGTCTGCCCGTTGGATTGGGGATGGTAGCCGGACGTTAAAGACAATTTCATCTTTAATGAGGCACAAAAAGACTTCCAAAATTGTGCAATGAATTGTGGACCCCGATCAGAAACAATATCAGTGGGTAACCCATGAAGTCTGAAAACATGGCGGAGAAACAAAACTGCCAATTCCTGGGCAGATGGCAGTCGGGGAAGAGCAATGAAATGGGCCATCTTGCTAAAACGGTCCACTACCACCCATATGACTCGGAATCCGGCTGACAGAGGGAGGTCTACCACAAAATCCATGGAAATATGAGACCATGGCCTGAGAGGAACATAAGTTGCCCGATGGGTAAGGAACGGGGAACTTTATGCTGTGCACAGACCTGACAAGAAAAAACAAACTCCTTAATGTCTTTAGAAAGACCAGGCCACCATACTGAGCGGGAGACTAATTCCAAAGTCTTAGAGGTCCCCGGATGCCCGGCAACTTTGCTATCATGAAACTCAGTCAAAACAGTAGCTCTCAAAAACTCAGGGACATAAAGACGACCAGCAGGAGTATTTCCAGGAGCTTGATGTTGAAGCTGCTTTAACTGGGTAAATAAATCTTGTGTGAGGCCTGCCCAAATGACTGAAGACGGAAGTATGGGAGTAACAGGACTGTTATTATGAACTGGAAGAAAACTGCGTGACAGGGCATCCGCCTTGGTATTCTTGGAACCTGGCCTGAAGGTGATAATAAACTTGAAACGAGTAAAAAATAAAGCCCAACGAGCCTGCCGGGCATTCAGCCGTTTAGCTGATTCGATGTACTGAAGATTTTTGTGGTCAGTCAATACTGAAATGGTATGTGTTGCTCCCTCAAGCCAATGCCTCCACTCCTCGAAAGCCCATTTAATAGCCAGTAACTCCCGGTTACCAACATCGTAGTTGGATTCAGCGGAAGAGAATTTCCTGGACATAAAGGCACAAGGATGTAATTCTAGAGAGTCCGGATCCTTCTGAGATAGGATAGCCCCCACTCCAACCTCCGAGGCATCAACCTCAACAATGAAGGGCAATTCTGGGTTGGGATGTCTGAGGACTGGGGCTGAGACAAAAGCTTGTTTCAAGGCCTGAAATGATAACTCAGCTTCACGTGACCAGTTGGTAGGATCCGCTCCCTTCCTAGTCAGTGCCACAATGGGAGCAACCAGGTCGGAAAAAGAATGAATAAATCTTCTATAATAATTCGCAAACCCTAAAAAGCGCTGAATTGCTTTTAAGTTGGTGGGTTGCGCCCAACTAAGGATGGCTTGGAGCTTCTTTGGTTCCATACAGAATCCCCGAGGGGAAATAATGTACCCTAAAAAGGATACCTCCGTGACATGAAACTCACACTTCTCCAGCTTGGCATAAAGGTGATTTTCACGTAATTTTTGAAGAACCTGACGCACCTGGGTAACATGTTGTTCTATAGAGTCAGAATAGATCAGGATATCGTCTAAGTAAACGACCACGAATCTTCCAAGAAAATCACGGAGCACATCGTTAATGAGATCCTGGAAAACTGCCGGAGCGTTAGACAAGCCGAACGGCATCACCAGATACTCGTAGTGACCCGACTGAGTACTGAACGCCGTTTTCCACTCATCTCCCGACTTGATTCGGATGAGGTTATACGCTCCCCTCAGGTCAATCTTAGAAAAAATCACAGCCGAACGCAGCTGATCAAAGAGGACAGAAATCAGCGGCAGAGGGTAAGTATTTTTAATTGAGATCTTATTCAGAGCTCTAAAGTCAATGCAAGGTCTGAGTGATCCATCTTTCTTCTCCACAAAGAAGAAGCCTGCACTTAAAGGGGATTTAGATGGCCTGATAAATCCTTTCCCTAGGCTCTCCTTAACATACTCATTCATGGCCGCAGTTTCTGGTCCGGACAATGCATATAACCTTCCCTTTGGCAATGTGGCACCAGGAATTAGCTCAATAGCACAATCATAAGGCCGATGGGGAGGCAGAATGTCCGCATTGCCCTTGGAAAATACATCAACAAAGTCCTGGTATTCCACGGGAATGGGTTCAGGAATGGCAGCAGCTATTCTGACGGGAAACGTAATACATTCCTTATTACAGATGGTACCCCATTGTGAGATCTCCCCCGACTGCCAATCAATGATGGGATTATGAAAGGCCAGCCAAGGGTGACCCAGAACCACTGGAACTGCTGGGCAATGGGTAAGGAAAAACTCAATCTTTTCAGAATGAAGAGCTCCTACCGTAAGTAGTACAGGGGGTGTACAGAGGGAAATAACCCCATTGGACAAGGGACTCCCATCTAAACCATGCATGGTGATACACCTACCCAAGGTTAACTGAGGAATACCTAAGGCCTTGGCCCACGTTAAGTCCATAAAGTTCCCTGCAGCTCCACTGTCAACAAAAGCCGACACCGAAGAACTGAGGCTGCCAAAGGAAACTTTAGCTGGGACTAACAGGGAGTTACTCGAGGAGATAAGCTGCAGACCAAAGTGAACCCCCTCACAATTCACTTGGTCGAGGCGTTTCCCGACTTGTTCGGACAATTACGGGCAAAATGTCCCTTACCCCCACAGTACAAACAAAGACCAGAGTTTTGCCTTCTGGCTCTTTCTTCTGGAGACAGCCTGGAGAGACCCATCTGCATGGGCTCCTCTATGTCTTCAGGAATGGAAAATACACAAGGAGTAGACCTGACAGGTGCTCCTTTTTCAGCCCTCCGGTCTCTGAGACGACGATCAATCTTAATAGAAAGCTCCATGAGTTTATCGAGCGTCTCAGGAGCGGGATACTGAAGGAGACTGTCTTTTATAGACTCAGATAAGCCGAGGCGAAACTGACTGCGCAGAGCTGGGTCATTCCAGCCACAGTCGTTCGACCAACGGCGAAACTCTGTACAATAAACCTCTGCAGGATCTCTACCTTGTCTGAGAGCGCGTAACTGACTCTCGGCGGATGCCTCCCTATCAGGGTCATCATACAAAAGCCCTAAAGACCCCAGAAAGGCGTCTACTGACAACAATGCCGGATCCTCTGCTTTTAAACCAAAAGCCCAGGTCTGGGGATCCCCCTGGAGCAAAGAAATAATAATTCCGACCCGCTGAGATTCAGTACCTGAGGAGATTGGTCTTAAACGAAAATAAAGTTTACAGGACTCTTTAAAATTAAAAAACTGCTTCCTATCACCAGAAAAACGGTCAGGCAAGTGCATTTTTGGTTCAGGGACTACCCTCGGGGAAGTTCGTAAAAGATCTTCCTGCGACTTCACCCGAAGGGAAAGATCCTGAACCATTTGAGTAAGTTCTTGAATCTGGCTAACTAGAAGCTGGCCAGGATTTGGCCCTAAACCAGTGGGATTCATGGGGCCGACAATTCTTACAAAACTGAATAAGGGAAAAAATCAAATCCTGTTTAATTTTAAGTTTTGGTTTGGCCGGTAATAATGTTATGATTCCAGCACTCTGGTCTGAGGTGGTCCTATTGCAAGGACCGGAGCACTGGAACGCTGGGGAAGGGAGCGGGAATAGAAAGTAGCCCCTGGCGCCCTAACTCCGTTGTCTCGCCCGTGTTGTCAGAAATCCCCTGCGAGACTATGGTTGCTTGAGCCCATGGCAGCCGCGTTTGAAGGGCGGATTATGTCTGCCCAACTCCGATGCCCCCTCAGGTCTTAATGGGAGACAAAGGGAAATCCGAGACAGGGTGATAACAAGGGGCCCTCTGACTAAACAACCAGGCCAGGGGCTACAAGCTAACTGACTAAACCTGAGGTATGTGCGGTAACCCGCCAGGGAAAAGGACAACCAAAATCCACTAGTCCGTACTCCTACCCAGCACCGCTGGATACCAGAGTGGATCTGTGGGAGCGGAATCCTCCGCAAAAGCTCCGAAACACAAATAATAAATGACAAATAATAAAGCGGCCCAAGCCGCAACACACGGCTACGCCGTGACTCACGAACACCACTGTATGTTCAAAAGGTGCTCAGTCAGGACTCCAGGAACAGATGACGACTTCCGAGTTCAGGACAACTGAGAACAGGAACGACCGGATACAGCAGGACTGGAAACACTCACAGCAAACAGATTCAGCATGCAGGAAGCTATTACCGGCGTCTGTGAGAAGCCCAGGAAGTGTATTTAACAGGGAGTCCTCCAATCAGCTGTTTGGAGGCTGATTGGATTAGATGCCATACAGCTGCCAAGCTGCATGGCCAGGAAAACAGATATCTATTAATTAAATTGAACCCAGCAACGGGGAAACGCAGTCCGTAAGTGGCGTCCCCGTTGCTAGGGTCCGTGCGGCTCCGTGCGCCCGGCGTCTAGCGTTGCCAGGGAGCCGGCGGCTGAACGCGCACGGCGTCCCTGGTTGCTAGGCGCCAGGCCGCACCGAGGAGCGGACCCCGGCGCCTAACACTATCATCTGTAAAACACTATTACACTATGGAGTATGTCCTATCATCTATGCTGCACTATTACACTATGGAGTATACCCTATCATCTGTTCTACACTATTACACTATGGAGTATGTCCTATCATCTGTGCTGCACTATTACACTATGGAGTATGCCCTATCATCTGTGCCGCACTATTACACTATAGAGAATACACTATCATCTGTGAGGCACTATTACACTATGGAGTATGTCCTATCAACTGTGACACACTATTACACTATGGAGTATGTCCTATGATGTGTGCTGCACTGTTACACTATAGAGTATGTCCGATCCTCTGTGACACACTATTATACTATGGAATGTGTCCTATCATCTGTGCTGTACTATTACACTATGGAGTATGTCCTATCATCTGTGACGCACGATTACACTATGGAGTATGTCCTATCAGGTGTGACGCACTATTACACTATGGAGTATGTCCTATCATCTGTGCTGCACTATTACACTATGGAGTATATCCGATCCTCTGTGACACACTGTTATACTATGGAATGTGTCCTATCATCTGTGCTGTACTATTACACTATGGAGTATGTCCTATCATCTGTGTCGCACTATTACACTATGGAGTATGTCCTATCAGGTGTGACGCACTATAACACTATAGAGAATACACTATCATCTTTGAGGCACTATTACACTATGGAGTATGTCCTATCATCTATGCTGCACTATTACACTATGGAGTATGTCCTATCATCTGTGACGCACGATTACACTATGTAGTATGTCCTATCATCTGTGCCGCACTATTACACTATAGAGAATACACTATCATCTGTGAGGCACTATTACACTATGGAGTATGTCCTATCATCTGTGAGGCACTATTACACTATGGAGTATGTCCTATCATCTGTGAGGCACTATTACACTATGGAGTATGTCCTATCATCTGTGACACACTATTACACTATGGAGTATGTCCTATGATGTGTGCTGCACTGTTACACTATAGAGTATGTCCGATCCTCTGTGACACACTATTATACTATGGAATGTGTCCTATCATCTGTGCTGTACTATTACACTGTGGAGTATGTCCTATCATCTGTGATGCACGATTACACTATGGAGTATGTCCTATCAGGTGTGACGCACTATTACACTATGAAGTATGTCCTATCATCTGTGCTACACTATTACACTATAGAGTATGTCCGATCCTCTGTGACACACTATTACACTATGGAGTATGTCCTATCATCTGTGCTGTACTATTACACTATGGAGTATGTCCGATCCTCTGTGACACACTATTATACTATGGAATGTGTCCTATCATCTGTACTGTACTATTACACTATGGAGTATGTCCTATCATCTGTGCCGCACTATTACACTATGGAGTATGTCCTATCAGGTGTGACGCACTATAACACTATAGGGTATTTCCTATCATCTGTGCTGCACTATTACACTATGGGATATGCCCTATCATCTGTGCTGCACTATTACACTATGGAGTATGTTCTATTATCTGTGCTGCACTAATACACTATGGAGTATGTCCTATCATCTGTGAGGCACTATTACACTATGGAGTATGTCCTATCATCTGTGCTGCACTATTACACTATGGAGTATGTCCTATAATCTGTGAGGCACTATTACACTATGGAGTATGTCCTATCATCTGTGACACACTATTACACTATGGAGTATGTCCTATCATCTGTGCTGCACTATTACACTATGGAGTATGTCCTATCATCTGTGCTACACTATTACACTATGGGCTATGCCCTATCATCTGTTCTGCACTTTTACACTATGGAGTATGCCCTATCATCTGTGCTGCACTATTACACTATGAAGTATGTCCTATCATCTGTGCTACACTATTACACTATGGACTATGCCCTATCATCAGTTCTGCACTATTACACTATGGACTATGCCCTATCATCTGTTCTGCACTATTACACTATGGAGTATGTCCTATCATCTGTGCTGCACTATTACACTATGGAGTATACCCTATCATCTCTGCTGCACTATTACACTATGGAGTATGTCCTATCATCTCTGCTGCACTATTACACTATGGAGTATGTCCTATCATCTGTGCTACACGATTACACTATGGAGTATGTCCTATCAGGTGTGACGCACTATAACACTATAGGGTATTTCCTATCATCTGTGCTGCACTATTACACTATGGGATATGCCCTATCATCTGTGCTGCACTATTACACTATGGAGTATGTCCTATTATCTGTGCTGCACTATTACACTATGGAGTATGTCCTATCATCTGTGAGGCACTATTACACTATGGAGTATGTCCTATCATCTGTGCTGCACTATTACACTATGGAGTATGTCCTATAATCTGTGAGGCACTATTACACTATGGAGTATGTCCTATCATCTGTGACACACTATTACACTATGGAGTATGTCCTATCATCTGTGCTGCACTATTACACTATGGAGTATGTCCTGTCATCTGTGCTACACTATTACACTATGGACTATGCCCAATCATCTGTGCTGCACTATTACACTATGGAGTATGCCCTATCATCTGTGCTGCACTATTACACTATGGAGTATGTCCTATCATCTGTGCTACACTATTACACTATGGACTGTGCCCTATCATCTGTTCTGCACTATTACACTATGGACTATGCCCTATCATCTGTTCTGCACTATTACACTATGGAGTATGTCCTATCATCTGTGCTGCACTATTACACTATGGAGTATACCCTATCATCTCTGCTACACTATGGAGTATGTCCTATCATCTCTGCTGCACTATTACACTATGGAGTATGTCCTATCATCTGTGCTACACGATTACACTATGGAGTATGTCCTATCATCTGTGCTGCACTATTACACTATGGAGTATGTCCTATCATCTGTGACACACTATTACACTATGGAGTATGTCCTATCATCTGTGCTGCACTATTACACTATGGAGTATGTCCTATTATCTGTGCTACATTATTACACTATGGACTATGCCCTATCATCTGTTCTGCACTATTACACTATGGAGTATGCCCTATCATCTGTTCTGCACTATTACACTATGGAGTATGCCCTATCATCTGTTCTGCACTATTACACTATGGAGTATGTCCTATCATCTCTGCTGCACTATTACACTTTGGAATGTGTCCTATCATCTGTGCTACACTATTACACTATGGACTATGCCCTATCATCTGATCTGCACTATTACACTATAGAGTATGCCCTATCATCTGTGCTGCACTATTACACTATGGAGTATGTCCTATCATCTGTTCTGCACTATTACACTATGGAGTATGCCCTATCATCTGTTCTGCACTATTACACTATGGAGTATGTCCTATCATCTGTGTCGCACTATTACACTATGGAGTATGTCCTATCAGGTGTGACGCACTATAACACTATAGGGTATTTCCTATCATCTGTGCTGCACTATTACACTATGAAGTGTGTCCTATCATCTGTAAAACACTATTACACTATGGAGTATGTCCTATCATCTATGCTGCACTATTACACTATGGAGTATGCCCTATCATCTGTTCTGCACTATTACACTATGGAGTATGTCCTATCATCTGTGTCGCACTATTACACTATGGAGTATGTCCTATCAGGTGTGACGCACTATAACACTATAGGGTATTTCCTATCATCTGTGCTGCACTATTACACTATGGAGTGTGTCCTATCATCTGTAAAACACTATTACACTATGGAGTATGTCCTATCATCTATGCTGCACTATTACACTATGGAGTATACCCTATCATCTGTGACGCATGATTGCACTATGTAGTATGTCCTATCATGTGTGACGCACTATAACACTATAGGGTATTTCCTATCATCTGTGCTGCACTATTACACTATAGGGTATGTCCTATCATCTGTGCTGCACTATTACACTATGGAGTATGTCCTAGTATCTGTGCTGCACTAATACACTATGGAGTATGTCCTATCATCTGAGAGGCACTATTACACTATGGAGTATGTCCTATCATCTGTGAGGCACTATTACACTATGGAGTATGTCCTATCATCTGTGCTGCACTATTACACTATGGAGTATGTCCTATCATCTGTGAGGCACTATTACACTATGGAGTATGTCCTATCATCTGTGAGGCACTATTACACTATGGAGTATGTCCTATCATCTGTGCTACACTATGGAGTATGTCCTATCATCTGTGACACACTAATACACTATGGAGTATGTCCTATCATCTGTGCTGCACTATTACACTATGGAGTATGTCCTATTATCTGTGCTACACTATTACACTATGGACTATGACCTATCATCTGTTCTGCAATATTACACTATGGAGTATGCCCTATCATCTGTGCTGCACTATTACACTATGGAGTATGTCCTATCATCTGTGCTACACTATTACACTATGGAGTATACCCTATCATATCTGCTGCACTATTACACTATGGAGTATGTCCTATCATCTGTGCTGCACTATTACACTATGGAGTATGTCCTATCATCTGTGACACACTGTTACACTATGGAGTATGTCCTATCATCTGTGCTGCACTATTACACTATGAAGTATGTCCTATCATCTGTGCTACACTATTACACTATGGACTATGCCCTATCATCTGTTCTGCACTATTACACTATGGAGTATGCCCTATCATCTGTTCTGCACTATTACACTATGGAGTATGCCCCATCATCTGTTCTGCACTATTACACTATGGAGTATGTCCTATCATCTGTTCTGCACTATTACACTATGCAGTATGCCCTATCATCTGTTCTGCACTATTACACTATGGAGTATGCGCTATCATCTCTGCTGCACTATTACACTATGGAGTGAGACCTATCATCTGTGCTACACTTTTACACTATGGACTATGCCCTATCATCTGTTCTGCACTATTACACTATGGAGTATGCCCTATCATCTGTGCTGCACTATTACACTATGGAGTATGTCCTATCATCTGTTCTGCACTATTACACTATGCAGTATGCCCTATCATCTGTTCTGCACTATTACACTATGGAGTATGCCCTATCATCTCTGCTGCACTATTACACTATGGACTATGCCCTATCATCTGTTCTGCACTATTACACTATGGAGTATGTCCTATCATCTGTGCCGCACAATAACACTATGGAGTATGTCCTATCATCTGTGCTACACTATTACACTATGGAGTATACCCTATCATCTCTGCTGCACTATTACACTATGGATTATGTCCTATCATCTCTGCTGCACTATTACACTATAGAGTATGTCCTATCATCTGTGCTGCACTATTACACTATGGAGTATGTCCTATCATCTGTGCTACACTATTACACTATGGACTATGCCCTATCATCTATTCTGCACTATTACACTATGGAGTATGCCCTATCATCTGTTCTGCACTATTACACTATGGAGTATGTCCTATCATCTGTGCCACACTATTACACTATGGAGTATGCCCTATCATCTGTTCTGCACTATTACACTATGGAGTATGTCCTATCATCTCTGCTGCACTATTACACTATGGAATGTGTCCTATCATCTGTGCTACACTATTACACTATGTACTATGCCCTATCATCTGTTCTGCACTATTACACTATAGAGTATGCCCTATCATCTGTGCTGCACTATTACACAATGGAGTATGTCCTATCATCTGTTCTGCACTATTACACTATGGAGTATGCCCTATCATCTGTTCTGCACTATTACACTATGGAGTATGTCCTATCATCTGTGTCGCACTATTACACTATGGAGTATGTCCTATCAGGTGTGACGCACTATAACACTATAGGGTATTTCCTATCATCTGTGCTGCACTATTACACTATGGAGTATGTCCTATCATCTGTAAAACACTATTACACTATGGAGTATGTCCTATCATCTATGCTGCACTATTACACTATGGAGTATGCCCTATCATCTGTTCTGCACTATTACACTATGGAGTATGTCCTATCATCTGTGAGGCACTATTACACTATGGAGTATGTCCTATTATCTGTGCTGCACTAATACACTATGGAGTATGTCCTATCATCTGTGAGGCACTATTACACTATGGAGTATGTCCTATCATCTGTGCTACACTATTACACTATGGACTATGCCCTATCATCTGTTCTGCACTATTACACTATGGAGTATGCCCTATCATCTGTGCTGCACTATTACACTATGGAGTATGTCCTATCAGGTGTGACGCACTATAACACTATAGGGTATTTCCTATCATCTGTGACGCACTATAACACTATAGGGTATTTCCTATCATCTGTGCTGCACTATTACACTATGGGGTATGCCCTATCATCTGTGCTGCACTATTACACTATGGAGTATGTCCTATTATCTGTGCTGCACTAATACACTATGGAGTATGTCCTATCATCTGTGAGGCACTATTACACTATGGAGTATGTCCTATCATCTGTGCTGCACTATTACACTATGGACTATGCCCTATCATCTGTTCTGCACTATTACACTATGGAGTATGCCCTATCATCTGTGCTGCACTATTACACTATGGAGTATGTCCTATCATCTGTTTTGCACTATTACACTATGGAGTATGCCCTATCATCTGTTCTGCACTATTACACTATGGACTATGCCCTATCATCTGTTCTGCACTATTACACTATGGAGTATGTCCTATCATCTGTGCTGCACTATTACACTATGGAGTATACCCTATCATCTCTGGTGCACTATTACACTATGGAGTATGTCCTATCATCTCTGCTGCACTATTACACTATGGAGTATGTCCTATCATCTGTCACACACTATTACACTATGGAGTATGTCCTATCATCTGTGCTGCACTATTACACTATGGAGTATGTCCTATCATCTGTGCTACACTATTACACTATGGACTATGCCCTATCATCTGTTCTGCACTATTACACTATGGAGTATGCCCTATCATCTGTTCTGCACTATTACACTATGGAGTATGCCCTATCATCTGTTCTGCACTATTACACTATGGAGTATGCCCTATCATCTGTTCTGCACTATTACACTATGGAGTATGTCCTATCATCTGTGTCGCACTATTACACGATGGAGTATGTCCTATCAGGTGTGACGCACTATAACACTATAGGGTATTTCCTATCATCTGTGCTGCACTATTACACTATGGAGTGTGTCCTATCATCTGTAAAACACTATTACACTATGGAGTATGTCCTATCATCTATGCTGCACTATTACACTATGGAGTATGCCCTATCATCTGTTCTGCACTATTACACTATGGAGTATGTCCTATCATCTGTGTCGCACTATTACACTATGGAGTATGTCCTATCAGGTGTGACGCACTATAACACTATAGGGTATTTCCTATCATCTGTGCTGCACTATTACACTATGGAGTGTGTCCTATCATCTGTAAAACACTATTACACTATGGAGTATGTCCTATCATCTATGCTGCACTATTACACTATGGAGTATGCCCTATCATCTGTTCTGCACTATTACACTATGGAGTATGTCCTATCATCTGTGACGCACGATTGCACTATGTAGTATGCCCTATCATGTGTGACGCACTATAACACTATAGGGTATTTCCTATCATCTGTGCTGCACTATTACACTATAGGGTATGTCCTATCATCTGTGCTGCACTATTACACTATGGAGTATGTCCTAGTATCTGTGCTGCACTAATACACTATGGAGTATGTCCTATCATCTGTGAGGCACTATTACACTATGGAGTATGTCCTATCATCTGTGAGGCACTATTACACTATGGAGTATGTCCTATCATCTGTGCTGCACTTTTACACTATGGAGTATGTCCTATCATCTGTGAGGCACTATTACACTATGGAGTATGTCTTATCATCTGTGAGGCACTATTACACTATGGAGTATGTCCTATCATCTGTGCTACACTATGGAGTATGTCCTATCATCTGTGACACACTATTACACTATGGAGTATGTCCTATCATCTGTGCTGCACTATTACACTATGGAGTATGTCCTATCATCTGTGCTACACTATTACACTATGGACTATGACCTATCATCTGTTCTGCACTATTACACTATGGAGTATGCCCTATCATCTGTGCTGCACTATTACACTATGGAGTATGTCCTATCATCTGTGCTACACTATTACACTATGGAGTATACCCTATCATCTCTGCTGCACTATTACACTATGGAGTATGTCCTATCATCTCTGCTGCACTATTACACTATGGAGTATGTCCTATCATCTGTGCTGCACTATTACACTATGGAGTATGTCCTATCATCTGTGACACACTATTACACTATGGAGTATGTCCTATCATCTGTGCTGCACTATTACACTATGGAGTATGTCCTATCATCTGTGCTACACTATTACACTATGGACTATGCCCTATCATCTGTTCTGCACTATTGTACTATGGAGTATGCCCTATCATCTGTTCTGCACTATTACACTATGGAGTATGCCCTATCATCTGTTCTGCACTATTACACTATGGAGTATGTCCTATCATCTCTGCTGCACTATTACACTATGGAGTGAGATCTATCATCTGTGCTACACTATTACACTATGGACTATGCCCTATCATCTGTTCTGCACTATTACACTCTGGAGTATGCCCTATCATCTGTGCTGCACTATTACACTATGGAGTATGTCCTATCATCTGTTCTGCACTATTACACTATGGAGTATGCCCTATCATCTGTTCTGCACTATTACACTATGGAGTATGCCCTATCATCTCTGCTGCACTATTACACTATGGACTATGCCCTATCATCTGTTCTGCACTATTACACTATGGAGTATGTCCTATCATCTGTGCCGCACTATAACACTATGGAGTATGTCCTATCATCTGTGCTACACTATTACACTATGGAGTATACCCTATCATCTCTGCTGCACTATTACACTATGGATTATGTCCTATCATCTATTCTGCACTATTATACTATGGAGTATGCCCTATCATCTGTTCTGCACTATTACACTATGGAGTATGTCCTATCATCTGTGCCACACTATTACACTATGGAGTATGCCCAATCATCTGTTCTGCACTATTACACTATGGAGTATGTCCTATCATCTCTGCTGCACTATTACACTATGGAATGTGTCCTATCATCTGTGCTGCACTATTACACTATGGACTATGCCCTATCATCTGTTCTGCACTATTACACTATAGAGTATGCCCTATCATCTGTGCTGCACTATTACACTATGGAGTATGCCCTATCATCTGTTCTGCACTATTACACTATGGAGTATGTCGTATCATCTGTGTCGCACTATTACACTATGGAGTATGTCCTATCAGGTGTGACGCACTATAACACTATAGGGTATTTCATATCATCTGTGCTGCACTATTACACTATGGAGTGTGTCCTATCATCTGTAAAACACTATTACACTATGGAGTATGTCCTATCATCTATGCTGCACTATTACACTATGGAGTATGCCCTATCATCTGTTCTGCACTATTACACTATGGAGTATGTCCTATCATCTGTGTCGCACTATTACACAATGGAGTATGTCCTATTATCTGTGCTGCACTAATACACTATGGAGTATGTCCTATCATCTGTGAGGCACTATTACACTATGCAGTATGTCCTATCATCTGTGCTACACTATTACACTATGGACTATGCCCTATCATCTGTTCTGCACTATTACACTATGGAGTATGCCCTATCATCTGTGCTGCACTATTACACTATGGAGTATGTCCTATCAGGTGTGACGCACTATAACACTATAGGGTATTTCCTATCATCTGTGACGCACTATAACACTATAGGGTATTTCCTATCATCTGTGCTGCACTATAACACTATGGGGTATGCCCTATCATCTGTGCTGCACTATTACACTATGGAGTATGTCCTATTATCTGTGCTGCACTAATACACTATGGAGTATGTCCTATTATCTGTGAGGCACTATTACACTATGGAGTATGTCCTATCATCTGTGCTGCACTATTACACTATGGAGTATGTCCTATAATCTGTGAGGCACTATTACACTATGGAGTATGTCCTATCATCTGTGACACACTATTACACTATGGAGTATGTCCTATCATCTGTGCTGCACTATTACACTATGGAGTATGTCCTATCATCTGTGCTACACTATTACACTATGGACTATGCCCTATCATCTGTTCTGCACTATTACACTATGGAGTATGCCCTATCATCTGTGCTGCACTATTACACTATGGAGTATGTCCTATCATCTGTTCTGCACTATTACACTATGGAGTATGCCCTATCATCTGTTCTGCACTATTACACTATGGACTATGCCCTATCATCTGTTCTGCACTATTACACTATGGAGTATGTCCTATCATCTGTGCTGCACTATTACACTATGGAGTATACCCTATCATCTCTGCTGCACTATTACACTATGGAGTATGTCCTATCATCTCTGCTGCACTATTACACTATGGAGTATGTCCTATCATCTGTGCTACACGATTACACTATGGAGTATGTCCTATCATCTGTGCTGCACTATTACACTATGGAGTATGTCCTATCATCTGTCACACACTATTACACTATGGAGTATGTCCTATCATCTGTGCTGCACTATTACACTATGGAGTATGTCCTATCATCTGTGCTACACTATTACACTATGGACTATGCCCTATCATCTGTTCTGCACTATTACACTATGGAGTATGCCCTATCATCTGTTCTGCACTATTACACTATGGAGTATGCCCTATCATCTGTTCTGCACTATTACACTATGGAGTATGTCCTATCATCTCTGCTGCACTATTACACTATGGAATGTGTCCTATCATCTGTGCTACACTATTACACTATGGACTATGCCCTATCATCTGTTCTGCACTATTACACTATAGAGTATGCCCTATCATCTGTGCTGCACTATTACACTATGGAGTATGTCCTATCATCTGTTCTGCACTATTACACTATGGAGTATGCCCTATCATCTGTTCTGCACTATTACACTATGGAGTATGTCCTATCATCTGTGTCGCACTATTACACTATGGAGTATGTCCTATCAGGTGTGACGCACTTTAACACTATAGGGTATTTCCTATCATCTGTGCTGCACTATTACACTATGGAGTGTGTCCTATCATCTGTAAAACACTATTACACTATGGAGTATGTCCTATCATCTATGCTGCACTATTACACTATGGAGTATGCCCTATCATCTGTTCTGCACTATTACACTATGGAGTATGTCCTATCATCTGTGTCGCACTATTACACTATGGAGTATGTCCTATCATGTGTGATGCACTATAACACTATAGGGTATTTCCTATCATCTGTGCTGCACTATTACACTATGGAGGTGTCCTATCATCTGTAAAACACTTACACTATGGAGTATGTCCTATCATCTATGCTGCACTATTACACTATGGAGTATACCCTATCATCTGTGACGCACGATTGCACTATGTAGTATGTCCTATCATGTGTGACGCACTATAACACTATAGGGTATTTCCTATCATCTGTGCTGCACTATTACACTATAGGGTATGTCCTATCATCTGTGCTGCACTATTACACTATGGAGTATGTCCTAGTATCTGTGCTGCACTAATACACTATGGAGTATGTCCTATCATCTGTGAGGCACTATTACACTATGGAGTATGTCCTATCATCTGTGAGGCACTATTACACTATGGAGTATGTCCTATCATCTGTGCTGCACTTTTACACTATGGAGTATGTCCTATCATCTGTGAGTCACTATTACACTATGGAGTATGTCCTATCATCTGTGCTGCACTATTACACTATGGAGTATGTCCTATCATCTGTCACACACTATTACACTATGGAGTATGTCCTATCATCTGTGCTGCACTATTACACTATGGAGTATGTCCTATCATCTGTGCTACACTATTACACTATGGACTATGCCCTATCATCTGTTCTGCACTATTACACTATGGAGTATGCCCTATCATCTGTTCTGCACTATTACACTATGGAGTATGCCCTATCATCTGTTCTGCACTATTACACTATGGAGTATGTCCTATCATCTCTGCTGCACTATTACACTATGGAATGTGTCCTATCATCTGTGCTACACTATTACACTATGGACGATGCCCTATCATCTGTTCTGCACTATTACACTATAGAGTATGCCCTATCATCTGTGCTGCACTATTACACTATGGAGTATGTCCTATCATCTGTTCTGCACTATTACACTATGGAGTATGCCCTATCATCTGTTCTGCACTATTACACTATGGAGTATGTCCTATCATCTGTGTCGCACTATTACACTATGGAGTATGTCCTATCAGGTGTGACGCACTATAACACTATAGGGTATTTCCTATCATCTGTGCTGCACTATTACACTATGGAGTGTGTCCTATCATCTGTAAAACACTATTACACTATGGAGTATGTCCTATCATCTATGCTGCACTATTACACTATGGAGTATGCCCTATCATCTGTTCTGCACTATTACACTATGGAGTATGTCCTATCATCTGTGTCGCACTATTACACTATGGAGTATGTCCTATCATGTGTGACGCACTATAACACTATAGGGTATTTCCTATCATCTGTGCTGCACTATTACACTATGGAGGTGTCCTATCATCTGTAAAACACTATTACACTATGGAGTATGTCCTATCATCTATGCTGCACTATTACACTATGGAGTATACCCTATCATCTGTGACGCACGATTGCACTATGTAGTATGTCCTATCATGTGTGACGCACTATAACACTATAGGGTATTTCCTATCATCTGTGCTGCACTATTACACTATAGGGTATGTCCTATCATCTGTGCTGCACTATTACACTATGGAGTATGTCCTAGTATCTGTGCTGCACTAATACACTATGGAGTATGTCCTATCATCTGTGAGGCACTATTACACTATGGAGTATGTCCTATCATCTGTGCTGCACTTTTACACTATGGAGTATGTCCTATCATCTGTGAGTCACTATTACACTATGGAGTATGTCTTATCATCTGTGAGGCACTATTACACTATGGAGTATGTCCTATCATCTGTGCTACACTATGGAGTATGTCCTATCATCTGTGACACACTATTACACTATGGAGTATGTCCTATCATCTGTGCTGCACTATTACACTATGGAGTATGTCCTATCATTTGTGCTACACTATTACACTATGGACTATGACCTATCATCTGTTCTGCACTATTACACTATGGAGTATGCCCTATCATCTGTGCTGCACTATTACACTATGGAGTATGTCCTATCATCTGTGCTACACTATTACACTATGGAGTATACCCTATCATCTCTGCTGCACTATTACACTATGGAGTATGTCCTATCATCTCTGCTGCACTATTACACTATGGAGTATGTCCTATCATCTGTGCTGCACTATTACACTATGGAGTATGTCCTATCATCTGTGACACACTATTACACTATGGAGTATGTCCTATCATCTGTGCTACACTATTACACTATGGACTATGCCCTATCATCTGTTCTGCACTATTATACTATGGAGTATGCCCTATCATCTGTTCTGCACTATTACACTATGGAGTATGCCCTATCATCTGTTCTGCACTATTACACTATGGAGTATGTCCTATCATCTCTGCTGCACTATTACACTATGGAGTGAGATCTATCATCTGTGCTACACTATTACACTATGGACTATGCCCTATCATCTGTTCTGCACTATTACACTATGGAGTATGCCCTATCATCTGTGCTGCACTATTACACTATGGAGTATGTCCTATCATCTGTTCTGCACTATTACACTATGGAGTATGCCCTATCATCTGTTCTGCACTATTACACTATGGAGTATGCCCTATCATCTCTGCTGCACTATTACACTATGGACTATGCCCTATCATCTGTTCTGCACTATTACACTATGGAGTATGTCCTATCATCTGTGCCACACTATAACACTATGGAGTATGTCCTATCATCTGTGCTACACTATTACACTATGGAGTATACCCTATCATCTCTGCTGCACTATTACACTATGGATTATGTCCTATCATCTCTGCTGCACTATTACACTATGGAGTATGTCCTATCATCTGTGCTGCACTATTGCACTATGGAGTATGTCCTATCATCTGTGACACACTATTACACTATGGAGTATGTCCTATCATCTGTGCTGCACTATTACACTATGGAGTATGTCCTATCATCTGTGCTACACTATTACACTATGGACTATGCCCTATCATCTGTTCTGCACTATTACACTATGGAGTATGCCCTATCATCTGTTCTGCACTATTACACTATGGAGTATGTCCTATCATCTGTGCCACACTATTACACTATGGAGTATGCCCTATCATCTGTTCTGCACTATTACACTATGAAGTATGTCCTATCATCTCTGCTGCACTATTACACTATGGAGTGTGTCCTATCATCTGTGCTACACTATTACACTATGGACTATGCCCTATCATCTGTTCTGCACTATTACACTATGGAGTATGCCCTATCATCTGTGCTGCACTATTACACTATGGAGTATGTCCTATCATCTGTTCTGCAATATTACACTATGGAGTATGCCCTATCATCTGTTCTGCACTATTACACTATGGAGTATGTCCTATCATCTGTGTCGCACTATTACACTATGGAATATGTCCTATCAGGAGTGACGCACTATAACACTATAGGGTATTTCCTATACTCTGTGCTGCACTATTACACTATGGAGTGTGTCCTATCATCTGTAAAACACTATTACACTATGGAGTATGTCCTATCATCTATGCTGCACTATTACACTATGGAGTATACCCTATAATCTGTGACGCACGATTACACTATGTAGTATGTCCTATCATGTGTGCCGCACTATTACACTATTTGGTATGTCCTATCATCTGTGCTGCACTATTACACTATGGAGTATGTCCTATTATCTGTGCTGCACTAATACACTATGGAGTATGTCCTATCATCTGTGAGGCACTATTACACTATGGAGTATGTCCTATCATCTGTGAGGCACTATTACACTATGGAGTATGTCCTATCATCTGTGCTGCACTATTACTCTATGGAGTATGTCCTATCATCTGTGAGGCACTATTACACTATGGAGTATGTCCTATCATCTGTGTCGCACTATTACACCATGGAGTATGTCCTATCAGGTGTGACGCACTATAACACTATAGGGTATTTCCTATCATCTGTGCTGCACTATTACACTATGGAGGTGTCCTATCATCTGTAAAACACTATTACACTATGGAGTATGTCCTATCATCTATGCTGCACTATTACACTATGGAGTATACCCTATCATCTGTGACGCACGATTGCACTATGTAGTATGTCCTATCATGTGTGACGCACTATAACACTATAGGGTATTTCCTATCATCTGTGCTGCACTATTACACTATAGGGTATGTCCTATCATCTGTGCTGCACTATTACACTATGGAGTATGTCCTAGTATCTGTGCTGCACTAATACACTATGGAGTATGTCCTATCATCTGTGAGGCACTATTACACTATGGAGTATGTCCTATCATCTGTGAGGCACTATTACACTATGGAGTATGTCCTATCATCTGTGCTGCACTTTTACACTATGGAGTATGTCCTATCATCTGTGAGTCACTATTACACTATGGAGTATGTCTTATCATCTGTGAGGCACTATTACACTATGGAGTATGTCCTATCATCTGTGCTACACTATGGAGTATGTCCTATCATCTGTGACACACTATTACACTATGGAGTATGTCCTATCATCTGTGCTGCACTATTACACTATGGAGTATGTCCTATCATTTGTGCTACACTATTACACTATGGACTATGACCTATCATCTGTTCTGCACTATTACACTATGGAGTATGCCCTATCATCTGTGCTGCACTATTACACTATGGAGTATGTCCTATCATCTGTGCTACACTATTACACTATGGAGTATACCCTATCATCTCTGCTGCACTATTACACTATGGAGTATGTCCTATCATCTCTGCTGCACTATTACACTATGGAGTATGTCCTATCATCTGTGCTGCACTATTACACTATGGAGTATGTCCTATCATCTGTGACACACTATTACACTATGGAGTATGTCCTATCATCTGTGCTACACTATTACACTATGGACTATGCCCTATCATCTGTTCTGCACTATTATACTATGGAGTATGCCCTATCATCTGTTCTGCACTATTACACTATGGAGTATGCCCTATCATCTGTTCAGCACTATTACACTATGGAGTATGTCCTATCATCTCTGCTGCACTATTACACTATGGAGTGAGATCTATCATCTGTGCTACACTATTACACTATGGACTATGCCCTATCATCTGTTCTGCACTATTACACTATGGAGTATGCCCTATCATCTGTGCTGCACTATTACACTATGGAGTATGTCCTATCATCTGTTCTGCACTATTACACTATGGAGTATGCCCTATCATCTGTTCTGCACTATTACACTATGGAGTATGCCCTATCATCTCTGCTGCACTATTACACTATGGACTATGCCCTATCATCTGTTCTGCACTATTACACTATGGAGTATGTCCTATCATCTGTGCCACACTATAACACTATGGAGTATGTCCTATCATCTGTGCTACACTATTACACTATGGAGTATACCCTATCATCTCTGCTGCACTATTACACTATGGATTATGTCCTATCATCTCTGCTGCACTATTACACTATGGAGTATGTCCTATCATCTGTGCTGCACTATTGCACTATGGAGTATGTCCTATCATCTGTGACACACTATTACACTATGGAGTATGTCCTATCATCTGTGCTGCACTATTACACTATGGAGTATGTCCTATCATCTGTGCTACACTATTACACTATGGACTATGCCCTATCATCTGTTCTGCACTATTACACTATGGAGTATGCCCTATCATCTGTTCTGCACTATTACACTATGGAGTATGTCCTATCATCTGTGCCACACTATTACACTATGGAGTATGCCCTATCATCTGTTCTGCACTATTACACTATGAAGTATGTCCTATCATCTCTGCTGCACTATTACACTATGGAGTGTGTCCTATCATCTGTGCTACACTATTACACTATGGACTATGCCCTATCATCTGTTCTGCACTATTACACTATGGAGTATGCCCTATCATCTGTGCTGCACTATTACACTATGGAGTATGTCCTATCATCTGTTCTGCAATATTACACTATGGAGTATGCCCTATCATCTGTTCTGCACTATTACACTATGGAGTATGTCCTATCATCTGTGTCGCACTATTACACTATGGAGTATGTCCTATCATCTGTTCTGCACTATTACACTATGGAGTATGCCCTATCATCTGTTCTGCACTATTACACTATGGAGTATGCCCTATCATCTCTGCTGCACTATTACACTATGGACTATGCCCTATCATCTGTTCTGCACTATTACACTATGGAGTATGTCCTATCATCTGTGCTGCACTATTACACTATGGAGTATACCCTATCATCTCTGCTGCACTATTACACTATGGAGTATGTCCTATCATCTCTGCTGCACTATTACACTATGGAGTATGTCCTATCATCTGTGCTACACGATTACACTATGGAGTATGTCCTATCATCTGTGCTGCACTATTACACTATGGAGTATGTCCTATCATCTGTCACACACTATTACACTATGGAGTATGTCCTATCATCTGTGCTGCACTATTACACTATGGAGTATGTCCTATCATCTGTGCTACACTATTACACTATGGACTATGCCCTATCATCTGTTCTGCACTATTACACTATGGAGTATGCCCTATCATCTGTTCTGCACTATTACACTATGGAGTATGCCCTATCATCTGTTCTGCACTATTACACTATGGAGTATGTCCTATCATCTCTGCTGCACTATTACACTATGGAATGTGTCCTATCATCTGTGCTACACTATTACACTATGGACTATGCCCTATCATCTGTTCTGCACTATTACACTATAGAGTATGCCCTATCATCTGTGCTGCACTATTACACTATGGAGTATGTCCTATCATCTGTTCTGCACTATTACACTATGGAGTATGCCCTATCATCTGTTCTGCACTATTACACTATGGAGTATGTCCTATCATCTGTGTCGCACTATTACACTATGGAGTATGTCCTATCAGGTGTGACGCACTTTAACACTATAGGGTATTTCCTATCATCTGTGCTGCACTATTACACTATGGAGTGTGTCCTATCATCTGTAAAACACTATTACACTATGGAGTATGTCCTATCATCTATGCTGCACTATTACACTATGGAGTATGCCCTATCATCTGTTCTGCACTATTACACTATGGAGTATGTCCTATCATCTGTGTCGCACTATTACACTATGGAGTATGTCCTATCATGTGTGATGCACTATAACACTATAGGGTATTTCCTATCATCTGTGCTGCACTATTACACTATGGAGGTGTCCTATCATCTGTAAAACACTTACACTATGGAGTATGTCCTATCATCTATGCTGCACTATTACACTATGGAGTATACCCTATCATCTGTGACGCACGATTGCACTATGTAGTATGTCCTATCATGTGTGACGCACTATAACACTATAGGGTATTTCCTATCATCTGTGCTGCACTATTACACTATAGGGTATGTCCTATCATCTGTGCTGCACTATTACACTATGGAGTATGTCCTAGTATCTGTGCTGCACTAATACACTATGGAGTATGTCCTATCATCTGTGAGGCACTATTACACTATGGAGTATGTCCTATCATCTGTGAGGCACTATTACACTATGGAGTATGTCCTATCATCTGTGCTGCACTTTTACACTATGGAGTATGTCCTATCATCTGTGAGTCACTATTACACTATGGAGTATGTCCTATCATCTGTGCTGCACTATTACACTATGGAGTATGTCCTATCATCTGTCACACACTATTACACTATGGAGTATGTCCTATCATCTGTGCTGCACTATTACACTATGGAGTATGTCCTATCATCTGTGCTACACTATTACACTATGGACTATGCCCTATCATCTGTTCTGCACTATTACACTATGGAGTATGCCCTATCATCTGTTCTGCACTATTACACTATGGAGTATGCCCTATCATCTGTTCTGCACTATTACACTATGGAGTATGTCCTATCATCTCTGCTGCACTATTACACTATGGAATGTGTCCTATCATCTGTGCTACACTATTACACTATGGACGATGCCCTATCATCTGTTCTGCACTATTACACTATAGAGTATGCCCTATCATCTGTGCTGCACTATTACACTATGGAGTATGTCCTATCATCTGTTCTGCACTATTACACTATGGAGTATGCCCTATCATCTGTTCTGCACTATTACACTATGGAGTATGTCCTATCATCTGTGTCGCACTATTACACTATGGAGTATGTCCTATCAGGTGTGACGCACTATAACACTATAGGGTATTTCCTATCATCTGTGCTGCACTATTACACTATGGAGTGTGTCCTATCATCTGTAAAACACTATTACACTATGGAGTATGTCCTATCATCTATGCTGCACTATTACACTATGGAGTATGCCCTATCATCTGTTCTGCACTATTACACTATGGAGTATGTCCTATCATCTGTGTCGCACTATTACACTATGGAGTATGTCCTATCATGTGTGACGCACTATAACACTATAGGGTATTTCCTATCATCTGTGCTGCACTATTACACTATGGAGGTGTCCTATCATCTGTAAAACACTATTACACTATGGAGTATGTCCTATCATCTATGCTGCACTATTACACTATGGAGTATACCCTATCATCTGTGACGCACGATTGCACTATGTAGTATGTCCTATCATGTGTGACGCACTATAACACTATAGGGTATTTCCTATCATCTGTGCTGCACTATTACACTATAGGGTATGTCCTATCATCTGTGCTGCACTATTACACTATGGAGTATGTCCTAGTATCTGTGCTGCACTAATACACTATGGAGTATGTCCTATCATCTGTGAGGCACTATTACACTATGGAGTATGTCCTATCATCTGTGCTGCACTTTTACACTATGGAGTATGTCCTATCATCTGTGAGTCACTATTACACTATGGAGTATGTCTTATCATCTGTGAGGCACTATTACACTATGGAGTATGTCCTATCATCTGTGCTACACTATGGAGTATGTCCTATCATCTGTGACACACTATTACACTATGGAGTATGTCCTATCATCTGTGCTGCACTATTACACTATGGAGTATGTCCTATCATTTGTGCTACACTATTACACTATGGACTATGACCTATCATCTGTTCTGCACTATTACACTATGGAGTATGCCCTATCATCTGTGCTGCACTATTACACTATGGAGTATGTCCTATCATCTGTGCTACACTATTACACTATGGAGTATACCCTATCATCTCTGCTGCACTATTACACTATGGAGTATGTCCTATCATCTCTGCTGCACTATTACACTATGGAGTATGTCCTATCATCTGTGCTGCACTATTACACTATGGAGTATGTCCTATCATCTGTGACACACTATTACACTATGGAGTATGTCCTATCATCTGTGCTACACTATTACACTATGGACTATGCCCTATCATCTGTTCTGCACTATTATACTATGGAGTATGCCCTATCATCTGTTCTGCACTATTACACTATGGAGTATGCCCTATCATCTGTTCTGCACTATTACACTATGGAGTATGTCCTATCATCTCTGCTGCACTATTACACTATGGAGTGAGATCTATCATCTGTGCTACACTATTACACTATGGACTATGCCCTATCATCTGTTCTGCACTATTACACTATGGAGTATGCCCTATCATCTGTGCTGCACTATTACACTATGGAGTATGTCCTATCATCTGTTCTGCACTATTACACTATGGAGTATGCCCTATCATCTGTTCTGCACTATTACACTATGGAGTATGCCCTATCATCTCTGCTGCACTATTACACTATGGACTATGCCCTATCATCTGTTCTGCACTATTACACTATGGAGTATGTCCTATCATCTGTGCCACACTATAACACTATGGAGTATGTCCTATCATCTGTGCTACACTATTACACTATGGAGTATACCCTATCATCTCTGCTGCACTATTACACTATGGATTATGTCCTATCATCTCTGCTGCACTATTACACTATGGAGTATGTCCTATCATCTGTGCTGCACTATTGCACTATGGAGTATGTCCTATCATCTGTGACACACTATTACACTATGGAGTATGTCCTATCATCTGTGCTGCACTATTACACTATGGAGTATGTCCTATCATCTGTGCTACACTATTACACTATGGACTATGCCCTATCATCTGTTCTGCACTATTACACTATGGAGTATGCCCTATCATCTGTTCTGCACTATTACACTATGGAGTATGTCCTATCATCTGTGCCACACTATTACACTATGGAGTATGCCCTATCATCTGTTCTGCACTATTACACTATGAAGTATGTCCTATCATCTCTGCTGCACTATTACACTATGGAGTGTGTCCTATCATCTGTGCTACACTATTACACTATGGACTATGCCCTATCATCTGTTCTGCACTATTACACTATGGAGTATGCCCTATCATCTGTGCTGCACTATTACACTATGGAGTATGTCCTATCATCTGTTCTGCAATATTACACTATGGAGTATGCCCTATCATCTGTTCTGCACTATTACACTATGGAGTATGTCCTATCATCTGTGTCGCACTATTACACTATGGAGTATGTCCTATCAGGAGTGACGCACTATAACACTATAGGGTATTTCCTATACTCTGTGCTGCACTATTACACTATGGAGTGTGTCCTATCATCTGTAAAACACTATTACACTATGGAGTATGTCCTATCATCTATGCTGCACTATTACACTATGGAGTATACCCTATAATCTGTGACGCACGATTACACTATGTAGTATGTCCTATCATGTGTGCCGCACTATTACACTATTTGGTATGTCCTATCATCTGTGCTGCACTATTACACTATGGAGTATGTCCTATTATCTGTGCTGCACTAATACACTATGGAGTATGTCCTATCATCTGTGAGGCACTATTACACTATGGAGTATGTCCTATCATCTGTGAGGCACTATTACACTATGGAGTATGTCCTATCATCTGTGCTGCACTATTACTCTATGGAGTATGTCCTATCATCTGTGAGGCACTATTACACTATGGAGTATGTCCTATCATCTGTGTCGCACTATTACACCATGGAGTATGTCCTATCAGGTGTGACGCACTATAACACTATAGGGTATTTCCTATCATCTGTGCTGCACTATTACACTATGGAGGTGTCCTATCATCTGTAAAACACTATTACACTATGGAGTATGTCCTATCATCTATGCTGCACTATTACACTATGGAGTATACCCTATCATCTGTGACGCACGATTGCACTATGTAGTATGTCCTATCATGTGTGACGCACTATAACACTATAGGGTATTTCCTATCATCTGTGCTGCACTATTACACTATAGGGTATGTCCTATCATCTGTGCTGCACTATTACACTATGGAGTATGTCCTAGTATCTGTGCTGCACTAATACACTATGGAGTATGTCCTATCATCTGTGAGGCACTATTACACTATGGAGTATGTCCTATCATCTGTGAGGCACTATTACACTATGGAGTATGTCCTATCATCTGTGCTGCACTTTTACACTATGGAGTATGTCCTATCATCTGTGAGTCACTATTACACTATGGAGTATGTCTTATCATCTGTGAGGCACTATTACACTATGGAGTATGTCCTATCATCTGTGCTACACTATGGAGTATGTCCTATCATCTGTGACACACTATTACACTATGGAGTATGTCCTATCATCTGTGCTGCACTATTACACTATGGAGTATGTCCTATCATTTGTGCTACACTATTACACTATGGACTATGACCTATCATCTGTTCTGCACTATTACACTATGGAGTATGCCCTATCATCTGTGCTGCACTATTACACTATGGAGTATGTCCTATCATCTGTGCTACACTATTACACTATGGAGTATACCCTATCATCTCTGCTGCACTATTACACTATGGAGTATGTCCTATCATCTCTGCTGCACTATTACACTATGGAGTATGTCCTATCATCTGTGCTGCACTATTACACTATGGAGTATGTCCTATCATCTGTGACACACTATTACACTATGGAGTATGTCCTATCATCTGTGCTACACTATTACACTATGGACTATGCCCTATCATCTGTTCTGCACTATTATACTATGGAGTATGCCCTATCATCTGTTCTGCACTATTACACTATGGAGTATGCCCTATCATCTGTTCAGCACTATTACACTATGGAGTATGTCCTATCATCTCTGCTGCACTATTACACTATGGAGTGAGATCTATCATCTGTGCTACACTATTACACTATGGACTATGCCCTATCATCTGTTCTGCACTATTACACTATGGAGTATGCCCTATCATCTGTGCTGCACTATTACACTATGGAGTATGTCCTATCATCTGTTCTGCACTATTACACTATGGAGTATGCCCTATCATCTGTTCTGCACTATTACACTATGGAGTATGCCCTATCATCTCTGCTGCACTATTACACTATGGACTATGCCCTATCATCTGTTCTGCACTATTACACTATGGAGTATGTCCTATCATCTGTGCCACACTATAACACTATGGAGTATGTCCTATCATCTGTGCTACACTATTACACTATGGAGTATACCCTATCATCTCTGCTGCACTATTACACTATGGATTATGTCCTATCATCTCTGCTGCACTATTACACTATGGAGTATGTCCTATCATCTGTGCTGCACTATTGCACTATGGAGTATGTCCTATCATCTGTGACACACTATTACACTATGGAGTATGTCCTATCATCTGTGCTGCACTATTACACTATGGAGTATGTCCTATCATCTGTGCTACACTATTACACTATGGACTATGCCCTATCATCTGTTCTGCACTATTACACTATGGAGTATGCCCTATCATCTGTTCTGCACTATTACACTATGGAGTATGTCCTATCATCTGTGCCACACTATTACACTATGGAGTATGCCCTATCATCTGTTCTGCACTATTACACTATGAAGTATGTCCTATCATCTCTGCTGCACTATTACACTATGGAGTGTGTCCTATCATCTGTGCTACACTATTACACTATGGACTATGCCCTATCATCTGTTCTGCACTATTACACTATGGAGTATGCCCTATCATCTGTGCTGCACTATTACACTATGGAGTATGTCCTATCATCTGTTCTGCAATATTACACTATGGAGTATGCCCTATCATCTGTTCTGCACTATTACACTATGGAGTATGTCCTATCATCTGTGTCGCACTATTACACTATGGAGTATGTCCTATCAGGAGTGACGCACTATAACACTATAGGGTATTTCCTATACTCTGTGCTGCACTATTACACTATGGAGTGTGTCCTATCATCTGTAAAACACTATTACACTATGGAGTATGTCCTATCATCTATGCTGCACTATTACACTATGGAGTATACCCTATAATCTGTGACGCACGATTACACTATGTAGTATGTCCTATCATGTGTGCCGCACTATTACACTATTTGGTATGTCCTATCATCTGTGCTGCACTATTACACTATGGAGTATGTCCTATTATCTGTGCTGCACTAATACACTATGGAGTATGTCCTATCATCTGTGAGGCACTATTACACTATGGAGTATGTCCTATCATCTGTGAGGCACTATTACACTATGGAGTATGTCCTATCATCTGTGCTGCACTATTACTCTATGGAGTATGTCCTATCATCTGTGAGGCACTATTACACTATGGAGTATGTCCTATCATCTGTGTCGCACTATTACACTATGGAGTATGTCCTATCAGGTGTGACGCACTATAACACTATAGGGTATTTCCTATCATCTGTGCTGCACTATTACACTATGGAGTGTGTCCTATCATCTGTAAAACACTATTACACTATGGAGTATGTCCTATCATCTATGCTGCACTATTACACTATGGAGTATGCCCTATCATCTGTTCTGCACTATTACACTATGGAGTATGTCCTATCATCTGTGTCGCACTATTACACTATGGAGTATGTCCTATCATGTGTGACGCACTATAACACTATAGGGTATTTCCTATCATCTGTGCTGCACTATTACACTATGGAGGTGTCCTATCATCTGTAAAACACTATTACACTATGGAGTATGTCCTATCATCTATGCTGCACTATTACACTATGGAGTATACCCTATCATCTGTGACGCACGATTGCACTATGTAGTATGTCCTATCATGTGTGACGCACTATAACACTATAGGGTATTTCCTATCATCTGTGCTGCACTATTACACTATAGGGTATGTCCTATCATCTGTGCTGCACTATTACACTATGGAGTATGTCCTAGTATCTGTGCTGCACTAATACACTATGGAGTATGTCCTATCATCTGTGAGGCACTATTACACTATGAGTATGTCCTATCATCTGTGAGGCACTATTACACTATGGAGTATGTCCTATCATCTGTGCTGCACTTTTACACTATGGAGTATGTCCTATCATCTGTGAGTCACTATTACACTATGGAGTATGTCTTATCATCTGTGAGGCACTATTACACTATGGAGTATGTCCTATCATCTGTGCTACACTATGGAGTATGTCCTATCATCTGTGACACACTATTACACTATGGAGTATGTCCTATCATCTGTGCTGCACTATTACACTATGGAGTATGTCCTATCATCTGTGCTACACTATTACACTATGGACTATGACCTATCATCTGTTCTGCACTATTACACTATGGAGTATGCCCTATCATCTGTGCTGCACTATTACACTATGGAGTATGTCCTATCATCTGTGCTACACTATTACACTATGGAGTATACCCTATCATCTCTGCTGCACTATTACACTATGGAGTATGTCCTATCATCTCTGCTGCACTATTACACTATGGAGTATGTCCTATCATCTGTGCTGCACTATTACACTATGGAGTATGTCCTATCATCTGTGACACACTATTACACTATGGAGTATGTCCTATCATCTGTGCTACACTATTACACTATGGACTATGCCCTATCATCTGTTCTGCACTATTATACTATGGAGTATGCCCTATCATCTGTTCTGCACTATTACACTATGGAGTATGCCCTATCATCTGTTCTGCACTATTACACTATGGAGTATGTCCTATCATCTCTGCTGCACTATTACACTATGGAGTGAGATCTATCATCTGTGCTACACTATTACACTATGGACTATGCCCTATCATCTGTTCTGCACTATTACACTATGGAGTATGCCCTATCATCTGTGCTGCACTATTACACTATGGAGTATGTCCTATCATCTGTTCTGCACTATTACACTATGGAGTATGCCCTATCATCTGTTCTGCACTATTACACTATGGAGTATGCCCTATCATCTCTGCTGCACTATTACACTATGGACTATGCCCTATCATCTGTTCTGCACTATTACACTATGGAGTATGTCCTATCATCTGTGCCGCACTATAACACTATGGAGTATGTCCTATCATCTGTGCTACACTATTACACTATGGAGTATACCCTATCATCTCTGCTGCACTATTACACTATGGATTATGTCCTATCATCTCTGCTGCACTATTACACTATGGAGTATGTCCTATCATCTGTGCTGCACTATTACACTATGGAGTATGTCCTATCATCTGTGACACACTATTACACTATGGAGTATGTCCTATCATCTGTGCTGCACTATTACACTATGGAGTATGTCCTATCATCTGTGCTACACTATTACACTATGGACTATGCCCTATCATCTGTTCTGCACTATTACACTATGGAGTATGCCCTATCATCTGTTCTGCACTATTACACTATGGAGTATGTCCTTTCATCTGTGCCACACTATTACACTATGGAGTATGCCCTATCATCTGTTCTGCACTATTACACTATGAAGTATGTCCTATCATCTCTGCTGCACTATTACACTATGGAGTGTGTCCTATCATCTGTGCTACACTATTACACTATGGACTATGCCCTATCATCTGTTCTGCACTATTACACTATGGAGTATGCCCTATCATCTGTGCTGCACTATTACACTATGGAGTATGTCCTATCATCTGTTCTGCAATATTACACTATGGAGTATGCCCTATCATCTGTTCTGCACTATTACACTATGGAGTATGTCCTATCATCTGTGTCGCACTATTACACTATGGAGTATGTCCTATCAGGAGTGACGCACTATAACACTATAGGGTATTTCCTATACTCTGTGCTGCACTATTACACTATGGAGTGTGTCCTATCATCTGTAAAACACTATTACACTATGGAGTATGGCCTATCATCTTTGCTGCACTATTACACTATGGAGTATACCCTATAATCTGTGACGCACGATTACACTATGTAGTATGTCCTATCATGTGTGCCGCACTATTACACTATTTGGTATGTCCTATCATCTGTGCTGCACTATTACACTATGGAGTATGTCCTATTATCTGTGCTGCACTAATACACTATGGAGTATGTCCTATCATCTGTGAGGCACTATTACACTATGGAGTATGTCCTATCATCTGTGAGGCACTATTACACTATGGAGTATGTCCTATCATCTGTGCTGCACTATTACTCTATGGAGTATGTCCTATCATCTGTGAGGCACTATTACACTATGGAGTATGTCCTATCATCTGTGAGGCACTATTACACTACGGAGTATGTCCTATCATCTGTGCTGCACTATTACACTATGGAGTATGTCCTATCATCTGTGACACACTATTACACTATGGAGTATGTCCTATCATCTGTGCTGCACTATTCCACTATGGAGTATGTCCTATCATCTGTGCTATATTATTACACTATGGACTATACCCTATCATCTGTTCTGCACTATTACACTATGGAGTATGCCCTATCATCTGTGCTGCACTATTACACTATGGAGTATGTCCTATCATCTGTGCTACACTATTACACTATGGAGTATACCCTATAATCTCTGCTGCACTATTACACTATGGAGTATGTCCTATCATCTGTGCTACACTATTACACTATGGAGTATGTCCTATCATCTGTGCTGCACTATTACACTATGGAGTATGTCCTATCATCTGTTCTGCACTATTACACTATGGAGTATGCCCTATCATCTGTGCTGCACTATTACACTATGGAGTATGTCCTATCATCTGTGACACACTATTACACTATGGAGTATGTCCTATCATCTGTGCTGCACTATTACACTATGGAGTATGCCCTATCATCTGTTCTGCACTATTACACTATGGAGTATGCCCTATCATCTGTTCTGCACTATTACACTATGAAGTATGTCCTATCATCTCTGCTGCACTATTACACTATGGAGTGTGTCCTATCATCTGTGCTACACTATTACACTATGGACTATGCCCTATCATCTGTTCTGCACTATTACACTATGGAGTATGCCCTATCATCTGTGCTGCACTATTACACTATGGAGTATGTCCTATCATCTGTTCTGCACTATTACACTATAGAGTATGTCCTATCATCTGTGCTACACTATTACACTATGGAGTATGTCCTATCATCTGTTCTGCACTATTACACTATGGAGTATGTCCTATCATCTGTTCTGCACTATTACACTATGGAGTATGTCCTATCATCTCTGCTGCACTATTACACTATGGAGTGTGTCCTATCATCTGTGCTACACTATTACACTATGGACTATGCCCTATCATCTGTTCTGCACTATTACACTATGGATTATGTCCTATCATCTGTGTCGCACTATTACACTATGGAGTATGTCCTGTCAGGTGTGACGCACTATAACACTATAGGGTATTTCCTATCATCTGTGCTGCACTATTACACTATGGAGTGTGTCCTATCATCTGTGCTACACTATTACACTATGGACTATGCCCTATCATCTGTTCTGCACTATTACACTATGGAGTATGCCCTATCATCTGTGCTGCACTATTACACTATGGAGTATGTCCTATCATCTGTTCTGCAATATTACACTATGGAGTATGCCCTATCATCTGTTCTGCACTATTACACTATGGAGTATGTCCTATCATCTGTGTCGCACTATTACACTATGGAGTATGTCCTATCAGGAATGACGCACTATAACACTATAGGGTATTTCCTATACTCTGTGCTGCACTATTACACTATGGAGTGTGTCCTATCATCTGTAAAACACTATTACACTATGGAGTATGTCCTATCATCTATGCTGCACTATTACACTATGGAGTATACCCTATAATCTGTGATGCACGATTACACTATGTAGTATGTCCTATCATGTGTGCCGCACTATTACACTATTTGGTATGTCCTATCATCTGTGCTGCACTATTACACTATGGAGTATGTCCTATTATCTGTGCTGCACTAATACACTATGGAGTATGTCCTATCATCTGTGAGGCACTATTACACTATGGAGTATGTCCTATCATCTGTGAGGCACTATTACACTATGGAGTATGTCCTATCATCTGTGAGGCACTATTACACTATGGAGTATGTCCTATCATCTGTGCTGCACTATTACTCTATGGAGTATGTCCTATCATCTGTGAGGCACTATTACACTATGGAGTATGTCCTATCATCTGTGAGGCACTATTACACTACGGAGTATGTCCTATCATCTGTGCTGCACTATTACACTATGGAGTATGTCCTATCATCTGTGACACACTATTACACTATGGAGTATGTCCTATCATCTGTGCTGCACTATTCCACTATGGAGTATGTCCTATCATCTGTGCTATATTATTACACTATGGACTATGCCCTATCATCTGTGCTGCACTATTACACTATGGAGTATGTCCTATCATCTGTGCTACACTATTACACTATGGAGTATACCCTATAATCTCTGCTGCACTATTACACTATGGAGTATGTCCTATCATCTGTGCTACACTATTACACTATGGAGTATGTCCTATCATCTGTGCTGCACTATTACACTATGGAGTATGTCCTATCATCTGTGACACACTATTACACTATGGAGTATGTCCTATCATCTGTGCTGCACTATTACACTATGGAGTATGTCCTATCATCTGTGCTACACTATTACACTATGGACTATGCCCTATCATCTGTTCTGCACTATTACACTATGGAGTATGCCCTATCATCTGTTCTGCACTATTACACTATGGAGTATGCCCTATCATCTGTTCTGCACTATTACACTATGAAGTATGTCCTATCATCTCTGCTGCACTATTACACTATGGAGTGTGTCCTATCATCTGTGCTACACTATTACACTATGGACTATGCCCTATCATCTGTTCTGCACTATTACACTATGGAGTATGCCCTATCATCTGTTCTGCACTATTACACTATGGAGTATGCCCTATCATCTGTTCTGCACTATTACACTATGAAGTATGTCCTATCATCTCTGCTGCACTATTACACTATGGAGTGTGTCCTATCATCTGTGCTACACTATTACACTATGGACTATGCCCTATCATCTGTTCTGCACTATTACACTATGGAGTATGCCCTATCATCTGTGCTGCACTATTACACTATGGAGTATGCCCTATCATCTGTTCTGCACTATTACACTATGGAGTATGTCCTATCATCTGTGCTACACTATTACACTATGGAGTATACCCTATCATCTCTGCTGCACTATTACACTATGGAGTATGTCCTATCATCTCTGCTGCACTATTACACTATGGAGTATGTCCTATCATCTGTGCTGCACTATTACACTATGGAGTATGTCCTATCATCTGTGACACACTATTACACTATGGAGTATGTCCTATCATCTGTGCTACACTATTACACTATGGACTATGCCCTATCATCTGTTCTGCACTATTATACTATGGAGTATGCCCTATCATCTGTTCTGCACTATTACACTATGGAGTATGCCCTATCATCTGTTCTGCACTATTACACTATGGAGTATGTCCTATCATCTCTGCTGCACTATTACACTATGGAGTATGTCCTATCATCTGTGCTACACTATTACACTATGGACTATGACCTATCATCTGTTCTGCACTATTACACTATGGAGTATGCCCTATCATCTGTGCTGCACTATTACACTATGGAGTATGTCCTATCATCTGTGCTACACTATTACACTATGGAGTATACCCTATCATCTCTGCTGCACTATTACACTATGGAGTATGTCCTATCATCTCTGCTGCACTATTACACTATGGAGTATGTCCTATCATCTGTGACACACTATTACACTATGGAGTATGTCCTATCATCTGTTCTGCACTATTACACTATGGAGTATGTCCTATCATCTGTGCTACACTATTACACTATGGAGTATGTCCTATCATCTGTTCTGCACTATTACACTATGGAGTATGTCCTATCATCTCTGCTGCACTATTACACTATGGAGTGTGTCCTATCATCTGTGCTACACTATTACACTATGGACTATGCCCTATCATCTGTTCTGCACTATTACACTATGGATTATGTCCTATCATCTGTGTCGCACTATTACACTATGGAGTATGTCCTGTCAGGTGTGACGCACTATAACACTATAGGGTATTTCCTATCATCTCTGCTGCACTATTACACTATGGGGTATGTCCTATCATCTGTGCTGCACTATTACACTATGGAGTATGTCCTATTATCTGTGCTGCACTAATAAACTATGGAGTATGTCCTATCATCTGTGAGGCACTATTACACTATGGAGTATGCCCTATCATCTGTGCTGCACTATTACACTATGGAGTATGTCCTATCATCTGTTCTGCAATATTACACTATGGAGTATGCCCTATCATCTGTTCTGCACTATTACACTATGGAGTATGTCCTATCATCTGTGTCGCACTATTACACTACGGAGTATGTCCTATCAGGTGTGACGCACTATAACACTATAGGGTATTTCCTATAATCTGTGCTGCACTATTACACTATGGAGTGTGTCCTATCATCTGTAAAACACTATTACACTATGGAGTATGTCCTATCATCTATGCTGCACTATTACACTATGGAGTATACCCTATAATCTGTGACGCACGATTACACTATGTAGTATGTCCTGTCATGTGTGCCGCATTATTACACTATTTGGTATGTCCTATAATCTGTGCTGCACTATTACACTATGGAGTATGTCCTATTATCTGTGCTGCACTAATACACTATGGAGTATGTACTATCATCTGTGAGGCACTATTACACTATGGAGTATGTCCTATCATCTGTGAGGCACTATTACACTATGGAGTATGTCCTATCATCTGTGCTGCACTATTACACTATGGAGTATGTCCTATCATCTGTGAGGCTCTATTACACTATGGAGTATGTCCTATCATCTGTGAGGCACTATTACACTATGGAGTATGTCCTATCATCTGTGCTGCACGATTACACTATGGAGTATGTCCTATCATCTGTGACACACTATTACACTATGGAGTATGTCCTATCATCTGTGCTACACTATTACACTATGGAGTATACCCTATAATCTCTGCTGCACTATTACACTATGGAGTATGTCCTATCATCTGTGCTACACTATTACACTATGGAGTGTGTCCTATCATCTGTAAAACACTATTACACTATGGAGTATGTCCTATCATCTATGCTGCACTATTACACTATGGAGTATACCCTATAATCTGTGACGCACGATTACACTATGTAGTATGTCCTATCATGTGTGCCGCACTATTACACTATTTGGTATGTCCTATCATCTGTGCTGCACTATTACACTATGGAGTATGTCCTATTATCTGTGCTGCACTAATACACTATGGAGTATGTACTATCATCTGTGAGGCACTATTACACTATGGAGTATGTCCTATCATCTGTGAGGCACTATTACACTATGGAGTATGTCCTATCATCTCTGCTGCACTATTACACTATGGAGTATGTCCTATCATCTGTGAGGCTCTATTACACTATGGAGTATGTCCTATCATCTGTGAGGCACTATTACACTATGGAGTATGTCCTATCATCTGTGCTGCACGATTACACTATGGAGTATGTCCTATCATCTGTGACACACTATTACACTATGGAGTATGTCCTATCATCTGTGCTGCACTATTCCACTATGGAGTATGTCCTATCATCTGTGCTTTACTATTACACTTTGGACTATGCCCTATCATCTGTTCTGCACTATTACACTATGGAGTATGCCCTATCATCTGTGCTGCACTATTACACTATGGAGTATGTCCTATCATCTGTGCTACACTATTACACTATGGAGTATACCCTATAATCTCTGCTGCACTATTACACTATGGAGTATGTCCTATCATCTGTGCTACACTATTACACTATGGAGTATGTCCTATCATCTGTGCTGCACTATTACACTATGGAGTATGTCCTATCATCTGTGACACACTATTACACTATGGAGTATGTCCTATCATCTGTGCTGCACTATTACACTATGGAGTATGTCCTATCATCTGTGCTACACTATTACACTATGGACTATGCCCTATCATCTGTTCTGCACTATTACACTATGGAGTATGCCCTATCATCTGTTCTGCACTATTACACTATGGAGTATGCCCTATCATCTGTTCTGCACTATTACACTATGAAGTATGTCCTATCATCTCTGCTGCACTATTACACTATGGAGTGTGTCCTATCATCTGTGCTACACTATTACACTATGGACTATGCCCTATCATCTGTTCTGCACTATTACACTATGGAGTATGCCCTATCATCTGTGCTGCACTATTACACTATGGAGTATGTCCTATCATCTGTTCTGCACTATTACACTATGGAGTATGTCCTATCATCTGTTCTGCACTATTACACTATGGAGTATGTCCTATCATCTGTGCTACACTATTACACTATGGAGTATGTCCTATCATCTGTTCTGCACTATTACACTATGGAGTATGTCCTATCATCTCTGCTGCACTATAACACTATGGAGTGTGTCCTATCATCTGTGCTACACTATTACACTATGGACTATGCCCTATCATCTGTTCTGCACTATTACACTATGGATTATGTCCTATCATCTGTGTCGCACTATTACACTATGGAGTATGTCCTATCAGGTGTGACGCACTATAACACTATAGGGTATTTCCTATCATCTGTGCTGCACTATTACACTATGGAGTGTGTCCTATCATCTGTAAAACACTATTACACTATGGAGTATGTCCTATCATCTATGCTGCACTATTATACTATGGAGTATACCCTATAATCTGTGACGCACGATTACACTATGTAGTATGTCCTATCATGTGTGACGCACTATAACACTATAGGGTATTTCCTATCATCTCTGCTGCACTATTACACTATGGGGTATGTCCTATCATCTGTGCTGCACTATTACACTATGGAGTATGTCCTATTATCTGTGCTGCACTAATAAACTATGGAGTATGTCCTATCATCTGTGAGGCACTATTACACTATGGAGTATGTCCTATCATCTGTGCTGCACTATTACACTATGGACTATGCCCTATCATCTGTTCTGCACTAAAACACTATGGAGTATGCCCTATCATCTGTGCTGCACTATTACACTATGGAGTATGTCCTATCATCTGTGCTACACTATTACACTATGGAGTATACCCTTTAATTTCTGCTGCACTATTACACTATGGAGTATGTCCTATCATCTCTGCTGCACTATTACACTATGGAGTATGTCCTTTCATCTGTGCTACACTATTACACTATGAAGTATGTCCTATCATCTGTGCTACACTATTACTCTATGGAGTATGTCCTATCAGCTGTGCTGCACTATTACACTATGGAGTATGTCCTATCATCTGTTCTGCACTATTACACTATGGAGTATGTCCTATCATCTGTGCTACACTATTACACTATGGACTATGCCCTATCATCTGTTCTGCACTATTACACTATGGAGTATGCCCTATCATCTGTGCTGCACTATTACACCATGTAGTATGTCCTATCATCTGTTCTGCACTATTACATTACGGAGTATGCCCTATTATCTGTTCTGCACTATTACACTATGGAGTATGCCCTATCATCTCTGCTGCACTATTACACTATGGACTATGCCCTATCATCTGTTCTGCACTATTACACTATGGAGTATGTCCTATCATCTGTGCCGCACTATAACACTATGGAGTATGTCCTATCATCTGTGCTGCACTATTACACTATGGAGTATGTCCTATCATCTCTGCTGCACTATTACACTATGGACTATGCCCTATAATCTGTGCTGCACTATTACACTATGGAGTATGCCCTATCATCTGTTCTGCACTATTACACTATGGAGTATGCCCTATCATCTGTGCTGCACTATTACACTATGGAGTGTGTCCTATCATCTCTGCTGCACTATTACACTATGGAGTGTGTCCTATCATCTCTGCTGCACTATTACACTGTGGAGTATGCCCTATCATCTGTGCTGCACTAATACACTATGGAGTGTGCCCTATCATCTGTGCTGCACTGCTACACTATGGAGTATGTCCTATCATCTGTGCTGCACTATTACACTATGGAGTGTGTCCTATCATCTCTGCTGCACTATTACACTGTGGAGTATGCCCTATCATCTGTGCTGCACTAATACACTATGGCGTGTGCCCTATCATCTGTGCTGCACTGCTACACTATGGAGTATGTCCTATCATCTGTGCTGCACTATTACACTATGGAGTGTGCCCTATCATCTGTGCTGCACTATTACACTATGGAGTGTGCCCTATCATCTGTGCTGCACTATTACACTATGGAGTGTGCCCTATCATCTGTGCTGCACTATTACACTATGGAGTGTGCCCTATCATCTGTGCTGCACTATTACACTATGGAGTATGCCCTATCATCTGTGCTGCACTATTACACTATGGAGTATGCCCTATCATCTGTGCTGCACTATTACACTATGAAGTATGTCCTATCATCTGTTCTGCACTGTTACACTATGGAGTATGCCCTATCATCTGTTCTGCACTATTACACTATGGAGTATGCCCTATCATCTCTGCTGCACTATTACACTATGGAGTATGTCCTATCATCTGTGCTACACTATTACACTATGGAGTGTGCCCTATCATCTGTGCTGCACTATTACACTATGGAGTATGTCCTATCATCTCTGCTGCACTATTACACTATGGACTATGCCCTATCATCTGTGCTGCACTATTACACTATGGAGTATGCCCTATCATCTGTTCTGCACTATTACACTATGGAGTATGCCCTATCATCTGTGCTGCACTATTACACTATGGAGTATGTCCTATCATCTCTGCTGCACTATTACACTATGGACTATGCCCTGTCATCTGTGCTGCACTATTACACTATGGAGTATGCCCTATCATCTGTTCTGCACTATTACACTATGGAGTATGCCCTATCATCTGTGCTGCACTATTACACTATGGAGTGTGTCCTATCATCTCTGCTGCACTATTACACTATGGAGTGTGTCCTATCATCTCTGCTGCACTATTACACTGTGGAGTATGCCCTATCATCTGTGCTGCACTAATACACTATGGAGTGTGCCCTATCATCTGTGCTGCACTGCTACACTATGGAGTATGTCCTATCATCTGTGCTGCACTATTACACTATGGAGTGTGTCCTATCATCTCTGCTGCACTATTACACTGTGGAGTATGCCCTATCATCTGTGCTGCACTAATACACTATGGCGTGTGCCCTATCATCTGTGCTGCACTGCTACACTATGGAGTATGTCCTATCATCTGTGCTGCACTATTACACTATGGAGTGTGCCCTATCATCTGTGCTGCACTATTACACTATGGAGTGTGCCCTATCATCTGTGCTGCACTATTACACTATGGAGTGTGCCCTATCATCTGTGCTGCACTATTACACTATGGAGTGTGCCCTATCATCTGTGCTGCACTATTACACTATGGAGTATGCCCTATCATCTGTGCTGCACTATTACACTATGGAGTATGCCCTATCATCTGTGCTGCACTATTACACTATGAAGTATGTCCTATCATCTGTTCTGCACTATTACACTATGGAGTATGCCCTATCATCTGTTCTGCACTATTACACTATGGAGTATGCCCTATCATCTCTGCTGCACTATTACACTATGAAGTATGTCCTATCATCTGTTCTGCACTATTACACTATGGAGTATGCCCTATCATCTGTTCTGCACTATTACACTATGGAGTATGCCCTATCATCTCTGCTGCACTATTACACTATGGAGTATGTCCTATCATCTGTGCTACACTATTACACTATGGAGTGTGCCCTATCATCTGTGCTGCACTATTACACTATGGAGTATGTCCTATCATCTCTGCTGCACTATTACACTATGGACTATGCCCTATCATCTGTGCTGCACTATTACACTATGGAGTATGCCCTATCATCTGTTCTGCACTATTACACTATGGAGTATGCCCTATCATCTGTGCTGCACTATTACACTATGGAGTGTGTCCTATCATCTCTGCTGCACTATTACACTGTGGAGTATGCCCTATCATCTGTGCTGCACTAATACACTATGGAGTGTGCCATATCATCTGTGCTGCACTGCTACACTATGGAGTATGTCCTATCATCTGTGCTGCACTATTACACTATGGAGTATGTCCTATCATCTGTGCTGCACTATTACACTATGGAGTATGCCCTATCATCTGTTCTGCACTATTACACTATGGAGTATGTCCTGTCATCTCTGCTGCACTATTACACTATGGAGTGTGTCCTATCATCTCTGCTGCACTATTACACTGTGGAGTATGCCCTATCATCTGTGCTGCACTATTACACTATGGAGTGTGCCATATCATCTGTGCTGCACTGCTACACTATGGAGTATGTCCTATCATCTGTGCTGCACTATTACACTATGGAGTATGTCCTATCATCTGTGCTGCACTATTACACTATGGAGTATGTCCTATCATCTGTGACACACTATTACACTATGGAGTATGTCCTATCATCTGTGCTGCACTATTACACTGTGGAGTATGTCCTATTATCTGTGCTACACTATTACACTATGGACTATGCCCTATCATCTGTTCTGCACTATTACACTATGGAGTATGCCCTATCATCTGTTCTGCACTATTACACTATGGAGTATGCCCTATCATCTGTTCTGCACTATTACACTATGGAGTATGTCCTATCATCTCTGCTGCACTATTACACTATGGAGTGTGTCCTATCATCTGTGCTACACTATTACACTATGGACTATGCCCTATCATCTGTTCTGCACTATTACACTATGGATTATGTCCTATCATCTGTGTCGCACTATTACACTATGGAGTATGTCCTGTCAGGTGTGACGCACTATAACACTATAGGGTATTTCCTATCATCTCTGCTGCACTATTACACTATGGGGTATGTCCTATCATCTGTGCTGCACTATTACACTATGGAGTATGTCCTATTATCTGTGCTGCACTAATAAACTATGGAGTATGTCCTATCATCTGTGAGGCACTATTACACTATGGAGTATGCCCTATCATCTGTGCTGCACTATTACACTATGGAGTATGTCCTATCATCTGTTCTGCAATATTACACTATGGAGTATGCCCTATCATCTGTTCTGCACTATTACACTATGGAGTATGTCCTATCATCTGTGTCGCACTATTACACTACGGAGTATGTCCTATCAGGTGTGACGCACTATAACACTATAGGGTATTTCCTATAATCTGTGCTGCACTATTACACTATGGAGTGTGTCCTATCATCTGTAAAACACTATTACACTATGGAGTATGTCCTATCATCTATGCTGCACTATTACACTATGGAGTATACCCTATAATCTGTGACGCACGATTACACTATGTAGTATGTCCTATCATGTGTGCCGCATTATTACACTATTTGGTATGTCCTATAATCTGTGCTGCACTATTACACTATGGAGTATGTCCTATTATCTGTGCTGCACTAATACACTATGGAGTATGTACTATCATCTGTGAGGCACTATTACACTATGGAGTATGTCCTATCATCTGTGAGGCACTATTACACTATGGAGTATGTCCTATCATCTGTGCTGCACTATTACACTATGGAGTATGTCCTATCATCTGTGAGGCTCTATTACACTATGGAGTATGTCCTATCATCTGTGAGGCACTATTACACTATGGAGTATGTCCTATCATCTGTGCTGCACGATTACACTATGGAGTATGTCCTATCATCTGTGAAACACTATTACACTATGGAGTATGTCCTATCATCTGTGCTACACTATTACACTATGGAGTATACCCTATAATCTCTGCTGCACTATTACACTATGGAGTATGTCCTATCATCTGTGCTACACTATTACACTATGGAGTGTGTCCTATCATCTGTAAAACACTATTACACTATGGAGTATGTCCTATCATCTATGCTGCACTATTACACTATGGAGTATACCCTATAATCTGTGACGCACGATTACACTATGTAGTATGTCCTATCATGTGTGCCGCACTATTACACTATTTGGTATGTCCTATCATCTGTGCTGCACTATTACACTATGGAGTATGTCCTATTATCTGTGCTGCACTAATACACTATGGAGTATGTACTATCATCTGTGAGGCACTATTACACTATGGAGTATGTCCTATCATCTGTGAGGCACTATTACACTATGGAGTATGTCCTATCATCTCTGCTGCACTATTACACTATGGAGTATGTCCTATCATCTGTGAGGCTCTATTACACTATGGAGTATGTCCTATCATCTGTGAGGCACTATTACACTATGGAGTATGTCCTATCATCTGTGCTGCACGATTACACTATGGAGTATGTCCTATCATCTGTGACACACTATTACACTATGGAGTATGTCCTATCATCTGTGCTGCACTATTCCACTATGGAGTATGTCCTATCATCTGTGCTTTACTATTACACTTTGGACTATGCCCTATCATCTGTTCTGCACTATTACACTATGGAGTATGCCCTATCATCTGTGCTGCACTATTACACTATGGAGTATGTCCTATCATCTGTGCTACACTATTACACTATGGAGTATACCCTATAATCTCTGCTGCA